>NC_060123.1:252496098-253121098 GCF_021461395.2 Schistocerca americana | reverse complement strand
CTAGAACCGCTCGGCCACCGCTGCCGGCTACAGAGTAACAATAACACTTTTCTTCTAAGAGAATTAACCAGTCGGCTTGAATGTTGTAAGGTTACTGTTCTCACAGCTCGCCCAATTGCATACGAGCCTTGGGAGCTATAGCAACGGCGAGTTGTGACTATAAGTAAAACAGCATGTCTGCTCACGACAGTGGCTGGGTGTTCCCTGTGTTTAGCGCCGTGGGCCGAAAGAGTCGGTCGGCAGGGTCATTGGACAGACGTCAGTGTGAATAATAGTACGAGCCGGTCGCGAGGATTTTAGTTCGAGATGATTCACCTGTCTACGATAAGACAGCTGAACGTGCGGTACAGTTCAAGGTCTAGTTTAAACTGTTAATCAAATGGTTCAAATGGCTCTGAGCACTATGTGATTTAACATCTGAGGTTATCAGTCCCCTAGACAGAACTTCTTAAACCTAACTAACCTGAGGCAATCACATCTATGCCCGAGGCAGGATTCGAACCTGCGACCGTAGCAGCAGCGTGGTTCCGGACTGAAGCGCCCAGAACCGCTCGGCCACAGCGGCCGGCAAAACTGTTAATCTGACAGGTCAATTATGAGCTATGACTTGTGGTATTCTGTGAAGTTTGGCTATACGGGAAAAACCAATAGCAGCAATAAATGGTTAGTATCTATCGGTAATCTCATGTTAAGACAATTAAACCAGTTTCCCAATTCGTGCCGCATTCCGCTTTAGGACGAGACAGAAGAGGATGAGGTCTACAAAATGGCAAATAACGAGAGTATTACGAAAGGGATGTTGTAATGTCAGTATATAGAAAACCTGGTTTCCTTTCACTAAAAGGTCAGTCTACGATTTTTGAGAATATTTGGAATCTGTTGCACTACAGTTAGTACAAGAAATACGCTCGTTAGCAGCAAATGGTCTTATTTCTTGTTACAATTTTCACCCTGTTTAACTGTTATTATAATCCAGATGACAGATGTGACCAGCCATGGCTTTGAAACGATTTTCACGTTGTAAAACTGGAGTTCAAATCAGTGCCTTCAGCGGTTAAATTCAACTCTTTTCAAAGAATTCACACACACGAAGTTTTCAAGAAGATAATCGCTCTAGATGCCTCTAGCGAGAAAGCCGCGGTTTCATTCCAAGAACAGTTAAGAGGATTCCCGCTGTTGCTGCCGGCTCGTTGGGTGTAGGCATAAGCTTGTAACTGGGTCAGATGCCTACTGTAACATTTTTACTTCTATACTAGATTGGTTTAATTCGCCATGTCGTAACAGATACTGCCCATCGTGAGTAGTAGCTGCAGTGATTTTATTCGGATGAGAACTGTCAGCTGTATAACGGGCTCTAAATTCAATGGTGACATCGCCATAGTCTAACTTAAAAAAGGATAGTTAGTAACTGCTAATAGGTACTCTGTAATACTCTTTCCAAAGCTTTACGGAAGAATACTAGAGAAGCCCCGGAAGGCGTACTTTTGCGTGTTCTTGTTGCAGCGTAAATCTTCAGGTGACGCTTAAATTAATAGTTTTCATACACTACCCTATCTATCTTACGGGCCAGATCTGGTTCCGCATTATTTCTTTCTCTTCTCAAAAGATGAAGAAATTATCCCTAAGTATTTCTGAACAACATTCCAAAAGAGTCACATTGTGGACGAAGAGGCTGCAGCCATCCATATACCTGACTGGAAAAATAACCTGAACTTAGGGGGAAGAACGTGAGAGATACATATACTTTTCCTTCAATTGTCAATAGTTTCAAAGTTACGCTCGCCCATAGATGTTTCACATCCGAATCTAGCTGTACACTTCATCATGCCCAGCACAGGGAAGCCGATGTGTCAGCAAGCGAATCGCTGAGTGCTATTCCCGAATCTCCAATCTTGACGCAAACAGGCCGCGTTGGATTGCACCGTTTTCTGCTCCGGTTGCCGCTCTCCCCTCCGGCAGACTATCGGAAGGTGGCGCATGGGAAGGCCTACCGTTTCCCACCACTCTTTCCCGCCGGCCATAATCTCTCCAGAGGCGTGTGAAACTTAGTGAAAGGATAAGTCGTGAACACTCGAAACAAAATATAAAACTGAGCTCGTCAGGTGGTTTTCATACAGCGATAGAAATCGTACTCTGCTCTGCCACACTGCAAGGAACCGTTAAACGTAGCCAATCTCCATCCTTAGTTTTTGCTGTTTCGAATGTCATAGTGCTCCAGCTTTTTTTTTCAATAAAAACATCCAAACAATGATTTAGTCGGAAATTTTACAAATATTTGTTTTCTATTGGAGTTTAGAAAGGGATCTGCCCTGCATTAAGATCCGTTTTAGGTCAGAAAACTGAACGGCACCGGTCGACTGAACAGAATAGGGGGGAGCGGGGTTACAGGTTCCGATGTTTAGATAACCTAAAAATTCGTTAAGAATACTTGATTTTAGTATTCATGCAATGCAATCAAAATTGACTTATATATGTAACTTTGATATTAATTTGGGTCATTTGTTGTGAGATTTCGTTAGTAATAATGTTTTAATGTCTAAAGTCGTAGAATAACAACTTACCCCGACTTGGGCCAAATTTTTAGCAATCCGGGGTAAGTTGTTACCATATCTGTTAAACCTGTTGATTGTGAAATAAAAAACAATAAACGATTAAACCATGTCTGTTAATTTAAGTAATAATCAGTAATGTCGTACGAATCATCAGGTAAACATTTTTATGTTATATAACAAGTAACTATAATTTGTACATCAACAATTACTATCCATTTAGTACTTAACAGCTTATCAAATAACTTGTAACTACTCAGCCTCGATAATTTAGTCTTCAATCATATTGGCCTTGTCTTAATCTGACAATATCTATCATACTGCCGTAATAGGCAGAAAACTTACATACTTATAATAAATTAATCATCAGAAGATATATCACAAGCACAGTTCGGGCATAGGTAGGTTAATAAGGCTTGATTCTACCTACATCTGGAATGGGCCCAGTTCTTATATTCTTGACACTGAACCCATTCTTCCCCAGAATGTGAATTAGAATAGCTGTCACAGCACACTAGACGATAATACCCTATACTGTCCTCTTCACTCTCAGACCTTTCATTACTCGTTTGTAAAACCTGTCGTTTAACAGACTTCCCCTTCTCTTTGGTTTTTTCCATTTCCTTGTGTTGTTTTACCTTTCCCTTTTCCTCTATTTTTCTAGCTTTTTTATTATGATGTACTTTCCTTTTCTTGCTTTACTATTATAGCGGATTTTCTAAGACGTCTCTTGTTTGTTCCAGTCCATGGCGGTGCCTTCGGAAAAGGACGTACTGCTTCTGGAGAGAAAGGAACTTTATCTCCGAGTTGTTCTTCTATGTCACCAGGAGATGCAGGCAGATTAACAATCCCTTATCGCCCTGGCGCATCAACGATTTGTCTTGTATCTGTACTACAGTTTCATATGCACTAGCGTCTATGCTAGTAACAGTCTCTGATACTGCTTCCGACCTATTGGTGATGATGTCAGGTGAAATGCCTAAAGCCACATCTGATGCGTTTTCTAAAGCTAAAGGGCGATCTGTAACATACGATGGAGCATAGTCGTTTTCTATAAAAAAACGTTGGGCTCATAAGGCCAAATGCCACCTACTCTGAAAGCGCTCATTACGTTTGTGGGAGTCACTGCACGAGGTAGCACGTGTCTAACAATTTCTGTGATCTCATATATCGACGTTGTCTTGCTAGGATTATTGTGTAGCCAAATTTCCCGAGCCTTTGCACAATAGCTTTTGAAAGGTGGATTTACTCCAACATCCAATGGCTGTAGGCGGTGTGCACAATGAGGTGGGAATGACAGCATTATAATGGAGTTAGATTTCGCTTTTTCCACCACACTGATATGAGTATGAGATTGGTGATTATCGCGAAACAACAAAATCGGATATGCAGGTGATGGTTTACCATGTTTGATAAAATGATCCATGTATTTCACGAACTCCGTAGTTATCATCCATCCTGAACTGTTTCTTGCACCGATAGATTCCGGTGGGCCGCCTTTTATAAACAAATCCTTGTATTAAAGCGTTGGGAAAATAAACATGGGAGGAACTGCGTGACCTAATGCATTTACTGCCACTTCCACTGTAACCACTGTCCCTCGTTCAGCAGATACTATGGCTCAAACTTGCTTCATTCTCTTCTTTGCAATAATTTTCCTCGGTTTAGCGATGTGGTAACGCCTGTTTCAATTATCTAACGTGGAAATTTGTATCTACTGAACAACTGTGTTCAGCTTTGTAAAAAATTCGGTAACATTGTGTTTGTTAAACGATGTCGCCCTGCTGGCACTCGTTGACTCTGGTGTTCTTATTGACAGGTGAAGACGTCTTTTTAAAAAAGCAGTCGGCCATTCTGGACCAGCTTTTTTATTTTCATGCCACAATGGTGGAATATTGTGAGCATTGAATTTCAGTGGTACATTCGTAAGCTAACTTTTTGACTTCTTCTGGCAGAAGACCAAAGAAAATTGAAGTACATTGCAACAGATATTTTGCTATCTTCCTGTTCTTCAATAAAGATCAATCTTACTTTTTGTAGCCAATCGCGACATTTTCTGCCCCAGATCTTAGCTTTTTGGACAAATATCTAATTCTTTCGCAACAGTTTTTATTTTCCTGCCATCGTTGAGAACTGCATCTGCTGCTTTTTGCATCAACTCCTGTGACACAGAACCTCGTGTTGTTTTTCGGGTATACGTCCTCATACAACAAAAGAAAAAATGATATTTATATTCCATTGATAGCACAAATGAATTAGGTCAAGTTGCTCTGAGGTCACAACGTGCCCCCGAAAAACAGAACATCTAGCCCCAATCACACATGTTGAAATAAAAGCACGATACTGGCTACGTTACGAAACAGATAATTTACGCATTATGTACCAAAACAGTAGATAAATCCTTACAATGAAATAGTTAACAACTAAAGGCTACTCGTTAAAATTCGTGAGCTAGACCAAAATTCCAAATACGGAAATATTACTTACGTAAAACAGCGGCGCACGTGCTGTTGTTCCGATGTTCCGGGAACCACTAGCCTATTTACGATGGCTGCCGTCGGTGCTCTGTGGCGTTTCATTTCACGACTTGTTTACTTCACATTCATATCTCTTTCCCCCGCGGAGTTACTTCAGTCGGAACAACTTACCTCGGTAACTTCTAGCCTAGCTCCCCCCTACAACTGATGCAGTCCACATCATATCACCACATGTGAGTTGTATGGCTGCAAATTCCTCTTTGCTCACACTGCATGGTACACCTAGTGAAGAAATGTCCGTTTGTAAATTTCCATTGTAACTGATGTTGTGAAAAGTACATACACATGGGTTCGACATAAGGATTTTGTCTGTAGTTATTTCTAAGTTTTTTAAGACTGTTGCTTTATAGTACGAGCTTGACCTTGTGTAGCAGTTCACACTACATGCACGACAGTTGTGTGTGTTGCCTACCTCCCAGGCAACTACTTTTTCGTTTTGCCTTACAAAATGTGATTTCTGAGGTAGTGGAAAAGATTACTTGTAAAGCGACCTTTTTAATTGCATTTTGCATACTGATACCTAATAATTTGTGTACACTTACAAGCAATACAGAGATGATAACCCCTTTTGAATGCATGCGGTGCTTAGTCACAAAAGCACCTTGTTGTGTCTTGTAAAAATTCTCATTTAGGAACATTTTCTCTCCTTTATGGTTTCCAATTGATCATTGAGTAACACATTGCAATCAACGCCTTTCAGACGTCCTAGCTCCCTCAGAAATCAACTTAGACAAATATTACATGCACATTTCCCTATTTATTTATCCCAAGGAATCTTCTCACATCCAGTTGGCGTTTAATAACGAAACATAGTGCGTATGGTGTTCTACTATATACAGGGTGAAGGGAAATTCGCGCACTCGGGCTTAGCAGCCCGTCACATCGCTTGCCAGCGATAAAAAAAAAGTCCCTCCCAAAATTTCGTCTGGCGAGTACATCCGGCAGAAAAAGGACGTTAAAGAGTGACAATCTGGCAACACTGAAACTACATGTATGGTGACTACCTCTGTCAGCACATATTGCGTGTATTGTGCAGCTGCCACTCTTTAACGTCCTTTTTCTGCCGGATGTACTCGCCAGACGAAATTTTGGGAGAGACATTTTTTTTTATCGCTGGCCTGCGAGGAGTCACGCTGCGAAGCCCGAGTGCGCGAATTTCGTTTCACCCTGTATTAGAACCAGAAACAGTGATTTTGCTGATACTTCAAGAATAACGAGCTCAAGGGAGACACAGCAATAGAAGGGAAACATAATGAAATGTTCAGAAAAATTATTGATTGGTTTTGAGTAAATCGTTTACCATTTTATTTAGAGAAAACCAGTTCATTCAATTCTGTAGAATGCAGGATGCATCATTATCAATAACAACGGAGTACGGTCGAAAGAAAATATATATTAATTACTCTGTGGAAAGTCCACCCCTGGTAGCTGAGTGGTCAGCGCGACGGAATGTCATACCTAACAGTCCGGGTTCGATTCCCGGCCGGGTCAGAGAGTTTCTCCGCTCAGGGACTGGGTGTTGTGTTGTTCTTATCATCGTCATTTCATCCCCATCGACAAGCTAGTCGCCGAAGTGGCGTCAACTCGAAAGACTTGCACCAAGCGAACGGTCTACCCGAGGGGAGGCCCTAGCCACATGGCATTTCATTTGCTCTGTGTAAATAAATGAAAGTGCGAGAGCGTGTTGCCAGAGGTCTCCCAGTCGTGCACAGAAAGCTGTACGTCACATGGCGTGTGGTCAGCGTGACTGTAGCGCCAAATGCGGCCGGCGGCGCAACACGAGGCAGTTGAAGGAACGGCATTCAAACTGTGGTGCTGTTCTTCATTGCACTATTTGCATGACTTCACGTGGAAAAGAATCATTGGTAAACCGAAGGACGACGTCTGGCGAGTGTAGCCCAGAAGTTTATTGTTGCTCACAGCATTGTTTCATGTGCACGAAGGAGTTGAGGTATTGGACCACGGTCAACTACAGCAGCAGATGACCGCCACATTGTGCAGCTCCACTTAACAGGATTGCAAGGCATGCAATCTCGCCGGCCGGTGTGGCCGAGCGGTTCTAGGCGCTTCAGTCTGGAACCGCGCGACCGCTACGGTCACAGGTTCGAATCCTGCCTCGGGAATGGATGTGTGTGATGTCCTTAGGTTAGTTAGGTTTAAGTAGTTATAAGTTCTAGGGGACTGATGACCTCAGATGTTAAGTCCCATAGTGCTCAGAGCCATTTGAGCCATGCAATCTCGCTTTCTACAGTGGCAGAACGACTGCATAGAGATGTCCTCTTTGCCCGGCGACCAGTACGTTGTGTTCCACTGACATCGGTGGCACTGACTGGGAAGAGCACATGCACTCGACCAACGCGGATTGAGGTTGCGTCCTCTTCTCCTCGGATGAGAACAGATTGCTTGCTTAGTGATTCTGGACGTACCCTCATATGGTGATATGTGGAAACACGTAATGCAGCCAGGAACATTGCCGAACATGATTGTTTTGATGATCCAGCTGTTAATGTGTGGGGAGACGTAATGTGCGTCTTTTCAAGGGTGTATTCAGCCCTGGCTTCATTTCTATGGGTGAAAATACGCAACAGCGTCGAAGAGCGCAGGTGGAGGAGTTCTTGAAAAGAGAGGATATTCGGCGAATGGACTGGCCTGCCCGTTCTCCACACGTAAAGTCCATCGAGTACGCGTGGAATGCGTTGGGGAAAAGTACTGCAGCAGATCCACATGCGCCAACAACCATCACATTAGTTGTCAAATGTGCTGGTGGGGGCCTAAAACGCTTTACCACAAGAACTTCTCACCAACCTTGTGGCGAGCAAGCAGAGCGTGCATTGCTGCCCCTGGTTATCACACACCCTATTAAACCCATGTCCAGAGGACCCGCGTAGACCGTGGTGACTTCACTCTAATTATTGTCTCATTGCGTATTTCTTTCAATTACTTTCTGTACTACACTATAACAGTTCTTTCTATGTACTGTCCATATTTCATCGAGCTATGTTACTTGGCAGTGACACGTCTAATGGAAGTTACTTTCATCCTTCAATTTTGCACACCAGTGCATGTAAATAGTGATATTAAACATTTCAAATAGTTTCAACTAATTATAACTTGGAATGGATATCCAGTGGCGTATCCAGAGAGGGGCAGGGCAGAGCAGCTGCCTCTCTCTCCCCTCCCCTTACAAAAAACATCCTTACAAACCGAACTCACACACTAACCCGCAAACAGAGAGACGTGCCAGTTGAGTACGATTGAGAAGAAAGCCAGAAAACGTGATGGGTACTGACCAGTAGAAAGTGTACCCAGAGCCTTTTCTCTTGAAATCTCGCAAATACTTCATTATTCACCGCGAAACTGAGTTCCCCAAACCTTCTCTTGTGGGTATCATGTACTGCAGACCCGCTCAAAACTTTCCGTTCCACAGTATTTTCCTCACATGAGTCTGCTGATTTTGGTGTTGGAAACAACAGAAAGTTGGCTTAATTTCCACACTTTTATTCACTCACGTCAAGCGAAATATTTTTCTGGCACACTTCCACAAATAGCCATTACACAGAAACACCCTGGAAGGATTCCTGGTGTCCATCCTCGAAACTCATTAAGGCAGTTGCTAGAGAAATTAGATATACTGACAAAAACCGCACAATACCTTTACTCTGTCATAAAGTTTCTTGTTGAAGAACCAGCCACAATTCAAAAATAATGGTAGCATTCGTATTAACAATCATAGGAACGAAAGTGGCCTGCATTGTCCACATATTAATCATTCTTTTGCAAGTAAAGGAGCAAAGTACGCAATCACAAAAATATTTCTTAACCTCTCCTATTAAAGATACAAACACAAAAAAAACCGTTTTAAAAACTAATTGAATGCTTTTCTGCTTGACAACAATTTCTACTCCAGACACGAATTTCTGGGTGGTCCATTGATCGTGACTGGGATAAATATCTCACGAAATAAGCGTCAAACGAAAAAACTACAAAGAACGAAACTTGATGGGGGAAACTAGATGGCGCTATGGTTGGCCCGCTAGATGGCGCTGCCATAGATCAAACGGATATCAACTGCGTTTTTTAAAATAGGAACCCCATTTTTATTACATATTCGTGTAGTACGTAAAGAAATATGATTGTTTTAGTTGGACCACTTAATTATGCAAATAGTCAGCATGATGCCACACTTATTTAGAGTAAATGAGTACTATTTATAAATCTACATACTTACACGTCCCTCAACTCAGCGAGTAGTTGCAGATGTGACTCTCGAAATATGCAAATAATTGAACCAATTAATGCACCTTTAGTTACGCTGTTATTTCGAGCCTGACATGGATCTGATGGACTTCCCTTTCTCGTCCCTTGCCAGTCGTCAGAACAGCTGCTGCGTGCGACATCTTCAATGACTTGCCTTATTTACTAAAACCAAAGCCCTGCAACTACAATTATTTCCTTTATCGTCACTGTTTTCAGAGCGCGATTCGTGTAGTAATACGTATTCATTCTACCTCTTAGTCTCATTATGTTCTTTACTGTGAATTTTTCCTCGTTGACTCGTAGTAAGACGAGTTTATTCCTTACTGCACAATTCATCTGACCTTCAATAGCAGCTTCTTGTAACACCCCATATTTACACGAAACATCAGTCGCTTATTTATATCACCATCGCCTGTGTGTTGCAGAGGACTGCACACCTACATACATATTCCACAGGTCAACGTGTAGTCCTTGACGGAGAATGCTTTCCACCACTGCTAGTCAGTCTCTTCGCCGTTCAAAATGATTGCTAGTGTGTTTCTGTACAAGCGCCGGTCTTCGTTAATTTGCCCTTAATCGAGATTAAAGTCGGAGGCAATACAATTGCTTTGCAACCTGTCGTAAATACTAGTCCCCAACCCTGTTCAATAGATTTTCACCAAAATATCGTCTACTTCCCTCTAATGTTTCCCACTCAATCTCATGGATCATTTTCTTAGCACTCTCGTACTGATCGAAACGACAGGTACCAAGTCTAACAACCCGATTCTGAATTGCTTAGCTGTCTTCCTTTGAGTGGATGAGGTCCAAAATTCTAAAGCACTGCTGAACAGTGGTTCAGAGAAGTGCTCTATTTGTAGTCTCCTTCAAAGTTTCGCTACACTTTCCCAAAACTCTCCCAGTCAATTCGATCAGCCTTCGCTGCAACTAACCACAGGTTTTCATTGCATTTCATGTCGCTTTTCAACGTTACGCCTAGATGTTTAATCATTGTGACTGAGCCAAACAGCATACCGTTAATACAGTATCTGAACATTACATGCGTGTTTATGGTACTTAACTTACATTTATCCACATTTAAAAGCTGCTGTCCGTCGAGCCAGACTAGCAATTCTGTCCACGTCATCCTGAATTCCCCTACATTTATTCAACACTTTCCCGTACCCGACAGTGTCACTAGCAAACTGTCTCAGATTGCTCTCCACCCTATACAACAGATCGTTCACATATGTTAGTAGCAGGAGTGGTCCTGTCTTACCTCCCTGGGAGATTCCTTTGGTGAACACTCGCCGTGCGGAGACAACGTGCTGAGTTCCTTTACACAAAACGCTTTTGGGCCAGTGATATTATTTGACAATATATTTCGTATGTTGGGACCTACACTCTAAGAAAAGATAAACGACATACCAAGAAGGAATTATAAGAACTGAACGGATACTGATAGGTGTGGCATACATGTAGAGACAAACAAATTATTACAATTTCAGAAAAATTGGATGATTTATTCAAGAAAAAGAGCTTCACGAATTGAATAAGTCAGTAAAGTGTTGGTCCACCTCTGGCCCTTACGTTAACAGTCATTCCGCTTGGCATTGATTGATAGAGTTGCTTGATGGCCTCCTGAAGAATGTCATGCCAAATTCTGTCACATGAGCGTTAGATCATCTAAATCTCGAGTTAGCTGGAGGGTCCTGCCCATAATACTTCAAACATTCTCAATTAGGGAGAGATCCAACGACCTTGCTGTCCAAGATAGGGTTTGGCAAGCGCGAGAGAAGCAATAGAAACTCTCGCCGTGTGCGGGCGGGCATTATCTTGTAAGCCCAGGATGACTTGTCGTTAAGAGCAAACAAATGGGGGTAGAATCTCGTCAACGTTCAGTTGTGCTATAATGGTACCACGGGTGACAACCAAAGGAGTCCTGCTACGAAAAGAAATGGCATCCAAGACCATCACTCCTGGTTGTCCGGTTGTATGGCGTGCGACAGTCTGGTTGATATCCCACGCTGCCCAGGGTGTCTCAAGACATATCTTCGGCCTGAAATCTCATTTACTGGAGTATACTTCTCTTCAGTAATGATTTTCTCTTCGAACAGAGGATGACAGACTAAAGGCCGAAATACTATTGTCTTTTTCCAAAGCTTTTCACAGAGGAAGACTGCACTGTAGTTCCTTCTCTAGATTGTCACACAGATGACAAAGCGGTAGATATCGAAATAGATGACACAGGGATAAAAAAAAATTAAAATCGCTCAAAAGAGGAAAGGCGGCTGGACCTGATGGGATATCAGTTCGATTTTACGCATAGTACGTGAAGGAACTTGCCAACCTTCTTGCAAAGGTGTACCGTAGGTCTCTACAAGAGTGTAGCGTTCCAAAAGATTGGAAAAGGGCACAGGTCATCCCCGTTTTCAAGAAGGGACGTCGAACAGATGTGCAGAACTATAGACCTATATCTCTAACGTCGATCAGTTGTAGAATTTTGGAATACGTATTATGTTCGAGTATAATGACTTTTCTGGAGACTAGAAATTTGTAGGAATCAGCATGGGTTTCGAAAAAGACGATCGTGTGAAGCCCACCTGGCGCTATTCGTCCACGAGACTCAGAGGGCCATAGACAGAGGTTCCCAGGTAGATGCCGTGTCCCATTTATCTTCACCACCCTAAATAACTCTTTGTCCAGAAGCAAATTACAAAATGTTTCAAGCAAATATTCTTTGGCCGTCAGGGGGACATCAATCAGCATGATTGCCTTCGTTGTAGCTTTGTTTTTTACAAAGATATGAACAGCGGTATGACTTATTTAAATGACACCCTGTGTTTTTTATTCAGTAGTTCATTTCCTCTCCTAAAGACTTACTCAAAAATGTATCTCAGTTTACCATTCACTGAAACACAACGTTATTAATTACATAACACTGACTTAGAGCCCGGGATCACAAACACGTCCACTTGCTGTAGTTGTGAGAAAACAAATGAAAATCAAGTATAAACATTAAACAAAATTGACTTTGACTCTGCCGTACCATTGCCCAGGAGTAGAACATTCGTAGAGGCTCAGAGTGGTGACCCTGGACACCTATACACTGATTCACTCGTTGAATAAAAGAATTATTTACTGCTTCCAGTGCTGCCTGCTGAAGAGAATTACAAGCAAGCACGATACGTGTCTGCATGTCCTCTGGAGTTGTTGGAATATAGCGATGGACAACGTCTTTAATGCATCCCCAAAAAAAAAAAATTCCAGAGGATTTAAATCAGGAGACCTAGCAGGCAAAGTAACTGTTGCTCCTCGACCAATCCATCTGGCAGGATACCTTCGTTTCAGAACACGACGTGCACGCAAGGCATTATGTGCTGGACATCCATCGGTTGATACCACAGAAGCATTCTGGTTCTTAGCGGCACTTCATCCAGAAGAGGAGGAAGAATTCGTCTGAGGAAGTTGGCAAACGCTGTGCCGTTTAGACTACCATTGATGAAATAAGGGCCAATTGTTGTAGTACCAAGCATCCTACACCAGACGTTAACTCTCCATTGACGCTGATGTTCCACCTGTCTAAGCCAGCGTGAGTTGTCGTTGGACCAATAATGCATGTTCCTTGTATTTACCTGTCCTTTTTTTAGGAAGCAACATTCATCGGTAAATAGAACATTGAAGAAGAAGTTCGGGTTGGCAAGGATTTGATGGTGTGCCCACTGACAGAACTGTACACGGTTCTAGAAATCATTCCCATGCAATTCTTGATGTAGGTGTACATGGTAAGGATGGAAGCGGTGACGTGTAAGAATACGATGTACACTGGTTTTAGGAATGCCAATCTCGTGTTCAAGCTGTCATGTGCTCACATGTGGATTCATAGAAACGGAAGCGAGATCAGTAACTTCGGGCAACTTCGTCTGTGCGAGTGCTACGACGATTGCGTTGTTGTGGGTTGAAACTTCCCGTTTCCTGAAGCGTCGCAACAAGACGAGAAAACATCCGTCGGGAAGGCGGGTTCTTGTCAGGATATCGCTCTCTGTACAGTTCACTGCCTGCGTAGCATTTCTCCTACCTTCAGCAACAACAACTACAATAATAAAAGAAACGTTATGTCGATGCAGTTTGTAGGAAGGACAGCCTTTACTGTATGCCTACTCTACACAACAGTATTTAAAAGGACTAAAGTACTGTACTAAATGTACCTGCACATAAGAAAACAGTATTGCAATTACTGTTCTGCTAACTTACATTTCCCATTGATGAGTAGCATTCCTACCTTCTCTTCGTTCTACTCACACAACTCTTCAAATGACTATGGTTGACGGAATGATGGACGTGCATTCTTCTTACTTTTATATTTGTCCTCTGTCAGCGTCAGCATGTGGATGTGTTCCGTTACCCCGAGTACATGCACTAAGCGCGAGGAGCGTCGACGTCAGTGTTGTGTTACGTAATTAATAACGTTGTGTTTCAGTGAATGGTACAATGTGATACATTTTGAATAGGTCTTTAGGAGAGGAATGAATTTCCGAATAAAAAATACAGGGTGCCATTTTAAAAAGTCGTACCACTGTTCATACCTTTGTAAATAGCAAAGTTAAAACGAAGTCAATCATACTGATTGATGTCCCTCTAACTGCTAAAGAACATTTGCTTGAAACATTTTGTAATTTGAATCTGGACAAAAAGTTATTTGGGGTGGTCAAGATAAATGGAACACCCTGTATAATAAATAAACTTACATGGACCATACGTCCGTATAGATACAACCAAGAAGGAAAGCTAAAGAGCAAATAGCAGGAGTACATACAAGTCACTCAAAAATAAGAAAACTTCTCCTTTATTACTCGTGGAGATAAGAGTCAAATCAACGTTATTACGATTCAGGTACAAAAAGTATGCGAATCCTCTTCTCCTGATAACAGTATTATTTTCCATTCAGTAAAACATTACTACCTTCAGTTTAAATTACGCAGGCTAAGAAAGAAAAGAAACACGTCGTTGAGCCCCTTCACTGCCCCCTTGAGTAAGTAATGACAATGGTTCCAATTTAGTCCTGAAACCAACTAAAGAAACACTTTACACTAAACTACAATTTTCACACGTCAAAAAGGTTTAATGTGCTACGTGGACTATAAATTCTCTTTTATTACTAATGTCATATTTTCCCACCAAGAAGCCTGCCTCACCGTAATACACTCAGCTGCTTAATTACCTCTTGTCCCCCGATTCGGGCGTAGCCACAGGAAAAACTCTGAGGACAAAAGCTGCGGCGGTACCTTCAGGGCTTTTCTTTGATGTATACAACAGCTTAGTTTTGAGTTAAGAACAAGTCCTTCGTCGCATTCTTTCGTAATCACATATACTCGTATTATTCTAACGTGCTTACGAAGAAGCGAGTTCTTCATCACACAAAGATTCCAACTGACAATACAAGTTCTTATTTTTGTAACATTTATGTTGGTTGTACCACGATTATGAGTAAAAGTTTTGCTAATTGTTCAGTTTTTGTGCTAACTTAATATCTCAACATAGGGGCACGAACTATTTAAGTTCTGCGACCATTTTAAAGAGTATCAGGTTGAAAAGAGTTTTTTCATTTACTACAGTTTCAATGGAAAATTTGGCTAGAGGAGACTGGCGATGGTTGTGTTGTCCACGTTGGACAGGTTGTGAAGGACTGCAAACATGGCTGCGTGACGATCCAGGAGCCAGCATCAGAAGTCAGGACCATCCAGAAAAAATTTATCGAAATCCGTGGAAAAGATACCTCGAGGCCCCTCAGAACTGGATACCAGGAGATCGTGAGGGCGTCCACTTTTGGCCGATTGCATGAAAAGATACTTATACTCGAATTAGAACGATTGCACACACGAAACACAAGTGTGTGCAGAGAGAAAAGTTCAGGTTAGTATAAAATTGATTTGTCTCTCAAACTGATACTAATCAATATTATTTTACATTGATATTCATTAGGAATTCTCGTGAGTTTAACATGAGGCCATAATTTTATCCTGTAAGCATGACAACTTTAATCTTAACACAGATTATTTGTGAGCGACCCATGGGTTATTTTTAAAATTGTCTTTAATAGTTTATGATAAATCTGCAAATATTTAGTCACAGACACAGCATACAGCGTCTCTGCGTATCTTTTGTCAAGTGGTAAACACTTTTTATATATTCGTTTAACGTTATGACTGCTGGCGTTTGCACCAACGAAACCGACTGTAGTTGAGGCTAATCCGCTGCACTGAGCAGTTGTAAAGCTTGGTTGCGTCACGTTCTTACGCCGACTAGTACGTAAATAGTTAGTGTTGATCTGCGTAAGATTCTGGCCGTCTTTGTGTGTCCTGTGGTCATGCACCTTTGGATGCAATTAACAGGAAGAAACGAAGATCTTTTGTGAACTCACTCACTGTGCATCTCTTCAACATTCCAGTACTGGTATGTAAAACATATTTTCACTGTCAGTTACCTTTTTCAGTAGGCTACATGATTATTTCGTATCACTTTTTATCACTATTTCACATTCTTTTGATATTCATTAATAGTTCTGAATGCACACTACAAGCCCAATTAATTACACTGTGTCAATTAAATTTATTTTTCTACTTGCCTTATTTCTAGAGTATTTCATATAGAGTCTGTCCTCACTCACAAGTGTTTTAATTACAAGCTTATCAGAACTCCACATAATATTTTTACATCACTGTTACAGTTATTCACATATTTACATTTCCTTTTTCTTGTGCCGTGAGAACGTACAATTACTTGGGAAGTAATATTTCGTGTTCAAAACTATCACAATGGAAACCCGTACCAATATACTTGGTATCCTCATTAGCCTATTAGGTAAGACAATGCCATTCATTCATTTGCAGACGTTTAATTCAGTGGCCTTCAGTTACGCAAAATGATTCGTGCAGACACTAGTCTCAACCAAAAGAGACAGATCAAATACGCGAAATTACCGGAGAAAATCTATTTATTTGAGACCCACATTTGTAATTCATCAGAATCACTTGTGTGAGTATTCATCCATATAACATAGCTAGAAAACATTAATTACGGGTAACATCATTTTAGATGGCTACAAGCAGCGCACATTCCAAAGTCATAATCATTTCTCCCTTCCTTTTCTTTTTTATACACTAGGATAACAGGTGAGAAACCGAAATTATTATCACTCATGTGTGTTATTATTAACTCAAGTATGTTCAAATATATATTTTTATACAGGTATGTACAGTCAAGAGGAAATACACTGTCATGGGCTTTACCATTTCCTATACCCTTTTAAATCATTTACATCAAGTCTTCGCTTGTCGTTTAATTTTCCAATAATTCCATATATTTGAATGTCATGTGTGCATTAGAGATATTCTGACATTGCAAGAATCAGATTTGTTACCATATTTTCATTGTATTAGTTCCTCTGTTAACACTCATATAGTGCCAAGACAGTTATGGTCAAGCCAATTGAAGTTGTAAGACAAACTACTAAGTAATGCTCATTATAAGTACCCTCTTGTCCTACAGCTTCCTCTATGAGGAGGTCACTTCTTCATTAAAAGGAAATTACCATATAATTCATCAGGTTATAATCCACTAGTCAAATAACTTATTATAGCTATAAATAGCCAATACTTCGTGGTCCTAGATCCAAAGCTACTAGCCATGGTACCTATTTTGTTACAATAATTAGTAGTTGTGCTTCCACTTCCTTGAGTAATTATTATAATACTATTTACTAAACCAGATTTCTGAGAATGCTGTTATTTAGCTTTCATTTAAAGTAGATAAATATTTAATTTCACGTGATATAGCATCTGCCTTATAACTTACATACCTCACTCAACAAAATCTCATAAACATCTTCATATTGCCGTAACCCCGACCACACTGTACTTAATTTCGTATTAGGGCCATGTCAGCCGGCAGTGGGTTGTGCGGTGAGAAGGGGCAGGAGGGGCGCAGAGTAAGGGTATCACCCGTGGACTTCCCGCGCAACAGTTCCTTCGGCCGTTAGTTCTGTTTGTGCCGCGGTCGACTTGTCACTCATTTGGGTAGTGGTAGTCACACTGCTGTATCGACAGTGTGCTGCTACGGCCTTGCACTTCTCTGCGGATTTGCACTTCTCTGTTTATCCATGCTGTGCGGACCTGGACGCGTACAGTTTTGCCCTCATCGTTTCAGCGTATGCAAGGACAATTACGGGAAAATTCTGGGGTCAGTATTGCTCGCGTTCCGATATCTGTTACTCTGAGGTTGGTGCCTTATATATCACTGGAACTCTTTATTTTATTGTGATCAATCTTGGCCGCAACCTTTTTGTACTTTTGCATTTATTTCATTTGTGGAAATTGACTATAAATTAGTGACTATCCCTGAATTGGTGATAAAGTTTACCACTGAGCTTTACTTGCATGCATTACCGAGGCCATAAGCCGTGCAGCACTTTCAAATTCAGTGGTTTACTAGTGAAACTCGACTTTCGCCTCACGTGTTCGGCAGTTTGCTGTTTGAGCTATATTGTGTAATGAAGTTCCTTACTCAGTTGTATTAACTGGGTCATGAGCTGTGTGGTATGATTCCTGTTCAGCCAGTATGGGATTTTTTTTACGTTTTGTGAGGTTCATAATTTTACCTATTAATTATTTTAAGGGCAATTTCCTGTATTAATATGTGGGTCTCGAAATTAGGTTCTAGATGGTTGTCACGCCTGAGAACTAATTCAAGGAAACGCTTTTGGAATGCCTAGTCACTAAGTATTGCGTTGGCGGAGTAAGCTTACTCGTTTATTTGTTCTACCTGATTCTAATAGGCACCTGGCCGTGCGGTTTTGATATAAAGGTTACCTAAATTGTTTGGGGAGACATTGTTATATTTGTATACTCCCTTACCAATGATTTAAGATCTATTTCCATAGAAAGTTTTTTTTAGTAATATTTGCTATCTTATTTAATGGAGCATGTTTGGGCTTACAGTCTGAGCCGTGGCGTTACTGGCGCGCCAGCGTATTTACAAGTACCTCGCCTTCGCGCTCTTATCTTTGCTTGTGGCGCGTACTGAGTTTTGGCTGCCTTACCCTTACCGGAAGAGTTAACTGGAGGCTCTCACCAAGGATAGGAAAAGTTGGGGTTCGATGTTACCTGAGGCCGGAGTGCGCCGGTAGTGGAGCGGGAACCGACCACGTGTATGGGGCAGCTGGGTGGAGAGCCTTTCCTGTCAACTGTGAGGAGGCTCGTTGCGTGCTGCTGGTTCCTGACACTGCTCTCTACGGTCGTCCGTTGCCTTATTGCCGCCTGCTGTACCGGAAGCAAGCCATATCTGACGTCCAGCAAAAAGTTAAGTGAGATTGTACTTAGGGCATGTGTGTGAAGGTGTTCAGGGCTGCTACCTCACTTCTGGTAACTGTACGCGCATGGGTTTTACCATGGAAGTAAAGATGTGCCTATGAAGAGTTTATGGTGTTTAAGGCAGCTGTTAAATATTAATATAATGTACGAGAGTGCCTCTTCCAGCTCCTTTGAAATTGTTGTTTGATGTAATACGTAATCAGCTGCAAGGCCGTAATCTGTTTATTAGATATACTGCATTCGAGTGTTTGGTAGCCTTAGCGCAGCGTGCCCCAGTAAAGCTTATAATGAAATTTTCAGAATTGTGCTCGTTACGGTTTTCAGTGATCAGTGGAGCGTAACAGTTCACGTAATGTAATTGTGACTATGATTGAAGTGCTCGCTGGCCTTGCTAGTAATTGCAAGTTTTCTTTTTTAAATGTCTTAACAGCAGGCAATTCTCCTTAAGGTTATTGATAAGATTTGCCCTGTTGGTTGTACCTTGCCTGTGTAGTTCATTCGTAGTGGGGCAAAGGCAGCGTGTTGTTTTATTAGTGAATAATTTAAACTGTTATTTAATATCTTTTGCTGGTTGTTAACATTGTCCCTGCGGACCTGTTCTGTGACTTGTTAAATGTTACAGCTGGCTGGCTGGTGTTTTGGAGTAAGCGCTACCTTTCCACCTATGGGTTCCGGGGCTGTGAAATCCTGAGTAGCGGGAAGTGACTCCGGGTCAAAGCTCGAGAAGTGGGTCTTGTACGAACTGCCGCCTTCCGCCTTGGCATCTCCAAGTTAAGTTTTCGTTCTGCCTTCGAGCGACCTGGCGTCACTCCTCGCTACTTAATTCTGGCGCTAATTATATTTACTTCGGTATTTATTATATTTATTATTTTTGTTAAACCTTGTCTCGAGCAACATACGATTGTGAAAGGTTGTAAGACTTTGCACTGACTAATTGTCACTGGATCTTGGAGCCGAAGTTTAAAACCGTAGTAAGCCTTAGTGATATTGATTGACTCTCGAGTGTGAAACAAGTGCCGTTGTATCAACTTCATCCTGCTATTTCTTGGGTGCATGTCTGGCAGGTTGTTATTTAGGTAAATTTTTTTGAGAACATCAGTTTTCAGTGTCCGAAGACTAGTCAGAAATATTGTGTGTCATAATTTAAGCCGTCAGGCGCATAATTGTCAGTGGTTTTAAAATTTTCTTATATATGAGATAGACTTTGTTTCATAAAAAGACACTGGTAGCAGATTCACTAAATTCTTGTGACTTACTATCCCTAATATCTAAAGTAATCAGGATTAAAATATTGTTGTCCTAAAGGAATTTGTTGATATGATTGTTAAATAAAACGAGTGATAACAAAAGGGGTCCAGTCCTTCCTATTGTTTCCCTATTCCCTAGTAGAAGACCGTTTCATAGTCATCTCCTAAGGAGGCGGTTGCTGTTCATGTAATTTGTATTTTTCTAGCCTATATCTCAGCTGTGTGTGTCTGCTAGCAGCGCCAAATGGCTTAGTGAAGCACGAGCCCGACATTTTGGCGGCTGCAGGCCGCGAGGGCCTGTTTGCTCGGTGTATAATTCATTAGGGCTTTGTTGTACCACCTTTCTAACTCCGATTCAGACCTTTGTGATCTGATCATCTTTCTTTTTTAAAAACGCATCTACATTCCTTCCGTGTTTGGTGCAAAGATCTTCCATTTGTGTTAAGATTTGCTGAAGTGTTGACTTTAAAGGATTTTGTTGTCATTTAATGTATTAAAATTCTCTGTTCATCCTTTTACCGATACAGTGATACTGTTAATAGCTTTTTGTAATCCTGGAATTTCAGTTGCCATACTTTAAAGATCTCCCCATAACAACTCGGTTATATGATTAGCAAGTTCGATGATTTGTGCAATCTAACTAGTCAAATCATCTTGCTTACTAGCAAAAGTACCTGTTTTGACTTATTCTGTTGTTCATTGGTCAAACTAAATTGTTCTTTATTTATAGTACACATCAGATTCTAGTCTTTGGAGCATTTGTGCAATAGAATCTGCTATCATAACAGTAGACTTAGTAGTTTCACCCACAACCAATGACGTAACTTCCCTTGCAGAAGTGAAAAGGTTATATACCTTTTCACTGGCAAATTCGCCTTCTTATACTTGTTCTTATACAGCCTCTGTAGTTGACGATTCCATCAGGATGACGTAGCACCTAGTTTTTACCATATTAATGTATACCATATTAATGTACGAGATAATTCGTTAAAGCTACAGCTAATCGTATTGCAATTAGGATGTAAATAAGTCACAGATGGAATTCGTGTGCAGCATAACGCTAGTGATGAAAACTATTTCCTTGAAAACAGCAACACATTGCTATTACAAACTGCGGTGTACTCAGACGTGAACACCCGCCATCTTGTGATCTACTTACGAAATTGGAAAATTACAAATGTTACAGTAATCGTAAATAATAATTTGTCTACACATCGTGGGACTCAAATACATTGAGTAACAGTATTAAAGGATCCTTTTTCGAAACCCCTGATTTCCACCCATTACGACGCTTAAGTTTTAAATTTGGCTCAAAGCTGGGTAAAGCCTTTCTCTGTAACTGCAAAAGCGTAGAGGCCTGCAATTTCACCCTCGGGCTCGGCGACGCTTAATGTATCAAGATGTCGGTGCATGCGAATAAAAGGCCACAGCTCAGAAGTTCACGCGACGTGTGAGTTATTGATTTCGCATTGGCACCAAGCTTCACTCCAATTCTGCCTAACGCCACTGCGGACGTGTTACATGATCGGGAGATAGTCACGCCCCCCTGTCACCCTTATTGTACCCCCTTTTTCCTTTTTTACGCCTGTGCTATGGAGCTTAGATCAGCAATGTACAGCGATGAAGCCACGTGGTTTTCTTTTGAGTGGGGAGTAAAACATTCCAGACATGCCGACGCACAGAATCGGCGCGGAATGATTTCCCCACACACTCCACGGTCGAAAACGACAAATCGCACTACGATGAGCAACAGGAAGGGATTCTCGACAACCTTTGACACTTCTGACTCCCTCAGACACCTCAACCCTTGCGGGCTTTCAAATAATAAATGTGATGGTGCGGCCCTCAACTATATACCCTCAGACTCAGAGTATAAATATTAAAAGTTTTGGCTGGTTCCGTTGTCTAGGGGCTGGGATACGTAGTTGCCGCATTACAGGCCAAATACTGCTGAGTCTACAGTATACAATATGAATACATACATGAATCTAACGGTCGAAGGTTCCTATCACTCGGCAATTGCGAATTTTTGAATGAATAGACATTTATAAATGAACGATTGCAATTAAATAAAATCTGCAGGTGCTATTCTTAACGACTTTACATGATGAGTACGATAGTAAAAGTACCTATAAAAGTGCCGTATATCACTACAAAACACGTATTGGCATCGATGGTCCAGCAATTAAATACGAGGGGCGTTCAGAAAGTAAGCTCCGATCGGTCGCGAAATGGAAACGACTATGAAAATCCGATAAAGCTTTTCACAGATGTGTTGGGTAGTGTCTCTAGTATAACCCCAGTTAGCATCACGTCGCTCTTCTCATTTCTGAGCTCGCAGTGAGTGCGTAAAGATGTCTAGAAAATAGTGTCTGCCGCCAAGTACGAGGGCCTGGTGAGAAATTTCGCCTGAAGCTATGCAGCTAACATTACATAGCTGTCGTGCTGTTTCGTCTTCACGACAATTCTCAGCCGCATTCTGCAGGGGCAATGAAGATGCTCCTGCATCGTTTTCAAATGGAAATGTTAGATTACCCACAATACAGTCCGCAATTGTCTCCCCCTGAGTTTCATCTCTGGTCACATGAACCGCTGTCTTTGAAGACAACATTTTGACACAGACAACGAGGTGTAGGCCAGCGTGGAGAATTGGCGGAAGGCACTGGCGGCTGCCTTCTATGATGAGGCTATTGAAAAGTTGGTACAACGCTATGACAAAAGTCTAAGTCAGAACGGCGACTATGTAGAGAAGTAGCTGAAAGGTGTAGCTAATTGTTACAAGTAAAACATTTCTGATGTTCACTGTGGTTTCAATTTGGCAATCAATCGGAGCTTACTTTCTGAACAGGCCTCGTAAAATATAACTTGGATAACAGGGAAACAATAGATTCCTACTTCACGTAATTAGTTATGAACAACAACATAGCTCGCAAAATATTCACCTCTAAACACATACTACGTCTTCACTGCAGAAGCCACGGAAGTCTCACAAGTGGACAACTCGGTACTACGAAATATTTCTATCTTCCGCGACCGTGCGTCCGTCGCGCCGTACTGTCTAGGACTCTCTCGTGTCCTCTCCCGCACTGTCCAGAACTCCCTGTTCTCTCTCGAAACGATGCCCCTCCCCCACTTCGATAGTCGCCTGCTGTAGTAACGAGCGCTGTGATTGGCTAGAGCGCTCCCCCCATGTCTTCAAGCCAACACACACTCACAAACAAAATGAAACTCACTCGAAATATTAGATTTACATTTAAATAACTTGAAATTAAATAAATATTCCTACGGCTAGACCATAAACACGCTCTAACACACATTATTAAATACATAAAAAAAATTAAATAAACATATATCAAAGGAATAGCAACTGTGCTTTCTAAAACACAGTAAATATTTCAGCAATTTATTCATTAATAGTACGTATTGAATATAAACAAAACATAGACGAATAAATATATTTATAAGCATGCTCCTGCCGTTTTTTGTGTAACTGTGGAGTACTTATGACCTGACGCGATCGATAGTAATCCACAAACTTGACCTCCAATTACTCGTGTACTATTCAAGTTACATGCCTGTAATTTATACCAATTTAGATTTACACTAACAGCTTTCTAAAGACATGACGATCGACAAAATCGGATGAACGGTTTAGATTTTGGAAATTCGTTTCCGGGTGTTACTTGTATAATTTACAGTCAGATACTAAACTTTAAACTACTAAAGATATCAAAAATCTGATTACACCATCAGAATCGTCGTGCAAATAATAATGATGATGTACATGTTTCTTTTTAAGGTATCATGATTCATCTGGCTACTATTAATTCCTATACGAACTGTGAAATGTCTGCCATTAAGGTTTCACAAAGTCCACCATCTTTGGCACTCCCTACATGTCTCCGTCATCGACACGGCGTCACCATGGAATTCCCAGCCACGCGGCCAATGGACCACGTGGTCTGGCCATTGTGCGGAATCACGCGGTTGCTAACAAGCAGCGGCTTGCCGAGTGGACCCAGTGGTGGCCGCCAACTCTGAACTTAGAATATTTTCAGGGCGCCACAACTCGCCCGTTAACCCACACGCTTCTCTAAGGACATCGTGGGACTGCATCCCCAATAAAAGTGGCCTCAACCATTTGGAGTGCAGACTGCAACCAGTAATGGCCTTTCAACACCAACGTGATTTGAAGCAGTAACTTCTGAGCTGTAGCCTTTTTCTCGCTTAGGTAGGAATTATGGGATTTCGAAAAATTGGTCCTTTAATTCTGTTGTGCAGTGTAGATTTCACTACTTCAGAATTCTACACACATCAAAAAAAGTTTTGCATCACCCCAGTTCCTGGAACTCCTGAAGATAGACGTTGACTGTGGATATTGTATCACAGAAACACTCCCTTTCGCTGTTTAGACATGTCACTTAACCTGCCCAAAGATGTAAACAACCATGCACGAGCAGCACCTATTAGACAGAGGGGGTCCAACAGCCGATCAGTTTCAGTCATTCCACCAGGAAGTAGGTACATGGTTCGTATTGTCTGTAGTTCAACCATGCCTAGATGGTCAATATCACGGTTCGATCATGTCCGCTTTGTTACTTTGTGCCAGGAAGGGCTGTCAACAAGGGAAGTGTCTATGCATCTCGGAGTCAACCAAAGCGATGTTGTTCAGATATGGAGGAGATACAGAAAGACAGGAACTGTCGATGACAAGCCTCGCTCAGGCCGCCCAAGGATGACTGCTACCCACGGATTACGGCTCGGAGGAACTCTGACAGCAACGCCGCCCTGTTGAATAATGCTTTGCGTGCAGCCACAGGAAGTCGTGGTACGACTCAAACTGTGTGAAATGGGCTGCATGATGCGCAATTTCACTCCAAAAGTCGATCTTCTCTGCCCAGGGACTGGATGTTTGTGTTGTCCTCACCATTCCATCATCATTCATGAAAGTAGCTAGAATGACATGCGTACAGATTGGGAATGTGTACAGGCACTGATGACCGTGCAGTTGAGCGCCCCATCATCATCATCATCATCACCACCACCTCTCCCGACGTCCATGGCGAGGTCCATCTTTGCGACCACGACACCATGCAGCGTGGTGCAGATGGGCCCAACAACATGCCAAATGGACTGCTCAGAATGGCATCATGTTCTCTTCATCGATGAATGTCGCATATGCCTTCAACCAGACAATCGTCGGAGATGTGTTTGGAGCCAACCCAGTCAGGCTGAACGCCTTAGACACATTGTCCAGCGAGTGCAGCAAAGTGGAGATTCCCTGATGTTTTGGGGTGGCATTATGTGCGGCCGACATTGACAGCTGGTAGTCATGGAGGGCGCTGTAACTGCTGTATGATACATGAATGCTATCCTCCGACCAATAGTGCAACCATATCGCCAGCATATTGGCACCCCCATCGTGCACATCTTGTGAATTACTTTCCTTCAGGATAATGACATCTCTAGACTCAAGTGGCCAGCATGTTCTCCAGACATGAACCCTATCGAACATGCCTGGGATAGACTGAAAAGAGCTGTTTATGGACGACGTGACGCACCAACCACTCTAAGGGATCTACGCCGAATCGCCGTTGAGGAGTGGGATTATCTGGACCAACAGTGCCTTGATGCACTTGTGGATAGTATGCCACAACGATACAGGCATGCATCAATGCAACAGGACGTGCTACTTGGTATTAAGGGTACCGGTGTGTACAGCAATCTGGTCCGCCACCTCTGAAGGTCTCGCTGTATGGTGGTACAGCATGCTATGTGTGGTTTTCATGAGTAATAAAAAGGAGGAAATGATATTTATGTTGATCTCTATACCAATTTTCTTTACAGGCTCCGTAACTCTCGGAACTGAGGTGATGCAAATCTTTTTTCGATGTGTATACATTACCGTTCGTACAGAAAGAGTGTGACAATGCCCTACCTTGTGCTCTATTGTAGACAACAACGTAATTTTAATGATTTTCTTGATTTTGTAATTATACCAGTCTTGACTCTTCTATTGAATTTTATTACTTTGTCTGGTTATTCCTTGATTACTATTATAAATTTTCCTCATTCATCTACACATATCTTCAGTTCTCATGCGCGGCATATGGTTAAATGAAAGGGAAATGAACGGTCATGTAATATACAACTGTGAGCAAAATTACACATACAATACAACGAATTATTTCACATTTACTGTGCTGTTCTTGGTCGACAATTTAACGCCCGTTATATACGATCTGACCAGAGAAGATTACAAAAAATCTTTCTGAGTAAATTTCGAAATTCATCAACGAATCACGGTTTCAAAACACATAAAATACGCGTCACGTCCGTGAGAGAGAAGACTATGTTGAAATTCTTCATTATGGATGTCTTACGACAAAATACCTTCCTCTCAAGGTGTAAAGTACTAGTTTGAACACGAAGTATATCACCTTTTGAATTAAGTCTTGGTTAAACATAACTGAATGATCTTGAAATTTAAAATAATATTTATATATAATTTACGTATTTTTATATATTTTAATTTGGCGCCATAACCCGTTTTCCTAGAAAATTCACACAGTGGAAGAGTGGTCAAAGTATGAAAACGCGTGTTTTGACTTACCGTAGGTACTCGACTGTTTGTGAGAAAATGACGATCCAAGTTTTCGAGGTACTACTGCTTACACAATTTAGCGAGAAAGTGGTACAACCGAACCGGTGGTACAGTGATCACTAATTTGCGCCTCATCTTCTAAACCCATTTAATATTTTTGTTTTTGTTCTTAATTTATCTACCCATGTCCGTAGAATATTAGCGAATGACCTTGCCGCAATGGTAACACCGTGTCCCGTCTGATCACCGAAGATAAGAGCTGTCGGGCTGGGCTAGCACTTGGATGGGTGACCATCCGGTCTGCTGAGTGCTGTTGGTAAGCGGGGTGCACTCAGCCCTTGTGAGGTAAACTGAGGAGCTACTTGGTTGAGAACTAGCGGCTCTGGTCTCGTAAGTGACGGGAAAGCGGTGTGCTGAGCACATGCCCCTCCATATCCGCATTAAGTGACGCCTGTGGACTGAGGATGACACGGCGGCCGGTCGGTCCGTTGGGCCTTTCGAGGCCTGTTCGGATGGAGTTATGTCCGTAGAATATTACTACACGAATGTTTTCCAACACATTTTGAAATAACGTTGCCTTTATTTAATTATATTGCTAGTGGATGGATTAAAAGAAAAAAAGCAAATAAATGAATGAGAATATTACTTGAATTTTTTTTTTCTTGGCAAAATTAATGTAGTGTATCTTGATTTGTAATCAACTACAAGAGCCATGTTTCCCTAACGTGATCCGTTATGCGTAGTTTGCCGCGAAATTGTTGCCAACGTGTGAAGTGTTCAGCTATGTTACCGGCGTCTCTTTCCCGGATAAGAGTCATACGAAGAAATGTCGTTGACAAACCTGCCTTCGTGAATGCTCTTGGTGTTCGGAAATTTGGAAATTTGTGGTAAGGACTAGGGGATCCAACTGCTGAGGTCATCGGTCCCTAGGGTTACGCACTACTTAATCTAAATTAAACTAACTTACGCTAAGGACAACACACACTCATGCCCCAGGGAGGATTCGAACCTCCAACGGGTGGAGCCGCGTGAACCGAACAAGACGTCCTAGATAGCACGGCTACCCCGCGCGGCTCTTGGTGTTCGGAATTTCTATGTTCTGAATGTTTCTATGATCGGTATCATCCAAGGGAATGCACCAAACCTTCCTGAAGAAGAAACATGAGAATAAAACATAAGAATTGATATGGGAATGAAATATCAGAATATGAGGATTTAAAAAAAACATTTGGCCCCTGAGAATCCCATGCACACATATACCATATAATAAATGTATGACACTTATTGTAAAATCCAGTTCTAATTTTACAATTAATATAACGCCTAGTATCCCATAACCTTCTTCGGACGTGAGTAAACGAATGAATAAAATAAGTAGAAACAATAATCGAGTTTCGAAAGCGGGGCGCAAAAAGATATGTCGCGACGAACTCACCATTTCGGCTCAGCTTTATGTTCGCTAACGGCAGAGTTATCTGCGGAGAACAAGTCGAGTCACGTGTTCGCTTATTTTGGTTCCTCTTCCACTGAGAGAAGTTTCTGGGAATTCGGGTAATGGCACTCGCCATGTTCTTCTCGTAAGTTGTTCGTTGTGCTGAAATGCTATTCATTTGCTTATCCAAACATGCATTATACTTCATTCCAGTTTGATGTTTGTTGCATGCCGCCTCTGTGGTGGTGCGATTTTCAGGTGAAAGGTTCGCGCTCTTCTCGACACAGATTCCTGCTGCTGCAGTTCCTCTGTGCGGCTTGTTCACGGATCCCTCACCAGCTGTCTGCAGCTTCAGAACATAAAGCGCCTACGGCGAAGGCGATGACGCGCCCGTGTGACGCAACTGAAAGCGACGGCATCCGGGGTCAAGCGGGCCCTTGCAGAGAAGCGGATGCTGCCAGCCGCAAGGGGCGGGTCCGCGCCGAGGAAGGCCTAGACACACTACGCGGGCAAACGCCTCTCTGTTCCACAAGACGCTCTTCATCGTTACTACGTTCCGCCTAACTTCAAACTCTGCAATATCTCGAAGCAAAACTTCTCGCCCCAGTTGTGAAAGGACCGTATTCTCAGAGAAAAAATGCACATAATTTACGACGTTGTTCCCTTTTAGTGCTGCACAACTTGTCTCGCTTTCCAGTGCGTGAACTCTATCCATGATGCGTGCGTTTCGACTTAGGCCTTCATGGCTTTCTCAAGTTCGTCTCACTGTATCACCTGCAACGTACACCTCGAGTAAATACCACTAGGACAGAATACACTAATGTGACGAAAGTCGAGGTATAACTCCTAACATCGTATCAGATCTCCTTTTGCTCGATATAGTGCAGGAACTCGACGTGGCATGGACTCACCACGTCGTGGAAAGTCCCCTGCAGAAAAGTTGGGCCATTCTGCTTCCCGCTTGCCGGGAAAGCTTTTTTGCACGAACTGGCGTCTCGATTATGATCTATAAATCTACATCTACATCTACATCCATACTCCGCAAGCCACCTGACGGTGTGTGGCGGAGGGTACCTTGAGTACCTCTATCGGTTCTCCCCTCTATTCCAGTCTCGTATTGTTCGTGGAAAGAAGGATTGTCGGTATGCCTCTGTGTGGGCTCTAAACTCTCTGATTTTATCCTCATGGTCTCTTCGCGAGATATACGTAGGAGGGAGCAATACACTGCTTGACTCTTCGGTGAAGGTATGTTCTCGAAACTTTGACAAAAGCTCGTACCGAGCTACTGAGCGTCTCTCCTGCAGAGTCTTCCACTGGACTTTATCTATCATCTCCGTAACGCTTTCGCGATAACTAAATGATCCTGTAACGAAGCGCGCTGCTCTCCGTTGGATCTTCTCTATATCTTCTATCAACCCTATCTGGTACGGATCCCACACTGCTGAGCAGTATTCAAGCAGTGGGCGAACAAGCGTACTGTAACCTACTTCCTTTGTTTTCGGATTCCATTTCCTTAGGATTCTTCCAATGAATTTCAGTCTGGCATCTGCTTTACCGACGATCAACTTTGTATGATCATTCCATTTTAAATCACTCCTAATGCGTATTCCCAGATAATTTATGGAATTAACTGCTTCTAGTTGCTGACCTGCTATTTTGTAGCTAAATGATAAAGGATCTATCTTTCTATGTATTCGCAGCACATTACACTTGTCTACATTGAGATTCAATTGCCATTCCCTGCACCATGCGTCAATTCGCTGCAGATCCTCCTGCATTTCAGTACAATTTTCCATTGTTACAACCTCTCGATACACCACAGCACCATCTGCAAAAAGCCTCAGTGAACTTCCGATGTCATCCACAAGGTCATTTATGTATATTGTGAATAGCAACGGTCCTATGACACTCCCCTGCGGCACACCTGAAATCACTCTTACTTTGGAAGACTTCTCTCCATTGAGAATGACAAGCTGCGTTCTGTTATCTAGGAACTCTTCAATCCAATCACACAATTGGTCTGATAGTCCATATGCTCTTACTTTGTTCATTAAACGACTGTGGGGAACTGTATCGAACGCCTTGCGGAAGTCAAGAAACACGGCATCTACCTGTGAACCCGTGTCTATGGCCCTCTGAGTCTCGTGGACGAATAGCGCGAGCTGGGTTTCACATGACCGTCTTTTTCGAAACCCATGTTGATTCCTACAGAGTAGATTTCTAGTCTCCAGAAAAGTCATTATACTCGAACACAATACGTGTTCCAAAATTCTACAACTGATCGACGTTAGAGATATAGGTCTACAGTTCTGCACATCTGCTCGACGTACCTTCTTGAAAACGGGGATGACCTGTGCCCTTTTCCAATCCTTTGGAACGCTACGCTCTTCTAGAGACCTACGGTACACCGCTGCAAGAAGGGGGGCAAGTTCCTTCGCGTACTCTGTGTAAAACTGAACTGGTATCCCATCAGGTCCAGCGGCCTTTCCTCTTTTGAGCGATTTTAATTGTTTCTCTATCCCTCTGTCGTCTATTTCGATATCTACCATTTTGTCATCTGTGCGACAATCTAGAGAAGGAACTACAGTGCAGTCTTCCTCTGTGAAACAGCTTTGGAAAAAGACATTTAGTATTTCGGCCTTTAGTCTGTCATCCTCTGTTTCAGTACCATTTTGGTCACAGAGTGTCTGGACATTTTGTTTTGATCCACCTACCGCTTTGACATAAGACCAAAATTTCTTAGGATTTTCTGCCATGTCAGTACATAGAACTTTACTTTCGAATTCATTGAACGCCTCTCGCATAGCCCTCCTCACACTACATTTCGCTTCGCGTAATTTTTGTTTGTCTGCAAGGCTTTGGCTATGTTTATGTTTGCTGTGAAGTTCCCTTTGCTTCCGCAGCAGTTTTCTAACTCGGTTGTTGTACCACGGTGGCTCTTTTCCATCATGGGATTCATGTTGGGCGATCTGGATGGCCAAATCATTCACTCGAATTGTCCACAATGTTCTTCAAACCAATCGCGAACATTTGTGCCCGGGGACATGGCGCACTGTCGTCCATAAAAATTCCAACGTTGTTTCGGAACATAGAGTACGGACGGCTGCAAAAGGTCTTCAAGTAGTTGAACATCCATGTAAACGCAGTCCACACCATTATGGAGTCACCACCAGCCTGCACAGTGCTGCATTGTTGACAATGCGGGGGCAGCGTCACACTCGAATCCTACCATCAGTTCTTCCCAAATGAAATCGGGACTCACCTCATCAGGCTGAGGTTTTCCAATCGTCTAGGGTCCAACCAATACGGTCACGAGCCCAGGAGAGACACTGCAGGTGATATAGTACTATTAGCAAAGGCACTCGCGTCGGTCGTCTGCTGTATGGCCCAAAATTTCGCCGCACTGTCCAAACGGATAAGGTGGTGGTACGTCCCACATTCATATCTGTGGTTATTTCACCCAGTGTTGCTTGTGTGTTAGCACTGAAAACTCTAAGCAAACGCTGCTGGCCTCGGTCGTTATTAACTGAAGGCCGTCGGCTACTGCGTGGTCCGTGGTGAGAGGTAATACCTGAAACTTGGTGTTCTCGGGACATTCTTGACGCTATGGATCTCGGAATATTGGATTCCCTAACAATTTCCTAAATGGAATGTTCCATTCATTTAGCTCCAACTACCATTCCGCTTTCAGTCTGGTAATTCATGTTGTGCGCTTATAATCAAGTCGGAAACCTTTTTACATGAATCGCCTGAGTACAAATGACAGGTCCGCTAATGCATTGTCCTTTTATACCTTTTGTATGCGATACTATCGCCATCTGTATATTGTATGTGCATATCACTATTCCATGACTTTCGTCATTTCAGTGTAAAGGATACTAATGCTCTTATAGAGACACACAGTCGCTTTTTCCTCACTCTGCATTTGAGTGGAATAGGAAGGGAACTGACTATCTCTGATGTACAATATCTTCCGCCATGCACTGTATAGTACGAAGGTAGGTGTAGTGTCTGTTACAATATACAGGCTATGCTGATGTCAATAAATGATTGACGTCTCACGTAAATATGGAGATGTTATAGGAGGCTACTGCAGATCGGATAGATTGCTTACTGAGGAACGTCCTGAAACGAGTCAACCACTCTAGAAGTGATGTAACCAGATCAGTCTTCTATCTGCTATTGGCCCCAGAGCGTAGCCACCCACAAATTTCCTTAGTTACAGAAATGACTCAAAGTCGGAGGCTTCCAAATAAAGTAAGAGGGTGGGATGTAACAACTCGTATTTCATATCCCACAGTTTTCTCGTTGTCAAAGCGACCTCGTAGGCAGATGAACTCACATGAAATAATATGGGACTTTTTTTCAGGCCTACAGCTACACCTATACTCTAAAAGCCAACTGCAACTGCTGTCATTTCCCCCTGTTGTGTGGCAACCCTGAATAAGACAGCAAAAGCGGTAAAAGTTTCAAAGCCTAGTGCGAAGCTCTTTCGCTACATTGCGGCAATGTCGACACGAATTGGCCGCAATCAAAACATTTCGCCGCCGAGACGGTGTCAGGACGAAACACAACATCGACGTTTCTGGCGAGCCAGGCAACAGACTTCAGCAGAATGTAGTGGTTCTGAGCAGCCAAACGGTGTCACATCACCTTCGTTACGTGACGAAAGAAAGGCTACGGCGAATGCAACAAATGGTACCAAGAGCCTTTACGAACCAGTTCTACGCTATAACAAACTCGTTAAGCAAGCACGGTTGAAGGAAAACAGCTAATACCTTCGTAATAGCAAACCCTATATTGTCATGATAAATGACAACAGATAAACATTAACCACTACTTCGCTCCATTAATACCCCAGCAGTTTAGCTCGTAAGGCAGTCGGTCAGACGGATTGTTGGTGTACGTGACGTTCACACTCCATTCCCTGATTGCAATGAAGTGACGACTGGACCTGAAAAGGGCCCGAATAGGGCCTACCTGGACGGTAGGCTGATATCTTCGAACTTCACGGCTACATGCAACCGTCGTCGCGATAACACGGATGACGAAGGGTGGTGAGTGGGAGGGGACAGAGCACCTCGCATGACGGTGTGTGTACGTTCCATACACGAGAAAGCCGACCCTCACTGCCGCGGCATCGCAATGAAGTCAGTGCCGGGGCCACCGCAATTGGCGAACCGCTTGTGCAGCAGCCGGCTAGAACGAAGTGTGCCGTGTCAGCTGCCATGAGAGGGCTGAAGGCCGCTTCCGACGCGATTCCTCAGTGGACATTGACAGAAGATGCCAGCCAGGAGTATTTTTATGGAAATCATTAACTAATTCTGAATCTTCTTTCACTCCGCCTACCGACCACCACAGGTCACTACCATTATCCGGAGGAAAAAGCAAGGAGAGAACTGGGAGAGTGTCTCCTGATAAAGAACCAACTCTACTTAGCCAACCCAATAGTAGCGTCTTGCACCCCCTTTCCTGGTCCAGTCGTGGAAAGGGCACGGGAAGTGTAATTGTCGGTAAACCGGCGTATGAACTCAAACATCTCTGACTCTTCCATCACGTTCATTTCGCAAGATTTATGCGAGAGTTTCGAAAAGGGCATCAGGAAACGATGGACTGAAACACTAGAAAGGAATATAATAGAAGAAGAATGGGTAACTTCGAAAGATGAATTATTGAAGATAGTAGAGAAAAAACAAGGCCCAGCAGAAGTGCTGAATTATACAGGGATAATAAATTTTATTAATGGCTGCGGAAAATATAAGATTGCAACAATTTGAACATGCAAAATGGAATGTAGACGCCTAAATAGTAATATTCAAAGGAATACAAAATGGTGTAGCAGGGGATGACTAAAGTGCGCGTCATTTATGACGGTGGCCGAGTTTAGGTTCGTTCTGCGCGTCTCACGTCACAAAACACAGTCAGCCAATGAACAGAGAACAACGTTGCCAGAGCCGGATTGCAGTGCAGAGCACGGACGAGTGCCTTCAGTTTTAGAAACCTTCAGTCATAAATAAAGTAATTGAACAAAAGCAGTGTCTTGATAGGAGACTTTCTTTTACAGAAAGTTTGGAAAAAGCATTCTTTATACCAATTGCTTCATATTCTATTAATTAATTAAACCAAACAAACAATAAGCCTCCTAATTCAGGCGATAGCAAGGAAAGGTGTTGGTATCATTCTCACAAACCGCTTTTTCGCAATAAAGAACAGCAGTATTTGTTTATTTCCTATTGTACTTCGACGAAACGTGAATAATTCATAGTCATACCAACAGTGTTTGTCGGTATTTTGCGTGCTATGTTAAAGTCCTTTGGAGATGTGTTGAATGACAAGCTGCATTAGCGTAATGGTTAAAGTGTATGGCTGCTAAGTGAAAGGTTCTGAGTTCAAGCCTTGTTCGGTGCTTAAAGTTTTCTTTATTTAAAAACAATATCGACGTGTCTTAGTTCATGAATTTTATTCGTTTGAATGTAATTTTGTAAAATTTCTAGTGACAACTAAAATCAACTATACGGAAAGTATACGCTATGGCCTTTTACCTCTGCAAACTCTTCAAAATTTCGTGCAATGGTTTACTACATTTAATGCTGCACAATAACTGTGTTGCACTTCAGAACAAAATTAAGTCATTTATGGGGGGAAGGTATCAGTCAAGATGATGTGTAAAAATCAAATTTTTGGGCCAAATAGTTTTTGTGAAATCGAATGATAAAGTGTGTCAAAGCAGTCGAAACACCGTGTCTCTGCACAGGCGAGCAGTGCAGTGATGACAAAATCGCGCACAGGGCGGAATGTCTCTGTAGCAGCGAAAGGCTTAATGCGGCCGTGGTGGCTTTACTTCATAAACTGCGCTCTCCCCTCTAAACGTAAGTTTGCGAACTATGCTATGGCGCTGCTTCTCTTGGCGCGTACAACTGGCAACGCAGCAATCACCCGTGTCTGGGCGGGCATGCGCGAACCGCCAAGATAAATGAATTGAACTATAGAACACAAATACAGCACTATATAAGCACATATGACTATTTTAAATATATGCGCCGCATGAGAAATAGGTAGAATAACCAACTGAGGGATAACATTCCAAGAGTCGGAGTGTGGAATATCAGATTGAACGTGGTGGGGAAGGTATAAAATCCGAAAAAAGAAATATAAAGGCTCAATCTAGATATAGTAGGCGCCACTGAAGTGGAATAGAAAGAAGACAAATTCTGGTCAGAGGAATATAGGATAATATCAAAAGAAGCAGAAAACAGTATAACGCAAGTGTAACTCGTAATGAAAAGGAAGGTAGGCCACTGAGTCATTTACTGTGAACAGTTCAGTGATAGGATTAACCCCATTAGAACCGACAGCAATCCTACGCCAACAACAATAGATCAGGCACACATATCGATGTCACAAGCAGAAGATGAAGATGTAGACTAAATATATAAGGAAACTGAAGCAGTAGTTTAGTTCGTAAAGGGAGATGACACTCTAATAATCATAGATTAGAATGCACTAGTAGGAAAGGAACAGAACGAAGAGTCACGGGGATGTATGGCCTTAGAACCAAGGATGAGAGAGAGAAGAAAGACTGTTTCATAATAAATATCAGTTAGTAACAGCAAATACACAGATAAAAAGTCACAAGAAAAAGTGTACGCCGGCCACAGTGGCCAAGCAGTTCTAGGCGCTTCAGTCCGGAACCGTGCGACTGCTACGGTCGCAGGTTCGAAACCTGACTCGGGCGTGGATGTGTGTGATGTCCTTAGGTTAGTTAGGTTTAAGTAGTTCTAAGTTATAGGGGACTGATGACCTCAGATGTTGAGTCCCATAGTGCTCAGAGCCACTTGAGCCGTTTTGAGAAAGTGTACTTGGAGAAAAAAAACAGAGACACGGGAAGATTCCAAGTAGATTAGATTACGGTCAGACAGAAATTCCAAAATCAAATGCCGGATTTTAAGTCGTACGCCGGAGTAGATACAGACTTGGATCGCAATTTAGTAAGCTGAAGGGTAGACAAGTTTAAGGGGATATTGTACGTGAAGTTCGTTGAAACTTGACATTTTCTGTTTTCTACACTATAATGTACTTTGGATTTCCCTGAACATTTTGGTATATAATACATTAAAATTAGACAATTGTGAGACCTTCAAATAATATTTTGAATGTTGACACGTGACTGTCAAATTTCGCGGCTACGCGTATACTGCCACAGTTGAGCAGTCATATCTTGGGAACTACACAGTCTAGAAGGCTGTGAATTGCTTTGCTTTGTGTCTACTGCTACGTCTCTGAAGTTGTCATCACGAATAAGCAAATCAGACCTTTGTTTCTGATACCAGTTTTCGTTGAAAGTAGTGATTATCGGCTATTTTTGTAGTAAGCTAATTTTTATTCCTTTTTATACGTAAATAAAATGACTAAGCGTTAAAGTAACTTCACGAAACGCAAATTTGCGGGTAACAGGTATGTGAGACTTTCTTTCATCGAATATCATGCTTTGTGTCCACCTCCACCAAACGCTTGGTGTAAATATATATGCAAGCTGCGTTTTCTGGCATCCTGCATGAATTTACACGAAAACATCCTCTTCCTTTGGCAGTAATGAAGGCAATCAAACCTATTTACAGAGATTTGGCAAAAGAAGTGTTTACATGAGAAGACCCAGGATGTGAATGAGTCCTTCAATAATGTTGTGTGGTGCCGTGTGCCTAAAAATGTATTTGTTGGCCTTACGACTCTAAAGTTAGCAGTGTCTCAAGCTGTAGTAGCTTTTAATGGTGCGAATTATGAAATACTTAAAGTTCTGGAGAAATTAGGGGTAAGATTTGGACAGAACACAGCTAAAGGACTGCGGGAACTGGATGAGCTCCGTGTACGTGAAGCAGAGTTAGCTGCTCAGCAAATGACCAAAGAAGCTTAACAAAATTAGAGGATCCTCTTTGTTTGTGCGTACGTCTCAGCAGGTTTCAGGTTTTTTTTTTAGTATTCAGCTTCTGATTGGTTTGATGCGGCGCACCACGAATTCCTATCCTGCGCCAACCTCTTTATCCCAGAACAGCACTTGCAACCTATGTCAATTATTTGCTGAATGTATTCCAGTCTGTCTTCCTCTACAGTTTTTGCCCTCTGCAGCTCCCTCTAGTACCGCGGAAGTCCCTTCTCCTTGTCAGTGTTTTCCACATATTCCTTTCCTCACTGATTCTATGCAGAACCTTCTCATTCCTTACCTTATCAGTCCACCTAATTTTCAACATTCTTCTATAGCACCACATCTCAAATGCTTCGATTTTCCCACAGTCCATGTTCCATTGCCATACATTGCTGTGCTCCAGACGTACCTTCTCAGAAATCTCTTCTTCAAATTAAGGCCAATGTTTGATACTAGTAGACTCCTCTTGGCCAGGAATTCCCCCTTTTGCTAGTGCTAGTCTGCTTTTGACATCCTCCTTGTTCCATCTGGCATTGGTTGTTTTGCTGTCAGTCCTGATAAGTTTCTCGTTGTTCCCTTTTCTGCTACTTCTCATTACTTTCGTCTCTCTTCGATTTACTCTCAATCTATATTCTGTATTCATTAGATTGTTCATTCCATTCAGTAGATCATGTAATTTTTCTTCACTTCTACTCTGGATAGCAAAGTCATCAGCGAATCGTATCATTGATATCCTTTCACCTTGAATTTTAATTGCACTCCTGAACCTTTCTTTTATTTCCATCATTGCTTCTTCAATGTAAAAATTGGAAAGTAGGGGCGAAAGGCTACATCCCTGTCTTACATCCTTTTTAACCTGAGCACTTCGTTCTTGGTCGTCCACTCTTATTGCTCCCTCGTGATCTTGTACATGTTGTATATTGTCCGTCTCACCTAGTAAATGCTATGGCTACTCTGTGTCTATTGACAGTAGTTGACGACGGGTCCTTGTAGACCGACTGATCAAACTGCCTCCAGAACCGTACTCATGTTTCCAGAACATCTGTACAAGGCTCAAGCTTGATTGGCGGAAGTCTTATTGAAGTTAAAGGAACGCTCGTTGTTACGGATTGTACCGTGGAGGGTATCGGAATTTTCCTATCTGTCTCTCTATTTCGTGCGGGATTCGTGAAATTCCGCATTTCGCATTTTTGAATGTACTAATCATCATCTAGCAGGTCATCTAGTTCGGTGAGCTGTTATTTTGAAACCTGTAGTACAGGCAGGCCTGCAGCAGCATACGACGCCGCTCTTTGGCCGCAGAGAAACACAGATATACAAATGAAGACATTTAGAGAAAAAACATGGTGGACATAGAAACGGAGACACACTTTTTAAAATACAAGATGCCGTTCACGAGCGTAGAGTCCAAGATGAAATTGTTCAGACACTTGGACACAGACAGAAACGAAAATTGTCACACGTGAACGTAGGTGCACAAAACGAATAACACTGAACCACTTAAGCACAAAACGACGGCACACACAGAACACGAGGCGTTGATCTCCGGCGCGCGAATGTTCACTAACCGTGTACGAGTCCGGGGACCTGCTAAGAGAGGAGGAGTGGGGGAGGGAGGGAGAGGGGAGAGCAGATGCCATGGGCAGGGGAGACAGGGGGAAGGGAGGAAGGGGGAGGGGAAACCCGGGGGAAGAGGGGTGGAGGGAGGGAATGGGGGAGATGGAAAAGGAAGGGAGGGAGAGTGCCTAAAGGAAAGGACACAGGAAGTGGGAGGGGGAGGATCAAAGTTGATAGGAGGGGTAGATGGAGGGGAGGAGGACATCATCAAGGAGGTGGAGCTGGCGGAAGCCACCTTGGGAGAGGGTAAGGAGGGTGGAGAGATGGAGACCGGGTGGGACGTGGGAATACAGGCGTGGCAGCGGTCGGGGGTGGGAGAGGATGGGTGAGACAAGCGGATGAGGAGGATCGAGTTTGCGGGAGGTGTACAGGATCCGTATCCTTTCAAGGAAAAGGAGGACATGGGGGAAGGGGATGAGATCATACAGGATCCACATGGGGGAGGGGAGATGGATGCGATAGGCGAGGCGGAGAGCATGGCGTTCAAGGATTTGGAGGGATTTATAAAAGGTAGAGGGGGTGGAGATCCAGGCCGGATGGGCGTAACAAAGGATAGGGCGGATGAGGGATTTATAGGTGTGGAGGATGGTGGAGGGGTCCAGACCCCATGTACGGCCGGAAAGAAGCTTGAGGAGATGGAGTCGGGAGCGTGCCTTGGCTTGGATTGACCGGAGATGAGGAGTCCAGGAGAGGCGATGGTCGAGGGTGACGCCAAGGTACTGAAGGGTGGGAGTGAGGGCGATAGGACGGCCATAGATGGTGAGATAGAAATCAAGGAGGCGGAAGGAAGGGGTGGTTTTGCCTACAATGATCGCCTGGGTTTTGGAGGGATTGACCTTGAGCAACCACTGGTTGCACCAAGCGGTGAGCTGGTCAAGATGGGATTGGAGAAGGTGTTGGGAACGCTGCAGGGTGGGGGCAAAGGCAAGGAAGGTGGTGTCATCGGCAAACTAGAGAAGGTGAATGGGGGGGTGACGGCGGCGGCATGTCCGCCGTGTACAAAAGGTACAGAACGGGGGAGAGGACGGAGCCTTGGGGCACACCGGCGGAGGGGAAAAAGGTGTAGGAATCTGTGTTATGGATGGTGACATAGGAAGGACGGCGGGAGAGAAAGGAGCCGATCATAAGGACGTAGTTTATGGGAAGGGCGAAGGTTTGGAGCTTGAAGAGGAGACCGGAATGCCATACGCGGTCATAAGCTCGTTCGAGGTCCAGGGAGAGGAAGATTGCGGAGCGACAGGAATTAAGCTGGTCGGGACCCCCTGCGGGTCCGGGGTAAGAATAGCCCTGAGGTATTCCTGCCTGTCGTAAGAGGCGACTAAAAGGAGTTTCAACCGTTTCGGCCTTCCATGTGATGGTCCCCCTTGGGGTTTGACCTCCATTTTTCAAAATTCTACAGAAGTACGAGCCTTTTGGGGAAGGACACCTTACGGGGTGTACCACTGGTCCTAAGTGCACTAAGACCTTGGCACTCAGCATTGTACCGGCGTTGTAACCATACCCACAATTCCTCAAATTGGGCCTAAACGCCTGATGGGTTGTACCAGTTACGCCCATAGTGCGTCCCCATCTGCACCAGCGATCATGATGGACTTTCCATGGCACCAGAAATCATGCACGGTAGCCAGCCCGTTGTGGTGGGGTCGTCATGTACCCTCTAGGTTGTAGCCCCCTGACAACACAGGGATCGTACTGCCGATACCTGAGCTGCACCCTCCCCACGTCGGCCAAGGAGTAGATGCCCGTCTCCTTGGGGCATCAGGACTCCCGGCAACGTTCATCCTGCCAGGTGGCCCTTGCTGAGGCTGGGTGGCGCCCGTGGGGAGAGCCCCTGGTCGGAGTGGGTGGTATCGGGGCGGACGTTTCGCAGATGAAACGTCAACACGTATCAGGTCGCTCTGCGGCCGAGTCTTTCAAAAGAAAAGGTACTGTTTCTAGTTCTGGTTCTCCTGCCCTTTCCCCATTGGCCACTCCCTGGGAGGAGGGACAGGCCCGCTGGCTTGGGGCAAAGTACTTCCCCCGCTATTTGGTCTGTTCTCGAATCGATGGGGGGACGTTCGCCACCTCCAAGCCCATGTTCTTTGTTCAGCACATTGAGGACATCTTCGGGGAAATCCAGGCTCTCAGCAAGATGCGTTCAGGGTCCATTCTTATCAAGACCACCTCCGCCACACAGTCGGCGGCGCTCCAGGCGTGCGACCGCCTAGGGGACATCCCAGTGTCCATTGTCCCACATCTGGCACTAAATAGGACGCAGGGGGTTATTTTTCATCGTGACCTCCTGCTACAATCTGATGAGGAGCTCAGGGCCAATTTGGAGCGCCGAGGCGTGCATTTCGTCCGGCGAGTCCAGCGCGGCCCCAATGACGGTCGCATCGACACCGGGGCCTTTATCCTCGCCTTCGAGGGGGACGTTCTCCTGGAGAAGGTAAAGGTGATGTGCTACCGGTGCGACATGCGACCTTACGTCCCGCCTCCTATGCGCTGTTTTCGGTGTTTGCGCTTTGGGCACATGTCGTCATGGTGTGAGGCTGAGCCCCTTTGTGGCGATTGTGGACGTCCTCTTCGTGAGGAACATACATGCACCCCACCACCTCGGTGCGTTAATTGTCCTGGCATCCACTCGCATAGATCCTCAGACTGCCCCGCATATCAGAAGGAGAAGAAGATACAAGAACTCAAAACTTTGGATTGGCTCTCTTATTCGGAGGCCAGGAAGAAGTATGACGGCCTCCATCCTGTGCCATTGACCACTTCGTTTGCCTCAGTTGTGTCCACTCCTTCCGCGGTATCCTCACCCCTATCCTGTCCCCCCTCTGCCTCCTCCACCCATCAGGGGCTCTGCCTCTGCCTCCCAAATCCCTCCCTTCCAAATCCCCCTCCCCCATGGCCCCCACCCCCTCTGCCCCAGGGGCCACCCTTCCTCCTCCTTCTCTCCCCCCGCCACCTGAGAAGCGATCCTCTTCTCAGGTGTCCATCGGGGAAACGTTCCGGACCCCAGCTTCCGAGGTCCGGCGTTCCAAAACGGACCCCGCGCATGAGGACCTTCTTCGGGTCCAGCCCACCATCCCTGTGCCTCCTTGGCCTTCCAAGAAGGCTTCCAAGAAGAAGTCTCTATCCCCCTCTCCACCCCGGCGCGTTTCGTCTGACGCTCCATCCGTGAGTCGCTGCTCCCGGCCGTCCTCAGTTTCGCCGGGACGCTCTGCTGCCAGGCGCTCAGCTGGCCTCTCGTCGGCAAATGATGCTGCCCCTCCTACACACCCAGGGACAGTGGCCGCAGCTGGCGACGACTCGATGGAACCGGATCCGCCTCCCGTCGGTTGTAGCGTTGTTTCCTCGCAACCTGGCCCTCGAGGTGATCAGCTCTTCCCCTGTCTCGTTCCCCCAACTTTTTGACTAGCGATGGCCTTGTTACATTGGAACATAAGAGGTATTCGATCTAATCGGGAGGAATCACAACTGCTTCTCCGCCTGCACTGTCTGCTCGTCCTTGGTCTCCAGGAAACCAAGTTGCGCCCGACTGACCGTATTGCCTTTACCCACTATACCTCGGAGCGGTATGACCTCACCTCTGTGGACGGTATCCCAGCTCATGGTGGGGTCATGTTGCTCGTTCGGGACGATGTCTATTACCATCCCATCCCATTGACCACCCCACTCCAAGCAATAGCTGTCCGTATTACTCTTTCTGCTTTTACTTTTTCAGTTTGTACCATCTACACTCCACTGTCATCTGCTGTTAGTCGGGCTGACATGATGCACCTGATCGTTCAGCTTCCCCCGCCGTTTTTATTGTTTGGCGACTTCAATGCCCATCATCCCCTTTGGGGCTCTCCTGCATCCTGTCAAAGAGGCTCACTCTTGGCGGATGTCTTCAACCATCTCAATCTTGTCTGCCTCAATACCGGCGCCCCGACTTTCCTCTCGGACTCTACTCATACCTACTCCCACTTGGACCTCTCGATCTGTTCTACCACTCTTGCCCATCGGTTCGAGTGGTATGTCCTTTCTGACACCTATTCGAGCGACCACTTCCCCTGTGTCGTTCGTCTCCTGCACCACACCCCATCCCCACGTCCTTCGCGCTGGAACATACCGAAAGCTGACTGGGGACTTTACTCCTCCCTGGCGACCTTTCCGGACCACGATTTTCTCAGTTGTGACAGTCAGGTCGAATACCTCACGGCTGTTATCATCAATGCTGCCGAACGTTCCATTCCTCGTATTACCTCTTCTTCACGTCGCGTTTCCGTCCCCTGGTGGAACGAGGCTTGTAGGGACGCTATCCGTGCTCGACGACGTGCTTTACGCACCTTTCGCCGCCATCCTACGTTGGCGAATAGTATTGAATGCAAACGACTCCGAGCACAATGCCGTAGAGTCATCAAAGACAGCAAAAAAGCTTGTTGGGCCTCTTTCACCAGCTCCTTTAACAGTTTTACTCCCTCTTCCGTCGTTTGGGGTGGCCTGTGCCGGCTGTCTGGCATTAAGGCCCACTCCTCGGTACCTGGCCTGACCTCAGGTAATGAGGTCCTTGTTGATCCTGTGGCCGTCTCCAACGCCTTTGGCCGCTTTTTCGCGGAGGTTTCAAGCTCCGCCCATTACCACCCTGCCTTCCTTCCCAGGAAAGAGGCAGAAGAGGCTCGGCGACCTTCCTTCCACTCGCTGAATCTGGAAACTTCTAATGCCCCCTTTACTATGCGGGAACTCGAACGTGCGCTTGCACTGTCCCGGTCCTCTGCTCTGGGGCCAGATGCCATTCACGTTCAGATGCTGGCACACCTTTCTCCAGCGGGCAAAAGCTTCCTTCTTCGTACCTACAATCGCGTCTGGACCGAAGGTCAGGTCCCCATGCGTTGGCGTGACGTCGTCGTTGTTCCTATACCCAAACCCGGGAAGGATAGACGGCTTCCTTCTAGTTACCGCCCCATTTCTCTTACAAGCTGTGTCTGTAAGGTGATGGAGCGCATGGTTAATGCTCGGTTAGTCTGGATTCTTGAATCTCGACGGCTACTTACTAATCTCCAATGTGGCTTTCGTCGCCGCCGCTCCGCTGTTGACCACCTTGTGACCTTGTCGACATTCATCATGAACAACTTTTTGCGAAGGCGCCAAACGGTAGCCGTGTTCTTCGACTTGGTGATTGGAATTTCGTGAGAGCCGGCCGTGGTGGCCGAGCGGTTCTAGGCGCTCAGTCCGGAACCGCGCGACTGCTACGGTCGCAGGTTCGAATCCTGCCTCGGGCATGGATGTGTGTGATGTCCTTAGGTTAGCAGATTTAAGCAGTTCTAAGTCTAGGGTTCTGATGACCACAGCTGTTAAGTCCCATAGTGCTCAGAGCCATTTGAACCATTTCGTGAGAAGATTCCGTCGCAATGACAAACGCTTTTCTTTTAATGATTTCCAGCCCAAATCCTGTATCATTTCTCTGACACTCTCTCCCATATTTCACGATAATACAAAACATGCTGCCTTTCTTTGAACTTTTTCGATGTACTCCGTCAGTCCTATCAGGTAAGGATGCCACACCGCACAGCAGTATTCTAAAAGAGGACGGACAAACGTAGTGTAGGCAGTTTCCTTAGTAGGTCAGTTAAATTTCCTGAGTGTCCTGCCACTAAAACGCAGCATTCCCCACAACATTTTCTATGTGTTCCTTCCAATTTCAGTTGTTCGTAATTGTAATACCTAGGTATTTAGTTGAATTTACGGCTTTTAGATTAGACTGATTTATCGTGTAATCGAAGTTTGACTTCCTTTTAGCACTCATGTGGATGACCTCACACTTTTCGTTGTTTAGGGCCAACTGCCACTTTTCGCACCATTCCGATATTTCTTCTAAATCGTTTTTCAGTTTGTTTTGATCTTCTGATGGCTTTATTAGTCGATAAAAGACAGCGTCATCTGCAAACAATCTAAGACGGCTGCTCAGATTGTCACCCAAATCGTTTATATACATAAGGAACAGCAAAGGGCCTATAACACAACTCGGGGAACACCAGAAATGACTTCCGTTTTACTCGATGACTTTCCGTCGATTACTAAAACTGTGACCTCTCTGACAGGAAATCACAAATTCAGACACATAACTGAGACGATATACCATAAGCACGCAATTTCACTACGAGCCGCTTGTGTGGTATCGTGTCAAAAGCCTTCCGGAAATCTAGAAATACGGAATCGATCTGAAATCCCTTGTCAATAGCACTCAATACTTCATGTGAAAAAAGAGCTAGTTGTGTTTCATAGGAATGATGTTTTCTAAACCCATGTTGACCGTGTGTCGATAGACCGTTTTCTTCGAGGTAATTCATAATGTTCGAACACAATATATGTTCTAAAATCCTGCTGCATATCGACGTTAACGATATGGGCCTGTAATTTAGTGGATTACTCCTACTACCTTTCTTGAATATTGGTGTGACCTGTGCAACTTTCCAGTCTTTGGGTACGGATCTTTCATCGATCGAACGGTTGTATATGATTAAGTATGGAGCTAATGCATCAGCATACTCCGAAAGGAACCTAATTGGTATACAGTCTGGACCAGAAGACTTGCTTTTATTAAGTGATTTAAGTTGCTTCACTACTCCGAGGATATTTACTTCTACGTTACTCATGTTGGCAGCTGTTCTCGATTCGAATTCTGGTATATTTACTTCGTCTTCTTTTGTGAAGGCATTTTGGAAGGCTGTGTTTAGTAACTCTACTTTGGCAGCACTCTCTTAGATAATATCTCCATTGCTATCGCGCAGAGAAGGCATTGATTGTTTCTTGCCGCTAACATATTTCACATACGACAGGAATCTCTTTGGATTTTCTGCCAGGTTTCGAGACAAAGTTTCGTTGTGGAAACTGTTATAAGCATCTCGCATTGAAGACCGCGCTGAACTTTGAGCTTCTGTAAAAGATCGCCAATCTTGGGGATTTTGCGTCTGTTTAAATTTGGCATGTTTGTTTCGTTGTTTCTGCAACAGTGTTCTAACCCGTTTTGTGTACCAAGGAGGATCAACTCCGTCGTTTGTTAATTTATTTGGTATAAATCTCTCAATTTCTGCCGATACTATTTCTTTGAATTTAAGCCACATCTGATCTACACTTACATTATTCATTTGGAATGTTTGGAGATTGTTTCTTACGAAGGCCTGAAGCGAATTTTTATCTGCTTTTTTGAATAGGTATATTTTTCGCTTATTTTTCAAGGATTTGGGGATTGGTTCAAATGGCTCTGAGCACTATGGGACTTAACATCTGAGGTCATCAGTCCCCTAGAACTTAGAACTAATTAAACCTAACTAACCTAAGGACATCACACACATCCAAGCCCGAGGCAGGATTCGAACCTGCGACCATAGCGGTCGCGCAGTTCCAGACTACAGCGCCTAGAACCGCATGGCCACCGAGGCCGGCATTCGGGGATTACAATATTCAATCTCGCTACGACAACTCTGTGTTCAATAATCCCTGAATCGGTTTTGATGCTCGTTGTTAACGATCAGTAGTATCTAGTAACCCAAACAAGAATTTGTTTTAGTCTGCAATATCAATTTTTTTAATTTTGTTAACTAGCTACCCGTTTCTGTACACAGAGCTATTCTCAGACCCCCCTCCCCCTATGATCAGAACGTCACACTACACGGTGGAAATAATTGTGTGAGAAACATATTTTCTCTTTATGATAGCAAACGGATGGTACAGAGTGCACCCTTAAAATGTATAGGTAGCCCTTACGCTGACAAGCAGTCGTCACACTCGCTTCCTAAGTAAGTGTGTCAAAAACTACACCGTCCAGTCAAGTTAATATGACCACGTGTCAAAAGCCCGAAAGACTACCTTTCGCAGCACAATACGTGGAGCGCGAAGGTCAGTGTGGCTCTGTAGGGTACCGACAGCAATGTGAAGCGATGCCAACTCTAGTGCCTTGGCCAGCTGCGCTAGGTTTCTCAGCTGAAGATCCATGGTGCGGACAGCCCATCGAAATGGTCGCACAATTTGGAGGGCAGGAGAAAACGGTAAACTCTTCCTGGTGCTCTTCGAATCGCACACGTACACTGCGAGCTGTGTGACACATTGCTTGTTGATACTAGTAGATGCCATTGTGCCAACGAAAAACAAACTGCATGTAGGTGTGGACATGGTCCACAAGGATAGATGCATACCTTTTGAGCCATGTGTGGCTCGCGTTAATGCCGTTTGTTCTTTGGCATTTTGTCACTTCGAGTGGTGTCTTCTTTCTTCCTTACTTACTGGCGTAACGAAGTTGCTGACTTGCCTCCTTGCGTGGCAGCAGCAGCGCTTATCGATACTACACTACTGACCATTAAAATTGCTACACCAAGAAGAAATGCAGATGATAAACAGGTATTCATTGGACAAATATATTATACTGGAACTGACATGTGATTACATTTTCACGCAATTTGGGTGCATAGATCCTGAGAAATCAGTACCCAGAACAACCACCTCATGCCGTAATAACGGCATTGATACGCCTGAGCCAGAAAGGCCCGTAAAAGACCTGCAACATGTGGTCGTGCATTATCCTGCTGAAATATAGGGTTTCGCAGGGATCGAATGAAGGGTAGAGCCACGGGTCGTAACCCATCTGAAATCTAACGTCCACTGTTCAAAGTGCCGTCAATGCGAACAAGAGGTGACCGAGATGTGTAACCAATGGCACCCCATACCATCACGCCGGGTGATACGCCAGTATGGCGATGACGAACACACGCTTCCAATGTGCGTTCACCGCGATGTCGCCAAACACGGATGCAACCATCATGATGCTGTAAACAGAACCTGGATTCGTCCTAAAAATTACGTTTTGCCATTTGTGCACCAAGGTTCGTCGTTGAGTACACCGTCGCAGGCGCTCCTGTCTGTGATGCAGCGTCAAGGGTAACCGCAGCCATGGTATCCGAGGTGATAGTCCATGCTGGTGCAAACGTCGTCGAACTATTCGTGCAGATGGTTGTTGTCTTGCAAACGTCCCCATCACTTGACTCAGGGATCGAGACGTGGCTGCACGATCCGTTACAGCCATGCGTGTAAGATGCCTGTCATCTCGACTGCTGGTGATACGAGACCGTTGGGATCCAGCACGGCGTTCCGTATTACCCTCCTGAACCCACCGATTCCCTATTCTGCTAACAGTCATTGGATCTCGACCAAGGCGAGCAGCAATGTCGCGATACGATAAACCGCAATCGCGATAGGCTACAATCTGACCTTTATCAAAGTCGGAGAGGTGATGGTACGCATTTCTCCTCCTTACACGAGGCATCACAACGTTTCACCAGGCAACGCCGGTCAACTGCTGTTTGTGTATGAGAAATCGGTTGGAAACTTTCCTCATGTCAGCACGTTGTAGGTGTCGCCACCGGCGCCAACGTTGTGCGAATGCTCTGAAAAGCTAATCATTTGCATATCATAGCATCTTCTTCCTGTCGGTTAAATTTCGCGTCTGTAGCACGTCATCTTCGTGGTGTAGCAATTTTGATGGCCAGTAGTGTAGTACTGTCATACTATCTTTGGTGTGACCTCTAGTATTTCCAGGTGGTGGTGTGTGTGGTAGTCTGTCGTTTGGGACAGAGCAGCGAGGCAGTCTCAGTGGCGCGAGGCCTGGCCGGGACCCGCTGGCGGCGTGCACGCGCTGTCGGATCGTGATGCGCTAGCTTAGAGTGTGACAAGGTTCGTTGCCCACCGAACCTGGACGCTGAAGTTGAGTGATTAGTTAACCTGCTATGAAGCCTTAAGTATTGTGACATGTCTTCGTTCATTTGCGGGTTGTTGCTCCCTGGGCCGTTCCGCCTAGCCGCAATGTACGATGTGTTGGGGTTGGTGAAATCTTGTAGCCGTCTTCCTATATTGTAATTAATTATTAAATTGACTGTTACTTGCCAGTGAAGTGTACCAGCGGTATTTTCTGCCGTGTGGCCGTTAACGCCCCAGTTACTTGCCCTGGTTGTTAGTATACTTTTCCAGCAGTGTGCTTTTCCTGGTCATGTTGATGCTGACTGGCATGGCGTGTAGATCGACAGCCTTTTTAGTTGTTTGGTTCATATTTTGCTTAGAGTGGTTACTGTTCCCTTGGCTGTTTATAGGCGCCAATTTCTGAAGACATAGTGCTCTTCGTATTCTCGTCCTCGGCCGATATTTTCCATTGTTGTGCCGTTGGTCAGTCGGAAGAGAATTGGTTAAATTGTTGGTCGGTCCTTGGGCTGTCCCTAGTTTGGGTTGCCATCCGATTATTTAACTTCAACTCTTGGCTGCTTGTCTCACCTCACCTCACGTTTGAGCTACCTTCTCAGGCCAACCCTTGGAACACTTCTGAGCATCACTTGTTCTGTTTGTTTTAGATTCTGATTTTCATTTTAGTTTTTTAAGTATTGTGCGAGGCCTTCGGCCGTGTATTAATTCAGTTCTTTTAAATTTCACATAAAGGTCGTCAGCCGTGTTAACTTTGTTGTCCCAGTGTACCTTGCAGAATTACGAGATCACCCAGGGACTACCACGACAGCATTCCCCAGACCATAGCGCTCCCTCCTGGTTGCAGGGAGATTGCTTTCAGACATTTCACGGCGTGCACACCAACTGCCATCTGTCCAATGGAGCATAAACCATGATTCACCTGAAAAGGCAACCAGTAGCCATTCAGTACACGTTCAATTGCGATACTGGCGTGCAAATTCCAGCCTCTGTCGCGGATGATTAGCAACCAGCATGGGTGTATGATCCAGTCGCCTGCTGAGGAGGCCCATACCCAGATAAGTTCGCTGAACTGTCGTGGAGGAGACACTGTTGATAGCCCCTTGGTTCGTTTGGGCGGTCAGTTCCTCAACCGCTGTACGTCTAGTCACCCGTACACATCTCCATAGCCGTCGTTCACTGCTGTCTTTCCTGGGCCGTTGTGCACCAACAGTTGCCTCGGCCACGTTTTTGGATAGCGTCATTTTGCCATGCACGACGTAATGTAACCTCACCGGTACAAGAACAGTTTACAAACTCAGCCTTTTCGTAAATTCTTCCACCCTTGGCCTGAAAGCCAATGATCATGCCCTTTTGGACGGCAGATACGGCGCTCCGTGTTTCCACATTATAGCAACGACTCAATCTTTTCCGCGTCCATCCCGACACCCTCAATATATATACATGCACCACAACATTATGACCACAGCCCACCGGGAGATTGATTGACGCCTGGAGGTTTGTGGTACAAGCCACATTAAAGAAAGTATATAACACGAGCAGAAACGAATAGGGAACCATTTCTAACGACGATACGAGCCGAAAATGCGGAAATTCAATGGCATAAGCGACACTGAGAAAGAGAAGATTATGGCCAGGCGCCTGGAAACGAGTGTCTCGGAAACGGTGATGCTGGTCGGCTGTGATTGAAAAACGGTAAAATCACGAATGGACGACAAGGTGCTGGACGTCCACGCCTCATCAGGCAACCTGGATATCGGAGACTTTTCCGTTCTGTAGACCAGGGTAGGCGGTATCTGCGGCAGATCTGGCAGCAGAGAACAATGCTGGTGCAGGCACCAGTATTCTGGAGCGCACCATTCAGTACATCTTGTTGAGCATAGGGCTCCGCATGAGATGACCCCTACTTGTTCCCATGAAGACCCAATGACATTGCCGGCCGCTGTGACCGAGCCGTTCTAGGCGCTTCAGTCTGGAACCGCGCGACTGACATGGTCGCAGGTTCGAATCCTGTCTCGGGCATGGATGTGTGTGCCGTCCTTAGGTTAGTTAGGTTTTAGTAGCTCTAAAATCTAGGGGACTGATGACCTCAGATGTTAAGTCCCATAAAGCTCAGAGCCATTTGGACCCAATGACATCGTTAATCACGATTGCAATGACCAAGGGAAAATCTAGATTCGACTATGGACCAATGGAAACGTGTCTTCCGGTCGAGTGATTCAAGTTTCTTGTTACACCAGGTAAATATTCTTGTAAAGATAAGCTGTCATCCAGGCGAATGGCTGCTCTATCATGCACCGCGCCATAACGCAGGCTGCGGGGGCAGTATTACGCTATGGGGAATATCCACCTGGGCTTCCTTGCGACCTATGGCAGAAATCTAAGTCACCAAGACAGCTTCCCCCAGGGGGTCCACAACTCTTTTGTGGACACGTGCGTAGCGAGCACGGGACCCCGAGCTAATGTGGCCCTCCTTCCTTTCCGGGCTGCATACCTTCCCTTCCCTTTCCGCATCCCTCCCCGTCCCCCATCTTCGCCCCCCCCCCCACCTCTGTCTCTTTCCTTCCCTTTCTCCCCCTCTGGGAGTATGGTTTGTGCCTATGTCCGGAGACGGACGCTCGAAACTGTTCCAAATTCCTTGCCTTTACACTTGCAAGTCCTCATCCTTCCTCTGTCCTTCTCTTTTCCTTCCCTCTTCTCCTTGCCCTTTTCTCCGCTGCGGCGTTTGAGACCCCCTCTTCTTTCCTTTCCCTTTCTCTTTTTTCCTCCCTGTGCGTGTCTGAAGGCCGACCCACGCACTTCCATGCGTAGCCGGTGACGGGGTAACGCGTAATTCCCCGCCCCGGGTAGACAGGTAGGACACGTACGTACCCCCTGGTAACGGCCAGGCCCAGGGAGGGGTGATTACCCGAGCTGATACCTTCCGAAAGTGCCGATTGGTCCCTCCGTCCGTTTGTCGGGAGGTGTGACCTGAGGTGTGAACAATCACCTAAGGCGGGTGTGCCCTCGGTGAGGGCCCCCACAAGGGAGGAGCGCGCCATCGGAGACGCCGGTAATCATGGGGGATTCTTCCGCAATGGTTTCCTCACCTTCCACTATGTCTGCTCACAAACGTAAGTTCACTGAGTCTCAGCCACAGACGGTTCTTCCATCGTTGCCACAGTTCCTTGTTGTTTCTCGGTCTGACGAAGGTCACGACTTTTCCACGGTCAACCCTTTCATTATTCAGAAAGGTGTCGACGCAATTGCGGGTCCTGTAAAGTCTTGTTCCAGATTACGGAATGGTACCCTGTTGTTAGAAACACACAGTGCCCTCCAGGCTCAAAAATTGCTGCGTACTTCTCTGCTCCACACCTTCCCTGTCCGGGTGGAACCGCACCGTACCTTAAATTCCTCGCGTGGAGTCGTTTATACACGCTCCCTCGATGGATTGTCTGACGAAGAAATTCAGCACTACCTGTCTGACCAGGGCGTCACCGCTGTTCATTGGGTTATGAAAAGGGTTGACTCGAACATCATTCCAACCCGCACTGTCTTCTTGACATTTGACAAAGTTCAACTCCCATCAAAAATCAAAGCAGGCTATGAGATAATTTCCGTTCGCCCTTATGTCCCAAACCCTACGCGTTGCTATCGATGTCAGCGGTTCAATCACACCAGCCAGTCCTGTTCCAATCCGGCCAAATGTGTTACGTGTGGCAAGGATGCCCATGAGGGTGCTTGTCCACCTCCATCCCCTCACTGCATCAACTGTATGGGTGACCACGCTGCTTCCTCTCGAGATTGCCCCGTTTTTAAGGATGAAAAGCTCATCCAGGAAATAAGAGTGAAGGAAAAGGTGTCGACCTTTGCTGCTCGAAAGTTACTCGCCAGTCGACAGCCCACCGTGCCTCAGAAAGGAAAATACAGCACAGTCCTTGCTTCTCCTCGGCCAACAAAGGAAGCGGCCACGCAGACTTGTGACCTCACATTTAGTACCACGGTCGTCAGATCGGCCAGCGCAAAGATCGCCCGTTCAACCTCACCACTTTCGCCTGCCCACTCTATGGCTCACCCTTCGTCGGGTTCTGCTAAATCTCGAGCCCAAAAGTCAGACACGAAGTCTTCGAAAAAAGAGCATTCTCGTGAAGAGTTTTTACGTACTGCAACTTCACAACCATCGGTTCCTCCTTCATCTAAACATCATACCTCCAAGAAGGCTACGAAGAAACCCAGTTCATCTCCTTCTCCGCCAAGGCGTGTCCCAACTACAGCACCACCTGGCGGAAATCGCCCTCGGCCATCTTCTGTGTCGCCGAGGCGCACTGCTGGTGGCCGGTCAACTGGCCGATCGTTGGTGGCAGGAGCTGCTCCTGACCAACCTATGGATCAGGATCTTCTGCCATCGACTGAATGCCATTCCATGCTGTCGGTCGCAAGCTCTGAGCAGTCGTTGAGTTGACAGCACCCTTGGTCACGTTTCTCCATTTTCTGTTCACCCTATGTCCATTATCCACTGGAATATCCGCGGCATTCGCGCCAATCGGGATGAATTGTCGATCCTCTTACGATCCTACTCGCCGGTCATCTTCTGTCTTCAGGAAACAAAGCTGCGTCCCCATGACCGCTTTGTTCTCCCTCATTTTCAGTCCGTCCGATATGACCTCCCCTCTGTTGAAGGCACTCCAGCCCATGGAGGACTCATGATTCTGCTCCATGATACTCTCCATTATCACCCAATCCCCTTAAACAGTTCCTTCCAAGCTGTCGCCGTCCGTCTTTCCCTTTCTGGATACACGTTCTCTCTATGTACGGTATACATTCCATCGTCTACACCACTGGCACGAGCTAATCTCCTTCATCTTCTTGATCAGCTTCCACCCCCCTATTTGCTGGTTGGGGACTTCAATGCCCACCACCCGCCTTGGGGATCTCCACATCCTTGTCCACGTGGCTCACTATTGCTAGACGTCTTCCACCAAGCGGATCTAGTCTGCCTCAACACTGGGGTCCCCACATTTTTGTCTGCCTCCACGGCAAATTTATCTCATTTGGACCTTGCGGTCGGTACTGTTCCGCTAGCTCGGCGCTTCGAATGGTTCGCCCTTGATGATACACACTCGAGTGACCACTTTCCATGTGTTCTTCGACTGCAGCCTCAACTGCCATATATGCGCTCGCGACGCTGGAAGTTTGCCCAAGCCGATTGGACACTTTTTTCGTCTCTAGCGACATTTGATGACCGTCGCTTTCCCAGCGTCGACGATGTGGTCACACATTTTACCGACGTTATTCTCACAGCTGCGGAACGTTCAATACCACGCACCTCCGAATTGCCCCGGCGCCCCCCAGTTCCTTGGTGGAACGAGGCATGCCGTGACGCAATACGTGAGCGGCGACGTGCCCTTCGCATTTTCCGTCACCATCCAATTTTGGCCAACTGTATCCGATATAAGCAGCTCCGTGCGCGATGCCGTCGCGTCATCCGCGATAGCAAGAAGGCAAGCTGGCAATTCTTTATTAGCTCATTTAACACCTTCACTCCCTCCTCGGAAGTTTGGAGTCGGCTTCGACGGTTCTCAGGCGCGCCTAGTTTCTCCCCGGTCTCTGGGCTCACTGTCGCGCATGATATCTTAGTGGACCCCGTCGCAATTTCTAACTCATTGGGTCAGCACTTTGCTGAGATTTCGAGCTCTTCAAATTACCCGCCAGCGTTTCTCCCGAAGAAACGTGCAGCGGAAGTGCGACATCTTGCTTTCTCCTCAAAATCGCGAAAGCTACAATACTGTTTTCTCCATGCGCGAACTCCAACATGCACTCTCTTCTTCTCGCTCCTCCGCCCCAGGACCGGATGGTATCCATGTCCAAATGTTGCTGCATTTATCAACCCATAGCCTGCGTTACCTCCTTCGCCTTTATAATCGAATTTGGACCGACAGTACCTTTCCCAGGCGATGGCGGGAAGCTATTGTCGTTCCCGTTCCGAAACCTGGAAAGGACAAACATCTCCCCTCTAGCTATCGCCCCATTTCTCTCACGAGTAGTGTCTGTAAGGTTTTGGAGCGTATGGTGAATTACCGTTTAGCTTGGTGGCTGGAATCCCGCAGTCTTTTAACACCAGCCCAATGCGGATTCCGAAAGCATCGTTCTGCCGTTGACCATCTTGTTGCTCTCTCCACTTATATCATGAACAATTTCCTCCGGAAACGCCAAACGGTAGCAATATTTTTTAATCTGGAGAGAGCATACGATACCTGTTGGAGGACGGGCATCCTCCGCACACTGTTCTCTTGGGGCTTTCGAGGCCGGCTGCCCCTTTTTCTTCGCGAATTTATGGCAGAGCGCACATTTAGGGTGCGGGTGAACACTACTCTCTCCCGTACTTTCTCCCAAGAAAACGGGGTACCCCAGGGCTCCGTGCTGAGTGTTGTACTGTTTGCCATCGCCATTAATCCAATTATGGATTGTCTCCTTGCTGATGTCTCGGGCTCCCTCTTTGTGGACGATTTTGCGATCTACTACAGCTCTCAACGGACCAGCCTTCTTGAAAGACGTCTTCAAGGATGTCTCGATCGCCTCCACTCGTGGAGCATCGAAACTGGCTTCCGTTTCTCACCCAGTAAGACAGTTTGTGTCAATTTTTGGCGACGTAACGAGTTTCTTCCGCCCTCCTTACATCTAGGTCCTGTCACCCTTCCGTTTTCAGACGTCGCTAAATTCTTGGGTCTTATGTTTGACAGAAAACTGTGCTGGTCCTCCCACGTTTCCTATCTTTCGGCTCGCTGTCTGCGTTCCCTTAACACCCTCCGTGTCCTGAATGGCACCTCTTGGGGAGCGGACCGAGTGGTCCTTCTCCGCCTCTATTGCGCCTTAGTGCGCTCGAAATTGGATTATGGAAACATAGTCTACTCCTCTGCTCGGCCGTCTATTCTTCGGCGTCTCGACTCTATCCACCACCGTGGATTACGTTTAGTGTCTGGAGCTTTTTACACCAGCCCTGTGGAAAGCCTTTATGCTGAGACTGCTGAACCTCCGCTATCCAATCGGCGGGCAGTCCTTCTGAGTCGTTATGCTAGCCATCTGTCTTCCATGCCTGCTAATCCAGCCCATGACCTTTTTTTCGACGCCTCCTTCGATGTCGGGTATGCAGGCCGCTCCTCCTCCCTACTACCCCCGGGAGTCCGCTTCCGTCAACTGCTCCATTCTCTTTCCTTCCGCTTTCCTAAAACCTTCTTGACAACTTGGGGTACAGCACCGCCTTGGCTCCGTCCCCGGATCGACTTGCTCAGAGACCTATGTCAATTTCCCAAGGATGGTACCCCTCCACTTGTTTACCGTCGGGCATTTGCTGCTCTATGTGCACAAATGACGGAAGCCACATTTATTTACACCGATGGCTCGAAAACATCGTTAGGTGTAGGAAGTGCCTATGTTGTTGGCGACACCCCAAATCACTTTCGGCTTCCCGACCAGTGTTCGGTTTATACTGCGGAGCTTTACGCTATTCTCCAGGCTCTCCACTACATCCGCCGCCATCAGCGGATACAGTACGTAATCTGCTCAGATTCTCTCAGCTCTCTCCTAAGTCTCCAAGCTCTTTACCCTGTGCACCCTCTGGTCCACCGGATTCAGGACTGTCTGCGCTTGCTCCACCTGGGGGGCGTCTCAGTGGCGTTCCTCTGGCTCCCGGGACACGCTGGTATCTGTGGAAATGAGGCGGCCGATATAGCGGCCAAGGCTGCAGTCTCTCTTCCTCGGCCAGCTATTCAGTCTCTTCCGTTTACTGATCTACGGAGCGGTTTATGTCGCCAAGTTGCTCATTTATGGCATGCGCATTGGTCAACACTTCCCCATAATAAATTGCGGGAAGTGAAAGCCCTTCCTTGCGCATGGACCTCTTCCTCCCGAACGCGTCGTCGGGAGGAGGTAATTTTAGCTAGACTCCGGATAGGGCACTGTCTTTTTAGTCATCGACACCTTTTAAGCGGTGATCCTCCCCCACTCTGTCCCCACTGCTCTCAGCCGTGGACGGTCAGACACCTTTTAATTGAATGCCCCTATTTTAATCCGTTACGCTCCCGACTACAGCTACCGCCTGATCTATCGTCGATTTTAGCAGATGACACGCGCTCAGCTGACCGCGTTCTACAGTTTATTAGTGACAGTGAAATGACGTCAGTCATTTGAAGCTTTTTTTTTTGGGGGGACAACCAACCCCTTTCTATAGTGGATTTTTAAGCATTCCTTCTGCCTTTAGTTTCTCAAATTTTATGACTTTGTTCCCATTGCTGCTGATTTTAAATTTCGTTTTTTCCTGTTTTCTACGTCACGGGCTGGGCGCTAATGACCATAGAAGTTTTGCGCCCTAAAACCACAAACCAAAAAAAAAAAAAAACCAAGACAGCTGTAGACGACGTGAGAATTATTGTGGATCACCTGCATCTCTTCATATTCGGGTGCTGATGACAACACAGTTGAGCACCCCACAAACCAAGCATCATCATCATCTTCATATTGACATCTTCCCCAGCGATGAATGCATCATGTAGCAAGATAACTTCCCATTTTACAGAGCCAGAATCATGCTACAATGGTTTGAACGTATCATGATCATCATCATCTTCTTCATATTTACGTCTTCCCCAGCGACGAATGGATAATCTATCAGGATAACTCCCCATTTTACAGGGCCAGAATCATGCTATAATGGTTTGAGCGTATGAATGTGAACTGACATTGATGTCTTGACCACCAAATACGCCTGATCTGAAGCCGATGGAACACATCTGGGATGCTATGGGAAGCCAGCTCCCCACCCGTAAACCACCGGCACATAATTTATGACAGTCGTGTGCCACATAGTACCCCTGGAAACCAACCACGGACCTTCGGAGCCGGCCGCGGTGGTCTAGCGGTTCTAGGCGCGCAGTCCGGAACCGCGCGACTGCTACGGTCGCAGGTTCGAATCCTGCCTCGGGCATGGATGTGTGTGATGTCCTTAGGTTAGTTAGGTTTAAGTAGTTCTAAGTTCTAGGGGACTGATGACCACAGATGTTAAGTCCCATAGTGCTCAGAGCCATTTGAACCATTTTTTTGACCTTCGGATTCATGCTAGACAGGAAAGCTGCTGTCTTGTCTTCCAGAAATGGACGAACACGGTATTAGCTAGGTTGTCACAATATTTTGTCTCACTAGTGTACCATCCACTGCTACTGCTGCCATTTGTCGTCTGTGGGTGGTTACTGAACGTTGACATCGAACGTGGGCGGTGGTCACGTTAAAGTGATTGGACCATGTATAAGTACAGGTCAGTGCTAAGCTTTAAGCTCTCTCATGATGTCTAATGACTACTGATGTCGCTCATATGGAGTCCCTGGCAGTAGGTGGCAGCATAATGCACCTGATATGAAAAACTTATCTGTTTGGTGGTGTCAGAATACTTTTGATCACATAGTTTTGAAACTGAATGATCAGGAAAGGTTTTGTCAACTTACCTTAAACGATGTAAAGAAAAATGAAAGAAATCTATAAAAATTTCTAATGTACTACATTTAGAAAATTGATGATTTAAATGCTGACAAACTTTACACAAATTTTTAAGTATTCCATAATGTCTGTACTCAATAAACACATTTCTGGCCACAACAAAGATAATATTACTCTGAATGTATTCATACGCAGATCTGACAAAATCCCTCCAGTGCGCATCCAACCAACAACTAAGTGCAGCGGAAAGGCAAATTACCAGAAAAAAATCCTCAATTAATACTAAAGCCTCCTCCGGCGCTACTAGCACGATCACGGCAGGTTGGGACCTCTCAAGTCGTAATATTTCTGGCTTAGTCAGCCACGACATTGGGCTCCAAGAAGCTGTTCCCAGAGCAGTGGAGATGCAAGAAGTATATAGATGACGAAATGTGGTGTGAGGTACCTGTGACAGATGTTAGATTCGGTACCATTCCCGTGAGAAAGACCGCCTGCACAATGCTACTGCTCTGTGATTGGCTGCTGTGTTCGGAGCAAGGGCGCCAAAAGTTAAAGTATAGTTATTATTATTAGTTAAATTACTCATTGGAATCACTTCACTTTTTAATATAAATATCTCTCAACAGCTGACTATCAAGCAGTCATTTTAGAATTATTAAAAACAATTTAAATCAAACACAAAAGATTGACGAAATTGCAGACGAAGCACTTCGGAAGCGTTCGGGTCACGCCTTTTCTGGTATGGCGCGCGAAGTGTTTCTGGCTGTTCGTTACTCTGGAATAGGCAGTTGAGAAGAACAGACATGTTGTCTGTCGTAGGATGTGTTTCCAATTTTTATTTAAGTTCCTGTTCGTCACTCTAGATTAGGCAGTCGAGATGTACAGTCATGTTGTCTGTGGCAGAATGTGTTTGCCAGTATTCAGTAAAAAAAGATTCACTCCGGTAGTCATGAGGCACAGACACGTGCCACGAATAGTGTAAACATACATTTTCGTAAACATTGTGTTTGATCGTGTACTTTGCTGTATCAGAAGGTGTTGTATTAAGATCATGTAGTCTTCTCGTGTGGCTATATTAAAATACGCGAGTGATACATTTTTTCAGAACAGAACCTCGCTAAAAGTCAGTTTCAGTCTGAAGATACAGAACCTACGACCTGCGTGCTGTTTTCTGCGCTGGGGACATCAACTTGAAGACAGTAGGTTAGTGAACTATAACAGAACCTTCGTATTCCACACAGTGCAGTGGAAACAACTAGGCGCCTCACGTGTACCGCATGCACAGAACAAATGTGCTCAGCGACACGTCATCTGCAGTAATGCAGAGGAGGTAAAGGAGGATGATCGTTATTAACACCAACAGTCAAATCATTCTTCCTTTCTTGCCGTAACTTCTGTCCACCGCACCATGCGTCCGACCACTTCCGACTTCCCTCGACAACTGCTCAAAAATGGTTCAAATGGCTCTGAGCACTATGGGACTTAACTTCTGAGGTCATCAATCCCCTAGAACTTAAAACTACTTAAAACTAATTAACCTAAGGACATCACACACACCCATTCCCGAGGCAGGATTCGAACCTGCGACCGTAGCGGTCGCGCGGTTCCAGACTGTAGCGCCTAGAACCGCTCGGCCACTCAGGCCGGCGACAACTGCTCGCTCGCTACTACTCGCGATAATAAGATCTCAGAGTTTGTGTATGTACACAGCAGAATCATAGACGTGCAACTTCCATGGTAAAACTAAACAACGTCCAGACAGGCCTCGGAAGGCCCAACAGAACCAACCGACCGCCGTGTCATCCTTAGCCGAAGGGTGTCACTGGGTGCGGATATGGAGAGGCATGAGGTCAGCACACCGCCCTCCTGGTCGTTATAAGTTTCCGTGACTTGGAACCAATACCACTCGATCAAATAGCTCCTCATTTCGCACCACGAGGCACAGTGCACTCCGTTCCAGTCTTGCCGCCGAGGAAAAATTCCTACCAGTACCAGGAATCGAACCCGGGTCTTTCACATGGCTGTCAGCCCCACTGACAACTGAGTTACGGAGGCGGACGCTTCTTGGTGCAAACTTCCCACCAGTGCAGAACAAGGGGCATACGGATTTTTGAACCAGATACTCAGTAAGAGTATCATGAGGAATATCTTCACGTGACACTGAAAAGAAATTATGATGGACTACTGGGTTCGGAGATGGCAATCTGTTTGCTTGTGTGATTAACTTGTGTATGCGGCGAGATGATGACTTTCTCGACTTGTGTTCTGACCTACGTGTGAAAGCTTGTTTAAGGGCAAGCGATATGGTATGAGATAGGGAGGATTCCGTGCGGCAGTGTCTGGTTCGTGTCCAGAGCACGCGACGGCTTCGACGGAGCGTGTCTGCAGGTCGTCACGACCCTCGCCGTTGCCCGTTGCGAGCGCATGGGAAAGCGATTCATAGCTTCCTGCGCAGCCAGACGTATCCGTAGAATGAACGATGCGGGAGCGGGCAGAAGAACCAGCAGCCAGGGATCTCGACCCCCGCTTCTACGAGAGCCATGCCAAACTTCCATCTCACAACTTCCGTAGGCTTTCCAAAGAAAAGGAAAAAAACTACACCACTGATCAGAGACCGAAAGATTTATACTTGTATTTCTCTTGAAGTACAGTGAACATGTCTGCTGAATACAATATTGTAGTCTTCTGGTAAATAATTTATACAGCCAGTCAGTTGCATAAAGTTTATTTTAATAAGACATGACCAGGTTTCAGTATCAGTAGGGTCTCTTCTTCAGAAGAAATAGTCACATTTTTCTCAGGAACGGATGGACGTATCAAGTTACATTTATGTCACATACTAACGAGGGGACCTTCTGGGAGGTGCATCGAGTTATGAGCTCCCACTTCGCCTGCTTATAGTGTGGGTAGGCACTTATCACACCCTAAAATTGTAGCTGCTAATGCGTCCTCGTTTTTGAAATATTGCACGTTAAAGTTTGGGCAGCTCTTTATATACAGAAAAGTTTCACTATTGTGGCAAGTGAGCGAGACTCCCGTCAAGGTGACCCTGGTTCGAGACCCGTCCATGCTACTTTTGTTTTCGCGACGCTAGATTCATCGCAAAAAGTAGTATTCCATAACGTCAATGCAGTGGCGTTTCCTGAGGACTTGGGAAAATACAGATGCGATTGCGACGAAAATGAATGTGCATTCGTACAATGTTCGTGGTGTCGAAAGTACAAATGTTATGATTGTTTTTATAACAAGTATCATTCGTCGGCATGTACTCGTCAAAATATAGGAAATATCGATTAACTTTCCATTAAATGAAACATATTTTTAATCCCTCATTCGTTGTTTTTTTTTTAATATTCCCTACCTCAACGGAACAAAATCAAAAATACAACGAAAACAAATTGAACAATAATAAAATATTTCAAGAAATTACATTGCGGTTAATGTCCTGTTAAAATAAATAAAACGCAAAAGATTGAAACAAAATACGACATTCAATTTGCAATTTTGATTTATAGAGGCTTGTAATTCTTTTTAATCAATTTATTGCAGAATGTTTATGATTAATTATAAATTAAAACAGGCATTTGAGACAAAAAGGAAAAAATAGTAGCATCGACGGGTCTCGAACCAAGGTCGCCTGGACGGGAGTCTAGCTTGCTTGCCACCTTTTTTTATTATTATTTTGATCGTTGTTTGGTCGTTGCGGACGTCACATGACATCCATTGAAGTTCCTCTGTTGATCCCCCTCCCCCCCACTCTGTCTTTTTATTATAGAGGCGAACTAGCTCTCTGAGCGAACACGCTGAGCTACCGTGCCGGCATCCACTCGGCTACTCATTCACTTGCTAAAATAATGAAACTTTTCTGTATATAAAGAGCTGCCCAGACTTTATCAGGCAATATTTCAAAAACGTGGACGCATTGGCACCTACAATTTTAGGGTGATATAGGTACCTAACCGCACTATAAGCAGGCGAAGCGGGAGCTCATAACTCAATGCACCTCCCAGAAGTTCCCCTCGTAAGATCTATAGTCGCTTGGAGAGATAATAAAAGTTAGCTTCTAAGTCAATGCAATCAATAGTGAAACGTCCCCTTTGAACAATTATACAAGACTGTGCTTAAACTGACACACAATATTTTTGGCGCAACGCAATCTGACTTTCAAAATTCCCTACAAAAGAGTGGCCCTGACTAACATTAAACTATACGTTTCACAAATCACTTACCTCACAAAAATCTTGGTTACTCGAACTACTGCAATACAGCGAGCGCCACTACTGCCAGCTAAATAAAAGATTCAAACTACGGAAGGCACTAGCTACTGATAGGCATAGATAGCAAATGAAAGATTTTGATAGAGAACAAACAATATATTTACCTTACTAGTGTTCAAAGGTCATAATATATATAGCAGTTCATGACAAATTTCAAAACTCCGCCACCTCTCTCCCCACATCCACCACTGCTGGCGGCTCACCTCCAATTGCGCAACGCTACGCGCTGTTCACATACGGCTGCCGCTGCCCAACACTACAATGGCAGACAACAATGCAAACTAGCCACAGACTGCACACAGCACAGCCAGTGATTTTCATACAGAGCGCTACGTGGCGTTACCAATAAGAAAACCTACACAGCCTACTTACATAGCCCCCATGCTCCCCACAAAAAATTTTACAAATTGTTTTGGGCAGTGGCCAATAATGATTCGATAAAATCTTTCATAATTACAATAACAAAGAAATCAAATGCACACACTTATTGATACAATGTTGGTCAAAAGCTAAAATTTTCTCACAGTCCATAAAGACAGTCCTAATCGTTCATCAGTGTTTTTCTCAGTCTGAGCAGTAAAAGAAAATGCACACGGAAGTAGTGGATTTCCGTGCAGTCTTGAAGAAGTAGTGTTGTCCTTCCAACGGAAAGACAGTGCTGACTCTTGACATGCAGACTGGTAATGGTCCACAACAGAGCAAACCCACCACAGAGTCAGTCGAAGTTTTGAAGAATGTTGGTAGGTAGGTCATCACAGAGTAGACCCACTGTAGTCTACATCTACATCTACATTGATACTCCGCAAGCCACCCAACGGTGTGTGGCGGAGGGCACTTTACGTGCCACTGTCATTACCTCCCTTTCCTGTTCCAGTGGCGTATGGTTCGCGGGAAGAACGACTGTCTGAAAGCCTCCGTGCGCGCTCTAATCTCTCTAATTTTACATTCGTGATCTCCTCGGGAGGTATAAGTAGGGGGAAGCAATATATTCGATACCTCATCCAGAAACGCACCCTCTCGAAACCTGGCGAGCAAGCTACACCGCGATGCAGAGCGCCTCTCTTGCAGAGTCTGCCACTTGAGTTTATTAAACATCTCCGTAACGCTATCACGGTTACCAAATAACCCTGCGACGAAACGCGCCGCTCTTCTTTGGATCTTCTCTATCTCCTCCGTCAGACCAATCTGGTACAGATCCCACACTGATGAGCAATACTCAAGTATAGGTCGAACGAGTGTTTTGTAAGCCACCTCCTTTGTTGACTACATTTTCTAAGCACTCTCCCAATGAATCTCAACCTGGTACCCGCCTTAACAACAATTAATTTTATATGATCATTCCACTTCAAATCGTTCCGCATGCATACTCCCAGATATTTTACAGAAGTAACTGCTACCAGTGTTTGTTCCGCTATCATATAATCATACAATAAAGGATCCTTATTTCTATGTATTCGCAATACATTACATTTGTCTATGTTCAGGGTCAGTTGCCACTCCCTGCACCAAGTGCCTATCCGCTGCAGATCTTCCTGCATTTCGCTACAATTTTCTAATGCTGCAACTTCTCTGTATACTACAGCATCATCCGCGAAAAGCCGCATGGAACTTCCGACACTATCTACTAAGTCATTTATATATATTGTGAAAAGCAATGGTCCCATAACACTCCCCTGTGGCACGCCAGAGGTTACTTTAACGTCTGTAGACGTCTCTCCATTGAGAACAACATGCTGTGTTCTGTTTGCTAAAAACTCTTCAATCCAGCCACACAGCTGGTCTGATATTCCGTAGGCTCTTACTTTGTTTATCAGGCGACAGTGCGGAACTGTATCGAACGCCTTCCGGAAGTCAAGAAAAATAGCATCTACCTGGGAGCCTGTATCTAATATTTTCTGGGTCTCATGAACAAATAAAGCGAGTTGGGTCTCACACGATCGCTGTTTCCGGAATACATGTTGATTCTGGGTTTCCAGAAATGACATGATACGCGAGCAAAAAACATGTTCTAAAATTCTACAAGAAATCGACGTCAGAGATATAGGTCTATAGTTTTGCGCATCTGCTCGACGACCCTTCTTGAAGACTGGGACTATCTGTGCTCTTTTCCAATCATCCTGGTAGAGATTATGGTATTGGTGGGCCACCAGAGGTGCAGACACACTGCAGTCCTTGTAGAAATAATGGTATTGGTGGGTCATCAAAGATGCAGACCCACTGTAGTCCTGGTAGAGATTGTGGTATTGGTGGGCCACCAGAGGTGCAGACACACTGCAGTCCTTGTAGAAATAATGGTATTGGTGAGTCAGCAAAGGTGTAGACCCACTGTAGTCCTTGTAGAAATAATGGTATTGGTGGGTCATCAAAGATGCAGACCCACTGTAGTCCTTGTAGAGATGGCCAGCAGCCATCTGTTGTGACTGTGCAGGTGCACAATCACCACTTGTGCACTCACAAAGTTTTTGGAATTGTCCTTAGAACCAACAATGCTGTTATCCAGTCCCTTGCTGAATTATTAACACATGTGCAAACACTATCAGTCCCTACTTCTCACATATTGTCCATATACTATGACCAACAGAAACGTGTGCAGTGAAATGTAACTTACAAGTTACTTAATTTGAAGAACTGGTAACAATTACAATTTGATAACATAAAAACACAATAACAAAGGTACAAAATACATCATTAAAGAATCGAAATAACATACGTCAGTGTTACAGGAATTATGACATGAGTACATACATAAAAGATCAGAATAATTTTTGAAACATAAAGTTCACACATGAACATTAAAACAAAATGGAATAAATAATGTCTAAACATCTTTACAAAGTAAATAACATATTATTAATGCAAATTATATTTGAGGATAACAGTATTCCTCATCATAGTGAATGTAGCTTAGTATTAGAAGAAAAAAAATTCTATGAAACAGTACACAGAGACAGAAAGAAAACAAATACACAAGGGTACACAAACACATAGTGGGATAACACAAAAGGAAAGGACAGGGTTTGTTTTCAGTGTAACATTTGGTGTTGCAGTCCAGCCCAGAACCTCATTCCATAGATCATCCCTCTTATTTCAACATTTGCTCCATCCAAAAAAAAATCCTATCCAAGCATGCTTTCTGTATTCTGTTCACATCCTCTTTCAAAAATAGTTTTTCTCCAATGTGCACTACTTTTTTGGCCAAACCATTTTCTTATAGCTTCTCGATGCAATTCTTCCAATTCATCGCATCTCATTCTCTTATATAGTCTACCCCCTCTTAGGCTAACTTAAATCTACTGAGCTCAGATGCTAATCTAAGGGACGAGGCAATGCAGCAGCACAAAACAATTAATACAAACAGCAATAAAAAAATGGAAATTATCAAAGCAAGCAGCAATATTACAACTAATATAAGGCAATAAGCAGCAGACAAGAAAAATAAATCTGTAGTAAACTGGGTTAGCAGAGTAACACAAATTAAAATTCAGTAGCACTATGCCTGGCAAACAGCAGCAGCAAATGCTATATAACTAATACCTAAGCATGGCAAAGATCAAGCAGAAAAAATATAACACTAAAGTCAACAATGCAGATAAGGGAAATGTCTATTCACATCTTAATATCTATGTCATTAAAGTGGTGCACCACAAAAACTAATTCTACAACAAATTACTAAGTACTTGAAAAGAAAATTATATATGCAGTTACTGTTATTAGTCCCTTCTTATTGTTCTTTCCATTCCAAGAGCTCCTTTTTCGAAGAATGTGGATCACAAAATAATTATTTAATAGATCTGTTGACAGAAAGTGTTCACATTAGCAAATGCAATTAATTTTATTTTATAAAACCAATGCTGCAACACAGCTGGAAACCAGATATTAAACAAAATGAGCAATCTCTCACCTAGAAAGACAATAGATGTAAAATGTTTCTCATCATTTCATTAGGCATTTTAGTAAATATCATAAATTAAGAGCACCACAGTATAATCATATGTTTTCAAGTTTGAGCGTGTCGTATTTGCGTTGCTTTCTACAAAGGAATGTCAATAGCGAGGATAATGGCCTCCCTTTTTTTTTCACCTGTACGTCTGAAAGGCCTTTTTTTTTCCAGGCGATTGTCGCGCAGCTGGGTGCTCACGACCCATTACGTGCAGGTGGTCACTTAACTTTCTTACCGAAATATTTACGACACCAGTTTCCACTACAGTGACAGTCTCAGATAAAAATATTTCACAGGTCAAGAATTTGCGTTACAAATCTGTAGAAACAAAATCCTATTGATATAACAGTGTCCAAAAAAATTTTCGTCGGCATTGTAATACATTCACGCATTTACATACATTTCATAACTCTTAAAGTACGATTCTTGGTTTCCAACAAACTTTCTCACAAACCAGAGTCCCTAACCACTACTCATTATTCCTTACCTTATTCATCGACAATTCTTCAATATTTTATCATAACAGATACATAGCATAATCAAATAACTCATATAGCATCAGCTTATTGATCATAAACATACCGCAACAGCATAATACACATAGTCATCATAATAACATCATAACACCTCAGTCAACTCTCAAAATCGTCGTAGCTTCCTCCAATAATTTCAAAACCTAAAAAAATTCTCTGCTCATGTCAAAAGTGTCATCTGCCTCAAACGTACTTTAAAAATCGTGATCCCATACCAAATACATCATTCAAAGCTCTCATAGTATCACAATGGTTCTGAAAAAATATGAACAGTTCACAAAGTACAGACAAAATACAGTTTCGTTAGTGTGAAGTTATCCAACTGTGTAATTACGTAAACATCTGTCACTGACGTGGTAAAAACAAAAATGTTTCTTTCTCTGTTAAATGATCAGATAGCTGTGTAATTTATGTGTTAGAGAAATATGTTACCGATGTGTAAAGTTGTATAAGCAAATACCATATAAGCTAGGGCTCCTTGTGCTTGCCAAACACATGATACACAAAGTAAGCGTGTACCCCCCTGAGGATCAATGTAATTATACCCTCAGGTGTTACAGATTACAGCAAAGGAATGAAATGTATCACGGAAAAACTTCGTATCATTGTACTTCAAATATCTTTAAAAATAAATGTTTTAAGTACAAAATTAATCACTCAAATTCGTGTCCTTTAGCGCTAAATGTGCGTCTTGCTGTAAGATAATTCTGTGGAAGTGTCGTAATTATCGTCCTCCGAAAGCTAAGTTCTGCAGAAGTACTTACCCCATCATAAACGAAAGTGAAATGCTTTGTGTACAGATATCGTAGTTATTACGTACATTACTGTGATCAAGTACTTAATGTAATGTATTGTTGTGCTACGAAAAAGGCTCTCACATTGTAGCTTACTACTAAAACATGTTTTACTTTCCAGAAGAAGTCAGAAAAACTGTGTGGATATAAAACAGATACACCGCAAAAACAACATTGTAAATTGTCACTCATTAGTAGCGTCGTGATATAATCGTGTAGCTGTCAAAGAAACCAAGTGCTAAGTCATCATTAATTCCACAGAAAGTACTTTAAATCCAGAATGTATTTTCAAGTAAACCAAAATGTTGCATTAAAATCTCATTAGCAGTACTGGTAAATGTTCTAAGTATGTGAGCCTTATAGTCGTTACGTAAACGTGCAACTAACAAGCAAGAATGTACACACACAATAACACTGTGTCGTCTGTTCACAATAACAATGCATTCGTAATTTCTGTTTAAATAAGTTCTCTTGGTTCTTGACTTCAAACATTGTTGCATATTAACAGATTCTAAGTCTGACAAAGCATACTAGTAATGTAAAGTGAAAAGTTATATGGCAAAGACAAAGTTAAAAAGCAGATTATCTTTCAATAAACGGATTTACATGTGAAATGTGGTGTAAACCTTTACTCTTCCTAGTACGCAGAGTTTCAACTTCAACGCAATTATCATGTGGTATACGTCAGATTCTGTAAGGTCCATTGTAAACTAGAAAGAATTTGTGACTCAAGTGTTTCTTCTTATGTGACAATGAATGATCTTTAATGAGAACTTTCTGACCCATATACAATTTCTTTGCATTTGCTTTACCGTGTAGTTTTCTCCTTTTGTCTACTGCAGATTTTATATTTTTAAGAGCCAAATCAATTATGTCTTTCTGCCGAAGTTTACATGTATTCGGGAAAGGTACAAGCTCTCTGATTCTGTTCGGTGGTTCTTCATTCTTCAGTACAACAGTAGGTGGTAAAGCAGTGGAATCATGAGGCATTTCATTCAGCACGTTTTGAAATAAGTGTAAATATCTGTCCCAATGCTGATGCTTTCTGTGACAATAAAGTCTGCAAAGCTTATTGATTTCTTTCATAATCCGTTCGGAGGGGTTACAATGTGGTGAGTACAATGAAATAAAAACAGGTTTGATTTTATGGTTGCGAAGCATGCGTGACCAAACAGCAGATCTAAATTGCGGTCCGTTATCTGAAATGACTTTACTAACGTGTCCAACTTCACGTAAGAAATTTTTAACAAAGGCGTTGGATACAGACCGTCCAGTGGCTTTACGTAACGGTGTGAAAGAAACAAATTTTGAAGTAAGTTCAACAGCGACTAGAACGTACTAAAATCCATTAGATGTTCTGACAAGCGGTCCCAAGAGATCAACAGCAGCAAATTCTTTTAATGATAGGAAACAGCGGAGCACGATGGGAGATAGTAGATGGTTTCGCCTTTTGACAAAGTTTACAAATACTCAAGACTCTTCGAATTCTCTTTTCCATATTGTTAAAATAACAAGTCGTTCGAAGAATATGATAACATTTTCATGGGCCAAAATGTGCATAGCTGAAATGAATGTACCAAATGAGCTTATTAACAAAATCGTCAGGAATGCAAAGTACCCATAGCTTGTCATCAACAGTGCAGCATTTGAACAGTATGTTGTTTCTAACCAGATAATAATGCCGAATCTATGTGTGTGTGTGTGTCTTTTCATGCCATTTGCTCTTGATGTCTTTCCAAATCGGATCTTTATCTTGTTCATGAGCAATGTCCTTTAAAGATGTGGTGATGAAGTATTCAAAGCCGACTTTCTGAATGTAAAGAATACTGAAATTTTTCTCGAGGTTGCCTTCTGTGTTACTTTTCTCAAGCCCAGCCGGTGCGCGTGACAGTGCGTCTGCAACAATGTTCTCCTTGCCGGGAATGTAGACTATTGTGAAGTGGAATTCTTGCAGAAACAATGCCCAACGTTTTAACCTGTCATGATTTAATTTTGAAGACATAAGAAATTGTAATGCACGATGATCACTGTATACTTCTACGTGCTTACCAGAAAGAAAGAAACGGAATTTGTTAAATGCCCAAACGATAGCTAAAGCTTCTAATTCAGTAATGGAATAATTTTTTTCAGATTTTGTTAGCACTCAGCTAGCAAAAGCAATGGTTTTCTGAACAGTAGTGTCATTTTCTGTGGCTTCTTGAAATAAATTGGCACCAAGACCGACTTTAGAAGAATCCGTGCTAAGGCAGAAATCTTGTGACAGATGTGGATGAGCTAGTATTGGTGCGTTAAGTAGCGATTCTTTCAAAGAATTGAATTCCAACTGTGCTTTTTCGTCCCAATTCCAAATAGTATTTTTTCCAGTGAGAGAACAAAGTTTTGGTGTAACAAGAATTTGCATATTCAGAAAACGACGGTAAAAATTTACGAGACCTAGAAAACTGAGGACTTGTTTTTTTGTGGATGAAACTGGAATGGCTCTGATTGCTTCTAACTTTTAGGGATCCGGCTGAATGCCTTCAGAAGAAATAATATGTCCCAAAAACCTCACCTTTGACCTACCGAATTCAGACTTTTCCAAGTTAACTGTAATTCCAGATTCTGCAAAAATACGTAACAAACTGTTGATGATGCGATTATGTTGTTCCCATGAGGCTTCTGCTATCAGAATATCGTCCACATATAAGGTGATGTGACGTTTTAAGAACTCAGGTAATATGGAATTTAGCCCGCGAATAAATGCTGCCGAAGAAATGTTCAAACCAAAAGGAAGTTTCTGAAACTGATAACAAACGCCGAAACAAAGGAAAGCTGTGTATTTTCTACATTCTGGATGAAGTTCGATCTGATAAAAGCTGGATCTGAGATCAATGGAAGACAACACTTTTACTCCATTAAAATTTTGAAGAAGTTCTTCCAACGTTTGCGGCCTGTCTGTTTCAGGAATAATGATAGTATTGATTTGTCTCGAATCTAAGACAAGCCTGATCGATCCATTTTTCTTGTCAACAACATGTAATGGATTGTTGTATGAGCTTACTGCAGGCTCAATAATGCCCTCGTCAAGCATAGATTGTATTTCTGTTCTAACACGGTCCCTATAATGTGCTGGAATTACATATGGTCTAACACAAAATTTAGTATGCTCACGAACACGAAATTGGTATTGAAATCCCTTGATTGTTCCTGTTTTATGAATAAAAACTGTGGAATGTGCTTGTAAAATCTCAAAAAGGTCCTGCCTATCAGTGTCATTACAATTCTCAATTGTTTGAATTTTATTCTGAATTAACTCATTAATTTCAAATATGCCATCGATATCATCCCTGTCAGTACTTGCAGAGTGATTGTTAGTGTCTAGTTCCGTAGAAAATTCCGAACTGTTGTCTAACAGAAGGTAAAGCCGATTAATTTCCTCGTCATGGTTTGAGAGCCAATCTTCAAATTTCAAAGCTATTGACTTACCTTCCTTCTCTAAACATATTTCCGCATCGTGAAAGTTTAAGATTGTTTTGTATTCATTCAAAAAGTCTACTCCCAATATAATTTCTGTCGAAAATAATGGAACAATAAGAGAGTTCATAGAGAAGCTGTGGCTTTGGCAAAAAAATTCTAAATTGGTTTGTTGGCGTACATCTACACTTTTTCCAAAGATTGCACCTTGTAATTTAATCTTACGTAACGGAAGTGTGGGGCAATCGTTCGATTTGTTGCATTTGCTAAAAGCTGTTCCACTAATTACTGAAATGGGACTGCCAGAGTCAAGTACTACCGTAAATTTTACATCATTTACTGTAATGTGAATCACAGGATATGCAATGTTGTTATGTTTTATGTCGTGTTCCTGGAGTAAGATGTCCCTAATGTCTTCCATTTTTACGTAATTACTAGCTACGGCAGCTGCGCCGTTAGTTTCATACATACGTTTTGTGGCTGCCAGCGGTATGAGTCATTGCCTATTGTCTTTTTGTTGGCGAGCGTCGTTACTGGGGTTTGGAGACCTAACTTCTACAAATTCACCTTGTCGAGAGGGCCCTGCTCTGTTTGAATCCCGCCAGTTCTGATGCAATTCAGGTCTGTCGTTACGATCATATCGTCTGTCGTCATTTCGGTAGTTCCTGTAGTTTCTTTGTTGTCGGTTAAGTGGTGGAGAATTTCTCCCTGAATCGTAACTGCGCGCTGGACCGTTGCGTCTAAAGTTATTCTGTCTCCCGCAATAATAATTGTTTTGGTTCCCATATTGTCTGTTTCTCTGATTGTCTCTGTGATAGTCATTACCGCGGAGAGGTGATCTTTCCCTGTAATTATTACTACTCTGCCAACGTTTGTCATACGGGTGGTGTCTGTTTTGGTCACGATTTACGCTGAAAGAATAGCCTTGTCGTGTATTATTTCTGTCATCGCGGAATTGTGACGGATGTGATCTGTAATTGTTGTGCTCCTGTTTTCGCGTTCCGCGATTGTCAGTGTCAATTTCCAGTTCTTGTAACAGTCCCTGAAAAGCTTCTATGTCGTCTTTGCAACGTCCTGCCAAAATAATATGTCGTAAATGTTCAGGTAATTTGATTAAGCAAATGCGGATGAGATCTGAGGGGCTGTATGGGTTTGACAGGTACTGATTCTTGTGCAACAAGTCTTCAAAATATTTCACAAGACTGGAGAATTCAGATCGTTCGAAATGTTTCATCATTATGATGCTATGTTTTACTCGGTCTTGTGTGGCTTGAGACCAATATGATGAGAGGAAGGCATGATAAAATACTCCTTCACTGTGACAATCGTGAATGACCGATCGCATTCTTACAGCTGGATCATTCTCTAAGTAGCCACACATAAATTCTAACCTGTGCTCCAATGACCAGTTGGGAGGAAAACAATGAGAGAATTGATGAAGCCACGCTTGTGGATGAATGTCGTTGGCAGAATTCTTAAATGTTTTGAATTTACGTGTAGTAATGAACAGTTTATAGTCAAAATCATCGTGTCGGCGAGTAGCATATCGGTCATTGTTACGTCGTGTCGGCGGTTCCATCTCAAAATTCGGTGCACCTTGCCAATTTCTTTCATAATTTCCGAAGTGTCCTGTGTTATTATTTTGTGGGTGTTCCGTATTTCTAAGTCCCTCTTCCCGTGTTGGAGCGCGAGTGTCCTCTGAAATATGAAATTTTTGTATTACTTGTGCCAACTGATCTTGTACTTCCCGGATTTCTCATTTGTATTGCGTATTAATTTGATTATGATTTTGTTTGAATTTCTTAATTTGTTCATACTCTTCTGTGTCAGCGATGGCTACAGGTCTTGTGTCATTCAGATCATCATCTACCTTTGCAGATAAGTTAGTGAACTGATCCGAAAGTTCGGCTACTTTCTTCGATAGTGTACTTATTTCCTCAGTGTGTTTTTCTGAACCAAGTTGCAGAGTGTCCATTTGTGTTGAAATCGTATCTACTGTGTCCTTTAAGTTTTCCTGAGTTTTTGCAAGTTGCGTAACCGAATCTGTAGATGCAACTGAGTCAATTTTAGCTTGCAAGGTGTCGTGATTTTCATGAACAATAGTTTGCAGTTCTTTTATGGCTGCTTCGTGATACTGTAATGCATTTTCATGACGCGAAAAAATAGGTTGGAAATGCTCACTAATTTGTGTTTTTACGTCATTACAGACTTTTTGACATTTCGATTCGATGTTATGCAACTCAGTAGTTAAATCTTCACGTGTTTGTTCAAGCGTTGTGTCTAACTTTTGAAGATTTTGTTCCATTGTGTCTAACTTTTGAAGCTTTAGCTGTGTTTGTATCTGATTTTGTTCCATTGTGTCTAACTTCTGAAGATTTTGTTCCATTGTGTCTAACGTTTGAAGATTTTGTCCCATTTGTTTTTGATTTTCTTCAAGCGTTGTGTCTAACTTTTGTAGCCTTTGTCCCATTTGTTGCATTAACTGTAATAACAATGCACTGGTGTCTGAAACGTGTTCCTCGGTGCTTTTCGGCAGTGAAGTTGCACCGGCAACATTTACATTTTGACAAGCAGAAAATGTCTTGACTTATTTGCGAAAACAGTGAGGACCCAAAACCTGAACCTACAGTATTTGCAAAATTGTGTCCTGTCATTTCGGATTCCTGAGGCGAGCTGTTGCCGAGCGATCGATCGATAATGCTTCCCTGTTCACTAATTGTTTCACTGCCTACGCCATTGTTTGCCGCCCGCTCCATTTCCCTATGCACAATTACCAAATTACTACTTTGAACATTAGTTAATTCATTACACGGTGGCGCTAACACACTGCTTTCTTCTTCGCTGTCATTTCTCAGTTTACTTTGGAGCATAGTGTTACGTTTTTCAACGCCATTATTGTCACAATATTTCACACGATAACAGAAAAGCACAATTTGAAGAGCAAAAATAAGAGAACACATTAACATAGCACTGAAAAAATATCTAGTTAATTGCACCGGCAGCTGGAGAAATACTTGGTGTAAAACTGCATGCATGCTACAACTGTTTTACTGTACCACAATGAAAAACAACTACAAAGGAAAGTCTCTCTATAATTACGCGCTAGCAATAAACGAAAGCTACACTAATTACACAAACTACAAGAAAAAATCAGAAGATTCCAGTGAGGTATCATCGGCTAAGGGTCGACATATGAAACGTCCCCTTTGAACAATTATACAAGACTGTGCTTAAACTGACACACAATATTTTTGGCGCAACGCAATCTGACTTTCAAAATTCCCTACAAAAGAGTGGCCCTGACTAACATTAAACTATACGTTTCACAAATCACTTACCTCACAAAAATCTTGGTTACTCGAACTACTGCAATACAGCGAGCGCCACTACTGCCAGCTAAATAAAAGATTCAAACTACGGAAGGCACTAGCTACTGATAGGCATAGATAGCAAATGAAAGATTTTGATAGAGAACAAACAAGGTCATAATATATATAAAAGTTCATGACAAATTTCAAAACTCCATCTCTCTCCCCACATCCACCACTGCTGGCGGCTCACCTCCAACTGCGCAACGCTACGCGCTGTTCACATCCGGCTGCCGCTGCCCAACACTACAATGGCAGACAATAATGCAAACTAGCCACAGACTGCACACAGCACAGCCAGTGGTTTTCATACAGAGCGCTACGTGGGGTTACCAATAAGAAAACCTAAACAGCCTACTTACAATAGATATGCCATGTGCATCACATATTTCGACACTGCCAGACTCACTCATACTTTCCCTTAAGGTAGAATCACGAAATTTGGCAAGGAGAAAGGTTTCACACTACAAGTAAAGGAACAACATCAGAAAATTGTTTATTTGTAATTGTCACACGCCGGCCGCGGTGGCCGAGCGGTTCTAGGCGCTCAGTCCGGAACCGAGCGACTGCTACGGTCGCAGGTTCGAATCCTGCCTCCGGCATGGATGTGTGTGATGTCCTTAGGTTAGTTAGGTTTAAGTAGTTCTAAGTTCTAGGGGAGTGATGACCATAGAAGGTAAGTCCCATAGTGCTCAGAGCCATTTGAGCCAATTGTCACACGAAAAAAAGATTGCTTTTCTCATTTGTTATCCGGCTTCAAACATGCAGTTAAAACATTCTCGAAAGCCTTAGATCCCTGGTACCCATATTTTACCAGTATCAATGTCGATAACAGGAGAAAGACCGTAATTTTTTTAAGGACTTAATCTAAGATTTCTGATGTTTGACTTCAGCCTTTTAGCTCACAACGTATGCTTATAATTTTTACGTAATGTATCTTATGTATATTTATTCCTTCTGAAGAAGAAACCGCGAGTGGTTTGAAACCTGGTCAAGGCTTATTACAATAAATTTAATGCAACCGACTGGCTGTATATACCATTTATTGAAAGTTTATTTACGGTTTCTGCTATCAGCCATGTTTAAAATTGTGACAATATCGTAAGTTTTTATCGTTTCCCCGTCTCATATTTTCCATTTCTCTGCCCATTACCTGCCTCCGCATCATAAATGCGTTGGGGTAGATCAGGGTCGGGCTACGCAACGTGTTTAATTCAATTTTTTCCATATTTACACCACCTTCGAAATATCTTCATCGCACAACCAAGTTATCTGAAATCACTTCACCTATTTACGGTCATTGCAATCGGTGATATCTACATCTTCATCCATACTCTGCAAGCCAATCGAAGTACGTGGCAGAGCATACTTTTTATTGTACCACTATTAAAGTTACTTATTCCATTAACTTAGCGAGCGCGAGACCAATGATTTCTTAAATGTCTCTGTGAGTGCTTTAACTAGACTAACTTTGTCTTAACAGTAGCCACTGGAATGATATGTAGGGGGCTCTAATATACTCCATTCCTCAATACTATTTCTTTAAACTTTGTAAGTAGGTTTGTGCGAGGTAGTTGGCGTCCATTTTGAAGCGACTAGCGGCATAACACCTCCATAAGGACCACTCCATTAACAATATGGGGTTCAAACCAAACTTCGCCTTGATGACAGCTTTACTTTATGGTTTGCATTGGAATACAACTACGAACCATTTCTATTCAGCAGCAGTGTAAGGCATTCTAACCCTTTCCATCGAATAGCATAGCGCACCAGCGTCACTCAGGTTTCACATGTCAGCACTCTCCGGGGAGATGTAATATAAATGACGCTAAAACGTTCTATTAGCGGTTGTCCATACTATTTTTATACGCCATGTACATCTTTTAGTACGTTTCGAAGGCGCAGGTATCACTATGTTCGATATGATGTGGTGCCACTTTTTTCGATCATGGCTTCACACATCTAGGTTTCAGATGACAAATTTCTCCTTCAACAACATCCACAAGGCACTTGATGCATACACTCCAAAAGGCTTTTAATACTCTCTCGTGTTAGCGCCAAGTCCATTCGTGTTACAAACATTAGTGTGTGTAATTTCCTGCCTAGTAATGTGAAAGAAGTTATATTTTTCCATCTCAAAAATAAGCTGATGTCATTGGCCCCTATCTCTTGCAAAGATATATTTCGATCGTTACTTCTCACTGAGTCCCGTGTACCACTAACTGCAGTCTGTTACCTTCTGTCTCCTCAGTCTTACAAAGTCCGGGCCAGCTTTCACGCTCCCCCCTTCCTCCCCCCTCCCGCCCCCTTTTCCTTTATTTTCTCTTCTTCTCGTCGTAAGTTAGGTTTTGACTTAGTTACTATGATACAAATCGCTAATACACCCATCAAAAATCGTTTTGCATAACCCCGGTTCCCAGAACTCCTGAAGATAGACGTTGACGGTAGGTATTGTATCGCAAACACAGTCCCTTTCACTGTTCAGAGATGTCACTAAACCCGCCCAAAGATGTATACAACCATGCATGAGCAGAGCCTATTAGACGGAGGGGGTCCGACAGCCGACCAGTCCCAGTCATTCCACCTGGAAAGAGGTACACGGCTGGTGTTGGATGTATGTCAACCATGCCTAAACTGTCAATACCGCGGTTCGATCGCGTCCGCATTGTTACTTTGTGCCAGGAAGGGCTCTCGACAAGTGAAGTGTCCAGACGTCTCGGAGTGAACCAAAGCGATGTTGTTGGGACATGGAGGAGATACAAAGAGACAGGAACTGTCGATAACAGGCCTTGCAACACCATGTAGAATAATGCTTTTCGTGTAGCCACAAGACGTCATGTTACGACTCAAACTGTGCACAATAGGCTGCATCATGCGCAACTTCACTCCCGACGTCCATGGTGTTGTGGCGTGGCAAGACAGCCAAGCCACTCGGAGGTAGCCGAAAGGCACGCGTTAAGCTCACGCAGGCTGGCGTGAGGTCTGGAACATTACAAGGAAATGAGAACGTAGAAAACGGACGCAGTTGCTGTAATACTTAACTTTAATCCACAATTGTAGAACATCTCTCTTGACTGTACATGCTTTAAGATAAGTATCAAATGCTATGGCGCCTTGCTAGGTCGTAGAAATGACGTAGCTGAAGGCTATGCTAACTATCGTCTCGGCAAATGAGAGCGTATTTGTCAGTGTAGCATCGCTAGCAAAGTCTGCTGTACCACTGGGGCGAGTGCTAGGAAGTCTCTCCAGACCTGCCGTGTGGCGGCGCTCGGTCTGCAATCACTGACAGTGGCGACACGCGGGTCCGACGTATACTAACGGACCGCGGCCGATTTAAAGGCTACCACCTAGCAAGTGTGGTGTCTGGCGGTGACACCACATTCCTCCCCCACAAATCGGCGAACGGCTGTGTTATAAGGCTTCCGCCCGCCGTGAGGAGGACCCCATGTTGACGTATGCGACGAGGTGGGAGCCTATCAACAGGCGAGGCTGTGCCACCCGCACCCGGCCATTCAGTCCGAGGGGAGCTAGGAAACGCCTGAAAACCTAGTCCAGGGTGGACGCCAACATGCGGTGTATGCGCCCGTAAAGAGACAAGAGGAGCCGAAGATTCGACCTCCATCGGGGCGGGGCAGCCGACGGGCGAAGACGACATCTGGTCCGGAGCGGGCACGAGGTCCATGTCGGAGGACAGCTGGTCACGGGAAGCGATCGGCGGCGCCTGACCCAGGAAGGCGCTTGGCTGCTGCAGCGAAGCGTCCACTGAGGGCGTCGCAGGCGGGAGAACAGGCGGCGGCGGCGGCGGTGGCGGCGGCGGGGCGTCGCCATGGGGCAAAATGGAAGGCAGCGTCGGTAACACCTGGGGGTGAGGCGAGCCATTAGATGGGTCCCCAGGGCGCTGACCGGACGGCACCGTCGCTGAAAGCAGACGGGGAGCGGCAGAACCCGTGCGACGACAGAGGCGCAGCTGATTGAGATGCCGACGCACCTCACCAGAGGCCCCCAAAACCAGATACATAGCGCGGCCGAGGCAGCGAAGAATGCGCCCTGCGAGCCAATGCCGGGAACCTCGACAGTTGCGATAGTATACAACGTCGCCGGGAGCAAAAGCAGGTGTCTGCCGCTGCACAGGAACCTGATGCGGCGGACGCAGCAAAGACATCAAGGTTCGATGAGGACGACCGTGGAGTAACTCAGCCGGCGAGCGACCATCTCGGGGCTGAGAGCGATACGAGGACAAAAAGAGCAATAACGCGTCCTCCCGAGAATGCGACTCTTCGAACTTCAACATCTGTGACTTGAAAGTCCGGACCAATCGTTCAGCGGCACCGTTTGACTGAGGCGAAAACGGCGCGGATGTCAGATGTTGAATACCATTGGCCTTGCAGAATGACTGAAATTCTGCGGACATGAATTGTGGGCCATTGTCGTAAACAATAGTCTGTGGAAGACCTTCAATGCAAAAGATAGCGGATAACGCTTGGATGGTGGCAGATGACGTCATGGAAGACATCCGGACAACAAAAGGAAAAGTACTGAAGGAATCTACCACAACCAACCATCGAGCATTCCAGAATGGACCAGCAAAATCGATGTGTAAACGTTGCCAAGGGGAAGTGGCTTTCGACCATGCAAAAAATTTCCGCGGTGGGGCGGATTGTTGTTCGGCACACACCATGCAAGAAGAGCACATATTCGTAATCGCAGCATCGATTTCGAACCAAGTACAGTGCTGACGAGCAAGTTGTTTCGTGCGCACTATACCCCAATGACCTTGGTGGAGAAGCCGTAAGACAGAGGACTGTAACGAACGTGGGACCACGACCCTGGACTGATCATTATCAGAACGCAACAGCAAAACACCACGTCGTACAAAAAGTCTCTCCTTGTGGGCAAAAAATCGGCGAACCAACGGATCCTCGATCCGTGACTTTGACAAAGGCCATTGCGTAGCAACAAAACGCAAAACGGTAGCAAGGACAGGGTCAGCAGCTGTGGCTGTAGCTACACGACGAAAATCAATCGGAAACGATTCGACCACGTCATCGGTTCCCGCATCAATGAACATGCAAGCAAGTTCGGAAAAATCGAATGCTCTATCCTCAGCAACAGGCAAACGGGACAACGAATCAGCGTTTCCGTGCTTAGCAGTGGAGCGATACAAGATATCGTAGCGGTACTGCGAGAGGAAAATTGACCAGCGAATAAATTTCTGCGCTGTACGTGAAGGTACAGGCTTGTTCGGATCAAAAAGCGACGTGAAGGGTTTGTGGTCTGTGATGATGGTAAAGTGACGACCATACAAGAAATCATGAAACTTAGTAACACCAAATACGAGAGCCAAAGCTCCTTTCTCTATCTGTGAATAATTTCTTTGCGCCAACGAGAGCAATTTGGACGCAAAGGCAATAGGGCGATGTTGCGATCCATCTTTGTGCGCAAGCACAGCACCGATCCCGAAATCCGATGCATCTACCATCAACAAAAGGGGTTTCTGGGGGTAAGGCAAGTATTTGAAAGCAACGCCGATTTCAACTGGCGAAAGGCGCGTTCGCATTCCGTCGTCCAGACAAACGGAACACCTTTACGGCGTAAGCGATGAATCGGAGCTGAAATGGAAGAGGCTTTGCGCACATATTTGTTATAGTAATTTAGTTGTCCCAGCACACTCTGTAGCTGCTTCAAATTCTGCTGCGAAGGCAAGTCTTGTATGGCACGGAGGTGTTCTGGACTGGGATGTATGCCTTGGGCATTGATTACATGTCCCAGATAGGGTAAGTCCCGAGCAAAAAACACACATTTGTCCTTCCACAAGTGAAGACCATTTTGTCGCAAGACCTGAAATAATGTTCTGATATTGGCTAAATGTTTTCTTCCGTCTTTCCGGAGATCACAATATCGTCCAGATAGTTTGCTGCAGTAGGGACCGACGCACAAACAGTTTGTAGATATTGCTGAAACAATGCAGGGGCGGATGCACACCTGAATGGTAGTCTTTTGAATCGGTACAAACCAAGATGCGTGTTAACCACCAAAACTCACTGGGATTCTTCGTCCACCGGTATTTGCAAGTACGCATCTGCTAGGTCCAACTTCGAAAAATATTTACCCGGGCACAGTTTGTCAAAAAGATCTTCCGGGCGGGGTAAAGGAAAAGTTGCAATCACTAGTTGTGGATTCACTGTAGCTTTGAAATCCACACAAAGTCTCAATTGTCCGGAAGGTTTTGGCAAAATTACTAAGGGTGATGCCCAGAGAGAAGCCTGCACACGTTCAATTACACCTTGTGATTCCAAATCGTGTAATGTTTTTGCGAACACATCATGCAATGCATGGGGAACATTGCGCGCTCTGAAAAATTTTGGTTGCACGTTTACATTCAGTTCCAAATGTGCTTCATAGTTCTTAGCGCAACCAAGGCCCAGAGCAAAAATGTCTGCAAACTCTTCACATAGACGAGAAACACTGGCTGAAGGCACAGTCTGATTCACTGATAGGACCTGATTGACTATAGACAAGCTAAACAACTGAAATAAATCTAAACCAAACAAGCTCACTGCAGAAGACGAACGAAGGACGTACAATGACACAAGTTTTGTTTGTCCCTTGTATGTTGCAAGAAGGCTGCACTGTCCTAACACAGGGATATTCTGACTGGAATAACTATTTAACTTAACATTTGTGGCACGCAACGGAGGTGTGGCCAGTTGTTTGTACGTGTCTTTATCGATCAATGAAACTGCAGCTCCGGTATCGAGCTGGAATGGCACCACGTTGCCATTAATGTCCAAGTCTACAAAAAGTTTATTGTCCTGCTGACGACAAGAGCGACTGTCTCGTGCAACGTGAACTGACACTGGTACATAATCACTTGTGACTTGACGGGATTTCCGGCGATGTCGATGCACACTATGTGTGGAACGAACACAGTCACTGTTAGAGAGAGTGGCACTGGGCGGAGTGGGATGAACTACATGAATTTCCATGGGCGAAGTTTCACGAGCCTGAGTATCCTTGGTTCGATTCCGATTCCGGCGCGAAGCAAAGGGCCTGGAATGATTTTGAGTTTCCGAACTGAGCTTTTTCTGGCAAACACTTTGAACATGTCCTGTTTTATTACAGAAAAAGCAAATAGCCTGGCGTGATGGGCAATTCTCATGCGAATGTCTAGTAGCACACCGCGGGCATAATTTTAGTACTGCATTTGCGTGCTTGCGCGGCACACGTAGCGGAGGGCTTGGCTGCAGCTGCGCGGACGAGCGTGAGGGCTGTTTACTGTTCCGTGCAGCGCGCCCGGCGGGCCGGTTAATGTGACACACAGCTGGCGAAGTTGCAAATGATTCCTGAGCAAAGTCAAGTGTGTCTTGCCGATCCAATATGTCTATCACTTGTTGAAGGGAGGGATTGACTAGTTTCAAAATTTGCTCCCGTATACGAACATCAGAAACGTTCTGTGCAATTGCATCACGTACCATAGTATCTGAATAAGGGAGTCCACATTCACACTCAAAAGCACAATCCCTAGTAAGACCTTGCAAAGTTGCAACCCACTCCTGATTAGTTTGAGCGGCCGTACGTTTTGTACGAAAGAAAGTATACCTTTTTGCAGCTACATTGACTGATTCCTTGAAATATGCATCTAATGCAGACAAAATTTCGTCGTAGGACAGAGTTGCTACGTCGCGTCGGGGAAACAATTTCACTATCACATGGTACGTCTGGACGCCGATACACGATAATAAGTGAGGCTGCCGCTCATTACCTTGAATTCTGTAGGCGGCGAGATGGAATCCAAATTGGCGTGACCACTCCGTCCAGCTTTCCAGTGCTGCATCAAAATGACGAAAAGGTGGTGCAACTGCATGTTGTGGCTGTGGTAGCGGTGGAGCGGCGGCGGCCGCATCGTTTTGCATGGCACGTTGACCCTGGACGAGCTGTCCAAGGGCATCCAATAAGGCCTGCGTCTGCATACCATAAAATTCGGACAGTACATCTGGAGATGGTGGCGAAGCCATGACATAAGTAATTTAGGAAAGATCAATTGGTACAAACGCGATTTAGCTCGTCGCCAACTGTAGTGGCGTGGCAAGACAGCCAAGCCACTCGGATGTAGCCGAAAGGCACGCGTTAAGCTCACGCAGGCTGGCGTGAGGTCTGGAACATTACAAGGAAATGAGAACGTAGAAAACGGACGCAGTTGCTGTAATACTTAACTTTAATCCACAATTGTAGAACATCTCTCTTGACTGTACATGCTTTAAGATAAATATCAAATGCTATGGCGCCTTGCTAGGTCGTAGCAAATGACGTAGCTGAAGGCTTTGCTAACTATCGTCTCGGCAAATGAGAGCGTATTTGTCAGTGTAGCATCGCTAGCAAAGTCTGCTGTACCACTGGGGCGAGTGCTAGAACGTCTCTCCAGACCTGCCGTGTGGCGGCGCTCGGTCTGCAATCACTGACAGTGGCGACACGCGGGTCCGACGTATACTAACGGGCCGCGGCCGATTTAAAGGCTACCACCTAGCAAGTGTGGTGTCTGGCGGTGACACCACACATGGCGAGGTCCATCTTTGCAACAATGACACCATGCAGCACTGTACAGATGGGCCCAACAACATGCCGAATGGACCGCTCAGGATTGGCTTCAAGTTTCTTCACCGATGAGTGTCGCATGTGCCTTCAGCCAGACAATCGTCGGAGACGTGTTTCGAAGCAACCCGGTCACGCTGAACGCCTTAGACACACTGTCAAGCGAGTGCAGCAAGATGGAGGTTCCCTGATGTTTTGGGTGGCATTATATGGGGCCGACGTACGCCCCTGGTGGTCATGGAAGGCGCCGTAAGGGCTGTACGGTACGTGAATACCAACCTCCGACCGATAGTGCAACCATATCGGCAGCATATTGGCGAGGCATTCGTCATCATGGAAGACAATCCGCGCCCCCATCGTGCACATCGTATGAATGAGTTCCTCCAGGATAACGACATCTCTCGACTAGAGTGGCCAGCATTTTCTCGAGACTCACCCTATCGAACATGCCTGGGATAGATTGTAAAGGGCTGTTTATGGACGACGTGACTCACCAACCACTCTGAGGGATCTACGCCGAATCGCCGTTGAGGAGTGGGACAACTGGACCAACAGTGCCTTGATGAACTTGGGGATAGCATGCCACGGCGAATACAGGCATGCATCAATGCAAGAGGACGTGCTACTGGGTATTAGAAGTACCGGTGTGTACAACAATCTGGACCACCACCTCTGAAGGTCTCGTTGTATGGTGGTACAACATGCAATGTGTGGTTTTCATGAGCAATAAAAAGGGCGCAAATGATGTTTATGTTGTTCTCTATTCCAATTTTCTGTACAGATTCCGGAACTCTCGGAACCGAGATGGTGCAAAACTTACTTTTTTTGATGTGTGTGTATTCTCGTGCAGTGTGGTTGATCGTTATGAAAAGTATCTATGATGCCGTTGTAAAATGTAAACTTAATCAACAACTAAAGTGAATGAACATTATGAGATGTACTAAGAATCCCGCAAGATGATTTCCATGACTTAAAAAGTCAACAAACCATTGTCGTAGTGTGGATGGTTACAATTAAACTTTCGCTATTTGAGCCAGTGTAGATGCAAAAGCATTTACCGTACGGGCACCCAATTTATAGGAATGATGTTCAGACAGTGCGCTGCAGGATTTGCTTCGCTGGTAGTGTTAGTGTCATAACTTGCCGTTAGGCAACAGTTGCAGTCAGTCAACATTGGTCTCGACAAGTTGAGCAGGGCCTGTCTGTAAAGCTGTTATATCAAAACAACAGCCATAGGCTGTTTGCGGGTATCAACGCACTGAAAGAACACGGAGAGGTCCTCTTTCCCCAAAGGAGTTGAACGTGATTCGTACGTTCGTATTGCTGATGTGAGAATTGCTCCTGGGAGAGGCCTATGGACAATTGCGCCACAAATAGGTGAAGAAGTTACTTTTGGCATGGCTGAGAATGCTGGACACAGTGTGAGATCTTCAAGCGGTGCATGATCTGTGTCACGACAGCTGAACAATCTGTGGTGCACCGTTTAAAAAGTGCTGCAACAACTGTAAAATGGAATCTTTAGTGCGCTTCCAGGCTGTCGTGGAAACAGATAGTCGTCACAATGAGCAATGTCTGTAATGTGGAACGTAAACACGAAACGCAATGAACAAATGGCGCTCTGGCTCAAATGACTCTGAGCACTGTAGGACGTAACTGCTGTGGTCATCAGTCCCCTAGAACTTAGAACTACTTAAACCTAACTAACGTAAGGACAGCACACACATCCATGCCCGAGGCAGGATTCGAACCTGCGACCGTAGGGGTCGCGCGGTTCCAGACTGTAGCGCCTAGAACCGCTCGGAAATGACGCTCTCACATGTGTAAATTGAAATACGATTCTTTCAATGGTTTATTCGTTATTTCTCTCCAACATGTCCTTATAAATGTTTCATTGCCCTATGATCACTCTTCTTTCATGGGGGCCCTCTAAAGCCAGCCTGCGTATAAATTCGCTCGAGAAGAGATGAAAACAAACCAAACACAGTTACAACAGCACTCTACGGAGCGGAACAGGAAGGAACTGCAGTGCTGTTCTGGCGCACAAGGTGGAACAGCGGCTAGTGCTGCAATTTCCTGCAGGCCCGCGAGTTCATCTCCAGCCGTTTCGTGGAGGATGAATATTATCTGAAGAACACGATGGCAGCAACACTCGAGCTACATTCCTTATGCATAGTGTCTGCCTAGCTCAGTAATCTAGTATATTTCCTTTAGTGTATCACGACAAAAGATAGACCCAGGCACTTGTATCACGAAACTGCAGTTAGTTTAATCACCGGAAAGATTCATGCATGTAAAAGATATAGACAGACGAGAATTTTTGTACGGGGAAAACGTGGTGCCTTTCATGCCGCGTCTAGACGTAAAGTTATTGAAGAATACATCGTTATCTTCCCTAAACTTGAATGACAAGTACTTTGTTTTTGAGGTCGGTTTGATAACGGACTGTAATGAAATGTTCACTAACGACAATGGCAACCCTGAGGAATACCATCCACATGACTGACACTTTCTTAAAACAGCTGTGGATTTCTGCATGCACTTAAATGCATGAATACGTACATGTATCGCTCCCCTAGGAACAGTGGGGACAGACTGGATTAATTACAACACGCAAGGAAGCATTTAAACAATCAATCTTCCCGCGCTCCATACGTGAATGGAACGGGAAAAACCATAACTGATTCAGTGGGGTGTAACCTCTACCGTGCACTTCGCAGTGATTTTCAGACTATAAATGTAGATGTACATATAGAATTAATCCACTGAAGCACTAGAACATTTTAATAGTAACATGCGGTGGACAGCAGCAGCAGCATGAACCTTTTTTTCAGTTTCTTCGTTTAGTCTAAATTCTTTATGTACATTGTATGTAGTTTGAATTGCTTGAGGCTGTGAGTTATAAAACAAGCTGTCTTTCTCATCATCACCATCATTGGAATGGAAATGAAGTCCCATGCTTCTTGACAGAGCGTAAGGAAACGATGCGGGAGACCCGCACCGCCTTACTAGCCAAGGTCTTAATGGAGTTGGTTAACCGTTGCCTTTCTCCGACCCTAATTTCGATAAATGATGATGATAAAGACGACACAACAACACCCAGTCATCTAGGGGCAGGTGACCCTGCCGGGAATCCAACCTGAGACCCCGTCATTGGGAAGCGAGAACGCTACCGCGAGACCACGAGCGACGGACTGTCACCATCATTACTGACCAAAAACAGTCAGGACATCTGTCCAGTGTACCGAATTACATATCAGACATAGTTTTGAACCAAGGGAACAAGTCGGTGACAGAACACTTCAGAAGAGATAAAAAAATATATGTCTGTAATAGTTTATCTCTGACTAATGCAAGACATGGTTACAGATCTAGCTATATTCCAAACACCTAGTAATATCCCAACCGCCTGCTTATATCCCAGTCTCCTAGTTACATCCCAAACAACAAAGGGACACATCACGATGAGAGAATTACTAGCTCTGTGACGAATTTTATGGTGATGTAAGCTGTCGCCAGCACACTGGTCGACAAAGATGAAACGCGAAGATCGATAAGTACGCGCTCGATCAAGCGCACCTACCACAAGATAGGCCAGAGACACACCGACAAGCAACGTTCCACCAACGCCCTCTCAGCAGCACGTATCGGTATCAATCTGTGGAGTTATGAAATACAGGGTGAGGCAAACAAAAGTGGTCTGGACGAATGGATACTATTTGTGGGAGCATCAACGTAGGAGGAAAAGACCTGCAGTTACTACCAACAGGATGAAGCAACTGCCGATACAGCCGGCCGAATCTTGGAGCACATTTACATGATCTTCACACCTGACGAGCTGTTAGCAGAGGTCAGTCTGGTCGCGGCCCCAGCTGGCCACCCAGGTCACCTGATCTGTCAGTGTGCGATTAGTTTGTGTGCGGAGCTCTCGAGTCTCAGGTGTATCGCAACAACCCTCATAGTCTTCCAGAACTGCAACAGAACATTTCGGATGAGACTGCAGCAGTTCCAGCAGTCCAGCTTCAAATCGCCTTCAGCAACTTGCTGACCAGGGCCAGAAAGTGCCAAGAGATGAATGGTGATCACTTTCTACGGCTGCTATAGTCAATTTAGTACTGTTTCCTTTCCTCTCCTGTGTTTCATTGTACCCTGGAACTCTGTTCTCCGGATCACTTTTATTTGCCCCACACTGTAGAACGATCACATAGCTTCAGTCGCAGGTACATCTGGTGGTAGAGTTCGGTTTATTCGTAGAATACTGGGGAAACAAAGTCAGTCTACAAAGAAGCTGAAGAGTATGGGACCCGTACCAAATATAACTAAAACCACGGATACTGAACTCAGACAGAGAAAGCCAGCACAGGTTCGTTTGACTCATGGGAGAGAGTTACATACATGCTGAAAAAACTAAACAGCATGTACGTGTAACAAAGTACTTTACCTGTCTTGTTACATTTTTCGTATACATTGATACTCAATTGTTAATTATTTTGTAAGACGTACGGAAACGTTGTGTTCCGTCTCTGATAATAATGGAATTCTAACTGCAAACAAAACGAAACAGAAATAGGAACAAGAAATTAATTAGTCTTCCCACGAACTATAAACAAAACTATTCTCAACTATCTGACTGCGAGCTTTAAAATAATTCTATAACTTCTTCTAACAACCGTTCTGCATGGCTCCTGTACCCAACAGACAAATTATCTCGTCCTGTCGTTGCAACTGCGTGATCAGTAACATGCTAAAATATTTCGAAAGCAATATGCGATCCATGCAGAGCGCAATGGATGGACTAATTTCAACAATTACTGCTAAATTTTTATGCATAGAAACTGAATGATCAAGAGGGGTTTTGTCAACTAGCCTTAAACGATGTAAAGAAAAACGAAAGAAACCAATAAAATCTACTATACTGTATTTTGACAATGTTGACTGGAATACTCTCTTTCAAATTCTAAAGGTGGCAGGGGTAAAATACAGGGAGCGAAAGGCTATTTACAATTTGTACAGAAACCAGATGGCAGTTATAAGAGTCGAGGGACATGAAAGGGAAGCAGTGGTTGGGAAGGGAGTAAGACGGGGTTGTAGCCTCTCCCCGATGTTGTTCAATCTGTATATTGAGCAAGCAGTAAAGGAAACAAAAGAAAAATTCGGAGTAGGTATTAAAATTCATGGAGAAGAAATAAAAACTTTGAGGTTCGCCGATGACATTGTAATTGTCAGAGACAGCAAAGGACTTGGAAGAGCATTTGAATGGAATGGACAGTGTCTTGAAAGGAGGATATAAGATGAACATCAACAAAAGCAAAACAAGGATAATGGAATGTAGTCAAATTAAGTCGGGTGATGCTGAGGGAATTAGATTAGGAAATGAGGCACTTAAAGTAGTAAAGGAGTTTTGCTATTTGGGGAGCAAAATAACTGATGATGGTCGAAGTAGAGAGGATATAAAATGTAGGCTGGCAATGGCAAGGAAAGCGTTTCTGAAGAAGAGAAATTTGTTAACATCCAGTATTGATTTAAGTGTCAGGAAGTCATTTCTGAAAGTATTTGTATGGAGTGTAGCCATGTATGGAAGTGAAACATGGACAATAAATAGTTTGGACAAGAAGAGAATAGAAGCTTTCGAAATGTGGTGCTACAGAAGAATGCTGAAGATTAGATGGGTAGATCACATAACTAATGAGGAAGTATTGAATAGGATTGGGGAGAAGAAAAGTTTGTGGCACAACTTGACCAGAAGAAGGGATCGGTTGGTAGGACATGTTCTGAGGCATCAAGGGATCACCAGTTTAGTATTGGAGGGCAGCGTGGAGGGTAAAAATCGTAGAGGGAGACCAAGAGATGAATACACTAAGCAGATTCAGAAGGATGTAGGTTGCAGTAGGTACTGGGAGACGAAAAAGCTTGCACAGGATAGAGTAGCATGGAGAGCTGCATCAAACCAGTCTCAGGACTGAAGACCACAACAACAACAACAACAACAACATACTGTATTTGGCAATATATTATTTAACACTGGCAATCGTAACACAGATTTTCAATTATTCTAGAATGTCAATAAAAAAGTTTCTGGGCATAACAAAGATACGAATATTACTCTCAGAGTATGCTTACACAAATCTGACAAAATCCCTCCAGTGCATAAGCACCAACTACCACGTGCAACAAAAATGTAAATTACCCAAAATTCTCAATTAAAACCAAATTCACCTACGGCTCTCCTAGTAAGATAACGGCAGGCTGCGACCCTCATGCCACGCTGCTTCTTTCCACAGCACGCTGCGTCTGAGCCCTTCCAACTCCCCTCGACAACTGCCCGCTCGCTACTACTCGCGATAATAATATCTCAGACTCAGCAGAACCACAGACGTCCCGCTTTCAATATGATGTATCAAAAGGTATGTTCCATGGTTTGATGATTGGTAAATGGGTACCATGTGAGCATATTTTGCTAATAAACGTACGTTCGGAAACGCTTTGTTTGCATGAAATCATCTCTGAAATATGGAGAAGGACGTAGGCCGTTTGTACCACACAAGCTAGGCAAAGAATAAAGAGGGCAATGTAAAATGCAATAGCTCTGAGACTGATGACGTTCTGGGGCCGCCAAAGTAGTACGGTAGGTTAACAAATCAACACAGACGAGCGGCAGAGGGCGTATAATGTGTACTGTCGGAGTGTATAACAGTGTTACCGCTTCATTTGCTACAGGACGTAAACAGTACTCCACAGACCTAGGTATACATCGGCAGAGTACAGTACTGTCTTCTGTTCCGTAGTTCCCGTACATTCCACATGAAGACCCAAAAGCGTGGCCTCTCGTTCACTGGGTCTGATATCACTGGATTTTCGTTTCTGGGGTGCATGAAAACCCTGGCGTCCGAATCACTGGTGGAGTCGCCACAATATCTCGAGGCACAAATACAAGCAGCAGCTGGAGTAATTCGTAATACGTCGGAAGGTTTGGCAAGACATCATCAGGCGATACAAAAAATGTGCCGAGGTTGGCACCAGTCATATTGAGCATCTTCCGTAAGTGAATTAAACTGGTATTTGCTGACAGTAAAGTAAATTGCCTCCTTTATTTCATGCCTGATTTGTGTGGACCAAAATGGCTACATCCTCCGCCAAATTTCAGATACTCTCTTACGCTAACAAAGCGTTTTCGAACATATTTTTATTAGCAAAAGTGTGCTCTTATGATGCCCATCTACCATCCACCAAGCCTTGTAAAATACCTTTTGATATACCAAGCATACAGAAAAATACCGCATGGTACAGAGAAATTTATTGTGGATATTGTAGGGCTTCGAAATACTACATCGATTATTCTGCTTTTCTGACTGGCGTTTGATGTCAAAATAGTATGCCGGCCATTGATTCATTTCAAGATCTGAAAGATAAAGGTTTAGATTTCGTCACAAATATGAGGACTCCAAGACTGCCTTAAATAAAGTAGCGAAGCGGGGACGACCCAGAACCTTGACACCATTCCTGAGATTCAACTGAGCGAAGACATTGTGAAATTAACTGAAGGTAATAGTTTTATGAAGACTAACGATGAGTTTGTTTCTTACAAAAGAATTATTGCGTTCGGTTGTGAATAAGTGGAAAAAATCCTATGTGGAAATGGGACTGTTCTTATGGACGGGGCATTTGATAGTTGTTCGAAACAATTAAACACTGTACACCATTCACGTTGGCATCGGAAGTTCAGAGAAGAGACGAACATCTTTTCTGTTTTATTTGTTTTGCTCTCGGACCAAAAGTCAAAATGCAACTGAAAGGCGTTTTCTGGATTGGAAAACAAGATGCCTTAGTGGTCACAGAAAATTTCAGAGTTGGGCTACAGTTAAATCTATGAAAACAGTGTTACCCGAAACAACCCTTTCCGATTGTAATTTTCACTTCAATCCATGTCTGTGGAAGAAACTACAAGAACTAACATAAACGGAGAAATGCAGGCATAGAGAAGAAATTAGATTGTTTTGCCGCCTGTGTGCTGCAGTGGCACAATTTTCACCAAACTGTGTTGATGAAGCATGGATGGTAGTAATGGAGGAAAGGCCCTGTGGAGAGATAGTCATGAAATTTGCAGACTATACGGCCAATCGATAGATAGAAAATCCTAGTACACTAATATAAATGTGAATTTTTTTAGCCAGTCTAAGGTTGGCATGGGAAACTAAACTACTCTACGAATCAAATAACGTTCCAACGTATACCTTCTGATAAATAAGCTGAAAGAGGAAGCAGCAAATGCTATATTTGAATTTTAAAAATAATGACATTAGCCTGATTCTTCAAAAATGATGAAAGATACACAGATTTTAATAAAAGTTTGTAACCTCCCCACAAAAAATATATAATTTAATAATATTTGGTTGATGATTCTAATATTAGTGTAACCTCAGAACAAAACTGGTTCCCATTTAATGTACCCACAAAAGTCTTTTCTCATTTAATATAAGCTCGAAACAGAAAAATTCCTAAACCTCGTAATAAAAAATAAGTTCAGTAACCTGGTAAAATTTGGACTACATCAGTGCTGCGTCATGGCCCTGTAAGATCATTCTGAATAAAAAGCAAAAATTCTCACCTCGATAAAGTCGGCAACTATCTGCTCTTACAATAGCTCTTTTCCGGCGCAGCTCTATGCAATGCTGGCCTATACATTTGTTATTTATGAAAGGAAGCAAATGATTTTTCTTTTGCAACAATCGGAATGATCATGCATTTAAAAAAATCTTTAAATTGAAATGAATGCTTGTTATTATTAGGACATTTTTAAAAGATATACATGGGAGTTTACGTAATATTACTAGATATGCGCGAGGCTGCTTTTTTTACCTTATACAATAATATTCAGGCTCCGGCATCGCTGCACCGCGAGCGGCCCAGCCAACATTATACACCAGACCAGACCAGAGCAGACACACACACTGGCAACAACTTACTGCTACTGCTACACAGTTCGTACAGTCAACACTGCTCTCTGGTCAGCGATTCTCTTATACCTTGCATATCGCAGGCAGCGCATGAGCAATACATCGAAATTACGTATGCTCGGACCTCTCACATAAAATTACATCTGTATTACATCTGCTCGGACCTCTTACAAGGTTATAAATATTATAAGAATTTATAACTACATGGCGGATTTATGTTTAAAATCTCTGGCTTTGTTATAAAAATAAAGGGAGAAATCAAAATTCATTGCTGCAGTAATATTGCAGAAAGAAAAAAGGTAAAAATAAAAAAAGGTAAAAATGAAAATAATGAAAAACATCTAAACATGCCTATGTACTATGTGCATAGCCAGCTTTGAGCCGGGATAAAATGTGAATGGGTGTTCTTACTATACAATACGGTAGGCAGAGCCCCCCCCTCTCTGTTACGCCTTCCTTTAACGCCAGGGAAGTCCATGGCTAAAATTTTTGTGGTGGGAAACAGGTTGAAGTCACAAGTCGCAAAGCCTACTGTCAGAAAGACCACGATACTGTCTTAAAGATGGCGTCCCACTCCAACGTCTATTGTACTGCTCCGGATGAATTCCATTCGTGCTGATTGACTGTGTTACCTGTGTAAGCTTTCGAGGCCCTGTTAACACTGATACTTAAATGAAATGTCATAAGCGCAGTAAACACCATTGTGCAAGGTGCTGTTGCTGTGGGTAGTCCCTCAGTACTATAGCCTGGACTCTCTATCGATCGTATGTTCACAGACAACGCTCCAGACGTTATCAGATTTGCCCAACACTTGCACGATTTGACGGGTTCTGGTAGATTGTTCTCACTTATTTTAAGATCACTTCTATTGGCGAAGTCCGTCGATATCAATGAGACCTAACGGTGTCATTTTGAGAGGAAGTGAGTGCCTTCAGCCAGTTACAGAATGGCAGCGATGAAGATGGTGCAGAGATATAACTCTGGACTTGCTTTCGGGACGAATGTTGTTCAAATTCTCATTCCATCATCCAGATTTAGGTTTACCGTGATTTCCCCAAATCGCTTAACGCGAATAACGGGATCGTCGTCAAAGGAACTTAAACCACGATCTTCCTTCCATTCTGTTATACCAAGGCTTGCACATCAGCTTATCAGTATTATTACCTGTTGCGCCACTATTCTTGTCCATCTTTTGGTCGATCTTTACTATTTCAGTCCATTGCTGCTATCACTGTGTCACTGTTCATTACATTCCCCTTAACCTGATAGAGGTCATTACAGCACCTTTCATTTACGAAGATATCAGCTACGTTTGTTAAATTGCAACAGAGGATAATTGTTGTGGGTTGGCAGGAGAGCCAACACCGGGTTACAAGAGGAAGCCGGAAGGCACGCGTTTTAGCTCACGCAGGCTGGCGTGAGGTCTGGAACAGGACAAGGAAATTAGAATTTGGAAAAAACGGACGTAGCTGGTGGAATACTTAACTTCAATCCATAAATGGTGAACGTCGGTCTTGACGGTACATTATTACAGTATCAATAGTAACTGGTACTGGCGCCTTGCTAGGTCGTAGCAATTGACGTAGCTGAAGGCTATGCTAACTATCGTCTCGGCAAATGAGAGCGTATTTTGTCAGTGAACCATCACTAGCAAAGTCGGTTGTACAACTGGGGCGAGTGCTAGGAAGTCTCTCTAGACCTGCCGTGTGGCGGCGCTCGGTCTGCAATTATTGATAGTGGCGACACGCGGGTCCGACGTATACTAACGGACCGCGGCCGATTTAAAGGCTACCACCTAGCAAGTGTGGTGTCTGGCGGTGACACCACAATAATGTATACGTGTTTGATATATTCTCGGACCACTCTGTCTGAAGTTCCTCATTACTCAAAGAAACAAGACTTTTCTAAGGACCGCAACAACGAGAACAACCAAAAACAACAGCGTAATTACATTATCTGTTCTCATATCTGTCATTTATTTCTGTTGGAATTCTTGGTAGAATCAGGCGCGAAATAGCTAAACAAAATCATTCATCAATGCTTGTAAGCAATAGGCCTACCCTAATGTATCCGTCAGTATCTCATTTGGTGTTACTATTTCGCAGCGAAATTCATGTAGGCCCTAGAGCAGGGATGGCTAAGACATCGCCACGCGAGCTGTCTTCTGAATGCGTGAAGCTCTCGCCTCGCTACTCACTCGGTGGGGGGGGGGGGGGGGTGAAGTGATTAGGCATGCCACGCTGTCGGAGCGTGAGGAGAGGGAAGAGGGGGAAACTGTGAACACAGCGCACTTAGATGGCAACGCAATCGCACTGTAGATTACTTGGATCCAATTTGATATTTCTACACAACACAGATGACAAACAAAACAAATTTTCAGTATCATTTAAATATATTTGATGCGCTGAAGACATAATGGTATAATTTTTATCTGGTAGAGACTGTCAGTGTACAGACAGACGCAGAAAATTTCAGTTTCACACTGAGGTGCCACATAAGTTTCGTAATTGAAAAGAGCCTTTCACACCCATATGTCGATCTAAATATTTCATCATGTTTGCAGTCTGATTACGGAGACAAGGAAACTCTTCCTGAGAAAAACAACATATACCTCCTGGGCAGTTTTAATGTGAAAGTATTTGCCTTTTAAATGGGACTTACAGTGCAGATCAGCTAGTTCCATCTGCAAAGGCAGAGTGGTGCTTTCCACTGAAACGGCAAACGGTCTCGAAAATACTTCGAAAACAGGCAGTGTGCGCAAAATATTCAGAAACATATCCCTGTAATTCTTTAAAGGCCCCAATGAATTCTTCGAACCTCAAGTTTTCTTTAATGTCAGTGAGCTTTAGAGAAATGGACGGTGTTTTTTGCGGGGTTTGTCCCTCCCACAATGCGATTTAAATTCTTAAATACGCCCCATCAAATGAGAAATAAGTTGTTACTTCTTGCCAGATGAAAAGCGATTCTCGATCCTGCACACAGTTTTGATCTGCCAGAAAGTTTCGTATCAGCGCACACTGCACTGCAGAGTGAAAATTTCATTCCAGATATAAGTTGTTTCTCACCTTGCATGTATTACTGTGGGCAGTGTGCAGTCAAGTCCACTTACAATCCGATGTCTGCAATCCATTCCAGATGTTCTAATTTCCGTTACTGCTCTCCTTTTCCTTCAATTCTACAACAGAGGGTTTTAAATCGAAAAATTGTTCCAGGCATGCCCCTTGACTTAATCAAGGTACTTTGCAGTAATATATAAAATATCCATTCTATTCGTTCAGTTCCATGGAAATTTTTGGTAACTGGTGCTAGAATAATGCGTGCTACTTTCAGAAAATTTACCATTTATACCACAAATTTCGCCGCGGGCTCCACACCGCAAATTTAGCACAGGGCGCTACTTGGTGTACAGAGTAATGAATCCCGTCTGTCGATCGTTGTAGTTTTTTGCACTTTCACTGTCAACTAAATCTTCAAATTTTTTCTTCGTGTCGCTGTAATGTCGTTCCATTGCAAAACCGCAGTACCCATCGAGTATGCGAATGCGAATTTTCATCCTTCTCTTCCGTCATTCTCATTCATTTTTAAAAACTTATGAGACAGGTCAGTATACTGTCCCTCCCTTTTTCTGCGAACAGCCACTGGACCTGCCAACTTTCTTCATACTACGAATAAAAAGTGAAGGGTAAACAGTGCTGATATCATAGTTCAGCCAACTGAAAAATATCGTGCCGACCAAAAACTGCCGCATCACAATGATAACTGAAGTGTAGAGCTGCACCGAGAACTTCCAGAAAGGACCGAGGAAATCCGGTACAGGACGTGTGTTGGCCCGCACTGTGCTCGCACACAGTTTTGGACGCTACAGCCGACCCCACCCTAGAGCCAACCGATGTCCCTTCCGTCACAGATTATGAACTTATTTGATACAAAAGAAAAGAAGACATTAGCTGCCATTGGACACTTAAATAAATCAATGGAGAAAGCTGAAAATTTGGTCAGACCAGGACTCAGACTCGGATTTCTGTTTCTTACGCCCAGTTGTCTTGACTGTCCCAGCCATACAGATTTGTCACTTATCCACATACTACTGACGTCGTGTCCCTACCCAGCGATTTGAGCACGTTGTGCATCTGCAATGAAGCGAGCACAGAGCAGCCTTGCACCAGTTGTTATATGGGGTGCCTGTTCATTGGGACATGTCGAAAAGAACAGACACCACATGTACACTGAAGAGCCAAAGAAACTGGTTCACCTGCCTAGTACCGTGTAGGGTCCCCGCGAGCACGCAGACGTACTGCAACACGACATGCCATGGACTCGTCTAATGTCTGTAGCAGTGCTGGAGCGAACTGACACCTTGAATCCTACAGGGCTGTCCACAACTCCGTTAGAGTACGAGGGTGGAGATCTTCTGAACAGCGCGTTGCAAGGCATCCCAGATATGCTCAATAATGTTCATCTCTGTGGAGTTTGGTGACCAGCGGAAGTGTTTAAACTCAGAAGAGTATTCCTGGAGCCACTCTGTAGCAATTCTGGATGTGTGTGGTGTTGCATTGTCCTGTTGGAATTGCGCAAGTCCGTCGGAATGAAGAATGGACATGAATGGTTGCAAGTGATCACACAGGATGCTTACGTACGAGTAACCTGTCAGAGTCGTATCGAGACGTATCAGGGGTCCCATATCACTCCAACTGCATATGCCCCACACCATTACAGAGCATCCACCAACTTTAACAGACCCCTACTGACATACAGGGTCCATGGATTCACGATGTTGTCTCCGCACCCGTACAAGTACATCCACTGAATACAACCTGAAACGAGACTCATCCGACCAGGCAACATGCTTCCAGTCATCAACATTCCAATGTCGGTGTTGACGGGTCCATACGAAGCGTAAAGCTTTGTGTTGTGCAGTATCAAGGATACACGAGTGGGCCTTCGGCTCCGAAAGCCTATATCGATGTTCCGTTGAATGGTTGGCACGCTGACACTTGTTGATGGCCCAGCATTGAAATTGTAAGTAGGCTGTTTAGGTTTTTTTATTGGTAACGCCACCTCTGTATGAAAATCACTGGCTGTGCTGTGTGCAGTCTGTGGCTGCTTTGCATTGTTGTAATACTCGCCATCGTAGTGTTAGGCAGCTGGCTGTGAACAGCGCGTAGCGTTGCGCAGTTGGAGGTGAGCCGCCAGCAGTGGTGGATGTGGGGAGAGAGATGGCGGAGTTTTGTAATTTGTCATGAACTGCTATATATATTATGACTATTAAGGTAAATACATTGTTTGTTCTCTATTAATATCTTTCATTTGCTAACTATCCCTATCAGTAGTTAGTGTCTTCCGTAGTTTGAATCTTTTATTTAGCTGGCAGTAGTGGCGCTCGCTGTATTGCAGTAGTTCGAGTAATGAAGATTTTTGTGAGGTAAGTGATTTCTGAAAGGTATAGTTTAATGTTAGTCAGGGCCATTCTTTTGTAGGAATTTTTGAAAGTCAGACTGCGTTGCGCTAAGAATATTGTGTGTCAGTTTAAGGACAGTCTTGTATAAATTGTTCAAAGGGGACGTTTCATATGTCGACCCTTAGCCGAGGATACCTCACTGGAATCTTCTGATTTTTTCTTGTAGTTTGTGTGATTAGTGTAGATTTTGTTTATTGCCGGCGCGTAATTGTAGAGAGAATCTCCTTTGTAGCTGCAGTCTTTCATTGTTGTAGAGTAAAACAGGTGTGGCATGCATGTAGATTTGCACCAAGTATTTCGCAGCTGCGCTTGCAATTAACGAGATATTATTTTCAGTGCTATGTTAATGTGTTCTCTAATTGTTGCTCTTCAAATTGTGTTTTTCTGTGTTATCGTGTGAAATATTGTGACAATAATGGCGTGTGAAAAACGTAATACTAGGCTCCAAAGTAAACTGAGAAATGACAGTGAAGACGAAAGCAGTGTGTTAGCGCCACCGAGTAATGAATTAACTAATGTTCAAAGTAGTAATTTGGTAATTGTACATCGGGAAATGGAGTGGGCTGCAAACAATGGTGTAGACAGTGAAACAATTAGTGAACAGGGAAGCATTATCGATCGATCGGTCGGCAACAGCTTACCTCAGGAATCCGAAATGACAGGACACAATCTTGCAAATACTGTAGATTCAGGTTTTGCGTCCTCACCCTTTTCTCAAATAAGTCAAGACACATTTTCTGCTTTTCAAACTGCGAATATTGCCGGTTCAAATGCATTGCCGAGTAGCACTGAGGAACATGTTTCAGACACCAGTGCATTGTTATTACAGTTAATGCAACAAATGGGACAAAGGATACAAAAATTAGACACAATGGAACAAAATCAGAGACAAACACAGCAAAAGCTTCAAAAGTTAGACACCACACTTGAACAAACAAGTGAAGATTTAACTACTGAGTTACATAACATTGAATCGAAATGTCAAAAAGTCTGTAATGACGTAAAAACACAAATTTGTGAGCATTTTCAACCTATTTTTTCGCGGCATGAAAATGCATTACAGAATCACGAAGCAGCCATAAATGAAACTGCAAACTATTGTTCATCAAAATCATGAGACCCTGCAAGCTAAAATTGACTCAGTTGCATCTACCGATTCGGTTACGCAACTTGCAAAAACACAAGAAAACTTAAAGGACACAGTAGATACTCTGAAAATTGGTTCAGAAAGACACATGGAGGAAATTAGTTCATTATCAGAGAAAGTAGTTGAACTTTCGGATCAGCTAAATAATTTATCTACGAAGGTAGATGATAATCTGAATGACACAAAACCGGTAGTCTTTAATGACACAGAAGAGTGCGAACAAATTAGGAAACTGAAACAAAATCTGAATCAAATTAATACGCAACACCAAAGAGAAATCCGGGAAGTACAAGATCAGCTGACACAGGTAATACAAGAATTACGTATTTCAGAGGACACTCGCGCTCCAATACGGGAAGAGGGACATAGAAATACGGAACAGCCACAAAATAATAACACAGGGCACTTCGGAAATTATGAAAGAAATTGACAAGGTACACCGAATTTTGAGATGGAATCGCCGAAACGACGTAACAATGACCGACATGCGACTCGCCGACATGATGATTTTGACTATAAGCTGTTCATTACTACACGTAAATTCAAAACATTTAAGAATTCTGACAACAACATTCATCCACAAGCATGGCTTCATCAATTTTCTCATTGTTTTCCTCCCAACTGGTCATTGGAGCACAGGTTAGAATTTATGTGTGGCTACTTGGAGAATGAACCAGCTGTAAGAATGCGATCGGTCATTCACGATTGTCACAGTGAAGGAGATTTTTATCATGCCTTCCTCTCTGCATATTGGTCTCAAACTACACAAGACCCAGTAAAACATAGCATCATAATGATGAAACGTTTCGAACAATCTGAATTTTCCAGTCTTATGAAATATTTTGAAGACATGTTGCATAAGAATCAGTATCTTTCAAACCCATACAGCCCCTCAGAACTCATCCGCATTTGCTTAATCAAATTGCCTGATTATTTACGACATATTATTTTAGCAGGACGTTGCAAATACGACATTGAAGCTTTTCAGGGACTGTTACAAGAATTAGAAATTGACACACAGTCGCGGGATGCGAAAACAGGAAAACAAGAAAACAATCACTACAGGTCACATCCGTCAAAATTCCGTGACGACAGAAACAATAACTGGACACAAGTCTATTCTTACAACGCAAATCGTGACCAAAACAGACACCACCCATATGACAACCACTGGCAGAGTAATAATAGTTACAGAGAAAGATCGCATTTCCGTGGTAATGACTATCACAGAGACAATCAGAGAAACAGACAATATGGGAACCAAAATAATTATTATCAAGGGAGACAGAATAACTTCAGACGCAACAGTTCAGCGCAGAGTTACGATTCAGGGAGAAATTCTCCACCACGTGACCGACAAGGAAGAAACTACGGAATCTACCGACATGACGACAGACGATATAATCATAACGACAGACGTCAATTTCATCAGAACTGGAGGGATTCTAACACAGCTGGGCCCTCTGGGCAAGGCGAATTTGTAGAAGTTAGGTCTCCTAATCCCAATAACGACGCGCGCCAACAAAGAGACAGATAATGACTCACACAGCAAGCAGCCGCGTGCGCCAGGTGGCTCAGAGAAAAATAACATAGACGCTAACCTTGAGAAAAATTCCAGTATTCTTTACCGACGTATACCGCCTGGCAATTGCATTTAAGTTCAAACTCTGAGTACTATGAAGAGTAAAGGATTGCACCACACTTCACATGTAAAACCGCTTATTGAGAGATAATCTGCTTTTTAACTTTGTCTTTGCCATAAAATTTTTCACTTCACATTTCTAGTATGCTTTGTCAGACTTAGAATCTGTTAACATGCAACAATGTTTGAAGTTAAATATCCAGTCAAGAACCAAGAGAACTTATTTAAACAGAAATTACGAATGCATTGTTATAGTGAACAGACGACACAGTGTTGTTATTTGTACATTCTTGCTTGTTAGTTGCACGATTACGTAACGACTATCAGGCTTACATACATAGAACATGTACTGGTACTGCTAATGAGATTTTAGTGCAACTTTTGGTTTACTTAAAAATACATTCTGGATTTGAAGTACTTTATGTGAGATACCAGATGACACGGTGGTTAGTTTATGTAACAGCTACACGATTTTGTCACGACGCTACTAATGAGTGACAATTTACAATGTTGCTTTTGCGGTGTTTCTGTTTTATGTCTGCACAGTTTTATGTATTATTCTGGAAAGTAAAACATGTTTTAGTAGTAACTTTTGTGGTATAGCTACAATGAGACAGCCTTTTCCGTAGCACAACAATACGTTACATTATAGTACTTTCTTGATTACGGTCAGGTACGTAATAACTACGATATCTATACGCAAAGATTTTCACTTTCGTTTATGATGAGGTAAGTACATTGACTTCTGCAGAACTTAGCTTTCGGAGGACGATAACTACGACACTTCCACAGAGATTATCTTACAACAAGACGCACAGTTTAGCGCTACAGTACACGTATTTGAGTGATTAATTTTGTACTTAAAACATTTATTTTTTTAAAAATATTTGAAGTACAATGATACAAAGGTTTTCCGTGATACATTTCATTCCATTGCTGTAATTTGTAATACCTGAGGGTATAATTACATTAATCCTCAGGGGGGTACATGCTTACTTTGTGTACCATGTGTTTGGCAAGCACAAGGAGCCCTAGCTAATATGGTATTTGCTTATACAACTTTACACATCGGTACCATATTTCTCTAACACATAATTACATAGATATCTGATCATTTAACTGAGAGAGACAAACATTTTTTTTAACGTCAATGACAGATGTTTACGCAATTACACAGTTGGATAACTTCACACTTATGAAATTGCATTTTGTCTGTACTTTGTGAACTGTTCATATTTTTTCGGAACCATTGTGATACTGTGAGAGCTTTGTATGATGTATTTGGTATGGGATCATGATTTTTAAAGCACGTTTGAGGTAGATGACACTACTGAAATGAGCAGAGAATTTTTTTAGGTTTTGTAATTATTGGAGGAAGCTATGACGATTTTGAGAATTGACTGAGATGTTATGATATTATTATGATGACGATGTGTATTATGCTGTTGAGGTATGTTTATGATCAATAAGCTGATGCTATATGAGGAATTTGATTATGCTATGTATTTATTATGACGAAATATTGAAGTGTCGTCACAAGATTGACGTGTCGACGAATATATATATGTGTAATAAGGTAAGGAGTAATGAATAGTGGTTAGGGACTCTGACTTGTGAAAAAGGTTGTTGGAAACCAAGAATCGTACTTTAAGAGTTATGAAATGTGTATAAATGCATGAATGTATCACAATGCCGACGAAAACGTTTTGAACAGTTATATTCATAGGATTTTGTTTCTACACATTTGCAACGCAAATTCTCGACCGGTGAAATTTTTTATGAGACTGTCACTGTAATCCAAACTGGTGTTGTAAATATTTCAGTAAGAAAGTTAAGTGACCACCTGCACCTAATGCGTCGTGGGCACCCAGCTGGGCGACAGCTGCCTTGAAAAAAGCAGGTGGAAAAAAAAAGGGGAGGCCATTATCCTCGCTATTGACGTTCCTTTGTAGAAAGCATCGGAAAAACGACACGCTCGAACTTGAAAACATGATTACACTGTGGAGCTCTTAATTTATGATTTACTGAAATGCCTAATGAAATGACGAGAAATATTTTTATGTCTATACACCTGATTATGACTACTGTCTCTCTAGCTGAGAGATTTTTCTACTAACTTATGAAATGCCTAATGACTACTGAATGATGTTCTTATGGTTTACTTTGTACATAGTTGCTTATTTCATTTAATATCTAGTTTCTAACTGCACTGCAGCATTGGTTAAAATAAAATTTTATAGATGTACTAATATAAATATTTTCTGTCTACAGATCGAGTAAATAATAATTTTTTTCAAAAAAAATGAGGGAGCAGAAAAAGACATTTACCTTCACAGGAACTGCATTCATAATTTTATTTTCAAGTACTTGGTAATTTCTTTTGTAGAAATAGTTGTGGTGCACCACTTTAATTACATAGACATCAAGATGTGAATATACATTTCCCTTGTCTGCATTGTTGTCTTTAGTGCAATATTTTTTCTGCTTGAGCTTTGTCACGTTTAGATATAATTCTTTGCATTTGCTTCTACTGTTTGCCAGGCATAGTGCTAATAAATTTCACTATACATTATTCTGTTAAGCCAGTTTTACTAATGATTTATTTTTATTGTTTGCTGCACATTGCCTTATATTAGTTGTAATATTGCAATTGCTTTGCTAATTTCTATAATGCTGCTTGCTTCGCAAATCTGCATTTTTTGTCATTGCTGTTTGCGTCAATTGTTTTGTGCTGCTGCATTGCCTCATCCCTTAGTTTAGCATCTGAGCTCAGTAGATTTAAGTTAGCTTAAGAGGGGGTAGACTATATAAGAAACTGATTATGGACAATAGGAAAAAAATGCGTTGAGAAGTTATATGAAAAAGATTTGGGCCAAAATGAGTATTGTACACTGAGAAATAATTGTTTCGAAAGAAATATGAATAGAATACAGAAAGCAGGTATAGATAGCACTTTTTGAAATAATGAAGAACGAAGGGAGATCTCCAAGAAGTAAAGAAAGTTTTGTTTGCAAGATACTGCAGTAAAACAAACCCTGTCCTTTCCCTTTCTGTTATTCCCCTATGTGTTTGTGTACTCTCGTATATTTGTGTTTTTCCTGTCTTTATGTGTTTAGCTAATAAGATTTATGTTGTAGAATTTCTCTAATACTCAGCTACATTCACTATGATGAGGAATACTGTTATCCTCAAATATAATTTGCATTGATAATGTTATTTTCTTTGTAAAGATGTTTAGACATTATTTATTCTGTTTTGTTTTAATGCTCATGTGTGAAGTTGATGTTTCGAAAGTTATTCTGATCTTTTATGTATGTTCTCATGTCATAATTCCTGTAACACTGACGTATGTTATTTCGATTCTTTTGTAAAGCCTGTACTACAAATGTTCTCTGTATTGTTATGTTCTTTAATTATGTATTTTGTACCTTTGTAATTGTATTCTTATGTTATAAAATTGTAATTGACACCAGGTCATCAAATTAAGTAACTTGTAAGTTCCATTTCACAGCACACGTTTCTGTTGGTCATAGTATATGGACAATATGTGAGAAGTAGGGACTGTTAGTGTTTGCACGTGTGTTAATAATTCAGCAAGGGACTGGATAACAGCATTGTTGGTTCTAAGGACAATTCCAAAATCTTTGTGAGTGCACAAGTGGTGGTTATGGACTTGCTATATTATCCGCAAGACTCTTCAATGGTGATTGTGCACCTGCATAATCACAACAGATGGCTGCTGGGCATCTCTACAAGAACTACATTGGGGCTGCATCTTTGATGGCCCACCAATACTATTATTTCTATAAGGACTACAGTGAGTCTACACCTTTGCTGACTCACCAGTACCATTATTTCTACCAGGACTACAGTGGGTCTGCTCTGTGATGACCTACCTACCAATACTCTTCAAAATTTCAACTGACTCTGCTGTGGGTTTGCTCTGTTGTGGACCAATACCTGTCTGCATGTCAAGAGTCAGCACTGTCTTTCCGTTGGAAGGACAACACTACTTCTTCAAGACTGCATCGAAATCCCCTACTTCCGTGTGCATTTTCTTTTACTGCAGAGACTTTGAGAAAAAAAAAAACATTGCAATCTTACTGTGATCAATAAGTGTGTGCATTTGATTTCTTTGTTATTGTAATTGTGAAAAATTTTTAGCAAATGTGTATTGGCCAGTGCCCAAAACAATTTGTAAAATTTTTTGTGGGGAGCATGGGGGCTATGTAAGTAGGCTGTTTAGGTTTTTTTATTGGTAACGCCACCTCTGTATGAAAATCACTGGCTGTGCTGTGTGCAGTCTGTGGCTGCTTTGCATTGTTGTAATACTCGCCATTGTAGTGTTAGGCAGCTGGCTGTGAACAGCGCATAGCGTTGCGCAGTTGGAGGTGAGCCGCCAGCAGTGGTGGATGTGGGGAGAGAGATGGCGGAGTTTTGTAATTTGTCATGAACTGCTATGTATATTATGACTATTAAGGTAAATACATTGTTTGTTCTCTATTAATATCTTTCATTTGCTAACTATCCCTATCAGTAGTTAGTGCCTTCCGTAGTTTGAATCTTTTATTTAGCTGGCAGTAGTGGCGCTCGCTGTATTGCAGTAGTTCGAGTAATGAAGATTTTTGTGAGGTAAGTGATTTCTGAAAGGTATAGTTTAATGTCAGTCAGGGCCATTCTTTTGTAGGAATTTTTGAAAGTCAGATTGCGTTGCGCTAAGAATATTGTGTGTCAGTTTAAGGACAGTCTTGTATAAATTGTTCAAAGGGGACGTTTCAAAATCTGCAGCAATTTCCGTAAGGGTTGTACTTCTGTCACCTTGAACGATTCTCTTCAGTCGTTGTTGGTCTCGTTCTTGCAGAATCTTTTTCCGCCGGCAGCAATGTCGGAGATTTGACGTTTTAGCAGATTCTTGATACTCACGGTACGTTCGTGAAATGGTCGTAAGGGAAAATCCCCACTTCATCGCTACCTCGGAGATGCTGTGTCCCATCGCTCGTGCGCCGACTATAACACCATGTTCAAACTCACTTAAATCTTGATAACCTGCCATTGTAGCAGAAGTAACCGATATAACAACTGCGCCATACTCTACCTGTTTACATGTCTCTGTATTTTCCTGTACCAGTTTATTTGGCGCTTCAGTGTATATTTTAGGACCTGTCGATTCTTCTTCTAGCTGGGCTACTCTTTCACGTCCATCATGAAATTGCTTGCCTACACAGCTTTCTAACACAGCCCATGTCTCTCCCTCAGGATCTGATCTTTATCTGCAGATACTCACATTCCCAAACTAAGCCTCAGGATTTGATCTCTAACTGGAGATACCCACAGTCCCGGACTCGGTACACAATTCATAACACGATAGGGAACAAAAATAGCTTCTCGCTATCTTTATCTTATCTTGTCGTCTTAATATGAATTACATCAATGACGGACTGCAACTTCCAGCATGTTTCCGTGTGTATAAAATAAAATCGTGAAACACCCAGTGCTCCTTTGGGTCTTTCGTAATAGTGTTTAACATGCAGAGATATAACAGCTGCGAATAATATTTGCATCTCATAAAGTGGCGTGTCCAATACATATAGAATAAAAAAAGTCCTGCTGGTAACAGGTAGCAGTTTATTAACAACTGTGAAATAACACACAATATATGCAGCTAACCTGTATTCGCAGCAGGGAAATTGCATGTTGCATTACTCCCTCTCTCTGGCGAGAAGATGTCATGTTGATGACACGCTTGCTAGTTTCGCAAAATACATGGGAGAGGGAAGAGTAGATTTTAGCACGATTTCTTCGCATTGTATGTCGGAGATTCAGTAGCTTGTAGTTAGATCTCCTTGAGTGGGGCTAATGAGCTGTTAGGCTTCCACTTCAGCCACAAGGGAGAAAGTCCAGGGCTCCCAGCTTGTTACCCACCAGCAGGAAAGAATCAACACAAGACGGAGAATTAGTGATCTGGAAGCCGCATCTCAAATTTATAAAGAACCTCATTATCAGGTAGAGAAGTATCATCAACATAGCACTGTCACAGGGAATTTTTCCAGACAGATTGAAATATACCACTGTTAAACCTCCTCATATGAAATATAAGAAGAAAGGCTTAAATTGTTCTCGTCCAGTTTCCTTAACGACGTCTCTCTCTAAAATATTCGAAAAAATTACGTACTCAAGAACCACATTTAAATAGAAGCAAAAATTTATCTTATCGCGGTTAAGATTTCAGAAGGATTTACTGACTGACCAGATATTACAAACCTCATATAATAAGATATCGCCAGTTTGTATTTTCTGTGGTCTTTCCAAGGCGTTTGCGTAGATCATGTCATTATCTTAGAGAAAACTATGTTTTATTGAAATGATGGCTTTACAGATCACTGGTTTGAATCATACAAAAGAAACTGAATGCAACAGTTGTGCTGAATAACTCAAACAATGTAGAAAGAAGAGAAAAATTTAATGAGTATGCAACAGTTGTGCTGAATAACTCAAACAATGTAGAAAGAAGAGAAAAATTTAATGAGTGAAGACAAATCACAAAGGCTGTCCCAAAGGACTCAGTTTTGGATCCATGCAGATTCCGTATACATGTGAATAATCTTCCACTTAAACTCATGAAGCAGAATTGGAATTTTTTAAGACAGAGAAAACAGCAAAAGAATTTTTTTATGTTTTTGAAAGAATTATTAAATGGTCTTCTAAAAATGAAGTCTCCCCAAATTTCGATAAAACACAATATGTTCAGTTTCGGACAACCAATACACTCATACAAACACAACGGCGAATTAAAGGGGGACGGGGGGGGGGGGGAGGGGGGGCAGAGGGGCGATTGCCGTCCCCCACCCCCGAGAATTGAAAAGAAATTAAAGTCAAATGGTAATTTTTCTAATCTGCAAAGTTAAGCATGCGAATTTAGAGTCTTGGTCAGTGAATTTAGTGATTTAATTAAGTACTCCCCAAACCACTTTACTCTGCATGCCCAAGAGAATGTAATTACTTGTTCCAGTGACTTGCGCCCCCTCTCTTGTTCGAATTGTGGGCGTCAAATATTAGCAAGGCCCCCCCAATCTGCCACAGCAGCATGCACTTCGCATTTGCCTTAGGGCATTATCTGCTTTGCCCTCCTTGTTGTCACTGCTACTATTGTTAGACTGTTTGCAAAATGGAGAAGGGAAGACGCAAACAAAACACTTCTGCCAGGCTATGCAGTATTGCACCCCAGACATTTTTCCTAAAGTTAGATCTTTGATGTTGATCCTTTCTTCTCTTCCTGTGTCAACTGCAACAGCAGAAAGTTCTTTCTCGACACTCACTCATTCAGAATTGGTTGAGAAACCATTGTGGGTAATACCGCTTGACAGGGCTTCCTTTGTTGTATGTTCATAGAGACAGAATTATTGACAAAGAAAAAATTATAGATAAATATATTGAAAAGAGAGGGGAAGAAGAGAGAAGATATGTTTTCTTAAGTACAGATAATATTCAATATGATGACAGTTGTCCTTCTGTGATGTAAAGGAATAGAGTAATTAGCATTCGCACATAGATCACAATTTTGAAAAAAAAATTGAAAAAAGTGTGACCCAGATGCTAATATGCGTGAAGCATGCCAAATATACGCTGTATGTGTAGAGAACTAAAATAAAAAATATGAACACGATTATTTTTTGTAAAAGATCTTCTTTGCCAGATTCTGACCATTCAGTGTTTCAAAGACCGTAATATTTCATTCAAAACTATGGCTTTATGTAGTTGCAAGTAAGCCTTGAGCTACTGTAATGATGTAATTTCTCACTGTGAACATTGTATCTCTTTCGTTTCAAATACATTGTTTTGATAAAATAATTAAAAAGGATATTGCATTTTTGTTCCCTCTGTTTGTTTAAAAACGTGTATCATAGTGAATTGTACTGCAAATACAAATTTGAGTATATATTGAAGACTTCACAATTTATATATATATATATATATATATATATATATATATATATATATATATATATATACACACTCCTGGAAATTGAAATAAGAACACCGTGAATTCATTGTCCCAGGAAGGGGAAACTTTATTGACACATTCCTGGGGTCAGATACATCATATGATCACACTGACAGAACCACAGGCACATAGACACAGGCAACAGAGCATGCACAATGTCGGCACTAGTACAGTGTATATCCACCTTTCGCAGCAATGCAGGCTGCTATTCTCCCATGGAGACGATCGTAGAGATGCTGGATGTAGTCCTGTGGAACGGCTTGCCATGCCATTTCCACCTGGCGCCTCAGTTGGACCAGCGTTCGTGCTGGACGTGCAGACCGCGTGAGACGACGCTTCATCCAGTCCCAAACATGCTCAATGGGGGACAGATCCGGAGATCTTGCTGGCCAGGGTAGTTGACTTACACCTTCTAGAGCACGTTGGGTGGCACGGGATACATGCGGACGTGCATTGTCCTGTTGGAACAGCAAGTTCCCTTGCCGGTCTAGGAATGGTAGAACGATGGGTTCGATGACGGTTTGGATGTACCGTGCACTATTCAGTGTCCCCTCGACGATCACCAGTGGTGTACGGCCAGTGTAGGAGATCGCTCCCCACACCATGATGCCGGGTGTTGGCCCTGTGTGCCTCGGTCGTATGCAGTCCTGATTGTGGGGCTCACCTGCACGGCGCCAAACACGCATACGGCCATCATTGGCACCAAGGCAGAAGCGACTCTCATCGCTGAAGACGACACGTCTCCATTCGTCCCTCCGTTCACGCCTGTCGCGACACCACTGGAGGCGGGCTGCACGATGTTGGGGCGTGAGCGGAAGACGGCCTAACGGTGTGCGGGACCGTAGCCCAGCTTCATGGAGACGGTTGCGAATGGTCCTCGCCGATACCCCAGGAGCAACAGTGTCCCTAATTTGCTGGGAAGTGGCGGTGCGGTCCCCTACGGCAATGCGTAGGATCCTACGGTCTTGGCGTGCATCCGTGCGTCGCTGCGGTCCGGTCCCAGGTCGACGGGCACGTGCACCTTCCGCCGACCACTGGCGACAACATCGATGTACTGTGGAGACCTCACGCCCCACGTGTTGAGCAATTCGGCGGTACGTCCACCCGGCCTCCCGCATGCCCACTATACGCCCTCGCTCAGAGTCCGTCAACTGCACATACGGTTCACGTCCACGCTGTCGCGGCATGCTACCAGTGTTAAAGACTGCGATGGAGCTCCGTATGCCACGGCAAACTGGCTGACACTGACGGCGGCGGTGCACAAATGCTGCGCAGCTAGCGCCTTTCGACGGCCAACACCGCGGTTCCTGGTTCAAATGGTTCAAATGGCTCTGAGCACTATGGGACTCAACTGCTGTGGTCATAAGTCCCCTAGAACTTAGAACTACTTAAACCTAACTAACCTAAGGACAGCACACAACACCCAGCCATCACGAGGCAGAGAAAATCCCTGACCCCGCCGGGAATCGAACCCGGGAACCCGGGCGTGGGAAGCGAGAACGCTACCGCACGACCACGAGATGCGGGCCCGCGGTTCCTGGTGTGTCCGCTGTGCCGTGCGTGTGATCATTGCTTGTACAGCCCTCTCGCAGTGTCCGGAGCAAGTATGGGGGGTCTGACACACCGGTGTCAATGTGTTCTTTTTTCCATTTCCAGGAGTGTATAATATAAAAAGTTTTGCGTCACCTCGGTTCCGAGAGTTCCCGGACCTGTGCAGAAAATTGCAATAGAGATCAACATAAACATCATTTCCACCCTTTTTATTGCTCATGAAAACCACACATTGCATGTTCTACCACCATACAGCGAGACCTTCAGAAGTGGTGGTCCAGATTGCTGTACACACCGGTACCTCTAATACCCAGTAGTACGTCCTCTTGCATTGAGGCATGCCTGTATCCGCCATGGCATACTATCCATAAGTTCATGTTCATCAAGGTACTGTTGGTCCAGATTGCCTCACTCCTCAACGGCGATTCGGCGTAGATCCTTCAGAGTGGTTGGTGGGTCACGTCGTCCATAAACAGTCCTTTTCAATCTATCTCACGTATGTTCGATAGGGTTCATGTCTGGAGAACATGCTAGCCACTCTAGTCGAGCGATGTCGTTATACTGAAGGAAGTCATTCACAAGATGTGCATAATGGGGGCGTGAATTGTCATCCATGAAGATGAATGTCTCGCCAATATGCTGCCGATATGGCTGCACTATCGGTCGACGGACGGCATTCACGTAACGTACAGACGTTAAGGCGCCTTTCATGACCACCAGGGGCGTACGTCGGACCCACATAATGCCACCCAAAACAACAGGGAACCTATACCTTTCTGCAACATATATCTCTTGCAATACAGTGTGTATAAGGCGTTCAGCCTGAACGGGTTGCCTCCAAACAGGTCTGACAGTTGTTTGGTTGAAGGCATATGCGACACTCATCGTTGAAGAAAGCGTGATAACAATCCTGAGCGGTCCATTCGGCATGTTGCTGAGCCCACCTGTACCGCACTGCATGGTGTCGTGATTGCAAAGATGGACCCCGACATGGACGTCGGGAGAGAAGTTGAGTCATGCAGCCTATTGCACACAATTTGAGTCGTAACACGACGTCCTGTGGCCGCACGAAAAGCATTATTCAACATGGTGGCATTGTTTTCAGGATTCCTCCGAGCCATAATCCGTAGGTAGCGGTCATCCATTGCAGTAGTAGCCCTTGGGCGGCTTGCGTGAGGCATGTAATCGACAGTTCCTGTCTCTCTCTATCTCCTCCATGTCCGAACAACAGCGTTTTGGTTCATTCCGAGACGCGTGGACACTTCCCTTGTTGAGAGACCTTCCTGACACAAAGTAACACTGCGGACGTGATCGAATCACGGTATTGACCGTCTCGGAGTGTATGAAATACATCCCAGTATCCATCATTCACGGTCATTTCAGTCTCCTTCATTAAGACCTCTCGCCGCCATTGCTCAGTTAACGTCATCTTTCCATCATCTATGAGGTCTACCATGCTTTCTTCTTTGATGTGGACTCCATTGACATACACATTTTGACCATCTTGTGTCTGGCATACGCTGTAAGTGACCATACCAGAGTATTCGCTTCCTTTTCATGTAGTCTAGGACTGTGATTTCGACATTCATAACCTCTCTGATCCTATCATTCCTAATATGATCAAGCCTGGAATATCTACAACTTCGTCTCCTCTAGGTACATCTTACAGAGTGTAGGGGCGACTGTGCATCCCTGGCGTAGTCCCTTTGTCACATCAGACTCTTGAAATAGTTGATTTCTCACTTTTACCATTTCTGTACAACCTTGGTAGAGACGTCTGACAGCTTTCACATAGCTCGGGGACACGCCATTATCAATTAGACTTGTCCACAGCTTGTTCTGTGGAACTTGTGACGAAGCAAGCTGGGATATTTTTACTTCCCCTCTTGTTTTGCCATCTGTCTACTCAAATTCGTTTTTTTTCAATTTTAACTAATTACCATTAACATATGTAAATATAATCTGCATTTTCATAAAAGAGAAAGATTCGCCCTTAGTTTTAAAGAATATAACACCATTTCTAATTTTGGGCTTAGTTTTATGTTTGTAATTGATGTTCTAATTCATTTTGACTATTGCTCGTTAGTATCTTTTGTTGTAGGGTGAAATCAGTGATTGTTTCCTAGCCTAAATTCTATATTTGATGTATAAACAACTATAAATTCTGTACTAAGTATATACATTTGGAGGAACAACTAAGAATATTCTTAAAGGATCTATTTGGCTCCATTTGAAAACATGTTAGCAAAGCTTTCTCTTAATTAATTCCAAAGTATTAACGGTTTTGTCAAAAGTATTGTTTACATAACGCTATATGTTAATTTCATCATTTAAACAAATAATTCAGCCTAAACCTTGTAGTAGAAGAAATTGTTAAAAGGAACGAATTTTTCGATGTAATCAATTAATTTAACGACTTAAGTTAATTGTAATTTCTGTAAATTTAACTTTGAACAATGTGTAGTTTCAGTACCTATAATTGTGATGATATGTAAGGGCCCGATTTTTGCTCACGCGACAATCATTCCATGGCCGAGTTTCAGAAAGGAGCCTGTGTTGGTTAGATCAACAACAATGCATCCGTGAAATAAGTGTTACACAGTTTGGCCGTGTGTAAAAACAATGACAGTGACTTTTTCCCATATGTACCTTTCTATTCTTCAAGACTTGTGAACTTTGTGGCTTGGCTTTTACTGCTTGTAGATGTACAATAGTAAACTATTGTAGCAGTATGTGGATGTTTGCCTGCAAACTATTACAGAGACTTGTGGAAAGTTAAAAAATAGTGCACTGGCCATATTAAATGTGTATATGGGGGGGGGGGGGGGTTGTGAAAAGTGAAAGTAAACATCTGTTTTGTATTAAGTGATACATAAAGAGTGACCTTAATGGAGAAGACAGTGTGACTGAGAACAAAGCTGTAGAGGTTATGTTTTTAATTGAGCAGAGAGTCTTAAGTAGCACTGGTTCTGTAGATGCTAGTAGTTATAAATCAGACATGAATGTAACTTTGAAGGATGAGGACGAAAGTCCTATTGTAAAGAGCCAAATGGACAAAAACAGTACTGAAGTGGATGAGGTCGTTAAGGACGAGGAATCTAGTAGCGAAAGTCAGCAAGGGCAAAAGTTTATGGCAGACGGAAATTTGGAAGCGATGTTAAGGCAAATTTTGAATAATACCAGTAGTATGAGAGAAGACATTAGTAGGGTGGAATAGAAAACTGATAGCATTAGAACTGACATGGTTAACTTAAACGATGAACTGAAGAAAGAAATTAGAAAGGAGATTAAGGTAGTCAGCTCTCATCTTTTAGAATTAAATTAGAAGGTTGAAACGGTAGTTAAAGATTGTGATGAAAATATAAATACAGTATTGCATAATACTAATGAGAAATTAACATTGATGAAAAGTAAATGTGTAGAACAGAGAAAGAAGCTTTGTGATGACTATAGTAGGAGGTGGAGGCTTCTGAAAAACAATGTTAAGGTGAATTCAAAGCTGCCAGGAAATTTTGTGCTGAAAACAGAGTTAAACTTGAGAACCAAATCGATCACACTAATACCACGATAGTTTGCACAATTTTTCCTGTTGCCCTTCTTAAATATTGGTGTAATTGTTGCCTTTTTCCACTCCTTTGGGGCTTCGTGACCTCTAAGTCATTTGTCAAAAATCACTGCCAATATCTCAGAGTTTTGATAGTGCTGCTTTAACCAGTTCTACGTAAATTAATCCCGGACCTGGTGACTTTCTGTTTTTCATGTCATTCATTGCATTTTGGACTTTCTTCAGTATTATCGGTGGTATATCATCAGTTTACGTGGCTGGCGACCACGGGGCCCCGAGCTTAGTCCTGGCATTGCTTCCACTTACTTATGCCAGGCTCCTCACTTTTATCTTTCCTGTCTGGTCATCCTCGGCCACCTCTTGTTTTCTTTCCGACCCTGACGCTATTAGGTTTCGAGGGCTAGGGGTCTTTCTTTTCCCAATCATATACTTCCTCTGGTACTGGGCAGCAGCGGGCACCAGTATCGAATTGATGTACAGAGCAAATGATGCTTCATATGCATCAAGTTCGAAGACTAATGGGCGAAACCAAGCATAGTCTGGTTCTTCGGCCATGATACTGCGATGTGGAAAGGAAGTGGAAAGACTAACACATAATTATATTTCCTGAACGTTGGAAGACGGAGGATAATGATGGCGTTTCCTGGAGTAAAATATTCCGGAGATAAACTACTCCCACGTTCGGATCTCTGGGTGGGGAGTATTTCAGGTGGTGTCATCAAAAGAGGTGAACATTTTAATTTCAGTATTGGAACATGGAACGTGAGCGTCAAAGAGCAGGAAAATTGGAAAATCTGAAGAGAGAAATGGACAAATGTGAAGTGAACATAATGGGTTTAAGTGAAGTGAGGTGGACAGATAGTGATGAAATAGTATCAGGTAATTACGCAATGTTTTATTCCGGTGGTAAAAGTTTTGAACGTGGCGTAGCAATAGTGATGGGAAATGAATTAGTGCAAAGTGTGAATAAAGTCGTGTGTCATAGTGACCGTTTAATATTTGTGGAAATAAGTGCAAAACCAGTAGACATTCTAATAGTCCAAGTGTAAATGCCAACATCAGATCATGACGAAGAAGCGGAGAAAATGCATGATGAAATAGAAGACATCATTCAGTCTGAAGGAACAGGAAAAGTAAATATCATAGTCATGGGTGACTGGAATAGTGTGGTTGGACAAGGCAATGAAGCAAACATTGTTGGACAATATGGATTAGGAAAAAGCAACAACAGAGGAGGAATGCTAGTGGAATTCTGTCACCGAAATAATTTGGTGGTGATGAATACTTGGTTCAAGAAAAGGAAGAGTAAACTGTACACATGGAAGAGCCCAGGAGATATGAACAGATATCAGATAGACTACATACTCGTCAAACAGAGGTTTATGAGCAGTGTGAAGGACGCCAAGACTATACCGGCTGCCGACATCGACTCGGATCACAACCTTTTGGTTGCAGATATCAGCACAAGGCTGAAGAAGATCCGACAGCATAGGAGGAGAAAACAGAGATGGGACTTGGAAAAGCTAAGAGAATATAACGTGGCAGTAAGAGAATCGTTAGAAAAAAATTTAACGAAGTGAGACACAAAAATACAAGTGCAAGTGCGGAAGATCAGTGGCAAAAATGATAAAATGGTTTTGTTAAATACTCTGAAGAGTGAAGTTGGGAGGGAAACAAAGAGAGCGAGAAAACCCTGGATCACCAATGAGATACTGGAGAAGATGGAGGAAAGGAGGAAGTGAAAAATGTTAATGAAGAAGAATACAGAAGACTTAACAACGCCAGCGGGAGGGAAACAGACAAAGCGAAAGAAAAGTACTAAAAAGAAATGTGTGACGAAATAGAAGAACTACAAAGAAGAGGAAGGTACGACCTCATGTACCAGAAAACGAAGGAACTGGGAGAAAGAGAGAACAAAAGTGTAAGGACGTTTGGAATAGAAGATTCTAGAGGACAAGTGGTTACTGAACAAGTGGAAGTGCTGAAAGCACGGGAAGAATATATAAGGAAACTATATGATGACATCGACATAGAGCCAGAGGAAGCTATTAACGAGGATGAAAAAGGGCCCAGTATACTGACAAGGGAAGCACAGAAGGCGATAAAGGACATGAAGAGTAGGAAAGCTACAGGGGATGACGACATACCAGTGGATTTGCTTAAAGAAATCGGAACTGAAAGTTTGATAGTTCTGACACAACTCATAAACAAAATCTATGAAACTGGAGAATGGCCTGAAGACCTTTTGGTCGTCACAATGTTTACTCTTGAGAAGAAAAAGCAAGCCAAAAAGTGTAGTGATTATAGAACAATTAGTCTGATATCGCATGTGGCAAAGATCATTGCAAGAATACTAAATAGACGGTTGGAAAACAAAATTGAGGAAGAGATGGGAGAAGACCAGTTTGGCTTCAGGAAAGAAAAGGGACCAGAGACGCCATTGGCATGATGAGGATATTGTCAGAGAGAGTTTTGGCCGTTAACGAAGAAGTTTGCGCTTGTTTTATAGACTGGCAGAAGGCCTTCGACAGAGTCAATTGGAATATATTGATGAACATCCTTAAGGAAATAGGGATCAAGGAGAGATCGGAGACTTATAAGGAACTTGTACCTGGGACAAAGGGTAAAGGTACGACTGAACTATGGGGAAACGAACAGTGTGGAAATAGGAAGGGGAGTGAGACAAGGATGTTTTCTGTCGCCAAGTCTCTTCAACCTGCATGGAGAAATGCTGGCGAGAGAAGCGCTGAAAGGATGCGGAAACTTCAAAGTAGGAGGACGTCTCATCAACACCATCAAGTATGCAGACGACCTGGTAGTGCTCGCCAAAAATCAGAGACAGCTGCAACACATGATAAACAATTTGGTGGAAATGGGAAGAAAATACGGCATGGAAATCAAAATCGAAAAATCAACAGTGATGCGCATATCAAAACGTGAGAAACACTTGAAGATAACCGTTGACAATCGGGAACTGGAAAATGTGAATCAGTTCAAGTACCTGGGAAGTTTTATCACAAAGGATGCCACTGCACCAACGAAATCCGAAAAAGAATCGCCATGGCAAAAGCTGCTTTCGACAAGAAGAGGAATCTGCTGAGCAGCAAGTTGAGTTTGGTACTGAGGAAAAAACTGATAAAGTGCTACATTTGGAGCATTGCACTGTATGGAGCAGAGACATGGACCATGATAGAGAAGGAGAAAAATATTTAGAGAGCTTTGAAATGTGTTGCTGGAGGAGGATGGAAAAGAACAAGTGGACAGGTCGCATAACAAATGACGATGTACTGCGAAGAGTAGGAGAGAAGAGAAGTATTCTGCGTACAATTCTTCCGAGGAAGGCCAACTGGATTGGACATGTACTTAGACACGAGGGACTCATACATGATGTCCTCGAAGGGAAACTCAGAGGAAACGCAGGACGAGGAAGAAGAAGAATCAACATCTGGACGACATGAAAGATGGAAGAAGATACAACAGACTGAAGGAAGAAGCTGAATACAAGGAACGGTTGAGTCAGAAATTCTCCGTATGAAGACGTGGACCTGCCACTAGGCAGAATACTACATAATAATAATAATAATACACTCCTGGAAATGGAAAAAAGAACACATTGACACCGGTGTGTCAGACCCACCATACTTGCTCCGGACACTGCGAGAGGGCTGTACAAGCAATGATCACACGCACGGCACAGCGGACACACCATGAACCGCGGTGTTGGCCGTCGAATGGCGCTAGCTGCGCAGCATTTGTGCACCGCCGCCGTCAGTGTCAGCCAGTTTGCCGTGGCATACGGAGCTCCATCGCAGTCTTTAACACTGGTAGCATGCCGCGACAACGTGGACGTGAACCGTATGTGCAGTTGACGGACTTTGAGCGAGGGCGTATAGTGGGCATGCGGGAGGCCGGGTGGACGTACCGCCGAATTGCTCAACACGTGGGGCGTGAGGTCTCCACAGTACATCGATGTTGTCACCAGTGGTCGGCGGAAGGTGCACGTGCCCGTCGACCTGGGACCGGACCGCAGCGACGCACGGATGCACGCCAAGACCGTAGGATCCTACGCAGTGCCGTGGGGGACCGCACCGCCACTTCCCAGCAAATTAGGGACACTGTTGCTCCTGGGGTATCGGCGAGGACCATTCGCAACCGTCTCCATGAAGCTGGGCTACGGTCCCGCACACCGTTAGGCCGTCTTCCGCTCACGCCCCAACATCGTGCAGCCCGCCTCCAGTGGTGTCGCGACAGGCGTGAATGGAGGGACGAATGGAGACGTGTCGTCTTCAGCGATGAGAGTCGCTTCTGCCTTGGTGCCAATGATGGTCGTATGCGTGTTTGGCGCCGTGCAGGTGAGCCCCACAATCAGGACTGCATACGACCGAGGCACAAAGGGCCAACACCCGGCATCATGGTGTGGGGAGCGATCTCCTACACTGGCCGTACACCACTGGTGATCGTCGAGGGGACACTGAATAGTGCACGGTACATCCAAACCGTCATCGAACCCATCGTTCTACCATTCCTAGACCGGCAAGGGAACTTGCTGTTCCAACAGGACAATGCACGTCCGCATGTATCCCGTGCCACCCAACGTGCTCTAGAAGGTGTAAGTCAACTACCCTGGCCAGCAAGATCTCCGGATCTGTCCCCCATTGAGCATGTTTGGGACTGGATGAAGCGTCGTCTCACGCGGTCTGCACGTCCAGCACGAACGCTGGTCCAACTGAGGCGCCAGGTGGAAATGGCATGGCAAGCCGTTCCACAGGAATACATCCAGCATCTCTACGATCGTCTCCATGGGAGAATAGCAGCCTGCATTGCTGCGAAAGGTGGATATACACTGTACTAGTGCCGACATTGTGCATGCTCTGTTGCCTGTGTCTATGTGCCTGTGGTTCTGTCAGTGTGATCATGTGATGTATCTGACCCCAGGAATGTGTCAATAAAGTTTCCCCTTCCTGGGACAATGAATTCACGGTGTTCTTATTTCAATTTCCAGGAGTGTAATAATAATAATAATATCAGTTACTGATTTCAGTGTCTGGTGGGTGAATGCCGCTCTGTTCTCAGTTAGTTGTCCTTGCTAGTGTTGTATCCGTTCCTGCATGCTAATAAGGCTTATATCTGCTTTCTCTTTATTCCGCGTTCTCATTGTTTTTAACACCTTCCAGGCTTTATTTGCTCGTGTATTTCCCGTGCTATTTTTTATCTCTTCACTGGGTTTCTGCCAGGCTTCTTTTTTTCCATTAATTATTGTTTTCTGTGCGTATTTTCTCCGCTCGCTGTATTCCTGCCATCATTGTCTGATCTTGAGTTCAACCATTTATTATAAGCTTTCTTCTTACTTTCTACCTTCTCTTGTACTGAGTGGTTCCACCACTCATCACATATTCTACTATACTACTCTTTAAGATTTCTTTTTTTCACAGTGCTTCATAAGCTGCGTTATGGATGGCTTCTTTAACCATCTCATACATCTTATCTGCAGAAGTTTTTATCTGCAGCAAGTTTTTCTGCGGGCCTTTTCTGGTGCAACAAACAGGTAGAACTACAGTCAAGGCTTTGTAAATTATATTGAATGTTATTGGCTTTCTCTGGCTCGGTTTCTACTTGAATTTCTGTGTCTTTGATAAAGTTGAATAATATCTTAGACATCAGCAAAAAATGGTCTGATCCCCACTCTGCACCTCTCATAGCCCTCACGTCTTGTAATACTAGCTTTGTTGTTTGCTTTATTATGACATAGTCTGCAATGGACTTGAGGTTAACGCTTGGTTTCGTCCATATGTATTTGTGGATGTCCTTTTGCTCGAACCATCCATTCAGAATTCTTAAGACATTTTGCATGCAGAATTCTATCAATCTTTCACCATTATTATTTATGGTTTCTTCATCATATTGTCCCACTATGTTGTCATTAGCTTTCCATCCTGTTGTGACATTTAGGTCTCCTAGTAAAATGACTTCTTTGCTATTCCCTAAATTTTCAAGAGATCTTGTCAATTGAGTATAGAATAAGTCTTTCTTCGCTACATCAGCGTCGTAGTGTGGTGAATAGATCACAATAATTACCACGTAATGGCCCTTTATTTTCATCTATACTTGCAGAATTCTATCACTGACATATTCCTGGCTGATTTGGTTTTTCTTGAGTTGTTAATTAATGCAATGGCAACTCCACTTTGGGCTTGTTGTTCCTTTGGAACGCCACTATAAATGTATACGTAGTCATTTGTCTCTTCTGTACCATGCTCTTTCTCCTTGGTTTCTGTTAGGTCCACTATGTCAACGCCAAAGCGCTTTATTTTTTTAAAGACTTCACGTTACTTTGTAGAAATTCCTTGTGTATTCCATGTTGCAGTTCTCATTGTCCTTTTTCATGCCTGTTGTCGTCTTCGTTATGATCCATTCCGTTCCGAGTCTAAATTGGGAGGTTTTGCATGTTCTTTTCTTTCGCTAGGGTGGAGTGCAGGTCCAACGCCGAAACCTCCGACTTGGAGGACCAGGTGATTTTCATTCGTGGTTTTCTTCCACTAGACGATTACCTTTCTAGGCTCAGGGACTCTGTCTATCCCTCCCTTGGGTTCCTCTGGGAATGAGGTGCCACTTGCGCCAAGTTGGGCATACCGAAGTTCATCTTCTTCGTCTTCCTTGCCGATGTGGTCTTCACCCGTAACCCTGGGCATGGGTAAAGTGTTATACCCCGTTATTTGTTTTTAATTTGCTTATCAACTCTGTGTTAACAAAAGACTTTGACCTGATTGCCATGCGTTACCAATCATGTAAAAGAAGTTACTTAGAAACAGGTTGTCAATGCTACACATTTCAAGAAATTTAAAACTTTTCTGTCTAAAATAAAACACATTTTTGCATCTGTTTGATATTTTAAGTATCAAAATAGTTCAACACAGTAGTTTTTAAAGTTTTTTTTCCCTTAACTTTCAAGGGGGGGGGGGGGGCGACCCTGGGTCTTCTTTCTCTTCTAGGCAACCGCGCCCACCCACAAAACTTCATTAATCCGCCCCTGTATCGACAATGCACGAAGCACACGAACAGGAGTCAATAAACAGAATAGACTACTCCAAATTTTTGGTGTTCATATTGATGAAAATTTGAACTGAAAGAAGTATATGTCTGTGGTGCTCAAATAATTGAGCTCAACTATTTTTGCTTTTCGTCTAATTGCTGATATTGGAAACAATTGAGTCAAATTCCTAATATATTTTGCATACACCACTCACTAATCTGTTGTGGAATAGTATTCTGGGATAGCTCATTACTTAGAAAGAAAGTACTGGTAACGCAAAAGCAGACACTAAGAATAACAGGTGGTCACCAGCCGCAACCATCAAGGAGTTAGGCATTTTAACTGCACCTTGTATTCTCGAGTGAAATTGCTCATAATAATCCTTCACAATTTGAGAAGAATAGCCCATACAAGCGACACTAGAAGAAGAAAAATGGGTTTATCACACATTATTAAAGCTGTCAGTGGGTGAGAAAGGAGTTCAGTACGCATTAATAAAAATGTTTGATTTGTCCCATAACATAAAAGTAGTAACACAAAATTTAAATCTAACATAAAATATTTCTTCTGGTCTGGTCTATTCCATAGACAAAATTTTATTGGAAAACTGGCAGCCTGTAAAAAAACACAATTTTTTAGCATATTTGCATAAATATCACTGAAAAATAGCTTATTTATGTTAAAACTAGTAACGTATACGTATCCGGTAAACTAGCTGGTTCCACGTCATTTCCGTAAATAATCGTTCAAATGATCTATGGAACATGTAACTAGCTGACATCGATTTTAGGTCGGAACCAACTGAGAATAAGAAAAATTATTATTATAGCAGCTTTTGAAGGTTTTAAGGTATCTTCTCCTAATCATTTAGGACATGCTGAGCATTGCCTGCAGCTGGTACTTTGAACATTCTTTCCGTTCGTTGTACGAAATGCGGCAAAACGATGCTGACAAATTACGACTGCTTGTAGAGGCTGCCTTCAGGGAGAAATTCAGGGGAGGTGATAGCAACCCATGTCAATAAACACAATCGAACGACGCAACAGGGCTTCAAAATTACAGTGGCCAACGCCTATAGCTGCGTTCGGCATCATCTAAGTTCCTAGAAATTGAGCTTGTGATCTGCCAGCGAAGTAACACATGTTTGCTGACCAAGTCTTTGCGTGGTAGGCATTGACTTATATAACTTAGACGCTCAAAAAGGTTGCTCCATTTCTAATTCTAGTTAGATGTTGAATGATAGTGTGGGTAGCAATGTTTATCTCATAATTTACTATAATAAAATTAAGTGATAACACAGAGTGTTTTGATGTTGCTCAGGATCTCCAAAGTGTGAAAATGGATGTTAAATTTTTAAGAGAACATAAGAAAGTCAAGTGTTTTGCTTTGTGGTCTAATACTGAAAACAAGGATCAACAAATTAGCCAAATATTTGAGGACAGTGAAAGTGACAGTAGGTCTTATTCTGACAGTAGTAGTAATGACGATAGCAGTGACGAATCCAGTAGTGATGAGGACGAGTTATTTGAATTTATAATTGATAATGATGGTCATGTGAAGAATAAAGGAGAATAATATTAAGCCAAATGAAGAGTTAAGAGTTTCCTATCCCCAATTTCTTCGTCGAGGCCTACTCTACAGATCCTTGGACGTTCGTCGCTGTTGCTTTGTTACACAGTGTATATCAGGAAAGATATGTTGTACTTCGTTTATTTCATATACAATTTCCGCCACATTATTATTCCGCCAGAGTTCGCTGTTAGTGCTATGCATCGCTAATTGTTTCTAGTAAGCAATCTTAGCTTCAAAATGACGAAGATCTTGCAATGAAGTGCTGAGCATGTCAAAACAGCGATTCACGAAGGCCTTCGCACTGGACGCTCAGCAGTGGATAGATCGCTTCTTTAAATATCTTAACCGAGCGAGGTGACGCAGTGGTTAGCACACGGCAGACTTCCTTCCCCATCCTTCCCTAATCCGATGGGACCGATGGTCTCGCTGTTTGGCCCCATTCTCTAAATCAACCAACCAAATACCTTAAATCCACAGTTGTTGATTTTGTGGTAGAATATTTGGCTTCACGATGTTCGAACGAAGATTAGCCGGCCGCGGTGGCCGTGCGGTTCTAGGCGCTGCAGTCCGGAACCGCGGGACTGCTACGGTCGCAGGTTCGAATCCTGCCTCCGGCATGGATGTGTGTGATGTCCTTAGGTTAGTTAGGTTTAAGTAGTTCTAAGTTCTAGGGGACTGATGACCTAAGATGTTAAGTCCCATAGTGCTCAGAACCATTTGAACCATTTGAACGAAGATTCCATTGTACCGGCGAGGAAGCAACACTCGAAAGAGCGCATCTTGATCACCCCTGAAGTCGGCAAAGGAGCTCAAGTGCCGATTTCAGAGAATGTCAGGCAATCATTGTGATTACTGGCGAAAATTATTGTTATAATGGAACCTAAAAAGCACAGAACTGCTTCTTCGACACAAACCCTAGACATTGAAGGTGAGAAAAGTGCTCTCAGAGACTGCTAAGGCAAAATGAGTTAGTCGCTGTAATTTGCTTCTGTGTTTATTGGAACATTGTTGGCGCAGGCTGAATCAGATCTGTACTGACTACATGTTACGGCAGACGCAGAAACCAACTGAAAAAATTATCGAACACGATCCAGTGGATATCCCCGTTCTTGTCAGAAAATATTTCCTCCCCTCTCTTCACGGGCTAGGTGTTGTATTAGCGAGGGTCAAGTTACGCCACATTTTTCTTTTTTTTTAAACTGAAAAACTATCACAAGAAAGGTTTGTATCAATGTTACTTCGAAAGTTGTGACGTCGAGGGTAAAAACAATGACGTTTATACTCCATATAGCCATTTGGTGCAAAACAGGCAGTCAGACAATTTTGATATGCATCGGTCTAAATCATTTTGCCCACACAAAACCCTTGACTTAAACACCCAGGATTACTTCAAGTTAAAGGTGAATACATTGAATTATTGTGGTCTATAGATGTCCCTGACTTCGGATGTAAAAAGATATTTTGCAGCATTTAATATTTCGCTGTCTAACTATCTACATGTTGCACCTCATGTGGTAAATACATCGGTAAAATTGGAAAAATCCTTATCGACAGTCTTCCTCCCTATACATCTCGTGTGGATGGAACAGGTGGAAAGGAAATTATGCATATACACGATGTAACTCTCCACCACGCACCGTCGCTGGGCTGTGGAGTGCAGATATCGATGCATTACAAGTTGATATCGTCTTTCCTACAAATCCGAAAAGGACCCGCTACAGATGACCACTCCAGCATGCGCCTCCCTCAGAGGAACGCTGCTGTATCGGACGTACCATCGTACGTAGAGATCTTGAACTTCCTCGTCATGCCTGCACGCAAAAGATAAGGTCACCTCGCTTCCGAGTTCCCTCGGCACTTTAAGTAGCCTCGTTAAAGAGTTCCGCAGTCGCTATTCACACAGCCGCTTTCTACTGGATGTTTAAGTGGCGATGCCAAGAGATATCATTAACGATGAAACAGGGAAATGCGCCAGTCTGAGATAAGGAACCTCGATCCGGAGGCGCCACAGCCAAATATTACAAAATTACAAATCAAAACAGTTGAGTGACTTTTTCCAAAATGCGATAAAGTAAGTAAGACCTTTGCACGCACAACAAACAGTTACGTTATTCGCCCCAATTATTAGTTAGTGCCTGAATGCAGCGAACAATTTTCCAGTGTGTTCGTGGTCAACCCTGAAATAATGAGGAAGGTTCTTGCTCCCGTCCTTAATGTAACGCGACGGATACGTGTTTGTTTCATGGAGCTACTATGACAGGTTATGCAGCGGTGCGTTTTTTTACTAACATATGGTATGTGTACCATAAAAACAACACATTACTATGCAGGTGGACGTCTCCAGATTTATGCCAATTGTCAATATGTGTAAACATACGACATATATGCTGCTGCCATTAAAACTGCAACACAATGAAGGCAACGTCAAACTGGCATAAAGTGTAGTACATCATAGGATATGCAAATGATTAACCTTTCTGTGCAAACTCACAAATGTGGTGGAAGTAACTTATTTACATTCTGTACAAAAAAAAAAAGATTATGCGGAGGGTTCCATATTCAGAAATCGCATTTGAATGTTGTTTATATATTAAAAGGTGTGAAAGGTACAAACACGTACAAGCGCCAGTTGAAATTCTACTGCATAACGGCAGTATCTTGGTCGGTTGATATAGTTGTTTATAGTCCCGCGATTTTGCTGCTCGGTTTGATTGGGATCTCTTGATAGTCATGCGAATATGGAATTTATGGATCCACTCCGTCTCTAATAGCTGCCGGCCGAGGTGGCCGAGCGGTTCTAGGCGCTACAGTCTGGAACCGCGCGACCGCTACGGTCGCAGGTTCGAATCCTGTCTCGGGCATGGATGTGTGTGATGTCCTTAGGTTAGTTATGTTTAAGTAGTTCTAAGTTCTAGGGGACTGATGACCTCAGCAATTAAGTCCCATAGATCTCAGAGCCATCTAATAGCTTTTGAAATGATTGCGGGACTTTATAGATACAATGTATAATCTGTACACATTACAAAAATGGATATGTGTGAATGTGTATCTGTGTGTGTGTGTGTGTGTGTGTGTGTGTGTGTGTGTGTGTTCCCTAAATCACTAGACCGATTTTAAACAAACTCTTTACACCTACACATCGATCAACCATAACATTACGACCACCACCTACTATAGATATAAACCAGTCCAGGCGATAGCATCGTCATTTAGCGAGGAATGACTGCTAGTCAGGCACACGATTGGTGCATGAAGTATCGGTGAGCGTGCTGTCCGTGTGTAGAATGGGGAAGGCGAGCATCGTGAGTCTGACCGGGAGCAAATTGTGATGGCCCGGAGGCTCGGCACAAGCATTTAGGAAACTGAACGACTTGTCGGGTGTTCGAGGAGTACTGTGGTGAGTGTCTTCAACGCTTGGCGAAACCAAGGTGAAACTACATCCAGACGTCGTAGGGTTGGATGGCCACTCCTCATTACAGACATCGGACGTCGTAGGCTGGACAGACTGGTAAAACAGGACAAGCGGCGAACTGTGAGGGGGCTAACATCAGACTCGAATGCTGGGCAGAGTAAGAGTGCGTCTGAACACACAGTGCGCCGAACACTTCGAACGGTGGGCCTCCGCAGCCGGCGGCTCATGCATCCGCCAATGTTAATACCACGACATTGGCAACAGCGACTGAAATGGGCACGTGACCGTCGGCACTGGACGTTGGCGCAGTGGCAGCGTGTCAAACGGTCTGATGAATGCCGATACCTTTCTTATCATGCCGATGGGACGGCGCGAATCCGTCATCTTCCATGGAAACAGCTCCTTGACATCTTTACTACGGGAAGAAGACAAGCTGGCGGTGGCACCATTATGTTCTGGGGAACATTCAAGTGGCCATCCGTGGGTCTAGTAGTGTTCGTGCAAGGCACCGTGACGTCCAAGGAGTATCGTACACCCATTTTTTCTTGACTGTCATATTTCCCAACGGTAGTGGCATATTTCGACGAGATAATGCGCCATGTCAAAAGGCCAGGAGTGTGATGCAGTGATTCGAGTAACACAGTGGCGAGTTCCAATCGATGTGCTGGCCCACCCAGCTCGCCCGATCTGAGATGTGACTGAACGTAGCCTCTGAGCTCATCGCTCCCCGCTCCACCCCTCCCCACCTTTGGAGTTTACGGATATCCAGCGACCTACCAACGTCTCCTTGCTTCCATGCCACGACGCGTCGCCGCTGTTATCCGATGTGGCAAAGGTTGACATACCGGCTATTAGGTAGATGCTCATAATGTTCTGACTGATCATTGTACCCTACTGTCAGGTGAAAATCGCCATGCAGTAAAAGTACCCCATGAGGCATGACGTTATAATTTATTATTTCTTTACTGCTAAGTATATTCGCGGTATGTTAAACAGACAGTAAGCATATATTCCACAGAATGTAAGTGCAAAATTATATCGTTTTACGACCCATAGTTCAGGAGGTATGACGTCATTAACAAAAGCACAAGACCAGAGCCAGCCGCTGTGGCCGAGCGGTTCCAGGAGCTTCAGTCTGGAACCGCGCGACTGCTACGGTCGCAGGTTCGAATCCTGCCTCGGGCATGGATGTGTGTGATGTCTTTAGGTTAGTTAGGTTTAAGTAGTTCTAAGTTCTAGGGGACTGATGACCTCAGATGTTAAGTCCCATAGTGCTCAGAGCCATTTGAACCATTTTTTGAACAAGACCAGACGCTGCGGCGTACTTGCGTAGATGCACACCTAGGCAACGCAGATTTTCTCCACTAAAAATTAATAATGTACAGAATAACAAATAATGGTCAATGACAACAAACATGAAAAATCGAAATTGTCTTTGATTCAGTGAACTGATCCGTAAAGAAGCGCTCTTGTGGACTTGTTGTAGTTGTTGTGGTCTTCAGTCCTGAGACTGGTTTGATGCAGCTCTCCATGCTACTCTATCCTGTGAAAGCTTCTTCATCTCCCAGTACCTACGGCAACCTACATCCTTCTGAAACTGTTTAGTGTATTCATCTCTTGATCTTCCTCTACGATTTTTACCCTCCACGCTGCCCTCCAATACTAAATTGGTGATCCCTCGACATCCTACCAACCGATCCCTTCTTCTAGTCAAGTTGTGCCACAAGCTCCTCTTCTCCCCAATTCTATTCAATACCTCCTCATTAGTTATGTGATCTACCCATCTAATCTTCAGCATTCTTCTGTAGCACCACATTTCGAAAACTTCTATTCTCTTCTTGTCTAAACTATTTATCGTCACTTCCATACATGGCTACTCTCCATACAAACACTTTCAGAAACGACTTCCTGACACTTAAATTTATACTCGATGTTAACAAATTTCTCTTCTTCAGAAACACTTTCCTTGCCATTGCCAGTCTACATTTTATATCCTCTCTACTTCGACCATCATCAGTATTTTTGTTCCCCAAATAGCAAAACTCATTTACTACTTTAAGCGTCTTATTTCCTAATCTAATTCCCGCAGCATCACCCGATTTAATTCGACTACATTCCTTTATCCTCGTTTTGTTTTTGCTGATGTTAATCTTATATCCTCCTTTCAAGACACTGTCCATTCCGTTCAGCTGCTCCTCCAGGTCCTTTGCTGTCTCTGACAGAATTACAATGTCATGGGCACACCTCAAAGTTTTTATTTCTTCTCCATGGATTTTAATTCCTGCTCCGAATTTTTCTTTTGTTTCCTTTACTGCTTGCTCAATATACAGATTGAATAACGTCGGGGATAGGTTACAACTTTCTCTCACTCCCTTCCCAACCACTGCTTCCCTTTCGTACCCCTCGACTCTTATAACTGCCATCTGGTTTCTGTACAAATTGTAAATAGCCTTTCGCTCCCTGTATTTTACCCCTGCCACCTTCAGAAGTTGAAAGAGAGTATTCCAATCAATATTGTCAAAAGCTTTTTATAAGCCTACAAATGCTACAAACGTAGGCTTGCCTTTCCTTAATCTATTCTCTAAGATAAGTCGTAGTGTCAGTGTTGCCTCACGTGTTCCAACATTTGTACGGAATCCAAACTGATCTTCCCAAAGGTCGGCTTCTACCAGTTTTTCCATTCGTCTGTAAAGAATTCGTGTTAGTATTTTGTAGCCGTGGCTTATTAAACTGATAGTTCGGTAATTTTCACATCTGTCAACACCTACTTTCTTTGGTTTGGAATTATTATATTCTCCTTAAAGTCTGAGGGTATTTCGCCTGTCTCATACGTCCTGCTCACCAGACGGTAGAGTTTTGTCAGGGCTGGCTCTCCCAAGGCTGTCAGTAGTTCTAATGGAATGTTGCCTACTCCCGGGGCCTTGTTTCGACTTAGGTCTTTCAGTGCTCTATCAAACACTTCACGCAGTATCATATCTCCCATTTCATCTTCCTCTACCTACTCTTCCATTTCCATGAACATCGCCCTTGTATAGACCCTCTATACAGGGTGTTACAAAAAGGTACGGTCAAACTTTCAGGAAACATTCCTCACACACGAAGAAAGTAAATGTGTTATGTGGACATGTGTCCGGAAACGCTTACTTTTCATGTTAGAGCTCATTTTATTACTTCTCTTCAAACACATTCATCATGGAATGGAAAACCACAGCAACAGAACGTACCAGCGTGACTTCAAACACTTTGTTACATGAAATGTTCAAAATGTCCTCCGTTAGCGAGGATACATGCATCCACCCTCCGTCGCACGGAATCCCTGATGCGCTGATGCAGCCCTGGAGAATGACGTATTGTATCACAGCCGTCCACAATACGAGCACGAAGAGTCTCTACATTTGGTACCGGGGTTGCGTAGACAAGAGCTTTCAAATGCCGCCATAAATGAAAGTCAAGAGGGTTGAGGTCAGGAGAGCGTGGAGGCCATGGAATTGGTCCGTCTCTACCAATCCCTCGAACACCGAATCTGTTGTTGAGAAGCGTACGAACACTTCGACTGAAATGTGCAGGAGCTCCATCGTGCATGAACCACATGTTGTGTCGTACTTGTAAAGGCCCATGTTTTAGCAGCACAGGTAGAGTATCCCGTATGAAATCATGATAACGTGCTCCATTGAGCGTAGGTGGACGAAACTAAAATGAGCTCTAACATGGAAATTAAGCGTTTCCGGACACGTGTCCACATAACATCTTTTCTTTATTTGTGTGTGAGGAATGTTTCCTGAAAGTTTGGCTCTACCTTTTTGTAACAACCTGTATAATCCTTCCACCTTTCTGCTTTCCCTTCTTTGCTTAGAACTGGGTTTCCATCTGAGTTCTTGATATTCATGCAAGTGGTTCTTATTTTCCAAAGGTCTCTTTAATTTCCCTGTAGGCAATATCTATCTTACCCCCTAGTGATACATGCATCTACATCCCTACACTTGTCCTCTGGCCAACCTTGCTTAGCCATTTTGCACTTCCTGTCGATCTCATTTTTGAGACGTTTGTATTCCTTTTTGCCTGTTTTGCATTTTGCCTGCTTTTTTATATCTTCTCCTTTCATCAACTAAATTCAATATATCTTCTGTTACACAAGGATTTCTACTAGCCCTCGTCGTTTACCCACTTGATCCTCTGCTGCCTTCACTATTTCATCCCTCAAAGCTACCCATTCTTCTTCTACTGTACTTCTTTCCCCCATTCTTGTCAATCGTTCCCTAATGCTCTCCCTGACTCTCTCTACAACCTCTGGTTCTTTCAACTTATCCAGGTCCCATCTCCTTAAATTCCCACCTTTTTGCAGTTTCTTCAGTTTTAATCTACAGTTCATAACCAATATATGTGGTCAGAGTCCACATCTGCCCCTGGAAATGTCTTAAAATTTAAAACCTGGTTCCTAAATCTCTGTCTTATCATTATATAATCTATCTGAGACCTTCCAGTATCTCCAGGCTTCTTCCATGTATACAACCTTCTTTTATGGTTCTTGAACCAAGTGTTAAGTTATGTTCTGTGCAAAATTCGACCAGGCGGCTTCCTCTTTCATTCCTTAACCCCATTCCATATTCACCTACTACGTTTCCTTCTCTTCCTTTTCCTACTATCGAATTCCAGTCACCCATGACTATTAAATTTTCGTCACCCTTCACTATCTGAATAATTTCTTTTATCTCATCATACATTTCATCAATCTCTTCGTCATCTGCGGAGCTAATTGGCTATAAACTTGTACTACTGTGGTAGGCGTGGGCTTCGTAACTATCTTGGCCACAATAATGCGTTCACTACGCTGTTTGTAGTAGCTTACTCGCACTCCTATTTTTATTCATTAATAAACCTACCCCTGCATTACCCCTATTTGATTTTGTATTTATAACCATGTATTCACCTGACCAAAAGTCTTGTTCCTCCTGCCACCGAACTTCACTAATTCCCACTACATTTAACTTTAACCTATCCATTTCCCTTTTTAAATTTTCTAACCTACCTTCTTGATTAAGGGATCCGGCATTCGACGCTCCAACCCGTAGAACGCCAGTATTCTATCTCCTGATAACAACGTCCTCCTGAGTAGTCTCTGGCCATAGATCCGATTGGGGGACTATTTTACCTCCGGAATATTTTACCCAAGAGGACGCCATCATCATTTAACCATACAGTAAAGCTGCATGCCCTCGTGAAAATTACGGCTATAGTTTCCCCTTGTTTGCAGCCGTACGAAGTGACAGCACAGCAAGGCTGTTTTGGTTAATGTTACAAGGCCAGATCAGTCAATCATCCAGACTGTTGTCCCTGCAACTGCTGAAAAGGCTGCTGCCCCTCTTCTGGGTGGACTTAACGATTACTATTCAAGAGTTCCATTACTGTTCAATAAGGAAACGACAAAATTTTCTATGGATTTTTTGTTAGGTTCTAGTTTCTGGGTAACTGGAATCTGGTTTCTGGAATCCAGATTCACCGAGAGACAATCTGTCCTCCAGCAATTAGCGCCGAATATGGACGAGATCCTTTTCACAAAACACTACTGAGAAAATTTAAAGAACCGGCATTTGCAGCTGCCTGCAGAACTATTCTACTTCCGCCAACGGACATTTCGCTTACGGACTGCGCAGACAAGATAAAAGAAATCAGGGCCTCTACGGAGGTAATAGACTGTCGTTTTTTCTTTGCTCCATTTGCAAGTGGATCAGGAAAGGAAATGACTACTAGTGGTGGCACCGTATGGTGCCTTGTGGATTATGCATTTACAAATACAGGGACTGGACAAAAATATGAGAACACCAACAGGCAATAGACCGTTCCATTCGCACCATCAACAGAACAGGCTCTGCTAACGGTATACTACGCCTTCCACATCGCTGGAACGCTGGTGACTACTTTGGAGGACAGTTACAGGTGCAAACATGTACCTGCTTTGTATCGGTTGTGAATAAATAGTTGCCAGTATTTAAGTTCCAACCTACGTATTTTACCGAGATAATAGTGAAGTGCCACACTAACAAGACATCAAAGACTGCCTAGGAATTCAAAAGGAATCAACATATAATAAGCGAGGGAAAGGAAATCGTAAGAAATTGTTCATACAAACGGAGAAGTAGAACTTATTTCATATTAAACTGATTTCATATTTGTTTCGTATTTAATGAAATATTGTGCGGTCATAAGGAAGGTGATTAAAATATTTTTAAAAATCTGTGAGATGTGAAAATAATAGTTCTAATAATAGAATTATTTTGGCAGTAGCTAACAGAGAATGCACAAAATCAGTTAAGGAATGACATTCAAGAAAACAGGAAAGTAATAAATGATAGCAGTCGGGTAGCCAACGTATTTAGTAGTCATTTGCTTTAAAATATCTCAGAAAAGTGACATGGACTGCTCAAGGGATAAATCAATAGAACACATGCAAGAAGAAAATTCACATACACACAGTTATATCACACGTACTCCATTCTCTGTCCAGATGCAAATACGATCAGAGTTCATAATACCTCAAGTAAATTACTAAATTCTTTTGCTTTGGACTCTTGCAAATTTACTCAGTAGTATTTGTAAAGCATCACTATGGCAGGTGATATTTACACACAAACTGAAACATGCTATTTTCAGATAACTTACCAAGAAAGGTAGTGAGGAAATTATGACTAATTACCGACCAGTCTCAGTACTTCTAAAAAAACTGAACCTTTTCCAAATCACAAATGACGTTATACAAAATTAAATGACAATACTACCAAATGGTATTCTCTCTGACTTCTCTTAACCATTACATTGCACAGGTCGAAGTATTCAGCTGGAGAGGCTCTGATATTGTGGTGGCAACCTTGCTGATGATTGAGTTTCGTCCTATCCAACTAAAAGGAATCCCAGGCAGGGTACACAACCGCAAAACTATTTGCAGAGTGGAGTATAATCAGAATGGGTGTAATCAGTACAAGCGTATCACAGGAATCTATATTGGGTCGTAATCCTCTTTGTTGACGATGCAAGTACACTACTGGCCATTAAAATTGCTACACCAAGAACAAACGCAGATGATGTACGGGTATTCATTAGACAAATATATTATACTAGAATCGATATGTGATTACATTTTCACGCAATTTGGATGCATAGATCCTGAGAAATCAGTACCCAGAACAACCGCCTCTGGCCGTAATAACGGCTTGATACGCCTGGGCATTGAGTCAAACAGAGCTTGGATGGCGTGTACAGGTACAGCTGCCCATGCACCTTCAACACGATACCACAGTTAATCAAGAGTAGTGACTGGCGTATTGTGACGAGCCAGTTGCTCGGCCGCCATTGACCAGACGTTTTCAATTGGTGGGAGATCTGGAGAATGTGCTGGCCAGGGCAGCGGTCGATCATTTTCTGTATCCGTAAAGGCCCGTACAGGACCTGCAACATGTGGTCGTGCATTATCCTACTGAAACGTAGGGTTTCGCAGGGGTCGTAACACATCTGAAACGTAGCGTCCACTGTTCAAACTGCCGTCAATGAGAACAAGAGGCGACCGAGACGTGTAACCAATGGCACTCATACCAACACGCCAGGTGATACGCCAGTATGGCGATGCCGAATACACGCTTCCAGAGTGCGTTCACCGCGATGTTGCCAAACACGGATGCGACCATCATGATGCTGTAAACAGAACCTGGATTCATCCGAAAAAATGACGTTTTGCCATTCGTGCACCCAGGTTCGTCGTTGAGTACACCATCGCAGGCGCCCCTGTAAGTGATGCAGCATCAAGGGTAACCGTAGCCATGGTCTCCGAGCTGATAGTCAATGCTGCTGCAAACGTCTTCGAACTGTTTGTGCAGATGGTTGTTGTCTTGCAAACGTCCCCATCTGTTGACTTAGGGATCGAGACGTGGCTGCACGATCCGTTACAGCCATGCGGATAAGATGCCTCTCATCTCGACTGCTAGTGATACGAGGCCGTTGGGATCCAGCACGACGTTCCGTATTACCCTCCTGAACCCACCGATTCCACATTCTGCTAACAGTCATTGGATCTCGACCAACGCGTGGAGCAATGTCGCGATACGATAAACCGCAATCGCAATAGGCTACAATCCGACCTTTATCAAAGTCGGAAACGTTATGGTACGCATTTCTCCTCCTTACACGAGGCATCACAACAACGTTTCACCAGGCAACGCCGGTCAACTGCTGTTTGTGTATGAGAAATCGGTTGGAAACTTTCCTCATGTCAGCACGTTGTAGGTGTCGCCACCTGACTGTGCGCATTTAACTGTCTGGAATTTTCTCTGCAGCAGTTCTGTCCACATGAGCGAGAAACTGAAAGTCCTTTGTTCAACATAACTTGGTAATTTTCTAGAATTCCTTGCCATTTATAGTCTGTTTTACTTTCCGAAAATCATATAAGAAACTTGGAAGTTTACGGCCATACATATTCTAAAGGCCAATGGCTTGTTGTACAACCACTCTCTTCTGTTATCGGCTTTTCGTTTCAGTTCCACGTAACTGTCACATCCTGGCCTCAATGCCTTCCAAATACTCCGCCCTAGGCTATCCTCTTCCTTTGTTAAGTAATGATAAAGGTGTTGTCTGATATGTCCAAGAATTTTTTCTTTTTTTCCATTTCCTTTAATGATCTCTCTTCGTTGACTTCCCTCAAGACTTCCAGGTTGATCTTCCTTTCCGTCCAGCTCGTTTCTGTCATTTTCCACCATTATTTACATTTCAGCAGCTTCAAGTCCATTCTTTTCCAATCCACTCAGGGGCCAACTTTCACTTTCGTAGAACAATGTACTCGTTTCAAATGTTTTTTTGAAGGATTTTCTGATATCTGTTCATTTTTACTGGTTAAAATGGTTTTTTATTCGTCATAAATGCCTGCTTTGCCAGTTCTACCCTTCTCTTCAATCCCATTATGCATCTGTTGTCCTCTGTGATTATACTTCCAAGATAACAAAACTGTTTCGCCTGATCAATTAGGACGTCATCAGTTTCTATATTGTTTTTAATTTCTTCCATACTTTTCTGTGCTGCCATTACTTTTGTTTTCTGTTCACTCTTATTTCCATAGTTTTCGAGTGTCTGATAGGACTTGCAACATTCTATTCAGTTCGTTTCCAAAGTCTGCGATTACCATTTGCTTATATTCCTTTTGCGTTCTTCATGACCTGAATAGCTACCGCGGTGAAGACATTAAATAAATTTTGGATATGGGACATCCTCTCTACGTCTACGTTATTGACCTTTATTTTTGTGCTTTGCTTTGATACTGTCGATTATTCATTCTTCTGTCCTTCCACTCAAGTCCTGTTTTAGTAGCTCTCAGCTATCATTGTCCAAACCTTTGTCTGAGTCATGAGGTAAGGTAAGTTCCTCTATTCATATCCATCCTTCTCTCCAGCCGGCCGGGGTGGCCGAGCGGTTCTAGGCGCTACAATCTGGAACCGCACGACCGCTACGGTCGCAGGTTCGAATCCTGCCTTGGGCATGGATGTGTGTGATGTCCTTAGGTTAGTTAGGTTTAAGTATTTCTAAGTTCTAGGGGACTGATGACCTCAGAAGTTAAGTCCCATAGTGCTCAGAGCCATTTTTTGACCTTTGTAGGAATGTGATAACATGCTTGTGTTCTATAATTGGTGTAGTCAACAGTCTCTCTGCAATGTGTGAGGTCTCATGCATGATACCTCTTTCGTGTAAGTCATTTACTTCTCTGAATTATTGCCCTTGTTGTTGTTACCAAAATTTTCCAGCAATTCTGCCGGAATTTCTTCAGCACCAGTTTTTTTTCCTCCTTTATAGACCATATGTACAAATACTGTAAAATGACTCCAACACCGCTCCTCCCCCAAGAGTTAATGGATTAATGGATCCAGGCCTGGTGAATAAATGGAACATCGGTACACTTAATCGCATATGAAATTTAATTGAGGGATGTTCCGCCACTTTGTAGCAACCGTTTTGTATTTATATTTGTTAATGAGTGTGAACTAGGCCGACGACACAAACATCAGCTTCTGTATTCAGTAGTTCCGCATTGTGACTACTACTGTCTACGTGCTCGCCCAATTTCTGTCATCTTTTACTCAAGGAGAACGCATTGATTTACGAGTTGACTGTGTAAGGTGCAACAGAGAGAGAGAGAGAGAGAGAGAGAGAGAGAGAGAGAGAACTGCACAAAGTTATGAAAATGATTATTTCCCACTAAAGTTAGTATTTAGTACATTGAACTAGCAACTTTGTAAATGCATTTATAAATATATTTAGACTGCATAAAAGGGATGTTAACGTTAATTTCAGTTGGTCCTCTTACCTGTTTTGTTCATCCATATGCCTAGTTTAAGGTTGGGTGATTAAATATGTGTCACTCACTGTTAAATTTTCTTACGTTCATCAACAGAAAGTATTCAGCTATTAAGTTGAAATTCTTCTGTAAATTATATGGTTTACATACGAAGTAATTTGATTTTGTCACATTGTTCCGTAACTTCGCACTGGATATACCTGCAAGTAAAATACTAAAATAAATCAGTAAACGTTTTCTTGTTAAATGCTTATTCAAAAGCAATAAATACACATTTACGTAATTTACCCTTATTACAGTGTTCAATCAAATAATCTACGGTACAATAACCTGCAATATTAGTAAATAACACCGTAAAGTGATTTAAGATGCACAGAAAGTGGTGTGAAATATTTAGAGTAATATAATTAGACGTATGTCAGCTATGGAAGTCATGAAAATATCGCAAAAGTGAAGTGTCAACGATGAACCCGCTACGCTAATGCTTAGAAGTATTGCGTCCGGTCAGTATAGTTTCTTTTACTAAATTTTCCTAGGATATGGTGTTGTCATTCATCGCTTGAAGCAACAGTTCAGCGTCCTTCCAGTTCAGTTTCAGTAATATTTATAGCTTAAAACGCACTAAAGTTTACACAATAGAAGGTGACTTTGTCGGCTCAGAAATATCTGCTCACTTTAATCTCATAATACATTAGCTTTGCATTTCGAACACCTCACTTTTAATTGTAAATTCGTGACCTCACCATCCGTGGCCTTAACGCTAGAAATTTTGCACATGTGTCTGTGCTGCGATCTCTCTCGTTTCTTCGGGAAAATGAACCTACCGACAACGCTGTTTTGGCTATGGTAAGACTGAAATATATCACATACGAATATCTGGAACACTCATCTCGCGCACTCGATTTGGTGCCTATGATTTCCACAGCTCGAAAGATTTGTGTCTGGTAAACAATGTTCGTTCCATGAAGTGGTTTTGGTAGGCGAAGATATTTTTGTAGGCCTTCCAGAATGGCACTTCCAGGATTCCTGGAAAGACATTTAACAAAGGTTAGTGCCATGAATAAGAAGAACGTCGAGAAATAACGGCATTTTTACGTAGAAACAGTGTTTTTCATTTACGGATTGAGACCTTTACACTTTTCCTTCCTACGTAACATCACATGCAACTGGCACTGATAACTAAAAGCCCACACGATTGGAATTCGGTTAGTTCTTTAGCAGAGTACAGGACCTAACGGAAACTCGACGGGGTGGTCATCGGACTAGGTCGCAACAACTGCATCACACAGCGGACAAGCTACGACACACTAATAGTTTTTCTTTTTTCAAATGAAAAATTTAGTTGTTAAAAGAAATGTCTGAGGCGTACAGAAAATCGAACAGAAAACCATACCTTATCAGTAACCTATTGCCTAGTTGTTAGGGTATGACCCAACAGAAATCTTGCACAAACAACGGGTCTCGAAAGCGAGTATGAAAAATATTGAAAATCAGAATTAAAAGCCTCTCACAATTGCATTCATTCATAAAACAGCACAAATTTTGTAATAATGATAATATCAGTAGGTACGTAGTTAATTCTTAAGAACGTAAATATTCTGGGATTCTCACAAAAGTCTGTAAAATTTTATTGATATTTAGATATACAGTATGATTGAAATTGACATACCTTCATGAATTATAAAGAAAGTGGTAACTGTATGCAGCGAATCCGATATGATCACATTTATGCGCCGGTAACGTGGTGAATGTTGATAGTATTGTAAAACTTACTAGTTGCACTCGGGAGTCAATAACTGAATTTCACTCGTAAAGGTATTGCAAAATTTTTGGAGGTCCAAACTTGAAAACACTGCCCTTAAAGGAAGTGTGTTTCCTCGTGAATCCTGAAGATCACCATTTTTCTTACGTCCACTTTTGCTTGCCCACTGGCATCTCGTCTATCAACAAAGCTGGACTGATATCCGTTCTTGGATCTATTGTGATGTTCAAATCAAAAGTTAAATTGTAATAACAATTTCCGTTATAGGAAGAAGGTACAAGGAAGATATCTTGCAGCACGAAATGAAATTTCATTATAGGCGCACCTGCTGTACATACAGCTCGCTTGTTACAAGTTATAGTTACCAACTTAAGCATAGACTTTCCTATCAAAATTTCTCTTATCACAATTTTTCTTTACTAAAACATGTTTTTCACAACGAAAAGTTTGCGTAATGCACTGAAAATATTTCGCAATGCCGAACATAAATATTATTACATTTGGTTTAAAAATATTTAAAATATTTAGCGTGTACAAACATTTCTTCTGATTACTTCTAGATGGCTCTGGATCTCTGTCCACAGGACGCTCAAACTGAAAAAATATGTTTTACTTTACAGATGGCAAATGAGCAAAAGATCAATATTAACATTGTATCGTGACAACACCGTGTATAGTCCTTCCTATCAGTTTTAGTTCACCAGCAGATCAGCTTACGGAATAGAGACGGGACCGTAACGGCGCAGCATCGTTACGTAATAAATTCTGTGAGCACGCCGCTTTGCTCTTCTGACAAGCAGTCTTTAATTAGCAGATAGGACGATCTGTCTTTTCGGTAGCGGCTGCGATGAAAACGAGAGCTGAGCTCTCGTGCTCACGACCCACCGCCGCCAACGTGACCGGATCTCGATCGGTCCCAGTGGCGCTTTACTGTGTGCCGATGCTGGCATTTCACGAATTTATGGGATGAGTAGCGTCCTCTGCTGACGTTAGCGGCTCACAGAGCTCTGCATTTGACGTTGTGCGCTTCTGGGCCAAACTATTGATTGACATATTCCTTTGTATGCCTGCCACTTCGCAAAAGCAACGAGAAAATTCCTTCTCATTTTTCTTCAGTATCTGCTGCCGCCCCCCCCCTCCCCCCCCCCCACCCGTCTTTAGATGTATGGGAGAGAAAAACAATAACAAGAAAATGGGAAATCGACGAAATTATTCCCATATAAAGAAGTAAACAGATATTTAACAGTGCCACTATTCCGCAACATATACTCGCATCTCTATACAAATACACTGATATAAAAAAATCGCAACCTCAAAAAAGTCATTGTAGAATAATGAAATTTCGGGAATACCTTTGCCTAGGTAACTTATAAAAGTGATTAACATTTTCAAGATCGCAGGTTAATGTAAGCGTGAGATAAGCCACTGAAAATGTGAAATGCTTGTGCATCAATAACTGGTGTAACCACCAAAATGTTGACTGCATGTATTGTCGTACAGGTACCTGATGTCAGATAGTGGGATGGGGTTACAGGCCTGTCGCACTCTTTGCGCCTTTGTCCCGCACTGTGCGCGGGGTTGGCGTGGTTAAATCGGATGTGGCATGTTAATGTGAGGGGGTGGCCGGATGCCCCTCCTGCCGCCACCCCGTACCCCCCCGGGACCGAATCAGAGTACCTCATCTGTCTGCATCCAGTGTAAATCATGGAAAAGTGCGGATGTGTTTCAAATGTCTGTGAGTCCTGTAGAGGTGGGACGTGGGGGTCCAGCCCGGTATTCATGTAGAGGGATGGGGAAAACCGCCTAAAAACCACATCCAGGCTGCTGGCACACCGGCCCTCGTCGTTAATCTGGCGGGCGGATTCGATCCGGGGCCGCAGCGCCTACCCGAGTCCAGGTAGCAGCGCAATAGCACTCTCGGCTAACCTGGTGGGTAGTTAGAGGCTTGTCGCACGTGGTCACTTAATGCTGTCTGTGGATAACGCTGGTGTTGTCTGATGATGTCCCATATGTGTTCGATTGGAGAGGGATCTGGTGATCGAGCAGGCCAAAGCAACATGTCGACACTCTGTACAGCATGTTGGGTTACAACAGTGGTATGTGGGCGAGCATGTTGGGTTAACACAGCGATATGTGAGCCAGCGTTACTCTGTTGACAAACACCCTCTGGAATGCTGTTCATGAGTGGCAGTCCAACAGATTGAATCGCAGAATTGACGTACAAATTTGCAGTCAGGGTGTGGGATAGTCATAAAAGTTCTCTTCCTGTCATACGAAACCTCACTCCAGGTTTAGATCCAGTGTGTCTAGCACGCAGACAGGTTGGTTGCAGGACCCCAACCAGCTTTCATCAGAAAACACAGCAGACATCCACTCTGCCCTCCAGTGAGATCTCGCTTGACGCCACTGAAATCGAAAATGGCGGTGGTTTGAGGTCAGTTAAAAAAAAAAAAAAAAAAACCATGGCGTCTGGCTGAGTTGTCCTTGAAGTAAAAGATTTGTAAAAGTTCGTTGTGTCAAATAAAATGGTTCAAATGGCTCTAAGCACTATGGAACTTAACATCTGTGGTCATCAGACCCCTAGACTTAGAACTACTTAAACCTAACTAACATAAGCACATCACACACATCCATGACCGAGCAGGATGCAAACCTGCGACCGTAGCAGCTGCGTGCTTCCGGACTGAAACGCCTAGAACCGCTCGGTCACAGCGGCCGGCATCATTGCGTCACCGTGGTGCCAAGTTAGTTAGGTTAGTGTTGTTTTAACGTCCCGTCGACAACGAGGTCATTAGAGACGGAGCGCAAGCTCAGGTTAGTGAAGGATGGGGAAGGAAATCGGCCGTGCCCTTTCAAAGGAACCATCCCGGCATTTGCCTGAAACGATTTAGGGAAATCACGGAAAACCTAAATCAGGATGGCTGGAGACGGGATTGAACCGTCGTCCTCCCGAATGCGAGTCCTGTGTGCTAACCACTGCGCCACCTCACTCGGTAGGTGCCAAGTGCTGCTGAAATCTGTTTCAGATGCAGTACGATGCGCCAGAGTCATACACCGAATACGATGGTTTTCCCTCTCGGTAGTGCAATGTGGCAGTACATGGAAGCGTTGAAGAAAGAAGAAATGTAGGCAGCTGATGGAACAACCAAAACCATGAACATAAACGAGAAGGAAGAAAAGCATACCTATCCGCTCTCCTACATAATGACCTTACATCATTTCCACAAGTCGCTTAAGGCAAAATGTCGGTAGGTCTCCTTTAAAACGGACACAGTCCACTACCCTCTGAAACCTCAACCAACATCTTGTGATCTGTCTCTAACTACTTCATCGTCGATAGGGCATTAAACAGTAATCTTTCTTTGTAATTTCCGTTCCTTCTGAACACTGTGTTGACAAAAACCTAGCTGTTAAACAACACTGTTCGTTTTTCTTGGGATATTATTTGAGATTATTATGGAAATCAGTGAGCTGAATTCAAATCTATTCTTAAATTTTTTATCAGGCACAGTTTTCCAGTAATTCCGATTTTAGCTTATACACTTTTTGTTTACTGTATTAAACATGAAATTCTGTTGTTTCCAGACGTCGTTGAAGACAATTCCAATCAACAAAGGAGCTACTCAAAACATCCATCATTGTAGATAGAGCTTAAAAAATTAAACATAATCAAAAATGTATATTTTCCCACCGTTATACACTGAAGAGCCAAAGCAATTGGTTCATCTGCACGCAGAAGCGCCGCAACACGACGTGGTATGGGCTCAGCTAATGTCTGAAGTAGTGCTGGAGGGAACAGCCACCATGAATCCTGTAGTGCTATGCGTAAAAGTACGAGGGGGTGGAAATCTCTTCAGAACAGCATTTTGCAAGGAATCCCAGATATGTTCAATAATGTCCATGTCTGGGGAGTTTGGTGGCCAGCGGAAGTGTTTAAACTCAGAAGAGTGTTCCTGGAGCCACTCTGTAGCAGTTCTTGACGTATGGGGTGGTGTCACACTGCCCTGCTGGAAATTCCCAAGTCCATCGGAAAGCACAATGGACATGAATAGATTCAGGTGATCAGACAGGATGCTTATGTACGTGTCACCTGTCTGTCATATACAGACTATCAAGTGTCACATATCGCTCCAACTGCACACGCCCCACACCATTACAGAGCCTCCACCATCTTGAACAGTCCCCTGCTGACACACAGGATCCATGGTTTCATGACATTATCTCCGTATCGCTACACGTCCATCCACTCGATAAAATTTGAAACGAGACTCCTCCGACCAGGCAACACGTTCCCAGTCATCAACAGTCCAATGTCGGTGTTGATGGGCCCAAGCGAGGCATAAAACTTCGCGTCACGCAGTCATCAAGTGTTCACGAGTGAGCCTTCGGCTCCAAAACCCCATATCGATATGTTTCGTTGACTGGTGCGCACGTTGACACTTGTTGATAACCCAGCATTGAAATCTGCACCAATTTGCGTAAGGGCTGCATTTCTGTCACATTATACGATTCTGTTCATTTGTCGTTCGTCCCATTCTTTCAGGATCTTTTTCCGGCCGCAGCAATGTCAGCGATTTGATTTTCACCGGATTCCTGATATTCACTGAATACTCGTGAAATGGTCGTACAGGTGAATCCCCACTTCATCATTACCATGGAGATGCTGTGTCCCATCGCTCGTGCGCCGACTATAACACCACGTTCAAACTCCCTTAAATTTTGATAACCTGCCATTGTAGCAGCAGTAACCGATCTGACATATGAGACACACTTGTTGTATTATACGAGGGTTATTCCAAAAGTAAGGTCCGATTGATTGCCAAATTGAAACCACAGTGAACATCAGAAATGTTTTACTTGTAACAATTAGCTACACCTTTCAGCTACTTCTCTACGTAGTCGCCGTTCTGACTTAGACTTTTGTCATAGCGTTGTACCAACTTTTCAATAGCCTCATCATAGAAGGCAGTCGCCAGTGCTTTCCGCCAATTCTCCACGCTGGCCTACACCTCGTTGTCTGTGTCAAAATGTTGTCTTCAAAGACAGCGGTTCATGTGACCAGAGATGAAACTCAGGGGGAGACAATTGCGGACTGTATTGTGGCTAATCTCACATTTCCATTTGAAAACGATGCAGGAGCATCTTCATTGCCCCTGCAGAATGCGGCTGAGAATTGTCTTGAAGAAGAAACAGCACGACAGTTATGTAATGTTAGCTGCATAGCTTCAGGCGAAATTTCTCACCAGGCCCTCGTACTTGGCGGCAGACACTATTTTCTAGACATCTTTACGCACTCACTGCGAGCTCAGAAATGAGAAGAGCGACGTGATGCTAACTGGGGTTATACTAGAGACACTACCCAACACATCTGTGCAAAGCTTTATCGGATTTTCATAGTCGTTTCCATTTCGCGACCGATCGGACCTTACTTTTGGAATAACCCTCGTATATGCATTATCGACCGCAGCGCCGTATTCTGCCTGTTTACGTATCACTGTATGTGAATACTCATACCCATACTAGTTTATATGGCGCTTCAGTGTACTTCATACATTATACCATCCCAATTTTTGGTATCCAGTAAGTATCTCAGTCACTAATTCTTTGTAGTCATGAGCTCTTCTTTTTCCCAGAAAGCTGAGGCCAACAAAAGTTCACTTCTAATTTTCCGCAAAGGTTCGTGGTAACACACACATTAGTAAAAGTCCAATTCAGCGACGAAGACGTAATCTTCGACGGCCGAAGTTCACGAGGTTGGCGTCCAGAGTGAAATGAACTTCAGGGCTGGTTCTAGCCCCTAAATAGCTGTCTCCAACCAATCAGATTTTGGCGTACTGATACTTCCTGCCGGCCGTGGCTCAAGCTGCCCCTGCAGGAAGTAGTGCTCGGAATATCTGTTTCATTATCTTGTATGTAAATAGCCGGTTTTTACCATGGTGCTTTTGGTACGCCTTGGATAGACAACCTCGTCCTCTGTGGTGTAATATGGGTTGCCAGCCCTCAGGGGCTACCTTGGCTCCGGCATAACACCCCTCCCCACTTGGAAAAGCTGGTGCGGCCCGGGCGACCGCGGGGGAGAAAGTGACAATATAGCCCGGTGCTGTAGGCTGATCTGCAGCTAAGTCCTCCTGAAGGAGGCGGTGGAACCCGGCCGCCGGAGAGTAGGGCGCCGCCTTCCGTGTGAGGCGGCTGGAACGCTGAAGCAGTGGCAGTTGTGAGGTGACGTCGGGCTGGGCCAGCGGCATGGGGACGTCCACGTCATCCAACCGAGGCGGCGCCGATGAAGGGCTGGGAAGTGGGTTCAGGGGAAGCTCCCAGAGCTGCCCCGGGCCCGGAGTAGGCGGTGGCGCAGGGCGTCTGCTGGCTATATCCGGGAAGATCATCCACCAACTCAGGAGATACTGGAAGGTGTCAGATTATATAATGGTAAGACAGAGATTTAGGAACCAGGTTTTAAATTGTAAGACATTTCCAGGGGCAGATGTGAACTCTGACCACAATCTGTTGGTTATGAACTGTAGATTAAAACTGAAGAAACTGCAAAAAGGTGGGAATTTAAGGAGATGGGACCTGGATAAACTGACTAAACCAGAGGTTGTACAGAGTTTCAGGGAGAGCATAAGGGAACAAATGACAGCAGTGGGGGAAAGACGTACAGTAGAAGAAGAATGGGTAGCTTTGAGAGATGAAGTAGTGAAGACAGCAGAGGATCGAGTAGGTAAAAAGACGAGGGCTAGTAGAAATCCTTGGGTAACAGAAGAAATAATGAATTTAATTGATGAAAGGAGAAAATATAAAAATGCAGTAAATGAAGCAGGCAAAAAGGAATACAAACGTCTCAAAAATGAGATCGACAGGAAGTGCAAAATGGCTAAGCAGGGATGGCTAGAGGACAAATGTAAGGATGCAGAGGCTTATCTCACTAGGGGTAAGATAGATACTGCCTATAGGAAAATTAGAGACACCTTTGGAGAAAAGAGAACCACATTTATGAAATCAAGAGCTCAAATGGAAACCCAATTCTAAGCAAAGAACGGAATGCCGGAAGGAGTATATAGAGGGTCTATACAAGGGCGATGTACTTGAGGACAATGTTATGGAAATGGAAGAGAATATAGATGAAGATGAAATGGGAGATACGATACTGCGTGAAGAATTTGACAGAGCACTGAAAGATCTAAGTAGCAACAAGGCCCCGGGAGTAGACAACATTCCATCAGAACTACTGATAGCCTTGGCAGCCTGACAAAACTCTACCATCTTGTGATCAAGATGTATGAGATAGGCGAAATACCCTCAGACTTCAAGAAGAAAATAATTCCAATCCCAAAGGAAGCAGGCGTTGACAGATGTGAAAATTACCAAACTATCAGTTTAATAAGTCACAGCTGCAAAATACTAACACGAATTCTTTACAGACGAATGGAAAAACTTGTAGAAGCCGACCTCAGGGAAGATCATTTCGCATTCCGTAGAAATGTTGGGACACGTGAGGCAATACTGACCCTACGACTTATCTTATAAGATAAATTAAGGAAAGGCAAACCTACGTTTCTAGCATTTGTAGACTTAGAGAAAGCTTTTCACAATGTTGACTGGAATACTCTTTCGAATTCTGAAGGTGGCAGGGGTAAAATACAGGGAGCAAAAGGCTGTTTAGAATTTGTTCAGAAACCAGAAGGCAGTTGTAAGAGTCGTGGGACATGAAAGGGAAGAATTTGCTGGGAAGGGAGTGAGACAGGGTTGTAGGCTATCCCTGCCTTTATTCGATCTGTATATTGAGCAAGCAGTGAAATAAAATGATCGTATGGCATTGTTGGCCGGGAGACCCCATGCGGGGTGTTCGTCCGCCGAAATTGCAAGTCCTTTTTAGCTGACGCCACTTCGGGGACTCGCGAGTCAATGATGATGAAATACAACACCCAGTCATCTCGAGGCAGAGAAAATCCATGACCCCGCCGGGAATCGAACCCGGGACCCCGTGCGCGGGAATCGAGAACGCTACCGCAAGACCACGAGCTGCGGACTGTGAGCAAGTAGTAAATGAAACAAAAGAAAAATTCGGAGTATAAATTAAAATCCATGGAGAAGAAATATTAACTTTCAGGTCAGGCCCCGCCGGGAATCGAACCCGGGACCCCGTGCGCGGGAATCGAGAACGCTACCGCAAGACCACGAGCTGCGGACTGTGAGCAAGTAGTAAATGAAACAAAAGAAAAATTCGGAGTATAAATTAAAATCCATGGAGAAGAAATATTAACTTTCAGGTTTGCCTATGACATTGAAAACGGCCTGGAAGAGCGGTTGAACGGAATGGACAGTGTCTTGAAAGGAGGATATGAAATGAACATCAACAAAAGCAAAACGAGGATAATAGAACGTAGTCGAATTAAATCAGGTGATGCTGATGGAATTACGTTAGGAAATGAGACGCTTAAAGTAGTAAATGAGTTTTTCTATTTGGGGATCAAAATAACTGATGATGGTCGAAGTAGAGAGGATATAAAATGTAGACTGCCAATGGCAAGGAAAGCGTTTCTGCAGAAGAGAAATTTGTTAACATCGAGTATAGATTTAATTGTGAGGAAGTCATTTCTGAAAGTATTTGTATGGAATGTAGCCATGTTTGGAAGTGAAAAAAAATGGTTCAAATGGCTCTGAGCACTATGGGACTTAACATCTGTGGTCATCAGTCCCCGAGAACTTAGAACTACTTAAACCTAACTAACCTAAGAACATCACACACATCCATGCCCGAGGCAGGATTCGAACCTGCGACCGTAGCAGTCTCGCGGTTCCGGACTGAGCGCCTGAACCGCTAGACCACCGCAACCGGCTTGGAAGTGAAACATGGACGATAAATAGTTTGGACAAGAAGAAAATAGAAGCTTTCGAAATGTGGTGCTACAGAAGAATGCTGAAGATTAGATGGGTTGACCGCATAACTAATGAGGAGGTATTGAATAGAATTAGGAAGAAGAGAAATTTGTGGCACAACTTGACTAGAAGAAGGGATCAGTTGGTATGACATTTTCTGAGGCATCAAGGGATCACCACTTTAGTAATGAAGGGCAGCGTGGAGGGTAAAAGTCGTAGAGGGAGACCAAGAGATGAATACACTATCCAGATTCAGAAGGATGTAGGTTGCAGTAGGTACTTGGAGATGAAGTAGCTTGCACAGGATAGAATAGCAATGACAGCTGCATCAAACCAACCTTTGGAATGAAGACCACAACAACACAACAGACCACAACACTGGGCATAAATGAAACATGGCAACATTATAAATTATAAATTACAAAGAGTGACAACATAACAAAAAATATAGTAATATTTCATCAGGCAGTAGCATAAATTCAGCATACCATCATAAAAAATAGCACGTTACATTGCATCAGTAATGAAAAATAGCATCATAAATAAATGAACATATACAGTGGCAATATACAAAAGGACACAAATTCTTACTATGAAAAAATGTTTGAGTTACAGTTTGCAGCGGTTAGACCACCCAAGGGATGTGATCCGCTGGTACATGTCAAAATAAATGTTGTCTCTTTCAGTTGCTTTCATGCACATGTATATAAAAACAGAAAAATGTGCAAGGCCTAAGCTTACCGACCTGTAAGATTCTCCCACCCGTGCTCGTCGCCACCTAATAAAATTCTGAATAATCAAGGAAACGCGAAAACAAGATAAAAACAGAATTTGTAGGAGCATAGGAAGTGTGTCAAGTAAGTCTGGGGTGTTTTATGGGTAGGTGGACTCGCAGGTAGGACTAAACTAAGCAGAAGTTGAGATTTACTGGAAATGCAAATAACGACTTCTGCAAGACAAATATTTCCTGAAAAGTAGCAAAAAATATTTATACAAAGCTGAAAGGCGGAAAATAAATAGTTGTGGTATGTTATCCTCAAAATTCTACGTAGCTACGTGAAACGAACCAAACGAAAAGTTATTCTATAAAGTACTTGACGTTGCTGATGTGATGATTGCCTCGCGATTTTCTCGTCCGTAAAGTTTCAGTGTGGATGACATTGGGTGGGGAAGATTACGTATCCTAAAATTCCAGAATGTGAGTGTTCAAATTTACTGGAAAGATGTTTTCCTCTGTTGGATAGGTCATCCTATGCGAAATTCCTTGAGGTTACTCACCTGTTTTTGTTCACGTTTGCGGCGCTGTGCTGCACGCTTTATATTGTTAAGTGCGAAGTCTATAATTTCGTGGTGACGGTAATCATCTTGTAGAAGGAAAAGAAACAATTTCTTTCACGAATTTTGTCAGGTGAATCTATATTTTTCAACACAAGATACGGCGAAAGCATGGTGGAGTCGCTTGGTATTGAATTGATGACGCCCTGAAAATCTGAAATGTGCTTGTCCAAACAATGTGCTTTGTGACAGTAGATATGACAACGAGTATAGATTTAAGTATTTGTTTGAAGTGTAGCCATGTATGGAAGTGAAACGTGGACAATAAATAGTTTGGACAAGAAGATAATAGAAGCTTTCGAAATGTGGTGCTACAGAAGAATGCTGAAGATTAGATGGGTACATCACATAACTAATGAGGAGGTATTGAATAGAATTGGGGAGAAGAGGAGCTTGTGGCACAACTTGACTAGAAGAAGGGATCGGTTGGTAGGATATGTTCTGAGACATCGAGGGATCACCAATTTAGTATTGGAGGGCAGCGTGGAGGGTAAAAATCGTAGAGGGAGACCAAGAGATGAATACACTAAGCAGATTCAGAAGGATTTAGGCTGCAGTAGGTACTGGGAGATGAAGAAGCTTGCACAGGATAGAGTAGCATGGAGAGCTGCATCAAACCAGTCTCAGGACTGAAGACCACAACAACAGATACGACAAAGTTTTCCAATCGCTTTCATGATGCGCCCTGATAGGTTGGAAGAAGCATGGTATCTTGAGATAAAAATGGGTGTAATATTTCTAGCTTGCAGTGTGCGTTTCCATATTACTGATAGAAATTTCGGTCCATTGTCGGAGATTACCTTCTGAACATGTCCAACATGAGGCAAATAATGTTTGGTAAATGCATTAGAAACAGTTCTAGCAGTGGCTTTACGTAATGGAGTGAAAGATACCAATATCGAAGTTAGTTCTACAGCAACGAATACGTAAAGAAACCTTTAGTAGTTTTTGGAATAGATCCAAATAGATCAACAGCTGCCATATGTCTTAATTTCATAGGTACAATGGGGTACGGAGGGGCAATGTGAGATAATGTAGAAGATATAGCCTTTTGACAATTTTTTCAAGTCGCCAAGACTCGTAGAATACGCTTTTCCATATTTGTAAAATAACAGTTCTGTCGTAGTATCAAAAAGCATTTGCGAGCGCCATAATGGGCGTAACTCAAGTGTGTACACCAGATTAATTTCTTGACAAGTTCTTCAGCTATGCAGAGAGTTCAATTACACACTTGTGCGACATAAAAATTGTTTCCAATTTATTAAGTGATTTTCATAGTGTTTTTAATTCTGATTTAGAGAAAAATAGTGAAAAAATTCCATCACATACAGTTATTTCACAAACTGCTTGTCTAGTTTTAGCTTTTTTCGATATTTCAGCACTCTAGTGAGTTTGATTTTTGGTTTTAAGGATCTCCATAAACTGTTATTTAGCCGTTTTTATACTAGATATACGTAAAATAAAGAGTAATTAGGAGAAACCAGCGGTTTAAAATGGTTCTGAGCACTATGCGACTTAACTTCTGAGGTCATCAGTCGCCTAGAACCCTAGAACTAATGAAACCTAACTAACCTAAGGACATCACACACATCCATGCCCGAGGCAGGATTCGAACCTGCGACCGTAGCGGTCACGCGGTTGCAGACTGAAGCGCCTTTAACCGCACGGCCACACCGGCCGGCCAAAACCAGCAGTATTTCCATGTCAGTGCCTGTCTGCCGCGCTGCCCCTTCCCCCCGCCATCACCTAGCAGTGAGCTTCTGCTATTGTCCTTCAGCTCACAGTACCTCTTCACTCTGTGCTGTTCACGTGTTGTTGCTACTAGTGCTTTAAAGTAGTGACTTCTTGTGTTGTGAAGTTGTTTTATGGACAATGGCTACCAGCGTATGTAAGATTGCTTCTGCTACATTTGTGGTAACTATACCGTTAAATGCAACAAAGAAACATTTCCGATTTTGTTGAAAAAGTATATTTCGCCTATTTTGGTATAAAGTTAGGTGATCAAGATAAGCCTTGGGTCCCCCAAAAAGTTTGTTCAGTGTGTGTTGAAGAACTGAGGCAATCGTTTCAACTTACGTTTTGGAATCCCAATGGCTGCTATTTTTGTTCTTGCAGCATACAAGGTTTCAATTTGAAAAACAAAAAGAATATTTCTTACTCTAACATTCAATAAGCCATTCGCCGTGTTCCTCATGGACCTGAAGCACCAATACCCTCTCCTCCAGATTCTTTGGATGATATAGATGATCACGAGCCATTGGCTCAGCAACGTGATAGTGAAGAAGACAGATTGCTACGATCCTGGCACAACCGATCCCATTCTATTCTCACAATCTGAACTCAGCGATTTAGTTAGAGACCTATGTCTTTCTAAAGAATCGGCAGAGGTTTAAAGATCTAGATTGAAAGATAAACATATGCTGGCCCCGGGTACATCCTTTTCTTGGTGTCGATCGAGGGAAAAGGAGTTTGTACCTTTCTTCTCTCATGAAGGTGACCTGGTGTTCTGCAGTGATGTTCCTGGATTTATTGCACGTTTCAAAATAGAATATGCTCCTGATGGGTGGAGACTTTTTATTAAGTCTTCAAAAAGAAGCCTTAAAGCAGTACTTCTACACAATGGCGATAAGTATGCTTCTATACCAGTTGGATACTCGGTTCATTTAAAAGAATGTTACGAAAACCTTGAACTGGTTTTAAGCAAACTCTGCTATTCAGACCACAAATGGACACTATGTGGTGATTTAAAAGTGATTTCAATGCTGCTTGGTCAACAAAGTGGCTCTACAAAGTTCCCTTGCTTTCTCTGTGAATGGGACAGTAGAGACAGAATGCAACACTACATAAAAAAAGCTTGGCCCTTGAGAAAAACCTAACAAGTAGGGGTTAAAAATGTTGAGAGGAAAAGCCTTGTGGATACCAAAAAGTTGTTACTCCCACCACTTCACCTTTAGTTGGGGCTGATGAAGCAATTCTGCTATTCAGACCACAAATGGACACTATGTGGTGATTTAAAAGTGATTTCAATGCTGCTTGGTCAACAAAGTGGCTCTACAAAGTTCCCTTGCTTTTTTTATGTAGTGTTGCATTCTGTCTCTACTGAGGGAGGTAATGACAGTGGCACGTAAAGTGCCCTCCGCCACACACCGTTGGGTGGCTTGCGGAGTATCGATGTAGATGTAGAATTTGCTAAGGCAATGCCAAAAGAAGGGCTGTGTTTCGGTTATCTGTCGACAGTTTCCTGGTTTATCCGAGGCAAAGGTAAAAGAAGAATCTTTGTCGGACCAGACATTAGAAAACTAATGACAGATCCTAACTTTGTGGACAAAATGGAAACAAAAGAAAAGGCAGCATGGACATCTTTTAAGTTAGTTGTTACCGATTTCCATGGAAACAAAAGAGATCCAAACTAAAAGACAACTGTCGCCTACATGCTCGACAACTTTAAGAAGCTGAGTTGTGAGATGAGCATTAAAGTTCACTTTCTCCACTCACTTCTTGACTACTTTCCTGCAAATCTTGGTGATGTAAGTGAAGAGCAGAGCGAAAGATTCCACCAAGACATCAAAGAAATGGAAAGAAGATATTAAGGAAGATGGAACGTCAACATGATAGCGGACTACTGCTCGATGATAAAGAGAGATGAACCTCAACGAGTCCACAGCCGGAAAAGCAATAAAAGAAGGTTCGACAGAAAGCGAAAGCGTTATTATAAGGACTTATGAACTTAAAGAGAAATGGAAGTGTACTGGAAATGTAGTTTAGAACATGATTTATAAATAAAATAAAATTTTATTTTATAACGTTGGAAAAATGTGATAATTTGCTTAAATTTTGTTATTATACCCAAAAATACTTCCTTTTTGTGAGAAAACCTGACGAGACAGAAAAAAATTGATTGCATTTTTGAAATCAGCACTGAAAAGTACATGAAAGTCAGTTATCAAATTTCAAATAACTTTCAAAAAATTTTTTGCAGACCTGTGTTACCGCTGTCAGGGCGAGGGCGGCGAAACAGATTATTATTGTGCACATGTAATAAGTTCTGATTGTTGTCTGGCTCGTGTTCACGCCACAGAAGTTTGATCTCTTCCCAGACGACGTCTTTGCTCTGCTCTCTGACGATGTTTTTTAATGATGTTGAAATAAAATTTTCAAAAGCTGCATGTTTAATGCAGAGAAGGCTGAAATTAGTTTGACAGAAATTAGCGGCAATTTCTTGCTGGTTACTGGACAGTGAAAGTGAACGTGAAAGTGCATCTGCTACAGTATCCTGGGTTCCTGGGATGTGGACAGTCGTAAAATCAAATTCCTGCAAATAAGGTTTCCAACGATTAAGTCTGTCATGTGTGAATTTAGCAACAACAACAAAATTGAATAGCTCTGTGATCTGGGTAAACTGTTGTATGTCTGCCATAGAGAACGCGACGAAATTTGGTGAAAGCAAAAACACATAATGTTTCGAGTTCGATGATAGAATAACTGCTTTCAGCCGATGTGAGGATGCGACTAGGAAAGGCGACGTTTTTCTTAAAAGTGGTACCATTTTCCTTTATTTCCCGAAATATATGGACACCAAGAGCAGTCTTGGGGCTGTCTGTAGCAATCAAAAAATTCTTTGTCAGGTCAGGGTGTGATAGAAGTGAGAGTTTAGTAAAGCCGTTTTTAGAGTGAGAATCTCGGACTGTGCTTGGTCATAGCATTTTTACCAGTAAGATGACATAATCTAGGGGTATCTAGTCCAGAGTGATGTATAAAACGGCGAAAAAAATTGATCAAGCCGAGGAAGCAGCGAAGTTGTTTTTAGGTAGACGAAATTGAAATTTCACGGATTGCCTGTAATTTGTCGGGATCAGTCATTGCCTGTAATTTGTCGGGATCAGTCATTGCCTGTAATTTGTCGGGATCAGTCATTGCCTGTAATTTGTCGGGATCAGTCGTAATGCCCTCTGCCGAAATTTCGTGACCTAGCAAATTAATGGAAGTCTTGCTAAAACGAGATTTACTAAGGTTCCCGGAACACCTTCTGTAAGAAAAGTTTGCAATTAGAATGTCGTCGATGTATGTGGTGATTCTGTCTTTTAATTCATTTGGAAGAATGATATTCATCACACTGACGAATGCAACGGAGCTAATTGTTAAACCAAAGGGCAATTTTAAAAATTGGTAGCAATGTATTTTCTGCAATTAGTATGTAGTTGAATTTGCCACAATACATATTTTAGGTCCAAAGTGGAAAAGACTTACGTTCTGTGAAATTATTGCAAGAGCTCTTCCAGCGTTTGCAGACGACCGATTTCAGTAACGATGATTTCGTTGATCTGACGTGAATCCAACACAAGACGAAGTGAGCCATCTTCCTTATTAACAATGTGAAGAGGGTTAATATACTGACTAACGGCAGGTTCAATGATACCTTGGTCCAACATAGCCTGAAGTTCTTGCTTGACTTGCTCTCTGTAGATGAACGGAATGGAATAAAATTTCTCTGCTGATGATCGTTTCTATGTGACTGCGACCATTGGTTTTTGTGGGAGAAGGTATTCCCTTACCGTTGCATAAAATTGTTAAACTGGGGTGTACTAGCAAAGCTGTGCGGTGGCACATTGACCTTCGGGTGACCTTTGTAGACCGTATTATTGTTGAATATTTCCAGGCTGCTGCGGCAAAAATTGCGGCTGGAAACTGTGATTGTTGACGTAATTCTGATATTGTTGCTGCTGAATACGCTGATTATCAAAATGTTGTCTCTTATTAGCATGCCCATCAAAATCATTATTGGAACCCAATATATTGTGTCTTTTGGTATGGAATGGGTGGGATTGCTCGTTGTAACCGAATGAGTTATTCCTTTGATTCCTGTTAAAGTTCTTACTGACAAATGAGTAGTGCGATTGCTTAATTTCTAATAATTGCAATACGTCCCTGAATACTGGAATACTTTCCTTTTGCTGTCCAATGAGAAGAGAAACTCGTAATAAGCGTGGAAGTTTTGAGATGCATAACTGTATGAGCGCAGATTGGCTATACGGTTCGGTCAGGTTTTGTTGGGCCATATACTCAAAAAACTGGGCGACGGTGGTAAAACTGGAGTGTTCAAAGTTGGGTAAACTGATTGGTTGGTCTTAAATGCCTCGCTGAGTCGTTTCCGAGCAATACGCAGATAGAAATGCATTTTGGAACTCTTCGATGGAGCGGCGTTGCCTTGCTATGGGTCTCATACGCGTCGAAGGTTCTCCCTCTAAAAAGCTACAGATAAATTCGAGCTTGTGTGTCACTGGCCAATTTAGTTGCCGCGAAAATGAAAATTGCTGCATCCAGTCAAGGGGATGCAAGTCTGTGCGGTTATTTCTAAATACATCGAATTTCATTACAGATAGGAAATGATTATAGTCGAATCCTTCGTGTTTTAGATTTTGAGAAGGTTCGGCGGCATAAAAAAACTGATTATGTGACGACTGGTTTGCATTAATCTCACACACTCTTTGTAGTCTGTTCATATTATTGCGAGGTTGAAAAGTAGGTGACTGCTGTTGCATGTTTGACATGTTAGTCTGAAACTGATTACTTGGAGAAAAATTTCTGACATCGGTTACTTTCTGAGGGAAACTGTTAACTTTCCTACGTAGCGAACTGTTATGTGCACCAAGGTAGTTTAATTTTTGCTACATAGGCTGATATTCCTCTGATACAGTATATGGAATGGGAGCTGCGTCATCACATTTATTTTCAGTTTGGTTTTCAAGTGTTTCTAATCTTGCTGATGACTCATCACATCTTTCCGTGAGCGTAAGAATGTGCGTGGAATTATTCGAATATAAAACGTCAACTTGCTTCTGTAGTTTGAGTGTAGTTTTGTTCATCTTTTTCAAATCTGCTTTAATTGTGTCAGGGTCCTGCACCAGCTCTGTTTGTTCAAGACTGGAGCTCAACGACTCATTGTCGTCTGTGCACTTTTCTTCAGCTTGCTGGATTCTTGTGTCAACAGTGGTTTTGAAATCAATTACGTCTGCTTGTATTTGGTCCTGTGATTGTTTTACTCTGTTAACCATGTCTATAACGGAATTTATACTAGCGTCAACATGGGTTGTAAGACTAGTGTGCAACTGCTGTTCTACTTCCTGTCTTTGTACTGCTAATGACTGTAGAAACTGATTGTTTTCCTCTGTGTTCAAATAAATTTCGGGCTTGCATCCGGTCGTCGTTCAATACTTCGCACGATATTTCAACTGGGCACCTGCCAGTCATCTTCAGGTGAGCCGTCGCAGACTGGCGAAACTTTCTTCGTTCCGCAATATATAGCATACTGTAACTATTCTGCGCATGCGTCGAAAACTTGATAGATGAACCACACTTCCCGCCGGCAGCGCCCACGCTTGTGGAATAGCGGAACTCAGTCGCCCACTGCGTTGCTGTTTGCCGCGGCCGTCGACACACTCTGTCGTCTTCGATTTGAGCAAATCGTGGAGATGATGGGATTCCATGCACTGTCCAGCTGGTAGCCGCTGTCACGGTTTAACAGATTTTCCGCCAGTCGTATTTCTACGGATTCTTTAATAATGGAGTCCCAGAAAGACGTTGCTGTGGACAAAATCATTGTTTTCTCATACTCCATTGAATGTCCAGTAGAAATACAATTTTGAGCAATAGCGGACTTACTTCGCTGCAAAAGGCGGGTGTAACGTTGATGTTCAGTGCAGCGTTCTTCCACGGTGCGTGTGGTTTGATCTATGTAAGCCATACCACATGGGCACGGTATCTTGTAAATTCCGGCCTTTCGTAGTAACAGATTGTCCTTAACTGATCCCGTAAGGTCCGCAATCTTTCCTCTGTGTTTACGGAGAAAGTCTTCGTATCGCTGTTCTGAGGTTTGAGTGTGAACCTTAAGACGTGCATCTAACCGAGTGCCTTGTTGATCTCTTCTGTCATTAAGTAACTGGATATCGTGTGTAAGCTTTTAAATGTTTCACTACATTGATGTCTTAAAGCATTGTCATCCGTTAAAGGTTTGGTACTCTCCCCTCAGCGCCTGGGTATGGCTTCAGTTTTATCCGAAAGACGTTTTTCACTGGCCTTAATATCTGCATCCACCTGTTTGAAACGGTTATCAGTCGTTTCTGTGTACGATTTAAGCTCGTTTTTATTAAATCGTTCATTGAACTGATCGGTTTTGTTGTTCAGTTTAACCATCATTTCACCACTCTTATTAAATCGTTCACTGAAGATGTGCATGAGTTGTGGAGCATCGCTTGCATATTACTTTGAATTGATGCGACGGGTGTCACATGTGTTGTTCAAATGGCTCTGAGCACTATGGGACTTAACTTCTGAGGTCATCAGTCCCCTAGAACTTAGAACTACTTAAACCTAACTAACCTAAGGACATCACACGCATCCATAGCCGAGGCAGGATTCGAAACTACGACCGTAGCGGTCGCGCGGTTCCAGACTGTAGCGCCTAGAACCGCTCGGCCACTCCAACCGGCACATGTGTTGTGCTTTGTGCTGTGAAGACATCATCCACAACCATGGACGTCTCGTTTGTTGCATTATCTGCATGATTACCGCTAATGGAATCTGACGGATGTTTAAAAATAGACTTAGTACTTTGCACTACTGTGCCCTCTGACATAATATTGGCATTCTGGTTGACTGTACAAGAATTGGAAAGTTCATTGACCTGATTCGGTAAAGAATCGTGTTCTGACATCTGCGTGTGAGCAGTATCTATCTCAGTGTCTTCCGCTATGCCGAAATCGACAGTCTCAGCAGTTGGTAAATTAGATGAAATCATACTATCAGTAAACTGTTCTTTAATTTGGGAGACGGAACTCACGTTTTGTGTGTTGCTTTGCAACTGTTGCACCGCAGTGCGATTACTATCATTCTCAACATTGTTATCAATAATCGGAAAGTCGTCTATTTCGGTATCTCTAATTGTCAGACCACGCGCCGGAACCTTGTCACTTTTGCGCGGCATCGTAGATCACATGCAGAGAACAAGCCGAAGATAAAAAATTATTGAACAATCAATTCAATTGAAAACAAAGCGGAGCATAAGAACGCCGATGAATTGTGGAAGAAATTTTGTACGAGTTAGTAGATTGCGCTGAACAAAAATAAAATAATTACTATTACCGCTACAGAATGGTTAAGAGAACAGAGTATACAAAGATTCCACAAAGCGAACGACTGGCAGAGCTGTCGCCAAGTGTAACTTTTTTTTTTAGAAATGATAAAACTTTCCGATTATGTTGAATCAGTGCCTAACTGTGGAATGGGGACAAACCTCGAATTATCGTTTAGCGTGTTGTAGCTGCAAGTGGTGTGCTTACTCTGTGTTGTTGTTAGCAAAACTTAACACAAATTGATCGGGCGATGCAACTCCCAATACCAATAAAGAAATACAGCCACTGCAAAATACATTCAGGCACTTAATCCTCTGTTTCTGTTCAAAACTGATAACTTTGGTCCCTGTGCACATAACAAATTAATTGTCTTGCCTCTACAGCAGCAAGATTGGAACGCGATGTATTCTGGTTTCTCATAAAAAAATTTAAATATGCTAGCTACTGGCTCAGTGATGTGCAATGCTAGCTGTAACACTTTGCAATGCACATGAAATTGTTTTGGCTGATAAGTGAAAAAATTGAACTTCTTTGAAAAAACATATGACCTGGACCTATTCAAAGAATACAGCAACAGGTGTGGACAATATTTATGATGCATTGCTGCAGAATTTATTGGAATCCGCAAAAGGGAAGCTGCTGGAAATTTACCCTCGAATATAATTATATAAACCATTTCCTACATATTGAACTACTCAGATCATTATACCATTAAAAATCCAGGAAAGATTCAAGGATCTATAGAGTTCCACAGGCCCATAGCTCTATCATCTTGCATTGCAAAAACTTTGGAACAAATAACTAAAAAGCGACTTTAATGGCGGCACAAAACTATTAACATACTGCCAGACCATCAAAATGGCTTTCGGAAACATAGCTGTTTATTAGATAGTTTGACACAACTCACTTTCCATATACAGAGAGCATTTGACAAAGGACAGTATGTTATTCCATGTTTGTTGATACTGAAGAGGTATGGGTAATGTTGTTATGCTTTTATTATGGCAACAAATGTTACAGATGGGACTGCCCTACAATTTCGTCAGAAGGACTGTTCTCTTAAGTTAAAAACCGTAGGACCAAGATACGGCATTCTCGGCCTTCCGCAGGGATCGATATGGCACCTATTTTCTTTAATGTTTACACAGCTAAGTTGGGAATCAAACTACCAATATTTATACAAATACTCCAATATGCTGACGGTATACGTGTATATATACTTCTGATACCAGCCGTTGAAGGAACGAGGAGAGTAATGAGCGGAGCAACGGACCAGTTAGAATCCTGGTTAACATCTAAAGGTTTATGAATATCAACTCTTAAGGCGACTATTGTTGCCGCGCGGGATTAGCCGAGCGGTCTCAGGCGCGGCAGTCATGGACTGTGCGGCTGGTCCCGACGGAGGTTAGAGTCCTCCCTCGGGCATGTGTGTGTGTGTGTGTGTGTGTGTGTGTGTGTGTGTGTGTGTGTAACAAAACCCCAGATAATGGTAGAGAGGGTTGCGCTTTCGTATGTCCAAGCACAAATTATAAGGAACTGATACAGCTTCCCTGGGAAACTTCTAGCGTTTCCCCAGAAGCCATAGCTATACTCGCAGCTTTAAATAATTCGTAGAACCTCACAGCAAGAAATATTTTGATTTTAACTGACTGCAGAATCTTGCTCCAAGAACTAGCAGACACCTCCCATTCTCAACAAATCTAATCCAGTGGTAATGGGTATCATGAAAGCTACCACAGAAAATGAAAATATCAGAAGATAAAATTTATGTGGATCAGAGTACACACCCACATTAAATATAATGAAATGGTCGATGACTTAGCGAAAACCGCTGTTCAACACGGTACTTTTATAAATATCTTCTTACTGTCATCAAAATGATCTAAGACTATGCAGAAGAACACAGCGACAATGAAACGACGTATATCAAGCTCCATGCACATTAAAAGGACATATTACGGTCAAATACAGACTAACATTCCTTCGGAGCCCTAGTTCTACACAATCAAAGGGAAAAAAAATTATGAACTCCATAATCCGAATGAGATTAATCACGGAACTTTCCCCACCCTTCTTTACCGATTGCATGTTAGTCAATCCTTTTCGTGGATGTGATGGAATAACAGTAGGGGATATGATTGATATCTTTTTTCAAATGTAAACTACATGAAGACCAGCAAATCGATTTTATTCAACAGTTAATTAGATGCAATCAATCCTTGCCAACTCCCATACTAACTCCCCTGCATCAAAACAATATACTAATTCTTAAATTAATTATGAAATTTTTGGATAAATGTAACCTCACTTTCTAAAACCCCAAAACACTGAGAGATGACTGTATGGCATAGTGGCGAAACAAGCGCTGATCTTTGGAGAAATACAGAGGCGAGCGAATGTGGCTGTATTTACCCCAGCTCACTGCTAGTAGCGTCACGTCACCAGATCGCGTCTGAGCGTAGCCCACAAGTATTGCACCATAATTTAAAGAATGGAATTACAAGTTAAAGTTGCTTTTCCATTTTTTTAGCTTGTGATTTAGTATATTAAATTGTAAACTGCCAAATCTCAGAATGGTCAGGTTAGTATTTTTCCCATAATACATCGTTTTAAGAAAAAAAATAAGTGGCGCTAAATAATAAAGCTAGAAACCCAAAAATTGGTTATAATGTGAAGATGTATGTCAAAATTAAATTGCACAAGTCTCAATGCGATTAAACAAATAATTTGGTCAGAATCCGCATTTTTAAGAAAAATTGAAGGCGCTAAATATTAGACTTAGAAATATGAAAATTTGTATGAAGTTCCATTTCAATATAAAAGCATTAATTATGTAACCCAATTGAGCTACTTCTAATGGTTTTTGAGTAACTTGCAGAAAACTGAATTTGGAACTAAAATGTTCTTATTTGTGGTAGATTAAGTATCGGTTATATTAATGCTAGAAGTTTTGGTTACAGCATGTGATGAAACCTATTATATGATAGAGCTAGCCTGCATCTCGTGGTCGTGCGGTAGCGTTCTCGCTTCCCACGCCCGGGTTCGATTCCCGGCCGGGTCAGGGATTTTCTCTGCCTCGTGATGGCTGGGTGTTGTGTGCTGTCCTTAGGTTAGTTAGGTTTAAGTAGTTCTAAGTTCTAGGGGACTGATGACCATATATGTTAAGTCCCATGGTGCTCAGAGCCATTTTTGATAGAGCTATAACAAGTTTCAAATCCTGGATGTAAATAATAACAAATACAGGGTCTCTCAAAGTTGTAGTTCAGAGGTCAGGTTCTACTGTCAGTTCCCGTTTTGAAAGATCTAGACGGCAAAGTTTAAATGCAGGCGATCTAAAACCTTTTCTGTGATTTCAACCAAGATAACTATAGGCATACAAAAATTACAAAGGTTCTCCATTGATTCCTGACATTGTTATAAAATATTGTGTGGCCGAGAAAGCGGCCGTTTAGATGGTGCTGCCGTGGACATAGGACAGATGACAGCAGGTGTTCCCTTGGTCATCCGCTGCGCCATATACATGAAAACTAGCCGTAACTTCGCAGTCAGCCACTGTACGATACGCCTCAGTCAAACGACGGAGTGCGCGCTGCCTTGGATGTCAGAGACAAGCTGTTACTAAACGCTTATTTTCAGTAATAAATGAAAGTGGACTCGCGAGGACTGTACACCGTCCTGGATCGCTTAGATTTCTTGGAAGTAACTGTTAGTGTGCCGCCCGTAATGTTAACAAATCCGCGTGGCAAATGGTGATACTTATTTTCCACTTTTGTGGCGAACAATTATTTTGAATAGCAGAAGTCGGGGCGAAAGACAGTTTAATAGGAACTTACCGTAGAGGTCGCCTCTGAACTGCTCATAGTGCTGTTTAGGATAGAGAGATTTGTCAGTATGAACATAATGAATATTATAATGTTGAGCATGTGAAACTTTGCCAAATACATCAGTTAGAACTCAAAATCTTCATTTATAATCATAGTCCTGATCGTGCTGTGCAAATAGAGAATAGAAACAGTTCTTCCAGTGGGCTGGATAAAAAAAGTGGACTTGCAGACTGGGAACTTGGTCAGTATGTTCTCCATCGCTTTCTGGCTGACCACAGAAATAGTTTTCAGGTTCTCATAAAAGACGGTGAACAATATCCCAATATGTACATCAATTCAAATATTTCCAATTTCGAATATTTCCTCCTATGATTTATGACATATGAATTGTATTAATCATTGTTACTATCAACCCGCCGTCCCACAGCCTTCAGACCAAGTCAAAATAAACATTTTTTTTTTAAATTCTCTAGAAGGCTCAAGTCATTGTAGCATCATTAACTGGTACTAAATGATAAGAGTGACGTGTCTGTGATAAATCTTCAATGCGCCATTATCTGTAAATGACGTACTGCAAGTTATAATACAAAACAGCTAAATGAGCCAAAATGAATACGGTGTCTGCCACATCAAGTCAAAGATAGTAAGAGTATGGTGTAAAAGTATCTGGTCCCGAAAGGAAGTGGTGTACAGTGATTGTATCATTAATGTATACCATCAGACGCTGTACATTGCCGCTTTGATTTAAGAATTGCATTCCAACAAGGAGAGAGATGTAACAAGCAATAAGTGTAATATGTTCTGATTACACGCACTTACTGCATTATGTGACAAATAATTACAGATTAATTTATGCCGCATTTGTTCAACGACGAAACGTGCACGCTGTCTAAACTTACTGCAGCTGATAGCTCCCCCATCTTATACAACAGAAACAGCCGTTATGACGAAACTCCACGTAGTCGAGTTTTGAAAGTCTTGTACTAGTATATCTCCTTCGCATCTAACAACACCGAAAATTGTAGTTTTACGTCGGTAGTTCCTTTAAAGTACTGCTCTATTCTTTCAATTGGCTGCCAGCGAAATCTGCATGGATCATTGTTGAAGTGACCTACTGCTGCTACTGTGTATGTGAGGTCAGGCCCTTCGCCCAGTTGTGCATACTTCAACCTGCCTACAGTTCCTCTGGGAAGAATATTTCCCAGGGATTGTCTTTCTCTGGACTTACATCATGTGCGAGCAAACCTACTTGATTGTTGTGTTGGGATGTCGATATTGAATATATATCCCTCATGTTATATCCCTTTTGAATTTGTTCTGTATAGTGAAACTGAACCACCACTCTTTGGTGGGTTCTTGCTTGGCTACCAAAGGACCCCAACCTTTGCAGCACCTTTGCCCTTTCCATGCTGCATGTCTATCCTTCTGCTATTCTTTTCCCCCTGCCTTGGGAACATGTCTGGGATGTTTTAGGAAATGTGTTCTGAAGTTTAGTAGCCTGCCCTTCCTCTGATTCAGTGTTTGAAGTTCCTCTTTGTTTCTTCCTCCTCCTTGCCGAAGGACGGCCCAAACGTGTAATGCGTAAGACGGGACTGGTTTAACACGGTAATTCCCAGCCCCAGGTCGACAAGTAGGGTTCACACGTGCCCCTGATACAGACAAGACCCAGGGAGGGGTGACTGCCTGAGGAGTGACCTTCCCAAATTTGCAAATTTTTTTCTCTCTTCAGGAGTTCGGGAGGTGTGACCTGAGGTGTGAACAACCACCTAAGGTGGGCGAGCCACACCACCTCCCTCCCCCCCCCCCTCCCCTGCCCTCCTGCCCTAGTGTCCCCAGTTGGAGAGAGCACACCTTCAGAGACACTGGCAATTGTGGAGGATTTTTTTTTCACAGTGAGCCCAGCACCATCTCAGTCTGTGCCTACTAAATGTAAATGGAATGAGGCTGAAGATTCCACTACTCTCCCAGCTACACATTGGTGCTTTGTAGTATCACATATTGAAGGAGGTCAGTTCTTTTTTACGGTTAATCCATTTATTATTCAGAAATACTGCTCTCGTTTACAAAATGGGAATTTGCTTCTGGAGAACAATTGTGATTTTCAAGCCCAAAAGGTGCTTACAGCTTCTACAGCTATCCTGTTCATGTCAAGGCTTGTCGAATGCCGAATTCTTCATGCAGTGTTATTTACACTTGGCTGCTTGATGGTCTGACCGAGGAAAAAATCCAAACGTACCTCTCTGATCAGGGTGTTACTGCAGCCCATCGGGTAATGAAAAAGGTTGATGCCAACTTAATGCCTACATGCACAATTTTTCTCATGTTTGATCGAATAGTGCTTCCATCGAAGATCAAAGCAGGCTATGAAGTCATCACAGTCCGACCGCACATTCCAAACCTGACGCACTGCTACCAATGTTAACGTTGCAATCATACTCGAATGTTCTGTTGAAACAGATGAATGGGCTGACCAGGAGATCTGAGTGAAGGAAAAAGTGCCTTACTTCATCACTCAAAAGTTGTTGGCTAGTCAAAAGCCATGCATCTTACCATGCACCACTTACAGTACCATTCATGCTACACCTCACTCCACGAAAGGCGTGGCCATGCAGACTTACGACCTCCGATTCAGCACTGCAGTTGTAAAATTGCCCAGTATCACGGTAGCATCCCAGTCCCATTATTCTCCATCTACGCAACAAGCCACCAAATCATCGTCTCCAATGGTGAAATCACCTGTTACACAACTGGCAGGTGGGAAAGGACAAAAAGAATAATCCTGCAAAGACTTTTTACGTCCCTCCCACCAACAAACGTCTGAGTCTTCATCTACCAACCCAAAGGTTCTAAGAAACCAACGAAAAGCAAACATTCTTCTCCTTCCCGATTCAGCGATCCTCTTAAACAGTGTTGCTGCACGATACCCTCACCTGGCTGACCTCCATTTCGCCCATGCACACTGCCTACCAGTTTTCGGCTCTGGAATTTTCAGGCCAACTCAGTGAGAATGCTGATGCCTCTGAAGATCTCGTGGAACAGGATCTTCCAGCCTCTGCACCTTTTAGCGACAAGCATTCAAAGGCTGGCACTGAGCAGCCACCAAGGTGACTACCTATCATTGGTCCCCTCCTCCCCAATCCGTATTTTGACTCTTCTCTTTGTGGCATTGGATCCAACAACGGGGGATTATGGCCGCTCTTGGAATCAAGGTGTCCACTTGTCCTCTGCCTCCAGGAAACAAAATTGTGTACTTGTGACCGGTTTGAGCTTTCGCATTTCCTTCAGTTCCACTTTGACCTCCCCCCAAGGATGGCATTCCATTTTGTGTGGGAGTCATGCTGCTCATCTGGGATGACATTCGTAGCCAAACCATTTCACTGAACACTCAGCTGCAAGCTGTTGCAGTCTGCCTTATCGTTCCTCGCTTCAGCTTTTCTCTTTGCAACAATTACATCCCTCCATCATTCGCCGTCACTGGGGCACACTGCCTCCAGCTTATTGGTCAACTTGTCAACTCTCTCACCCCTTTTTGCTGCTCAGTAACTTTAATGCTGCCATCCACTTTGGGGCTCTTCCTGAACCGGTCTGAGAGATGCCTTCTTGGCTGACCTTCTCAATGAACTCAACCTCGTCTGTCTTAACAGTAGAGCATTCACATTCCTTTCAGACTCCATGCACACCTGGGCCTCTCATTCTGCACTACCCAGTTTTGCAGGTCATCTCTCTGGCATGTTCTCGAGCAACCCACTACATGTGAACCCAATTGGTAGAATTCCAAGGCTGACTAGAGGCTTTACTCTTCCCTCGTGGCCTTCAATGAAAAAAATTTCCACAGTTGTGATGACCAGGTAGAGTACCTCACGAACATTATCCTTGCGACCGCAGAATGTTCCACACCTTGCATTTCATCTTTACCGCGCTGTGTGCTGGTCCTCTGGTGGACTGAGGCCTGCAGAGATGCAATTCATGCGTGGAGATGTGCTCTCCACATTTCAACAGTCTTACTACAACGGCGAACTGTAACTGTTATTAACAGTTCCCTGTGCAGTGTCATCGGATTCTTCACAATAGCAAAAAAGCTAGCTGGATTTCATTTACTCGACCTTTCAGCAGTTTCAATTCTCTTCCATCAGGTGGGGAAACCTCCAATAGTGGATCCTATAGCCATCTCCAACACCTTGGACCGCTAATTTGCAGAGATTTCGAGCTCCACCCATTATCACCTCACCTTGCTCTCTCAGTAATGAGTGGAGGAGGTTGTTCATTCAAAATTAGAATATGGATGTTTCATTTATTCATCTGCATGTCTCACCATCTTACCCCATCCTCCTCAGCAGATTCGCTTACCGTTTGTCCACCATGCTGGCTCACCTATCCTATGCCTCCCTTTTCGATGACTTCCTTGGGGTGTGAACCCTTTACCACCTCGGCATCATGCGGCAGGCTGTGTTCTTCTTGGACAGTGTTCACTTCCTAAGGAAACTACACCAGATTCGATCATCCACAGTAAGTTTCTTGACCTTCATACACAACTTAATGGCATCACCCTCATGTATACCCCCTGCGGGTCCGGGGTAAGAATAGGCCCGAGGTATTCCTGCCTGTCTAAAAGGTGACTAAAAGGAGTTTCAACCGTTTCGGCCTTCCATGTGATGGTCCCCCTTAGGCTTTGACCTCCATTTTTCAAAATTCTACAGAAGTACGAGCCTTTTGGGGAAGGACGCCTTACGTGGTGTACCACTGGTCCTCAGTGCACTAAGACCTTGGCACTCAGCATTGTACCGGCGTTGTAACCTTACCCACTATTCCTCAAATTGGGCCTAAACGCCTGATGGGTTGTACAAGTTACGCCCATAGTGCGTCCCATCTGCACCTACGATCATGATGGACTTTCCATGGCACCAGAAATCCAGCACGGTAGCCAGCCCGTTGTGGTGGGGTCGTCATGTACCCTCTAGGTTGTAGCCCCCTGACAACACAGGGATCGTACTGCCGATACCTGAGCTGCATGCTCCCCACGTTGGCCAAGGAGTAGATGCCCGTCTCCTTGGGGCATCAGGATTCCCAGCAATGGTCATCCTGCCAGGTGGCCCTTGCTGAGGCTGGGTGGCGCCCGTGGGGAGAGCCCCTGGTCGGAGTGGGTGGTATCGGGGCGGACGTTTCGCAGATGAAATGTCAACACGTATCAGGTCGCTCTGCGGCCGAGTCTTTCAAAAGGAAAGGTACTGTCTCTGGTTCTGGTTCTCCTGCCCTTTCCCCCTTGGCCACTCCCTGGGAGGAGGGACAGGCCCGCCGGCTTGGGGTGAAGTACTTCCCCCGCTATTTGGTCTGTTCTCGAACCGATGGGGGGACGTTCGCCACCTCCAAGCCCATGTTCTTTGTTCAGCACATTGAGGACATCTTCGGGGAAATCGAGGCTCTCAGTAAGATGCGTTCAGGGTCCGTTCTTATAAAGACCACCTCCGCCACACAGTCTGCGGCGCTCCAGGCGTGCGACCGCCTAGGGGACATCCCAGTGTACATTGTTCCGCATCTGGCACTAAATAGGATGCAGGGGGTTATTTTTCATCGGGACCTCCTGCTGCAATCTGATGAGGAGCTCAGGGCCAACCTGGAGCGCCGAGGCGTGCATTTCGTCCGGCGAGTCCAGCGCGGCCCCAAAGACCGTCGCATCGACACCAGGGCCTTTATCCTCGCCTTCGAGGGGGACGTTTTCCCAGAGAAGGTAAAGGTGATGTGCTACCGGTGCGACGTGCGACCTTACGTCCCGCCTCCTATGCGCTGTTTTCGGTGTTTGCGCTTTGGGCACATGTCGTCACGGTGTGAGGCTGAGCCCCTTTGTGGCGATTGTGGACGTCCTCTTCGTGAGAAACATACATGCACCCCACCACCTCGGTGCGTTAATTGTCCTGGCATCCACTCGCCTAGATCCTCAGACTGCCCTGCATATCAGAAGGAGAAGAAGACACAAGAACTCAAAACTTTGGATCATCTCTCTTATTCTGAGGCCAGGAAGTAGTATGACCGCCTCCATCCCGTGCCGTTGACCACTTCGTTTGCCTCAGTTGTGTCCACTCCTTCCGCGGTATCCTCACCCCTATCCTGTCCCCCCTCCGCCTCCTCCCCCCATCTGGGGTCTCTGTCTCCGCCTCCCAAATCCTCCTCCCCCGTGGCCCCCGCCCCCTCTGCCCCAGGGGCCACCCTTCCTCCTCCTCCTCCCCCCCCCGCCGCCTGAGAAGCGATCCTCTTCTCAGGCGTCCATCGGGGAAACGTTCCGGACCCCAGCTTCTGAGGTCCGGCGTTCCAAAACAGACCCTGCGCGTGAGGACCTTCTTCGGGTCCAGCCCACCATCCCTGTGCCTCCTTGGACTTCCAAGAAGGCCTCCAAGAAGAAGTCTCTATCCCCCTCTCCACCCCGGCGCGTTTTGTCTGACGCTCCATCCGTGAGTTGCTGTTCCCGGCCGTCCTCAGTTTCGCCGGGACGCTCTGCTGCCAGGCGCTCAGCTGGCCTCTCGTCGGCAAATGATGCTGCCCCTCCTACACAACCAGGACAGCGGCTGCAGCTAGCGACGACTCGATGGAACAGGATCCGCCTCCCGCCAGTTGTAGCGTTGTTCCCTCGAAACCTGGCCCTCTGCGGCCGTCGAGGTGACCAGCTCTTCCCCCGTCTCGTTCCCCCTCTTTTTTGACTAGCGATGGCCTTATTACATTGGAACATAAGAGGTATTCGATCTAATCGGGAGGAATTACAATTGCTCCTCCACCTGCACTGTCCGCTCGTCCTTGGTCTCCAGGAAACCAAGTTGCGCCCGACTGACTGTATTGCCTTTACCCACTGTACCTCGGAGCGGTATGACCTCACCCCTGTGGACGGTATCCCAGCTCATGGTGGGGTCATGTTGCTCGTTCGGGACGATGTCTATTACCATCCCATCCCATTGACCACCCCACTCCAAGCAATAGCTGTCCGTATTACTCTTTCTGCTTTTACTTTTTCAGTTTGTGCCATCTACACTCCATCGTCATCCGCTGTTAGTCGGGCTGACATGATGCACCTGATTGTTCAGCTTCCCCCGCCGTTTTTATTGTTTGGCGACTTCAATGCCCATCATCCCCTTTGGGGCTCTCCTGCATCCTGTCAAAGAGGCTCACTCTTGGCGGATGTCTTCAACCATCTCAATCTTGTCTGCCTCAATACTGGCGCCCCGACTTTCCTCTCGGACTCTACTCATACCTACTCCCACTTGGACCTCTCGATCTGTTCTACCACTCCTGCCCGTCGGTTCGAGTGGTATGTCCTTTCTGACACCTATTCGAGCGACCACTTCCCCTGTGTCGTTCGTCTCCTGCACCACACCCCATCCCCACGTCCTTCAAGCTGGAACATACCGAAAGCTGACTGGGGACTTTACTCCTCCCTGGCGACCTTTCCGGACCACGATTTTCTCAGTTGTGACAGTCAGGTCGAATACCTCACGGCTGTTATCATCAATGCTGCCGAACGTTCCATTCCTCATACTACCTCTCCTTCACGTCGCGTTTCCGTCCCCTGGTGGAACGAGGCTTGTAGAGACGCTATCCGTGCTCGACGACGTGCTATTCGCACCTTTCGCCGCCATCCTACGTTGGCGAATTGTATTGGATACAAACGACTCCAAGCGCAATGCCGTAGAGTCATCAAAGACAGCAAAAAAACTTGTTGGGCCTCTTTCACCAGCTCCTTTAACAGTTTTACTCCCTCTTCTGTCGCATGGGGTGGCCTGCGCCGGCTGTCGGGCATTAAGGCCCACTCCTCGGTTCCTGGCCTGACCTCAGGTAATGAGGTCCTCGTTGATCCTGTGGCTGTCTCCAACGCCTTCGGCCGGTTTTTCGCGGAGGCTTCAAGCTCCGCCCATTCCCACCCTGCCTTCCTTCCCAGGAAAGAGGCAGAAGAGGCTCGGCGACCTTCCTTCCACTCGCTGAATCTGGAAACTTATAATGCCCCCTTTACTATGCGGGAACTCAAATGTGCGCTTGCACTGTCCCGGTCCTCTGCTCCGGGGCCAGATGCCATTCACGTTCAGATGCTGGCACACCTTTCTCTGGCGGGCAAAAGCTTCCTTCTTCGTACCTACAATCGCGTCTGGACCGAAGGTCAGGTCCCCATGCGTTGGCGTGACACCGTCGTTGTTCCTATACCCAAACCCGGGAAGGATAGACACCTTCCTTCTAGTTACCGCCCCATTTCTCTTACAAGCTGTGTCTGTAAGGTGATGGAGCGCATGGTTCGTGCTCGGTTAGTTTGGATTCTTGAATCTCGACAGCTACTTACCAATGTCCAATGCGGCTTTCGTCGCCACCGCTCCACTGTTGACCACCTTGTGACCTTGTCGACATTCATCATGAACAACTTTTTGCGAAGCCGCCAAACGGTAGCCGTGTTCTTCGATTTGGAGAAGGCTTATGATACCTATTGGAGAGGAGGTATCCTCCGCACTATGCACAGGTGGGGCCTACGCGGTCGCCTGCCCCTTTTTATTGATTCCTTTTTAATGGATCGAAATTTTAGGGTACGTGTGGGTTCCGTATTGTCCGACGTCTTCCTCCAGTAGAATGGAGTGCCTCAGGGCTCTGTCTTGAGCGTAGCCCTTTTTGCCATCGCGATCAATCCAATTATGGATTGCATTCCACCTAATGTCTCAGGCTCGGTTCATATTTATCTCGACCTCAGCTCACTCCTGAAGGCGGGTACTCCGGCTGCAGTGTATTGCTCACGGTTTGTCGAACTTCGTGGTTGACTTGCCGGTCACACCTTTATTTACACCGCTGGCTCCAAAACTGACGATGGTGTCGGCTGTGCCTTTGTCGTCGGGGCTGCCACCTTTAAATACCGGCTCCTCGACCAATGTTCCAGCTTTACGGCCGAGCTTTTTGCTCTCCATCAGGCCGTTCAGTATGCCCGCTGCCACCGCCATTCATTGTATGTACTCTGCTCTGACTCATTCAGTGCTCTTCAGAGCCTTGGAGCTCCCTATCTGGTCCATCCCTTGGTTCAACGGATACAGCAGTCCCTCCATTCTTTCGCTGATAATGGTTCTCCTGTCAGATTTCTGTGGGTTCTCGGACATGTAGGAGTGCCTGGGAATGAGGCTGCGGATGCTGCAGTCAAGGCTGCAGTCTTCCTGCCTCGGCCAGCCTCCCATTGTGTCCCGTCATCTGACGTTCGTGGGGATATTTGTAAGAGGCTTGTGTCGTTGTGGTGGGATGCTTGGTCATCCCTCCAAGGAAACAAGCTCCGGGCAGTAAAACCGCTCCCAACTGCTTGGACAACCTCCTCCCGACCATCTCGGCGGGAGGAGGTCCTTCTGACCAGGTTGCAGATTGGGCATTGCCGGTTTAGCCACCGCTACCTGCTCTCCGGTGACCCAGCCCCGCAGTGCCCTTGTGGTCAGGCATTAACAGTGTGCCAGGTTTTGTTGTCGTGTCCCCGCTTTAGTCAATCTCGTGTTGTCCTGTCCCTGCCATCTACTTTACCGGATATTTTAGCTGATGACGCTCGAGCAGCTGCTCGTGTTCTGCGATTTATAACTTTGACTGGCTTGTCCAAAGACATCTAACCTTTTTACTTATTTTATCTACATCTTTGTCAGGTCTTTCTGGTGTCCCCTCCTCCCCTTGAGTTTTACTAGATTCCATGTGCTCTAACAACAGTGACTGGGTGCTAATGACCTCAGTAGTTGAGCGCCCTTAAACCCCACAAAAAAAAAAAAAACCCTCATGTATGCTGATGGCATAAGACCGACTGTGGTGTCAGGTGTTCCTTCATCATTGGCACCAACCACTTTCGGTATCAGCTTCCAGAACACTGCTCAATATTTAAAGCAGAGCTCTTCTCCCTCTACTAGGCCACCCAGTACATCTGGCTATAGGTTTTTTACTTGTGTCATATGCTTTGATTCTCTCAGTGACCTTCAGAGCCTCTGTATGCTGTACACATCCCATCCCTTAGTGCAATGGGTCCAAGAAGGCTTGCACGTGCACCCTGTTGAGGGAGCCACTGTGATTTTCATGTGGGCTCCTGGTCATCTGGTCTGATGGGAAATGAGGCTGCTGACACTGCTGCCAAGGCTGCAGTCCTCCTACCTCAGTCCGCTAGCTCTTCTATCCCTTCGGACGATCTCCGTGTTGCCATCTGTCACTTTGGCGTCACCACAGGTCTTCTCTGCAGGCAAATTAAACCTCTCCCAGCAGCTTGGCCGACCTCATCCCAGCCATCTCGCCGGGAGGAAATCATCTTAGCTAAGTTGCATTCTGGGCATTGTCATTTTAGCCATCACCATTTAAATGGTTGTCCTCTGCCACTTTGTGCTCATTGTCATCAACCTTTGACATTTCACCATTTTCTGGCCAAATGCCCTTTTTTTTAACCACTTAGGTCCTAATGTATGTTTGCCACCTGAGCCATTGGCTGTTTTCATGAATGAATGACATGCGGGCTGTCAACTACATTTTACTTTTTATCTGTTGTAGCAATATGGCAAAGGATATTTAATCTTTGGTTCAGGACCTCCACTGTCTTACACCATTATTTTGTGTACATTTCTCCACAAATTAGTCCTTGTTTTGTTATTAGCTCACTTTCCTTCAGTCGATTAGGTTAACTTGTAACTACTTTTCAGTTCCTTTAGTGCTTGATGATGGTCGCTTATGACCTAAGTTGTTTTTGAGGCCTAAAACAAACAAAAAAAATGAACCACACATAACAGTCCTCATTTATGATCTCCTATGAGTCTTTGTCGAAGTAATGTGACACTTCTCACAGATGACAGTTGAATTTGATTTTTTAGTTTCTTTTTTAAGCTTTCCTTCTCTTGCAGTGATTTATTGAAAATCTATATGCTGTCAACATAAACAGCTATATTAAACATGATAAATCAGTCATTACTGCTACCTTGTCCTGGCTATCTATCACGACTTCTATTAGATTAGTTAATACTGTTTCACAAGTTTTAATCAAGTTTGGAAGTTGGTGACATACAGCAGTAATCATTCTGGTGTAACTAACTAGAATAGCCAAATTCAGTACTGTCCTCATATGATGCACCGATACAAAGGGATTGCTACTCCATTACCAATATTTAGCACTTCAATGCACAATGTACCCACAGCAAAAACTTTGATAAAATTCAGCCTAAAGTAACTCACTCTATTTTGACTGATTTAGCTTAAGACAGGATACTGTGAACCCAAATGAATATACCTAGGATATGTCTTGTCTCTAGAGTTCCACTTGAGACTGAGTTGGACGAGTAAGGTGGCGCATTCACATTCAGATATAGTCTTAACAAATATTGAATACAAATATATACATACATAGACATAAACAAACATATACCAGAAGGTCTTATTGTAATGATGATTGAGAACTTGACTGTTGGTTATTTAAAATGACTATCTGATTAACGTATTAGCTATATTTGATGTAGTATTATGTGAGGAGAAAATGGATAAATATGCTCTACTTACTTGTACTAGTTGTTTGGTTTTGTGTAAGGTATTCAGATCGAACATAATAACAAAACGTTTACTGCATCGTGCTTGCACGATATTTCGGTCACGTAGCTCGTGACCTTCATCAGGTGCGACCTGAGACTGCTCCTCGAGTGGACCTGGTCCAGTATTTATGCCTATGGCCTTCCCCCTCCACCAACGGCTGCAGGCACTTCCTCTGTTGTCCGCGCCCATTCCCTGCGACCTGCTGGAGCGTTGCTGCTACGTTGCGCAGACCACAGAGGAAGTGCAGTTCTAGAACCGCAGCAGACGGAAAACGGAGCAGCAATGCTCCAGCAGGTCGCAGGGAATGGGCACGGACCACAGAGGAAGTGCCTGCAGCCGTTGGTGGAGGGGGAAGGCCATAGGCATAAATACTGGACCAGGTCCACTCGAGGGGCAGTCTCAGGCGCACCTGATGAAGGTCACGAGCTACGTGACCGAAATATCGTGCAAGTACGACGCTGATATCCGGCAGAACACCCGACAACCCAAGATGTCATTAGACCACCGGGAAAGCCTGAAGAGTTACAACAAAACGGTTACTGTCGATTACTTACGAATCTGTGCAACGTAACAAGAGTTAGGTATACGATAGTATAGAGTGATACGTAATATGCTGAATGACAAATACTTCTGAATAAAATTTAAGATCAGTATTGCTATCAATTAAACATTATATATGACTCCTTACCCTCTCCCTTAAAACCCACATCCTTTCGTCTTTCCCTCTCCTTCCTTCTTTCCTGATGAGGCAACAGTTTGTTGCGAAAGCTTGAATTTTGTGTGTATGTTTGTGTTTGTTTGTGTGTCTGTCGACCTGCCAGCACTTTCATTTGGTAAGTCACATCATCTTTGTTTTTAGATATAAACATTATATTTTGTTATATATGTCACGCAAAGTCCTGGGTCATTCCACATCAAAGGGACCAATATTAAAACATGACCCCACTCGACCCTCTCCAAATCTAATGAAATTTGGTGTGAAGGTTCTATATGATCTTTGATGGTTATATACCAAATTTCAATCCAATATCATCAGTGGTTGAATTATTAGGGGCTTTTAAAGAGAGTCTACTCATCTTCACATCACATATGAAAGTGCAAATGTGCCAAGTTTGCTAGACCATTTAAATGTTCTAGAAAACATTTGGTCATTTGCTTTAATATACATAGACTACTTTTTAGGCTGAACCACACCATGGCAAAAATTAGGGATTTAGCCACACCTAAATACAGATACAAGCCTCTAAAGTGGCTAAAAAATTCATTGCACTATTCTGAGAGCCAAGGTCTGACTGACCACAGTTACTTTTCGTATGAACCAATCACACAAAAACTTCAGAGGGTTATGATGTCTATATGTGGATAAAATTTCATTAACTTTGGATGCCTAGATGAAAAGATATGCATCTGCAAAGTTGGCTAAAATTTTCTACATGCAAATTGTGTGGTATTTTTGGGGGGCAATATCTTAACTGTGTCTTGTTCAAACCTTTTTTTCTTGGCACAGCTGGAAAGGGCATGCTTTAAGCTTTCAAACCTATATTGTTTAATTTCTGGATCTTGCATGTTGATGAGCAAGAATACCTATCAAAAGTAGGGGAAATGGATTATTGATAAATACAAAAAATTAATACTGTTTGAAGTTATAAGTCAAAAAGTGTAATTGTAGTGTCTTTTAATGGTATAAGATTTGCCTGTGGTTTAGGGAATGTAACTATGCTAATAAGAAACGTTTTTACATTATTTTACAATATAGAACATAAATGCAATAAAACTTCAGAATACACTCTTAAGAATGTAAAATCTAGAAGATCATAATGGAACGCTATGTTGCCTTGGAATGTTTTAACCCTACAATGCATAGTGATAGATATATGGATTGTCACTCAGTTTCCACCGGCATTATAAAACAGCAATAGTTTTTTAATGGCTCACAGCAGTTGTACATTGCTGAATCACCACTTTCAATTGTTAGTTTCAATATTGTCATTTTTCATAATATCAGTCTTCTGTGCAGTTTAGTCTTTGGTGTTGACATTGTACAATCTTAGTGTTGAGTACTGAGCGTTTGAATAATCAATAACCATTATTGTAGCTGAAGGTAAGCACTAAAACAGTACGTTTTGATACGCTAATTTATATATTTTATATACAAACAAGTCTGAATCTGCTACACTTCAAACCAGATTATTCCTGAGCTTTCAAAACTGCTTGTTATAGATTAGTAAACTATTGTATAAAATGAACCAAGAGACTCTTGCACCTTGCTAGTTTGGTGGATCCGACGGAGCTGATTATCATAAGTCATCACCTTTCTATTACGCAAAAAGTCAACTACAATCAGTTAAGGAAATGTTACCAGTTCATGAAGAACTTCTACAACGTATGTCTGTGTTTTATTTTACTCAAGACGCCCATATTTGTCCATACACTAATGCTTTGTTGATGACAAAATTTCCTGCAGAAGACTTGCTGCATCCCATTTGGTAAAGAAAAATGTGTAATGAAGAAGGCTTTAACACCAGTAACCATTGCAATGTCGGAGAGGTTGAAGTTACTGACTAAATTAAGTTTTTAAACATGATCGTAAAATTGTACCAAATATAGACATGAATTGGCTCAAACAGAATCATTCCACCAGGGTAAGCAAGAGTCACTATCCACTGAAGACCTGGACTTTGTTGATGCTTGCTTTTCTGCTAATACTTCATCATCATCAATTGGAGAATCACCATTAAAGCTTCAGTACATCAGCAAAAGGGATTCAATGGGACACATAAAGCGCAAAGTTCTGAAAGCCCAAGGCGGCATTACTAAGGAAATTGTCACAGTTGCTGGTGTGAGTCAAGTAGATGTTACTCAAATGCAGACAGAAGAGTGCCAAAAATGTAAAGACATGGGCATCTTAATTGAACATAAGATTAAGCTTCAGACTTCAGGCAGGTTCAGTAAAGTTCAAATTTTGACCCTTTCTCCATAAAGCTGGACTATTTAAAAAAGGCTAAAGAATTTGCTGTTTCAACTAAAGTGGCGAAGGCAGCTAGGAAACTAAAGATGGAAGATAGGATTTTGGCAACACCTGCTAACCAAAAACGAAAAAAGCTCAGTGTTGAAGTAAAACAAAATGTCCTCATGTTTTTTAAGATGAGTTATCTCGCTGATGTCCTTGCAAGAAGGTTTGTGTTGCAGTAAGAATAAATAGGGAAAGATTCACAAGCAGAAATGCCTGCTCCTTTTTAACCTGAAAGAAATGTTGACTGCTTATTGTCAGCAATATGGAAATCAACTGAGATTCTCTAAATTTTGTGAGCCCAGGCTGAAATGGTGTACTGAAGTTGGTGCTTCTGGAACACATTCAGTATGTGTATGTGCAGTTCATCAAAATTTCAAATTAATGTTGGCTTCAGCAACATCCATCCAAGATGACTACAAGAATTTGATGGAAGAAAGCTGTATGCAGTTTGGAATCAAAAGATTGAATGTTGCAACGTTGTGAGGAATGTCCAGGAAAAATGCAACTAGAGGCTTTTCTTGAAGGTGCTTTTAAATACGATGACTCTGAAGAAACAATGGAATACAAGCAATGGTCCATGCTGACAGAGACACTTTAGACATATCAGAAAACTGTTGAAGATTTAATGGAGGCACTGATTTTGAAAATTACTACCAGTTTAAGACACCATCACTTTGTGTCAAAACACCTAAGTTTATACCTTAAGCAGCTAAAAAGAAGTGTTGCAGAAAATAAATTCTTTATGTTGATAGAGTTTGCTGAGGTTTATTTATTTGTTGTTAAAGATGCTGTGCAAGGATTTCATTGGGAGAAAAGTCAGGCCACATTAAATCCATTTGTTGTCTATTTTGGTGACAAAGAATGCCAGAGTATTAGTATTTGTATGATCAGCAACTGTCTGTGTCACGATGCCATTGCTGTCCATGCCTTTCAAATAAAGTTAATAGCATATTTAAAGACAAAGATTGAAACTGTTAAGAACATTCATTACTTTAGTGATGGTTCAGCTGCTCAGTATAAGAATTTCAGAAATTTCATCAAATTATGTCTGCACATAAAGTCTGCAGATCCCCTTAGGTAACCAAATATTGACTCCATATGATTTATTCAAACTCTGTGATTATAGTATTCCAGGCATAAAGTTTATTTTACGTACCAAAAGAAGAGGTTGAAAAACAAATCAGCCTAATCAAGACACAAGGTTGCCATGGAATATACAATACCTGGAACAAGAGAAAATCATCAATTTAAGCAAATTAATTGTAATCAGCTCAGAGCAAGCAGAGTTTGCTACAGCATTCTCAGCTTATGCCTTCGAAGCAGGTGAAGAAATACCAGCAATCTCAACTGCAAGTTTACAACCAGGACTATATGTTGCATGTATATATGACAAATTTAGGTGGGTTGGAATCATGTGTGAAGTTTCACATGAACAACAACATGTTCTCATCACGCTTATGAACCTCCACGGTTCTGCTCGTTCCTCCACTGGCCTACTGCTAAAGACACATGCTGGATTCCTGAGCAAAATATTTCCATGACTTTAGAAGCACCATCAACATCATCATCAGGAAGACAATAAGTTATCAACAATCTGTCCTTAACAAAGTTGTGGAACGGTTTAGCCAAAAATGGAACTGACTCTTTAGTATTTTTGTTTTGCATTTTGCTGTGTTGTATATTATATTTGTTTTTATGCTATGTGTTAAATTAATGTTTGAAAGTGATTTATATACTGGAATAAAAAAAATTAATTATGGGACTTCACGAGCAAAATATTTCACTTTTCTATCTTCTCAGAGTGCTAAAATAATAACTTTTGAAACGTATCCTTACTCATCAGTATGCAAGATCCTGAAGTTAAACAATATAGCTTTGAAAGCTTAAAGCATGCTGTGCCAAGGGGAAAAAAAGGATTGAAGAAGACACAGTTGAGATACTGCCCACCAAAAATACCCTAAAATTTGCACATAGAAAATTCTGGCAAACTTTGCAGAGGCATATCTTTTCATTTAGGTATCCAATGTTAATTAATTTTGATACATATATAGAAATCACAGGTAAGAATAACTCTCTGAAGTTTTGGTGTGATTGGTTCATACGAAAAGTAACAGTGGTCAAACTCCAGCTCTCAGAATAGTACAACAATTTTTTTAGCCACCTTAGAGGCTTGTATCTTTATTTAGGTGTGGCTAAATCCCTAATTTTTGCCATTGTGTGATTCAGCATAAAATGTTGTCTATGTATATTAAAGCAAATGACCAAATGTTTTCTGGAACTTTTAAAAAAGCCGAGCAAACTTGGCACATTTGCACTTTCGTATGTAATGTGAAGATGCGTAGCCTCTCTTTAAAAGCCGCTAAAAATTTAACCACTGAATATACTGGACTGAAATTTGGTATATAACCATCCAAGACCATATGGAACCTTCACACCAAATTTCATTAGGTTTGGAGATGGTCGAGTGGAGACCCCTAGTCCCCTTGATGTGGAATGACCCTCCTGTCTTTAATCTCGTACATTCAGAAAAACTGACAGTTTTTTCTTCTTTTATTATCTCTCAGCTGTATTTAACAAAACTATTTCAGTAATAATCAGGCTACTAGATGGCCAGCTGGAGTGATAAAACATAATTAATACACAATCCTTAATGTTTATACTCAATATGTTTACAAGGGCCTCCCAAAACTGAATTTCGTAAACCAATTTCCAATTATCGCTTCAAGCAAACACTCCTTAATCAATTCTGGAAATCCAGCTCGAACTGCTGGTTTTCCACTTCCACAACTGAATTTCGTTTCTATGTAAATTCGCAACCTTTTTGAAACATACTTCATTTGTGAGGTTACGCCCTGTTCTTAGATCTAAAAATTTTCGGCGGAGTGACACCTCTATTATCTAACTGAACATAGTGATCATGCTGATTAAATCAGAAACTGAAACACCTGTCTCCCAAATGTCAAATTGAACTGGGATAGCAAATCAACTTCAGGGCTTCACATATAAACACCACAGAGAATAACCATGTTCGAAATTCATTTTTCATCTTCCAGAAGATATGTTGCATGTCAGTGCACCGACTGTTCCTGTTATATTGTGCAATTGCAAAATTTGTCTCTGGGAGGGAGTTCTATGTTACTAATGTAATAGATAGGCTTTGAAATACTCGGGACCGGTTGAAGACTACCACAGTTGCCAAGTTCGGTGAGTCCTGCCATGACCACTGTAAATATTTGCTCAGTCAAGTCTGATTTCCTATTGACCCCCCCCCCCCAAAATAAATAAATAAATAAATAAAAATTATTCAGCGTAACAGGCTCAACTGATGCTAGTCCTGCTGCTGAGAGCATCTTCACTGTTGATTCTATTTTTCCTTAACTGGAAAACTTTGATGAATACCACGGTAGTTGTTCTGTCAGTGAGCTGCCGAAAATAGGGATTTTCATTTTTGTCCCAGTTGGTCACCGGCCTGTGTGGAAATACCAGAAACACCTCATGTTGCTGACCGGCAAGGTACACCTTGCCTGCTAGACAAAGTGTGCAATGTAGGACAGAAGCGGTCTGGGATTTCCACTGCTAATCCACAGGAGGGCACGTTTGAGTAAAGGGTCCTAATGTCTTCGGTTTCTTGGGTCAGCAGCTCAAGTCAGGTGTGAAGTACAAAGGCAGACATGAGCTTAAAGCCTGCGAAAATCCAGACATATACTGGCAGTACCCGCCCACCGCACTTAAGCTCCACCCCTGACTGGCAAGATGCTCCACCCAGCTGTAACAAAATGAAACACATCAACATTGCAGATATGTTACTCCTAGACCAAGAAAATAGAAATAGAATAGTTCATTGTCTCATAACATACAATTTCAAGCTATTGACTTAAAAGTACAGGAGACTCGTCAAAACACAAAAACTGGTTTACGATTTTCCTGCTAATACCAGTAACATAATATACAGTACTGAATAATTACTTAATTAAGCAATTAATAATTTTTCTTCAAAAGTAACAAACTTTTAAGATTAATGGTCCTAGGTACTTGCTCTCTCCTGCTCATATTTTCAGGTTGTCACTTATGAATTCTTCTACTGAATAGTAACATTTCTGCACTAGTTTCTCATATAAGGATTTTTTCAGTGTTTCTAAATTTATGCTGAGAAATTCTCTTCCTTTCACTTTGTTGTAAATTTTCATACCCATATAATGTGGAGTTTGAGCATAACGTTTTAAACGGTGGGTGTACAGCATAAAATTATTTTGATTTCTGGTGTTGTAATTATGTTGAGAATGATTTGCTACAAATAAATACTGAGTGCAAAGATAATCAGCTCATGTATGTATAGTGAGGGAACACTTAGTATACTCAGATTTTTTAGGAGTGGGCGACATGATTTTCTTCACCCTACATTGTGCATATTTTTAATGATGGTTTTCTGAAGTTTTAGTATTCGACACATATGGTTTGAGTTACCCCAAAATACAATTCCATACCTTATTACAGACTCAAAGTAGCTGTGATATACTACTTTTCTTATGCCCATACTGGTAGCATTGTACAATATTCTCATTGCATATGCTAGGCTATTTAATTCATTTGCAAGGTACTGTATGTGTGACCCCCATGATAGATTTTTATCTAATTGCATTCCTAGGAATTTCACACAGCCAGCTTCCTGCAAATCCTGGTTTCTGTGATTGACCTGAATATCATTTAATTTTGCTTGTTTTGTTTTAAATTGCATTAATTGAGTATTTTCCATGTTTAATTTTAACCCATTTAAATAAAACCAGGTATCTAAGTTTTCTAAAGTATTTAATACAGTTTGTGGAATTTGATCTGTAATGTTACTTTCAGTGATTAAAGATGTGCCATCTGCAAATAAAATTGAGTGATCATTTATGTAAAACAAAAACAGAATGGGACCTAAGACAGAACCTTGGGGTACTCCATGTGAAATGGTTTTCCATTTTGAAGTATAAGTTCCTCTCTCTGATGTTATAATGTCTCTTTGTCTTCAGTTTATTAGATAGTATTTAAACCATTCTAATACTGTGCCCCTAATTCCATACTTTTCCAGTTTGCTGAATAGCAAGGAGTGATTCACACTATCAAACGCCTTTGATAGGTCACAAAAAATTCCTGTGGAGTGCAGTGAGTTGTCTAGATATGAGCTAATTTTATCTACAAAATTATTTATAGCAGATATTGTGGTTTTGCCTTTTTGAAATCCATACTGATTTTTTGAGATTATTTTAAATTTCTCTATGAAATTTGAATTTGTATGGTGACTACCTTCTCAAATATTTTTGATAGTGATGGAAGATGAGAGACTGGATGATAGTTTCCCATGTGTTAGAACAGTTTCCAACATATGATGCAAAGACTTTAAGTTTCAGGTATTAATGTAAGTGTTTAATGGGCACAACTCTGCTAATAACTGTGTGTTATTGATGATAAAGAAGAAGTATCTATAGCTTAAAATGGATTACCTAATGGTATTTACAAGGGTCATATTAAGTGCCTATAGCAAATATGTGAGTGGAACAAAAAATCATGAATGATTTAAAATAATAAATGAAAACAAAGTACAAGTGTGGTGACTGTTAATTATAATGTGGGCCAATTACCATCAAATGAATCTCTTAATGGAAGTGATCTTTCAGCAAAACTTCACAGTTCACAAATAATGCAGTTGGAAGTGTTACGTATGTTGGTAATAAAAGCTTATGATGCAGCAGATGGCAACAGAATTTATTTAGTTATCCAAAAAACTCTTTCCAGGTCATGGGACACAGAACAAACATAAATCAAAACAGTGACACAGACCAGTAAAAAGACTGTAATATGTTAGTAGATACATCAATGTAAGCTTTATCCACCAAACAGCTTGCACTATTTGCATTACGTGCACTGTCTTGTTTCACGTCTCTTGTATCTCAAATGTTCTAAAAATTCTGCCGCTGAATAGAAGCAATGATCTAATGAGAACAGGCATGCCTACTTGTTTACAATGTTCTTAATTGACTCAAAATCTTTATACTTATAAAATGTAACTTGACTCATTAGACCGAAAGAAATGAAGAATATAAGAATGATATTGATAACAAAAGTGTTACGAAGCCTGTCATATTTTCCATACACAAATATGAGGTATTTTATTATTATGGTGTTTGGGTCTGTATGTAAGGTTTGAAGTAGGTGTATTGCCCCTATGAATTATTGTTATAATTATGGAATGCTTCAATAGAATGATTAATTTGCTTCAAAATTACTTAAGATTCATTGATTCACTTTAAGTTTATCTGTAGGGACTTTAATGTAGTGTGGTTGCAGGAGTACCTTAAAGAAGTAGGAGCTCTTATTTTGTATAATTGCTGTAGTGTCTGTTCTCATTATGAAAGTGAATATTTAGCATTTTCTGTAGTACTTTTTCTTAAAGGCAACTCGTTTACTAGAAATCCCACTGCTCACAACATAGGCTGAAATCTTGTGTTACATAAACATTAAAATATCTGCGTAAGTTGTCTTAATAATTTCAATTTCATTAAAACAAGGCAGCTGCTAGCTTGAGTAGTGTATATTTTTACCCGAACAGTGTAATTAAATGATTTAATTCCTATTAATCAACACAGTTTGTATTAAATTACAATGAAATGCAGACCTTTAACTGCTTGCGATAACAACCGGGACAGTTGAAAATGTATTCCCCAAGTGGAACACAAACCCAGGAAACCTGCTTACATGACAGATGCTCTATCTGACTGAGCACCGAGGACACAGAGGATAGTGCGACTGCAGCGACTTATCTCTGGCATGCTCCCCGGAGACCGACATTCCCAACTTACTGTCCACACACTACATTTGTAGTGGCCCTGCCCGCTATACTCATTACTCGCGGCAGTCAACTACAAATTCCCGTAAGAGTTTGAGCAATTTGAGTGCATCTGCACTGAAGATAATCATTGGTCGGTAAGCCTTATCTATATGAAGATGGCATCTGTTTTTACAAACATGTCAGAAAGAACAGATACCATTGGTGATCTTGCAGCTCTAAAAGAATGAAATTATAATGAAATCCAGACCTTTAGCTGCTTACAGGTGTTGATAAATATCAATGGGGACAATTGAAAATGTGTACCCCGACCAGGGCAGTTGCACTACAAATGTAGTGTGTGGACAGTAAGTTGGGAATGTGGGTCTCACGGGGAGCACGCCAGTCGGACTGTCCTCTGTCCCCTCAGTGGCTCAGTCGGATAGAGCATCTGCTATGTAAGCAGGAGATCCTGTGTTCGTGTCCTGGTCGGGTACACATTTTCAGCTGTCCCCATTGATATTTATCAATACCTGTAAGCAGCTAAAGGTCTGGATTTCATTGTAAATTCATTCTTCAAGAGCTGCAATATCGCCAATGGTATCTCTTCTTTCAGACATGTCCAAAAAACAGATACCATCTTCATACAGTTTGTATTGTTTACTAGTTAGACAGATGTGATGTAAGCATACAATTTTTGAGTTGTAAATGTTCAAAAACATATCAAAACAATCTTTATAATGTGATTTCTCTAAAACCAAAGTAACTACTAATCAATTCTTCTGCCACTATATCTCTAATTCAGTATGAAAACAGTGGCAACAACACGACACAATTTGTCGTGGTTGTGTACTTACAGCCAATTTCATGTCCTTGACCAATCTGATACGTTCTTTACGGTTAAACTTAATTCTTCTATCGAATTCAACCATGAATAAGAAATACAGGAGCTGATATAGGACAGTGAGTAGGGTGATTTGTTGCCAATCTTGTAGGAAATATTCACCCTGGAGAGGGGAAGATGCAGTGGGGAGAACATTGGGAAAACAGAAGAGGCTCTCTCTTGGAACTGCAGAGTATGCAGCAAGAACAATTTGATTGAAGAACAGAAAAGGAAGCAAGGAGGAATTGATCAGGTTCAAGAGAGATAGAGGGGAGGACAATGGTTGGGAACGGCCAGCTAGTAGGAAGAAAGAGAATGCTAGGTAGTAGCCATGGGCAGGATACAAGCCCTCAGTTACAGAAAAAATTAGGGTGGCATACAAGTCATGAACATTTTCAAACCAAATTCAGGGCTATGTCAAGTGATGGAGGACTTACAGACTTTAGTTAAGGATTTCTCAAAAGATGACAATGTGGTGATGGTGGGTGGGGTGGGAAACAGTTTGGATGGGAATGGGGCATGTGACATAGGTGGTGACCTGGACAAGACTGCTTCCCTGACTCATGGCACCAATGCACACGTCGATGAGCTGTTCCAGTGTTATGATCAGCCACATATATATGGAGCTTCAGGCAGATTAATGTGGATTTACAGATGACACTGATGGCAGTCAACTTCACACATGTTGCTGTCATGCCAGTTGCTACTATCAGTAGATGGTGTGTCACTAGATGTAGCCTAGACCTAAACAGGATTAGGAAGAGAAGATTGGTACAGCAGATTCATCAAAGTATGTGGGGTTGATCTAGGGCCAAGCATGGTGAAATATTTGCTGTCATACATACGAGAAGTAGATAACAGATTCCCTCGACTAAAGAACATCTGCAGCAAATAAAAAATCTGAAACAATTATTCACAATATGGATACTACATGTCACAAGAAAAAAAAGAAACCATTGGAAAAAGTATCATGGGACATTTCAGAGACATAACAACCCTTCATCAAATCATACAATCAATAAAACATAAAATACAAGAGTCTGAAGTTGAGATTCTATCTTTGAACTGCACAGTAGTTTCTGCCACTGAGCACACATGTAAAGACACAGAAATCCAACATGTATTATCATCATTGCATGAAAGGACAGACTCGTATTGTAGGGATATTTCAAAGGGTTGAGGATTGCGCATTTATATAAGAAAAGGAATGCAGCTCATATCAGGTATGTCCTTGCTAGAATAAGTCAAGACAAACACTTTGAAATATCAGCTACTGAATTAATAGGGCTTGATACAACCGAGAAATTAAGCATATTGTTTGTGTATCGAATTCCTAGTGGTAGTGTGGACACTTTTTTTCAATAAATTAACAGAAGTTCTAAAAGTCTCAAACACAAAAGTAAACATACCTCTCTGTGGAGACATAAACACAAATATCAAAACAAAACAAGTAGAACCCCCATCAATATTCTTCAGAGTTTTGGCAGGCCACTGTTGGTCAATAGTGCAATAAATATTACTGCAATGACTCCATCAGTGAGTGACAATGTGGCCACAAATATAGTCAGGGAAAAGTGTGATGTAGCTGTAAAATATCTTTGACTGTCAGACCATTTCTGGCAAATAACAGAAAAATCTGGCATGGAAAAATCCCCTGAACTGCAAGCTTACAAGAGACATCTGTCAGAAATAAAAATAGAAAATATTTCAAAATAACAAGCAAAAAATAGAAAATATTTCAAAATAACAAGCAAACCAAAGTTGGGATGAGTTACCCAGAGAAACTGAAGTAAATGTGAAAATCTCAATTTTTGACATTTTTAAATTGAATTTTGAAAAGATATTTCAAAAGGCACCAACACCATATCATTGTCTCACAAAAACAAATGGATAACAGCAGATATTAAAGTCCTCTGAACCATTAAGTACCTCAGTTCCATGAAAGAGTTGTAGTGACCCAGAGTTGTTAAATAGCTATCCTGAAAGTTGTGATAAAACTATCAGGGGTCAAGTATCCATTGATGACGAGAGGGAGGGATCTTTTGAGAAGGTTCCCCAACTCCTCATCTGCCACGAGCTGCTGGAGTTGACATTCATGTGTGAATGAGGTGTGCTTGCTTACATGAATGAATGATGTGTGTTTCTCTTTTTCTGATGAAGGCTTTGGCTGAAAGCTTATGTTTAAGTGTGTCTTAATTGTGCCTGTCTGCAACTTAACGTGTAATCCTTATGATAAGCAACAATGTGTCTTTTTCCTACATTGTTGATATTCCTACCTGGAATTTCTATTGTTTGAATTTTGACAAAATATGTTAATAATGGGCCTGTTTAATGACATGCTACTTATAGAAAAGGAAACAGTGAGGCTGGCTTCTATGCTCCAAATAGTAGAAATGCTGCGAGAATTTTGGATTGAGGTTAAGATGTACAGCTCCTCATTTCAAGTAAAGGAATGGTAGCATGTAGAGATCTCATGGAGCTGATTTTAAATGAAGTGTTGTATTAATGGCTCATGAATGCAGAATAAGTCACTAGTAGGAACAATAAAGATCTAGAAAGACTGTTACATTTATTGTGACAACATTTATACTTACCACAGTACATAAACACAGGTATTCATGTGTCCAGTAGTTAGGGAATTCATCACCAGCACCATACCTCTCAGACTGGAGATGTGATTACCCCATTTTCCAAGCAGAAAAAGAAACGTAATAAATAAAAACAATGAAAGGAATCACACTCAGTGGACTCAGAAAGTAATTGTAGGCCACCAAATCATAGGATTTGTGGTCCTTTCTGCTACAACAATGAAGACACTGTGGGGATGTATACCCCCCTATAAAATCACTGTCTTATCACAGCAAGAACGACTGTATCTTTGCCAGATCAGTTCTCTGTAGTACGCACTCTGTTACACACATTGTGTATATGCTGCAAGAATAAACGTATTCATAGTAAGTGATGGGAGTGCGAGTGATTATTTATTGTTTTAATTACCATGCCTGCTCCCCACCAAAAGAAAAATATACACTAACCAACTCTCAAAAAAATCCTGTGCCTACAAGTGATCCTGTCATAAGGACATAAAAGTAGTGGCCATGGCAGCTGGAAGACTATGGAAGAAAATGCTTCAATATCAAACTCTTGTGGTAGACATGCTACCCAAAAACCAAATACTCCCCAACCCACACAAAACCAATGATTCAGCTCAGTCTGAGAACCCTGCTTGTCCTACCCCACTGATCAGTTGCTCATTGCCACAATAGGAGGGTAGAAGAAACAAAGTAGATAAAATTGCACCCATGCAATGGGTTACAGAATTCACATAAAGGAACTGAAGCTCATAGTGCGGGAAACACAATTGTGTGTCTGTTCGCAAGGAACACTTTTGAACCTATTGACAGTCCTGTGATGAGAGACTATAGCCTCCACTGAAGAGGAGACATTACGAATGACAGAGCAAAAGGTGGGCTGGTTTCATTTGTCAGTGACACATATCAGCCTTTAATGTGCCCTTAATCACCTCAGTGTGGGCTGTGGTACATACCTACTTAACATCACAGTTTCTTCCACCAAATGATCCGTGAGAGTGAGACCCTCTAAGAGGTTACTGCACAGTTCTCCCAGATATTTCTCCTACTAGAAGATTTTTATGCATACAGTGCAGTATGAGGGTGAGTGGCACATGATTGAGGGTTTGAGAAATTGAGGGTTTCACACAGACTTCAGCACTGCTGCAGAGTCACCTACTAGCATACACCAGTTCTCACCCTGCATGCTCATCCTGATAGAAACTGCACATTAGGAAGTGGCTGACAACCTCTGTGTATGTGGCTTCTTCCCCATCTGAACCCACACATTAGATAAAATAGACCCAACAGATGGAATGCCCAAAATGGCTAACTGGGCAAGGGCAGCCAAATAGCTTTCTTTAAGCATTATGAAAGCATCAAGGCTTATGTGCACTTCATTACTTCTATGTTCCACCAAGCTCCTCACACATCTATCCCTAAGAATTCAGATTAGCAAAGAAACATCTATTGACTTTGTGGAACAATGTCTGCCATTCTGCAACCAGGTGCAGTAGGCTCACTATGCACATACTCATGTAAGGATAATAACTAGAGATTAAGAAGAGTTTATGGGTTCCTTCAACAGGTCAACTTTTGCAGATATTTGTTTCTAATTTTTGATTGTTATTTTAGAACATTTGAAATGATCAACAGAATTGTTTTAGTGTTTTTCTAAAGATGCTGGATAATCCATATTAGTCTGGTGATTACTCAGCCACAGTACTCTTGTTTGTGTCTGATTATCCTATTAAGTTTGTCTTAAAAACCCTCTGTCATTTTCTTTGATGGAAGATTTCAGTGTGTTCGGAGAGTGGCTGCGGTTCGCCAAATGTTTCACATTTACTACTCAGCAAAATTATTCTGTTATATTTTTATTTATTTTCCCCTTTTTAATAAGTTTATCTAATGACTCAATGTTGTTTTTAACTTTTGTTCTCTGAACTTTATTTTATTAAATCCCCCAAGAATCTGTTGGAGTGGGTCATAAATAACCACATTTTGTATACATTTATACATAAGTATTACATATTGCTGTTTTATTTTGTAAAATAGTATTATTATACCATCTCTATTATTCTGAAAACCCTCACTCTAAAGTTAAAATGTCTAATTTCATTTCTCATTTATATTACTCATCATAGTATAGTAGTACCTCAGATACAACACATACTGAACATGTAACAATACGTAACACTATATGTTAGAAAGTTATTTATTTCATTTCATACTATATTTAGCTGTAGCATATGTGTTCATCAAACATCACTTCACAACAAAATGCTAGACATCTACCAACATATCTCATTATGAGTTTAGGTGACATAGAAACTCTGGAGGCAGTGAAAGTGATTACGTAATTGAATTTGCTGTGAAATCGAAATTTACCAAAACATATTGACATTCATCGCAGTAATGGAAATTTCCTCCCATGAAAAGAATCCATCAGTCTCATTATAACATCAGATCCAATATATTTAGTGACTGTTGACAGTTGATTTCTCAGTAGTTAGCTTACATTTCTCTCCTGAGGTCATTTTTCATATTAAGTTTCTTCAGCAGATCACCACTGAAAATGTAGCTATCCTATTTTCTCAGAAAATTTTTGCATGTCACCACAGGATTTTAAATATTATCCATTATCTGTAGTGTGAGATCTAATATTTTTATTTTAAAAGTGTTCCACACAGAGTAAAAGTTTCATTAATTGCATCCTTATGCAATCTTGGCTATTGGACATAGAGGTGCACAGTAAAACTCCAGGCATTATGTGTAAACACACAGAACATAAGAAAATTTTCTTGTATGGGTCATATACCTAGACAAGCAAAAAGGGACCAGACTCAATTCTGGCTCAATGTCCCATGGTACTAAAATAAACTGGCTAATTGTCCAATAAGTCATGTGCATTGGCATGATGATAGGTGTTACCAGTTCTCAACTCAAGCAAGCAGCAGTACTGTGGCACATGGTGGCAGCACTTGGATTTCATTGAAGAAAACCAAGGAACTGCAGGATAATGGTATAAATGGTGTCCACCATTCCTTTATTCGTTTATGTCAGATACCTGTTTTTCCACCATTAAACATAAAAAATAACCTGGCTTCATGAGAAGTGATATACCAATGAGAACCATTTGTGATGTACCCACCACGAAAATGAAATATTCGACAGTGCAATAAAGTGTACTCTTTTTGAAACATTAATGAAATGTGAAATTTGTGAACCTGCCTGAATCTGAATCCACATACCACACCAGCTTCTGTAGAGTAGCTCTCTTGCCAATTGAGCCAGTCATCAAACTTTGATAAGCTATTACCTCTTTCTATATCTTTCCAAACAAAGCAGTGGCTCTCTCAAAGACCTTCCAGGAAGAGCTTTATTGGTTGAAATGACAGAGTGAAGAATTCTTACTAACAGCCTGGGGGTTATTTTTCTGTTAAATTTAGAGATATATGGAGGGAGGTGCTAGAGATAAAATTGTGAACCGCCTGTGAGGTTTGCTTCACAGGCTCAATTTGCTTTCACCTTCAGTACATTTACATTACATCACATATCTAGGATGACTTGATTTTCATGACACCACAGCACAGTGACTAGCATTTAATTATGTAAGATAGACAGTGCAATAATGAAGATAAAATTCCTTATTGATATAATTTTATTGAATCACTAAATATTGACTCCCATCTAGCCTGGGAGTCAATATTTGTTGTTTCAAAAAGATACCATTATCTTTGGAGGTGCAGTAATGTCAACAATTAAATATTTAAAAAAAGTGCAAAGGTTACAAATGAATTCCTTTCACTTTGCAAACTACAGACTCAATCATAGATGGTTAAAATGTCACTGGTCCTACAAATAATATATTTAAGTCAGATCAAATGTCAAAACTAAGCTGATGCTTTTGACTTTGAAGGATTCGTTGAACATGAATTCATGCCACAGAGACAAATTGTTAATCGATGGTACTATCAGGACTTGTTGCGACGCCTGCGATAAAATGTGCAAAGGAAACAACCTGAAATGGGGCGAGACAATTCATGCCTCTTGCATCGAGACAATTCATGTCTCTTGCATCACGATAAAGCACCCGTATATTCATCCCTGTTGGTGCGTGACTATTCCACAAAAAACGAACTCACTGTGCTGCCTCATCGTCCGTATTCTCCAGATGGGGCCCCTGCAGACTTTTTTTATTTCCAAAGTTGAAAACCCTGTTGAAAGGACGAAGATTTGCAACGATAGACGAGATAAAAGAAAATTCGCAGCCGGCGCTTCGCGTGATCCAGCAAGAGGTGTACTAAGACTGCTTCTGGGAGTCGAAACGGCGTTGGGAGCGGTGTATCAATTGTGGAGGAGAGTATTTTGTAGAACACCATGCACAATTAGTAAAAGGTAAGAGCAAAAAAAATTTCGTGAATAAAGTTCCGGAATTTTTTGAAAAGACCTTGTATTTCCAAACACAACAGTTACGTTAAGAATAATTTTGTGCCTGCCTATGTCTGTAGCTTCTACAGAAGGTAGCTTTTCTCATTTAAAGATCATTAAAACCTATCCCAGGTACGTAATGAACGAGTGGCGTAGAGGTCTTGTCATAATAGCAGTGGAAAGACAGATAGCACATTCGCTATACTTGGAGGAACAGATGGTCTTCACTGCTCAAAAAGCAAGAAAAGTGGAGATATAGGTGAGTAAGGTTTTCTCCGTTTTATTTACCATTAGTCAGAATCTGTTACATTACAAATTTTGTGAAAAAAGTAATGAGCCTGACTACACTGTGAGCGATTTGGCAACACTGTGCTGATCTACTTCCATACACTGGTATGCTCATTTCTTCCAGATGCTCAGAGTTTCAGCTCCGTGCAGCCGTCACGTTATTTTTGACAGCAGTGAAGTTGTGCTTTTGTTGTCTGTTACGAAAATGGAACAGTGGGATTTAGAGCAACGTCATGTCATTAAGTTTTATGTTAAACTAGGGAAATTTGCGACAGTGACCTTTGAAAAGTTGAAATAGGCCTATGGGGAACTTTACTTTTTTGCATTCATAAGTCATTTTTGGAACGCCGAAAACAAGTTGGAGACGAATGTCGCTCAAGGAGACCAACTTCAAAAACCAACGAAAACGTCGAATGCGTGTGTGCTCTTGTGACATCATATCCACGTTTAACAATAAGGATGGTGGATGACCTGTTAAAGACTTTTCACTGTAACATCAAACTTTGAGAAAATTTTGCAAATACGGAAAGTTTGTGACAAAATGATGCCGATAAACTTTACAATTGAGCAGAAGGACAATCGGAGAAACGCGTGCGTTGAACTTCTTCAGAGGACTGCCAGTGACCACGAATTGTTCAGTCGTGTGATCACAGGTGATGAATCCTTTTCTTTATGGCCCCAAAACGAAGCGGTAAAGTGAGGAGTGGCTCCTCGACCGAAAAAAGCTCGAATGAGCAAATTAGAGGTCAAAGCATTGTTGATTTCCTTTTTGGGCAGTAGTTTTATAGTGCATAAAGAATTTGTTCCTCCAGGTTAAACTGTGAACCAAGCATTGTACAAAGATGTTCATGAAAGGCTCAGAAACAGGGTGAATCGAGTGAGACTGGACATTGCAGACAAGTGGATGCTGCATCACGACAACTTCCCTCACGGAATCGTTGACCTCAAGCGCCATCTCTGGCGTTCCACAGCCTCCCCTGTTCATCTGATCTGAGTCCTTGTGACCTTTTTCTTGTCTTAAAAGGACGTCATTTTGAGACTCTGGAGAACATTCAAAAGATTTTGACCAACATGTTAAAGGCCCAACCAGTTGAAGCCTTTCAGCTTGCTACAAAGACTGGGAACAAAGACTCCGCCAATGTATAGCTGTCGAAGGAAACTACTTTGAAGGAAACTATACTGTTGTTTGACAAAAATAAAGAAATAAGTCTCATTACTTTTCTCACACAACTCGTATATGCCTGATTTTGTATGGTTACAGTGATGCATGTAAAAATACTACAAAGTCAGCCAGGCTTCGTTCGCAACTACTGTAAACTATTACTAAGGGGTGGTCATCAGTGATAAAGGCCCACGAAAACCAAATTTAAGAATGCATCTAAATAGAGTTTATTTCCATGATAGCTCTTACAGTCTCCTTGTCTTGAATGTAGAAACATATCAATGTTTCACACAGCCTGGAAACCCAGTGTTGAACCAGTTGCTGTTGGTTCTTAAAAAGTAAAACTTATCGTGAAAAGTTTCGTCGTTACAGCCGCTGCAATATCTGTAGTGATCTGTGATTTCCTCAATTTATATGAAATACTGCAAGTAAGTTGTTTAGTACGTTTAAAAATCACCATATACTTTCTCGCTGTTAAATTTATGAGTTAAAAACATATCATGGATTATGATTCCAAATGTATATTTGAGGATTAATTTGCAAGCGACATTTGCAACAATGAAGCTCTACTTCATACTATAGTGTAAGGCAGAGGGGATTTTTCCTAGTGTGAAAGCTATTTTGACAGATGTGAGGTTTCTCTTTCTCAAAGATTTGGAAACAAAAATTTAGTAATTTACTATAACAGACAAGTAAAATCAGTTCAGAATTGATTCAGTATTACTGTAATGTAAGAAATGCCTAATAACGTATCGGGTTCCTGTTTCTCTAGTTCTAGTTGGTGATTGTTTTAGGTGTAGGTTCATTCATGTTAAGTACATATTAGTATATTTTGGGTGTGTGGTTTCCTTGATTTAGTGCACATTTCAAGTATTTTGTGCATATTCTAACCCATAAGTGTTTACATTTAACGTGGCAAATAAAAAATAAATGAATGTGTTTTTACCAACAAGTACTAGCTTACATGTGGCTTTGCATGGGCTTACCATGCGAATTCGTGGGTAAGATCGTATTTAAACAATTCCTTGCCCATCTGTACATAGATTCAAACAATCCTGAATCCATGAATTTCATTGAAACTGTTTGAGCTACAAACAAAAACACACACAAACACACACACACACACACACACACACACACACACACACACACACACACACACAAAATCAAAATAAATTTCTGTGGGTGCTCCGGCGTTTAACTCGATCATAAAATACACACTGTAAAACTTTAAAACGGTTGCTGATTAGGATGTGGGACTGATTTTTTTTTTTGTTGATTAATATTGTGGACACAGCTTTGCAATGCAACCAATGACATAAGCACAACCACGTTGAATGGTAGTTTGTCTCTTCTATTAATTTTAACTTAAAGTTTCTACCCTTGGATCTTACACTGTTAAAGCTAACTTCTGAAATAGTTTTCAGTTCGACACATGAAACAGCTAGTCAGTTTGCACTTGTATCACAGTCTGTAGAACAAGTGAACTGAAATCCCTTTTCTAGCTAAATTAACACAGCAAAGAACTCGGTATGTCGCCCATAGAATTCACAGTATATTTGTGTCCTCTTGATGGAACTGCTTCCGGTGCTCTGCTTCTTCCTGATGTCTTGTATGATGATCTTGAAATTAATTTTCTCTCTTGTAATTCTTTGTTGTCTCTTTCTTTTCTCAAAGTCTTCACCATTTGCGTAATCCTCTTTGCGTCAACTCTCGTAATAAAATGATCTTCTCTAAATATTGGTACGTTAATGCAACACAAGTAAACAATTGCTTTCCGGTGACTCCTGAAATCTTCTGTTCTCTCCCCATTAATTACTGCATTCTCTGTCATACTACACTGTCTCAGACACCTTCCACATTTCTCTGTTCCTCAACACTACTGAAACAGATCTGCCTCTCGCCAAAATAATTATTTTTACCGTTACTTACCTTCGTAATTGTGCCTGTCCATATAATTGCACAAGCATTCTGTCATAGAATTCCCTTCTCACCAACTATTACTTCTGTACTAACATTGTTTTACATAGAGACAATGTTTACCTGGGTAACACTCATTTCAAAACATTTCTAAAAATGTGGCTTCATTTTGATATTACGCACAATTTCGACGACCACATGATCTGCTATCAACTTCATGACAAGGAAGAATATGAATGTTATTACTCAAATCACTCACACCAATTAGGTTTCTGCCTAATCAGAATGTATCAACAACGCTAACTAAGGGGAAAAATACGCTTGTGGCAAAACATGGACCTACATCTTCGGACTCTAGAAACCACAAAGTTATCCATTACCCTAGCTCTTTTCCATGTAGTATTTGTGTCCCATCTTGGTTATCATGTTCTCTCTGGTAGGCTTATGTCGTTGATGCCTTATTAGCAGACATTTAATAATAACAGTGACTGTTTCTGATAAATTTTCAACGCTCTGTTGTTTCAACGACATACTGCAAATTATTATACAAGTGTCTTTAAAGTTCAATTTGTAAATTGCGACACTAACTCACTCCTGAGACAGCACTCTTATATGAAGGCATTAATCGGCGAAAAATCATTATGTGATGTTTAATTATAACACTAATTATAATACATCATTTCAGTAATAATTTTTTTTTTACAAATGTCCGATACGCATGCATGACATCTAGTGGGAGGCTTGTATCGAACGCTAACGAAAGTCGGTAGCAGTTCCTATGGTGGTCGATATTGCATGTGATGTCAAAATGATGTCATGTTACATTACATTTATCGTTTTCCATGGATCACTTGGAGAGCAGTCTCTGGGATGTGAAAAGAGTCAAAGTTGTTTTTTTTTATTCTTTTTTACTCAGATTCATGGATATTGTACAATTCTAATGCAGATGGAGTTATGAGCTATAATCCTTGTGAAGATTTTCATCTATTGTGTAGAAGGAGTTGGCCAACAGGAAGCTCTTAATTCACTCTGAAACCGATTTTTATCACTTACAAGACCTTTGATATGCTCTGATAAGTTACTGAATATATGAGAATCCATGTATTTGTGACTTCTTTTTGTACTAATGTTAAGCTTTTATAGTCCTTATACAGATTTTTTTTGCTCTGGTATTATAATCATGTTTTGCACTATTTTGTGTAAAAAGAGACATGTTGGAAATGATAAAGGACATCAATGAGTATATGTACTGAGAAGTAGTAGTTAGAATACAAAGTTTCTTAAAGAGGTCTCTGCATGATGATCTAGGACTTACACCAGATATAATTCTAATGACTTGTTCCTGAATTTTGAAAATGTTGTCTTTCTAAGAGGAGTTTCCCCAAAAGATGATTCCATAACTCATTAGTGAATGGAAGTAGGCCAAATAAACTAACTTCTTCGTTTGTAAATCTCCTATTTCTGCTATCATGCATACTGCAAACGTAGCTGAACTAAGGCGTTTCATTAAGTCTAGAGAGTGAGTTTTCCAATTTAGGTTGTGGTCAATTTGTAGCCCTAAAAATTAGACACTGTCTACAGATTTAATTTCATTGTTTGAATACGTTATACTTATAGGATCAGGTATTCTTTGTGAGGTACTAATTTGTGTGTACTAGGTCTTGTCAAAATTCAGTGACAATCCATTAGCTGTGAACCACCTATTGATACTTACAACTATTTCATTAGCTGATTGCTCAGTGGGATCACAGGTACTGTTTTTATACCATTATCTGAAAATAAGACAAATTTTGCATTTTGAGACACTGCATATGGACGGTCATTAACATATAATAGGAAGAACAAGGGACCTAAAATAGAGCCCTGGGTCACATCCTGTCGGATGGTTTCATATTTTGAATGACTATTGTTATGTGTTAAGCCTGCTACAGATACAAATTGTTTTCTATTAAAAAGATAGGATGAGAACCATGAGACTGCAAGTCCTGTTATCCCATAATATTGTAACTTTTGTATAAGGATATCATGTTTAACACAATCAAAAGCTTTAGCCAGATCACAGAATATTCCAAGCGGTAATAATGTTTGATTTATTGATCCTAATATATCATCTGTAAAACTGAATATAGCTTGATCAGTTCACAATCCTTTCCGAAATCCAAATTGATTGCAAATGAGTATTTTTTCTGTACTAAGTGTTTATAAATTCTGTTGTACATAACCCATTCAAACACGTTTGAAAATATTGCCAATAATGAAATGGGACAGGAGTTTTCCACTGATGATTTGTCCCCTTTTTTGTGTAATGGTTTGACAATAGCAAAAGTTAAGTGTATCTGGAAAAGTACCACTGTGGAGGGATTCATTACATAAGTAACTCAGTATGTCACGAAGTTCTGAGGAGCAACAAGTGGAACATTTGTTTTTAAGAGAGCTAATAATATTAGAAATCTCTTATGGTGAGGTAGGATACAGCTGAATTTTGTCAAACCTCTGAGGAAATGCATTTTTTAAATACACTCCTGGAAATTGAAATAAGAACACCGTGAATTCATTGTCCCAGGAAGGGGAAACTTTATTGACACATTCCTGGGGTCAGATACATCACATGATCACACTGACAGAACCACAGGCACATAGACACAGGCTACAGAGCATGCACAATGTCGGCACTAGTACAGTGTATATCCACCTTTCGCAGCAATGCAGGCTGCTGTTCTCCCATGGAGACGATCGTAGAGATGCTGGATGTAGTCCTGTGGAACGGCTTGCCATGCCATTTCCACCTGGCGCCTCAGTTGGACCAGCGTTCGTGCTGGACGTGCAGACCGCGTGAGACGACGCTTCATCCAGTCCCAAACATGCTCAATGGGGGACAGATCCGGAGATCTTGCTGGCCAGGGCAGTTGACTTACACCTTCTAGAGCACGCTGGGTGGCACGGGATACATGCGGACGTGCATTGTCCTGTTGGAACAGCAAGTTCCCTTGCCGGTCTAGGAATGGTAGAACGATGAGTTCGATGACGGTTTGGATGTACCGTGCACTATTCAGTGTCCCCTCGACGATCACCAGTGGTGTACGGCCAGTGTAGGAGATCGCTCCCCACACCATGATGCTGGGTGTTGGCCCTGTGTGCCTCGGTCGTATGCAGTCCTGATTGTGGCGCTCACCTGCACGGCGCCAAACACGCATACGACCATCATTGGCACCAAGGCAGAAGCGACTCTCATCGCTGAAGATGACACGTCTCCATTCGTCCCTCCATTCACGCCTGTCGCGACACCACTGGAGGCGGGCTACACGATGTTGGGGCGTGAGCGGAAGACGGCCTAACGGTGTGCGGGACCATAGCCCAGCTTCATGGAGACGGTTGCGAATGGTCCTCGCCGATACCCCAGGAGCAACAGTGTCCCTAATTTGCTGGGAAGTGGCGGTGCGGTCCCCTACAGCACTGCGTAGGATCCTACGGTCTTGGCGTGCATCCGTGCGTCGCTGCGGTCCGGTCCCAGGTCGACGGGCATGTGCACCTTCCGCCGACCATTGGCGACAACATCGATGTACTGTGGAGACCTCACGCACCACGTGTTGAGCAATTCGGCGGTACGTCCACCCGGCCTCCCGCATGCCCACTATACGCCCTCGCTCAAAGTCCGTCAACTGCACATACGGTTCACGTCCACGCTGTCGCGGCATGCTACCAGTGTTAAAGACTGCGATGGAGCTCCGTATGCCACGGCAAACTGGCTGACACTGACGGCGGCGGTGCACAAATGCTGCGCAGCTAGCGCCATTCGACGGCCAACACCGCGGTTCCTGGTGTGTCCGCTGTGCCGTGCGTGTTATCATTGCTTGTACAGCCCTCTCGCAGTGTCCGGAGCATGTATGGTGGGTCCGACACACCAGTGTCAATGTGTTCTTTTTTCCATTTCCAGGAGTGTATATTAAGCTGTCTTCTGAGGAACTATGCAAACCTAAGTTGTCTGCTACTAAAAGGAAAAAGTTGTTGAAAGTGTCTGCAATTTTGGAGATATCTCTAATCAACTCATTACTTACATTTAACATAATTTCCTCATTTGCCTAATTAGTTTTTCCTGTTTCACTTTTTACTATGTTCCATATAGTTTTTATCTTGTTGTTGGAGGCATTTATTTTTTCTTGGAAATAAATACTTTTGAGGTTCTGATTACTTTGTTTAGAATTTTACATTATAATTTGTAATTTTATTTAGGTGTATAGTCATCGTTTTCCCTTGACATTAAGTACAGCCTTCCTTTTGTTTTGCAAGATACTTCTATTCCATTTGTAATCCAAGATTTTGAAACATTTAATCTATTTGCTTTGATTACTTTCTTAGGGCAGCAGTTTTCAGTGTGACCTATGACCGTATTAGAGAAACGGTTATATTTTTCATTTACCCCAAGTGAATTAAATACATCTTTCCAGTCTGTATTCTTCAAACAGTTTTTTTTATATCTTCAATTCCTGTTTCATTTATTATTCATATAATTTCCAACTTCCTGTTAATAGTTGAAACAGATCCCACTATATTAAATGTAAGCAACTGGGCATCATGATCTGAAAGGCCATTAAATATTGGATTTAAACTATGATTTGCTAGTGTGGTAGTATCTATAAAAATGTTATCAATAGCTGTGTTGCTGATACCCATAACCCTGGTTGGAAACTGTACTGAGGGAATGAGATTATAAGAAGTGGTAAGAGACTCTAGTATGGATCTTGAGTAACTATCCTCCATAAAATTTAAATTAAAATCTCCACTTAGTATTAATTCATAATTTTTAGAAGTTAAGAAATTTAATATTGTGTCAAACTGTTTAGTGAATAGCTGGAAATTACCAGTTGGGGCCCTGTATATTGTGACTATAATTATTTTTCTTTCATGTGTTTCTACTTGTGTGGTACATGATTCAAAATGCTGTTTACTACAGTATTTAAGAATGTCAAGTTTTCATAATTGTGACCCTTTCTAATGTAAGTGGCAACTGCTCCTTTCTGTATCTCTTTTCTACAATACTTTCAAGCTAAGGTATACCCTTTATATTAAGCATTTCAATGTCACTATCTAAATGATATTCATAAATACGAATAATATGAACTGGATTTGTAGACTGTAACTCATCTAAACAGATATGAAATTCATTGATTTTGTTTTTTTAAACCTCTGATATTTTGATGTAGTAAATTTACAGTTACTTTTTTGTCTTCACGAGTATTATGCTTAACATTTTCAGATACATATTGTTTCATTATTGAATGTGAACGTTTTACTAAATAACACTTTAGCTGTGTAGTTTTTATTTAAAAAATCGTCTAGTCACAGCCACTGCACTGTTGGGCGCTGATTGTCACACTTAATGCACAGTATGAAAATGGCTAAGGGTGCTTCCTGTTTTCTAGTGAAACACACAGGTGGAACACGGTTAATATGTGAGGAGAAATAGGTTATTATTAATGTTTTTCATAAATTTACAGAGATAATCGGAAACGAGGAAATCGGTAGCATTCACAGGTTCAAATCTCACATAAATAATAATTTTTCCCATTCCATTTGGAATACCTAACTCTCGTAATTGTAAAATTCATCAATTTTCTTATGAATAGTGTATGTCTTTTTGTTTCTAATCACATATTGTAGCGAAATTACTGTTTTTATTTCAAATATAAATTATTAATTATCTATATTTTATGAAAGACTGTTAATACAAGTTTCTTAAACTAAGAAAACATAACAATATAATTTTTCAAGGCAAAAATGAATAACCAATTGCTCCTTATTACATCCATCATTTTATACCAGTGATGTAGGTAAGTGTCGTAGAAACATGAAAAACAATCATTTTCATGGCATCGAGCACACCATACAAATGCTGCATTTTTACATTTGCTTCTGTACTATTACAATATGAACCCAACTGAGCTGATCTGTAGCCAGGTTACGAGATTTGGCCCCAGAAGTAACAACACTGTTGAGCTGCGAGACGCACTGGAAGCTTTTTCACATGTCACCTGCAAACGCTGTTGGGATATTGAACGGCTCGTCATAAAAGGAGAAAATGCGGCGCCTGGTTGCCTTTGTGGATTCTGTTGTTGATATGCTCGTTATCAATGTAGCAGACAACACTTCCAGAAGTGAAATGTATCACGCAGCTCGCTCAGAAAAATTACCCTGTGTTTAAGTTAGAAATTTTCATGACTCTTGTCTGTAATTAGAATGCTATGTCAGGTGAGAACGAGAGCATTTTATCCTTTCCATCTAGTCACCCAAGAAGCGCATGGAAGTGCGGAGTTTTGCCGAATATTATTTCATTCTCTTTAAAAAAAAAAAAAAGACATTTGTGGCTATATTGTTACTTTGGTCGTCTCTTTTTACATCTCAACTGCAACTGGTCACATCGTTGTAGATTAGTTCGACGCTGGCTGGCCAGTGCTGTCCAAGTTTTATGCACTGGTAAAGCTGTTGTCCCGTATTATCACTCAGTCTGTTTGTGTGTAACTCAGCATAAAACTTATCATTATGATCGTACTTGACTGTACTGGGCACAGCTTGGCTCCCACTTCACGTAAAACGAATCCAATGAGATTCAAGCTAATGCGGAAGAATACATGGCATAATGTTTACATCAGGTTTATTTTTATGATGATGATAGGTGCTGTTTTCGCCAAGTTATAGAGGACGTTCGCCAGCAGCTTTTATCGTTCGAATCGCCGAATTACGACACCGACTTTGTTTTTTCCTAATGTAACTATATATCACAATCTAATACATAGTCACAACACTGTTTGGAACGAAAGTTGTTACCATTTGACAACTGGAACGACACAAGAGCCCCAGCTGCGATAAAGGAGACAACCACATGTCGTTAAGGATAATATTTCTTTATTTATTTTCTACTTAATTGACGAAATAGTTATATTTTTCGTTCAGTGCGTTAGTAAATTATCAAGAGAAATGAATTATAGTGAAACACATGTAAAAAAAGCCGAATCACACTGATTAAATGACATACTTCAATCGACTTGTTAATACACTAACACTTTGTGAATGTAATAAATTTTGCTTCAAAATGAATGTGTTCAAGATTCTTGCCATTTGTGGCTCAGATTTAGCAACTACTGTGAATGGATTCCTAGAGCTACCGTTGTGGTGGCTTGCTTGGTACGTTAAATGATGCAGGTTTTACATTCCATACAGGTTTCCCATGTTCCACAGTCACTGATTTGGCTTCGTTGAGTGGATACGTGGCGTCTTTGTGCAAAAGGTCGGGTCTATTATTTATTTTTTATTTATTTACACGTCAAGTTCCGAAGGATCAAATTGAGGAGCAAATCTCAAAGGTCATGGAATGTGTAGTTCATGAAATTACAACACAAAAGTACATGAACAGATAAAAATAAAATGTTTGTGTACACGAAAAAGGTCAATTCATAAGTGTAAGTAAATGCAATCAACCTAATTTTCAAGGAACTCCTCGACTGAATAGAAGGAGTGACATGAGGAAACACTTCAGTTTCGATTTGAATGCACGTGGATTACTCCTAAGATTTTTGAATTTGAGTGGTAGCTTACTGAAAATGGATGCTGCAGTATACTGCACACATTTTTGCACAAGAGATAAGAAAGTCTGATCCAAATGCAGGTTTGGTTTCTGTGGAGTATTAACTAAGTAAAAACTGCTTATTTTTGGGAATAAGCTAATATTGGTAACAAGAAATGATAGTAAAGAATATATATATTTAGAGGCCAATGTCAAAATACCGAGACTAGTGAACATCGATCGAAAAGAGATTCGTGAACTTAAACCACTTATTGTCCAAACCACCTGTTTCTGAATTGAGTTATTATTACAAAAAAATGTTGTTCTGACAAGAACAACAAAGAATGTTGTACCTATTTTCAACGTCAGGCGGTACTGTACCCTTTCACCACCGGCTACCCATGCAGAAAGAAAGGCACAGTACTATCCTTGCAATGCGAGGTTAGTTTCGAACATTTTTTAAAGAAAAGTGTATTCTAACAAACGTAGCAAGTCATCATAATAACAAGGAGGAGACCTTAGCCCCTGGTGCCCTCAAATAGATGACCAAATGCTGTTGCGTTACCAAATTATTGACACAGTTATTGCATTATTGTACTCTCCACAATCCGGAGTAACATACACATACAAACTTACATCAATCCAAATGACAAATAAAACATTAAATCATACAAATAAAAATAATAGTGAGATAAAAATTTTCTTAGTTACCAGGATCTCCCTTATTTTTAGGAGTAATCCAAACTTTACTAATTCTATAACAGATGTGAAACATACTAATATTGTACTCATGAAATTTTAAATAGCTCACCGACCAAACACTGAGCAAGTACTCTGACATTCATAAATTGCAGGGTAATAATCTTTACACAGCAATGTCTAAATACAAAACAAAATCAACAAAAGAAAAAAATTACATACACTAATTACATGTAAAATGTCAGGCGCCATACCATTACTCTAAAATGTACGTCAAACCTACAGAGAAATTAAGCTGAGAAAAAAAACAATGATATATACTACAAGTTACATACTGGTTAAGTAATATAGTCCATCTAGGACATCATGTCATATCTAATTAACTATCATCACTTAAGCAATTGCCACCACTACTCAACTGTGAGTTTAACTTTATCCTTGTCCAGCAGTATAAATACCTGCTGTTGAACTAGTCAGTCCATCGACTTTGATCAATACACGCAGCAAATACTTAGCAATAAGTGCTTGAATCCACCAATAACTCTCGTATTTTGCTCTACTGCTCATTTCTCTGTTGTTACATATTTAGACGACTAGCTCCATTACACTTCAATGCAAAATATCACCACTGTGATAATGCAAATAAGTGGCTTCAGTCAACACGCCAACAAGATTATTACTGTCCACGATAGCAAAATACATCAGTTAATTCCGATATTTGTTGTGCAATGCAAACTCTTGTCCCCTGTCACAACCTTACTGACCAATGCAACAAGAGCCACTACGTTAGTATTACGACACTGGCTAATAGTTAAAGCATCCTTGTAATAAATATTCTAACAAACATGCTATGTGAACTTAATAACCAAGAACAAACAAACAAAAAAAACACTAACTATTTTAAACACATATGTTAATGAAATACAATTACACTTGCTGTCCCTTCAAGACTCAAGCATGTAAAAAAATTTACAAAATTACAAATGCAAATACATCATTCTCTATCTTGCAAGTCACACGGAATTATTTCATTCCGTGATATTCTTGGGGTCAAAAAGTTGCTGACAGTTTTCCTAGGAACACTGTCTCGGTGTCAAAGCTCTCCCATGGTTACCCGGACGAAAGTCTTTAGGTCACTCAAATCGGCATTTAACATGCTCTGTAAACTGTATCTCACATTAAACACAAATGTCATAGTCACTCTCTGATTACCATTCACACGAATCTGGTCGTCCACAAATGGCCCTAAAACTACTATTACCCGTGGTCCTGTCCTTTCATTTCATGGTGTAATTAAGTCTTAAGTTCCAAGAAACAGCACTTATTCCCGCACCAATTAAAGAAATGTCTCCTACTACAAATGCAAATGTCAATGTCCCACTTTAGTTTCTTGCGTTCTGACAATAATTAGTCACCAAACGACAATTGTCCTCTTTAATTATACCAAGCGTCCCACATGAATTTCACAAAGCACACTTAACAAGTCACTCCCAAAGGTTTATGGATCCCACAGTTCAGTGGTCAAGACAAAACAAAAGAAGCGTCCTGTCTGCTAAAGACAAAATCTTTTCCACCACTCACAATGTGGAAACACCAGTCCTTCACTTTCCAATTTATTGAGACGTACGAGCAGTCATCTTGTTTTCACGGCTCCACAGTCCAGTACTAGTTAATAGTTGGTGTTAAAAACTCCCCACCACACTCTGCCATGCGTCGTTAATTCTAACGTCGCGCCGCCGCACGAGCCATTGAGCAGAAATACCACCCGCTGTTGCCTCCGCGGGATACTGTCTCCAGTCGTAAGGGTGGTGCAGCTTATGAATGGCCACTGGTAGATGAGTGTCGCCCCAGTCCGTTGAGCTGTTGTAGTGGGCGCGTGGAGTGTACCCCGACCGACAGTGGAGTCGCCTCTCCCATGCCGACGTCAGCTTGGCCACCCATATTCTTATGCAGGTGCTGGCGCGTTCTGCGTGAGCACCTCAGCGCTATGACACCCAATCAGTCAGACCCTTCCATGCATCTCGCAACATTACAGACAAAAGGATATTCTTACAGTATTTAAATACTCATTGATTACATGTATGATCTATTAGATACATTGGTAATAAAAGAATCTTTGTTCTAAAAAGCATAAAATCATACACCCTAGTTTTCTGCACATACAACATCAACATTTATCCCTTTTCTATATACAGCCCACACTTCTGATATTGATTGTACCTGTCGTAACTCATACAAAACATTAAAGAGTTAAAAAAAGGAATAAGAAACAATTTATACAGCTCATAATTACCCATCACACACTATCAAATAGTCGACTACTTTAACATCCTATCACAGTGAACATATTAGAAACTGTTGATTCCAAAACTACAATATACAACACACCTTTGTGCTTGTGACAGACTGAAATTAATACCTCTTGAAAGTGTTCTAACAAAAAATAAGAAACAATCTATACAGTTCACAATTACTTATTACATAATATCAAATAGTAAACTACTTTAACATCCTAACACAATAAACATTTTAGAAACCGATGATTCTAAATCTACAACATACAATGCCCCTTTGTGCTTGTGACAGACAGAAATTAGTATCTCTTTACGTATTTTACCTTTTATTATACTGTATATAGCAACATTTCTGGGACATGTATGTACCATCCACATGACGTCATATCCTGACCTACCATCGAGGTTCATCCAAATCAAACAATAAAGCACAATAATGTTTTACTTATAGATCGGTAGCATCCCCTTTACAGGAGTGTGCGCATTGATCACACTACTCTAAGACTCTCATTCAACTGACACCACATTTTCCTTCTCATTCAATCCATTAATACACCAACAGAATAGGTCTAGACGTCAGCTAACCTTAACACCACCACACTCACATCAACATACCATACCTTTGCTTCCTTATACTCAACCACATAACACATGGAGTTGTTTCGGAGATTGCATTCCAGTCTCTGATTATGTCCTTTCACTCTGGCACCTCTCTCCATCGGCTTACCTCTGCATTCACTTTACCGATTATTCATCCTGCTAAATATAAACTTAGAATTGCGACATTTCATCTAAGAACAAAAAATACACAAATTATTCATCCTGCAAAATAAGTGTGCACATTCTTGGTACCGTTTTGATTAGTTATACTGGCACCAGGCTTCAACAACAACAACAAAATATTATTTTTGCCATATTGCAAATGTTATGGTAAGAATTAGATTTACACATATATTACATCTTACGTCAGTATTCCACAGCGTTCACCATCTGGATCTTATACTCCCTTTATGTCCTTTCACGTTGTGCTGTTGTCCTCATCTCATCATTTGTATTTCGGCTCTCCGTCCGTACATTACTCCATCATTTCCTGGTCTTCCTTCGCCATTCGCACCAATCTCGATTGCAGCATACACAAGCATCTCTGTAACATGCATCTAAGACATCTCCACATTATTCAATTCTACTCACCTTTATTTACCACTGTTTCATCATGTCGAATCTCTCTTTATTAATCACACTGCTTCATGTCGCTTCTCTCCTTAAATATCACCTTTATCTGCTACTATTTATCACGTCGCTTGTCTCTCTCTATCTACCATCTTTATCCACTCATTAATCATCACTTCGTTTCTGCTTGATCCTTATTCATATGACAAAAAATACGTACATACACCACTCTGTTGACTCCTGTTCATGACTCATTCGACAAGTCTATTCCGTCATACTTCCTGACATCCCGCCTGAAAATTCTTATGTTCGATTTGACCCTGCACAACGTTACACACCACAAATAAATACAGTGACTTATCTACCATAACTTGCCTTCTTTCGATCCATCCTTAACTTTTCCATAATTTGATGTTAGAAATGTGATGAAGCCCAGGCGATTGTTTTCCCTTAATCATCTCAATCAGTACAGCATTTTCATGGTCAATCCGCCTCACTCTGAATAGTCCACTACACACAGTAAAGAATTTGCTAGTTACAAATCCGTGCTTACATGAAAATTAAATGTGTACAGAGAATATACAAGCTGGAAGAAAAGGACAGCACAAGTGTTAGAAACTTTGATGTCAGTGTCCTCTTTCCTTAACACCAGATTCTGAACAACCATACGCAGCACTTCATTATAAATGTCACCACAACAATGACATACTACAGATCAGATGGCAGCTAACCTAAAAACTTCGATCACATTGCTGATGTTACCTGTAACAGCAGTGTAAATGTACCCCATGCCATACAGATCACGATGTTGACTTTACATTACATGTCAGCTACCTGCAATAGTCAAATCTCACTAATTAAACTGGACTCATTGGCATTATTACATAACATTTTTAGCAACTGGTTTTTGAGGAAACAGTCATTTTACTTTAGTGTTCCAAATCAAAATTGGCAAATTTTTTGGAAACCTTAATGTCTTTTTGCTCTGAGAGATGAGCCTAACAGATGCCATTACTGCTGTTTTATTCTATGATCGGAAGTGTGGTATTTGCATTCCTCCATATCAGTAGAGTACGTCTGCTACATAGACAATTTTCAGTGCCAGCGGCATGTCTTTTAAGGCAACATGCTAAGGGCTGATTTGTTGGATTAGTTTCTCCTATCCATCGATCTATTATGACAAGAATGAAATACCAGGATTCCATCCTCTCCTCTCATTCTGATGGTTTCTGCCGTTCCCATCCTCAACTCTGACCTATGAGCCGTCTCCATTCACAATGTTGCTCTCATTACCCAGTTCTAGTAACAAGTGCTGAAATGACACAGAATCGTCTAAGCCTCTGCCTGCTATCGATATATCTCTGCGCAATTTCACTGGCAACTTCGTTATACAGATCCTAATGAGCTCCCCAGGTTCGTATGGCACATCCAAATACCTATTTCATCTCAGCATTTCCTGATAGCACGCCACTCGATCTCTTATACCACCTACGTTACAATTTGGCATCATCAATATGCTTTGCTTAACCTGGCCCTGCTTAGTTTCCGACCAGAATTCATTTAAAAACTTGTCACAAAATTTCTTGTAGCCACTACAGTCTTTAATAACTTCCTCCATTAAGATGAGTGATCTGCCAAGCGAGTGGATTTATTCTTATTTATCGAGTAACATCAATGACTGATTATAAGCTCTAGTACTCAAAATTAAACTACAAATTACTCTTCTGTTTGAATATTATGCAACGGAAACGGATAACGCACCTCTGACTATTAGTAATTTACACAACTCTGATTGTTCACTGTGCACTGGCAATACCACATTTTCTTTCTTACCCAACGGCTTTGATCAACATGTGGCCATCGCACTGAATATGAATGGCGCATACATTATAAATTCTGGTTATTATGACTACACACTATTCGAAGAACAAGGCCACCAATCTTTTTCTTTTCACTACCTTTTTTATTCCGATAAATTCTATTATGATTCAAAGATAACCTAAACACACCATTACATTTTATACAACAATTACAAATGAGAAACTCCGCCCAGTGGGCATGGCTTTACATTGGTGAGTCTCTATCTTATGGTATCCTAATTATATAGCGCTACAGTGCACTTTCTGGATAGGCTGGTGGATCTTTTGCTATATTTCACACTTCGACTCTCACACCCATCATCACGAAAATTTCCTCCAGAGCGAGTGGTACAAAAAGGAACATGCATAACCCACTGCCTCTGAACCTATCTTGGTACTCTCCCATGCAAACCACACATAATTAAATTACGTGAAATACATCACACTGGCAATATAGAATACAATCACAAAGAATAGTCACAACGTTAGATTCACTTCACTTTCAGCTTCCCCACTTCAATTAGTGTTCTTCCCAGTTGCACAAGACGCTGCTCCACTTCGTAACTGTTCTTTGCTACTACGAACTCTGGAGGATATATGCACATCTTCCTGTGCAATGCAAGCCAAGTGGAGTTGCTGGATAGACGGCTGACTCACCTTGCTTGTCTCTCAGAGTATTAGTGTTTGAATCTAGCGCCACATGGAAACATAATACACAAAGGTAATATTAAGATCATAGTCATCTTTCCTACCACGAACTGTGGAGGATATATGCACACCTTCCTGTGCAATGCACGTCAAGTGACGTTGCTCGATAGATGGCTGACTCACCTTACTTCTCTCTGAGTATTAGAGTTTGAATCAAGCATCACATGGAAACATAACACGCAAAGTAATATTAAGAACATGTTCGTCACACACGAGAGTCCTCAACTGATACCATGGACGAGTACTTCTCTTTATCCTTTGTCTCATACACAGATTGAGACTCACACAGTACTCACCACGTGGAAGTACTCATCTCTAATTTCAAGTCCTGCAAACGCTGTTTCTTCAATATTTCCAACTTATAGTACACACACCAGTAATTCAGCTTAACTTCAGCACTCAGAAGTATTTCAACATAGTGCTAGCACTCGCAAGTATTTCAATTTATTGCTACATGTGGTTTCATTGTGACCGTTGGTCACTTCCGAAGATTACAACGATCCCCTTAATATTACATGCCTGTCATTTAATTCTTCCCCCAAAAGTTCCTGAAATAGAGAAATTATTATTCCAAGCTACTCTTAAGTATTTCACATCCATACCATTCTCTCCACTCTTTTGTCTTTATGGAGCACACCTAAGACAGGTCTTACCAACACAAGATCCAGTGCCAGAGTGCTGAAACATGGCCGTTCTTCAGGTCACCTCGCACCTCTGCAGATGTGGGGGAGCACCATGCTACCGTATTGGTCAGCCACATTTCAGGCACTCAAAGCTCAGGTATACTTCATCTCTTTGGTTCCACCAAAGGTGACCAAAGGACCATCTCAAAGATGATCATATATTGCACATTCATTATCTGCGGTTAGCAGATGACCATACTCCCATTCATTTCATAGATCTCACCAAATTGGATGTATGGATTTATTTTGTGGGAGTGCACATGTGATCAATTAAATAAATAAAGTGTCCTTCTTTCCTACACTGGTATCCGGCTTCGGTGTACTAAGTGAAATTGACTTATTATTACAAAGAGAAGAAAACAAAGAATGTTGTACCTATTTTCAATGTCGGGCAGTACTGTACCCTTTCAACATAATGTCATGGTTCACACAATCAAATGCTTTGGACAAGTCACAGAAAATTCCTATCGGTCACATTTTACTATTTAAAGACTCTATTGTGTAATTGTATATTGCTGTCACAGTGGAACAGCATTTCTGAAATCCGAACTGTGATTTACTAAGTATCCCATTACTGTTGAGATGGCTAACCACTCTTGAGTACTTTATTTTCTCGAAGATTTTTGAAAATGATGTAAGCAAGGATACGATAATTATTGACATCTGTGGTGTCCCCCTTTTTGTAGAGAGCAGACAACGGCATATTTTAAACTGTCTGCGAAAATACCTTTAGTTAGTGATGCATTGCATATGTGACTCATAACATCAGCTGTAATTGCTCCACATTGTTTTAATATCTTATTAGAGATGTCATCTAATCCAACAGAACATTTATTTTTCAAAGATTTAATAATTTTACTTATTTCACAAGAGGTTGTTAGGTGAAACTTAATCTGACTAACATTTTTCAAAACTGACTCTTCCATGTATTTCCTGCCTTTTTCTTTTGAACTATTCGCACCAATTTTTTCTCCTACACTTAAGAAATGGTTGTTAAATACATTAGCTACTTGTGTACAGTTGGTTAGGATGGACTCATTCTCTTTAATAGCTAACACTATCTACCCCAGTAGTTACTTTTCCTGTCTCCCTTCTAACAACACTCCGTACTGATGGTCAGACAGTAGGACAAGTAAGCATTAATGAATGCATCAACTTAACAGTGTGCTACAGGTGCAGTTACTGTCATGCAGACCGAACGACAGACTGAAATCGAATAGCATATACAGAGTGTAACAGATTGAGTTTATACTCCTTTATTCCAAACACAGCACGATGAATCCAAAGGATGCATTACACCCATAATGCAAAATCTTAGATCATCCACAATACGATTTCGATTGTATCTTTAACGACGGAAAAACATCGTTAGCATTACATTTAGCGAATGTGATTAAAGAGGCAAACACCGACGTATTTTTAGACAGTTAAAGTACTTGGACCTAGGATGCCACAGTGGAAAAGTTGGTGGAAGAAAATTATGAGGATGTTGTGGAAGACAGTAAGAAGAGTAAAATAGTAATAGATTTGGACAACAAAGTATTTCAGTTACGTTATTGCGTGCGAAGAAGAGGAATAATAGTTTAAAAACAGTCCAACACAATTTCGGAAAGGTTAAGGATACAAAATTACTATACAGATCGCAAATACAAGTCAGTGAAGGTGGAATACCAAGCGATAAATTACTACAGATTTCAAAATACGTATTGGAATAATTCCAGAAGACATGCGCTATACCACTACCTGTTCATGACGGGACCTGGAACAATGGACTTTGAGGGCGAGAGATGAAGTTAATTTGTCTTGCCACCTACACATAGCATAGTAATTTAATTGATACTACTTTAATTTATTTAATTTAACTTATATTGGATCTGAGGTGTGTACACATCGCCCATCTCTTTCATTATTGTTTACCTTTTTGAAATTATTTTTAGACGCCTCATGTAAAATGAAGCTAACTCATAACGTAGTAGATGTATTGGGAAGTGTATCTAGGAAGAGGTTCAAGATATAAATTATTAGTAAAGAATTTCACTTAGAGTGAAAATTTTTCTGTGCAATTCAGGATATCTCGATTATATAATATATTATATTGGTTTTTTGTTTATTTAATATAAATAATTTTGTGTGTTGTGTTGTTTTAGTAATTTGATAGTTTTATAGTTTATTGGTAATGTAAGTGTTTTATGAAATATTAGATTAAATTTGTGAAAGTAGGTTTAATTTGTTGTACCTTTTGCATCAGTGTATATCAAAATTTTAGTATTTGTTTTATTTGTCTGGATTTAGATTGGTCTATAAATAACTTATAGTTAATGTATCATAATTATTGTTCAGTTAGTTATAGAAATCAAATGTTAATCGCTTCCTAAGACATTTAGTTTCTTAAGAAAAAATTAATTTTTGAAAGGTAAACACTTTGTATTTAATTTTTTAAATATAAATATTAACTTATTTATTCTTTAAGGGATAAACTCTAAAGTTATTAACCTACAATTTCTATATTTTAGAATATAAGTAGGCTTTAAACCAGCTATCTTTAATGTTACATTTTATTTCATTATTTTAGAGTTTGAGCTTATAATTATTTTAGGTTTTGCATTAAGACTCCTAATTTAATTTTATAATCTTTGTAATGATGAGAGAAATATTATATTTATTTGCATAAAAAGTTTGCTTTCCTTAACTTACTATACGGAACTGGGTAAAACTGATTTCCACCTGTATACCAAAAACATGTACCCTTGAAAATATTTTGAGGTCTGGCCTCCTCAATGAGTAAATTTTTAAAGAGCCATGGTATTTTGACTGTGACCTAAATAAACAAACTTTTCATTAATATGTCATTGATTTATGTTGTTTTGATCCATAATTTATGATCGTAATATTAAGATACCTTAGGCATAACAGCGGAAGTGTTTTCGAGAACTCACATCAGCAAAACAGAGTGCAACCTTGATATTGAATTAAGATAAATTTTGGGTGCAGGAGCCCAATATTTAGGTCTGTTCGACCTTTCAGTTCTTACATGATCTGAGTTCAGGTCAGTTTCTGTCGTAAGGTTATTTACCCATATTAGTATAAAGGGAACATATGGGTAAAATATTTTTTATGTTATTGATTGATATTAATTAGTTACTGTTTTGACAGATTAATGTGTTGAATTTAGAATTCATTTATGTAGATATTTTTAGTAGTATTGATACATTGTGATTTATTTATGTTTGTTTTAAATTTTGTTCAACTAGTTATTTGTGTTTTAATTAGTATGACTTGTTTAATCTTATTAGAGCATAAGGCTTTAGGTTATATTCAAATTCGTAAGACCCCAAGTAAGGTAGGGTTTGTTGTTATCCCTCAGCCTTTTAGTGACCGTATTAAATTTGTTTTTCAAGCAGCAGCCTAACCCTGTTATATCAAATTATTTACTTTATTATTTTTCTACTGTTTTCAATTTAATGATTTATTTGGATGTTTGAGTAATTTTTCCTTATTTGACTTACATGTGTTCCGTTTCTTATGGGTTTCTATTTTTTTATGCTGTACTAGATTAGGTGTTTATACTGTAATGATTGCTGGTTTATCTTCTAATTCAGATTACTCTTTGTTAGGTTATTAACGTTCTGTTGCTCAATCCATTTCATATGAAATTAGATTAGCCTTGATTTTATTATCTTTGATTATTTTAGTTGGTAGATATAATAGACTTTATTTTATGAGTAATCAGCTTTACTGTTGATTTATTATTATTTCTTGTCCTTTAGCCTTAGCTTGTTTTGCCTCTTGCTTTGCTGAAACTAAGCGAACTCCTTTTGATTATTATTTTCAGGGTCCAGTATTGATTATAGTACATGTGTTTTCACTTTAATTTTCGTTGCAGAATATACTAGAATTGTTTTTATAAGTATGTTATTAGCTTCAATTTTTAGGGGGCCATTTTTACTGTTATGTTTATTAAGATTGCTATTTTGCATTTGTTTGAGTTTGGGGCACTTTACCACAATTTCGATATAATAAGTTAATGTATTTAACCTGAAAGAACTTTTTACCTTTGTCTAAATTTTATTTTTTTTATTGGTTTGAAGATTATATTTATCTCATTTGTTTAGTGAAATTTTTTGGAAAAAGTTAATAGAAGATTTAAACTTCTAGTTTTATGTTTTCAAAACATATCCTTTTCCTAAGGATATTGATTTACTCCTTTTTATTCTGTAAACAGCTTTTCTCATGCCTTTGCAACATGTACATTAATTAAGAAGATGTGAAGTAAATAATTGTTAGGATTTGTCTTGTTATGACATATGGTTCTTAAACTGCTTGTTTACTAGTTCAGGTTAGTAAACATACAACTACTATGTTTCAAAATGAGATTTGATTAACTGGGTATAATTGAATACCTCAGAATGGTGTTTTGTTATACTATGGTAAAATTATTAAGATTCTAATTCATGGAAATAATGCAATAAGGCCTCCCAATTTATTGGGTATTGAATGTAGAATTGTATAAGCAATTAGAAAGTATCATTCTGGTTGAATGTGAACTAGTGTTACTAGTGGATTAGCTGGCACAAAGTTACTTGGGTCTCCCAGAAGGTAAGGATTAATTAGACATAATGTAATTAATAATGTTATTAATACAAATGTGATAGAATCCTTAAAAGTGAAATTTGCGTGGAATGGAATTTTTCCGATATCTCCATTTAATCCAAAAGGATTATTAGATCCTGTAGGAAGAATAAATAGATTGTGGCCCTAGCTGCAATAATAGATGGTAATACAAAAATGAATGTTTTAAGGTTGCAGTATCAGCAGCGAAACCCCCTCATACCCAATGAAATGTGTTCCTAAATATGGAATTGCTGAAAATAAATTAGTAATTACTATTGCACATCAGAATGATATTTGACCTCAAGGTAGAACATATCCCATGAAGGCAGTTGCTATGACTAAGACTCAGATTATTCTCACAATTATTCAGGTGTGTATGTACATATAAAGTCTGTAATAGAATCCTTGTCCTACATGCAAATAAATGCATGTAAAAAATATGGATGCTCCATTTGCATCTAATCTTCAGATAATTCAACCATTGTTTACATCTAGACAGATGTGAGCTACATTAGTAAATGTTATTTCAATATTTAAGGTATAGTCTATAGCTAAAAATAGCCGAGTCACGATTTTAATTATTAAACATGATCCTAATAGACCATAATTCCATCAAAATGAAACATTTCTTGGTGCAGGTAGATCAATTAAGGAGTTACTAATAATTTACTTAATGTTTGTTTTAATTGTAAGGGTTTCTTCATTAGTAAAATTATCTATTTTACAAATAGGTCCCCGGATAATATTAGTGATCTTAACTACTTCTAATAGTGCTAAAAATAGATGGTATAATAATTATTATTACTGTAATAATAAATTTTGGTCTGTTATTTAATTTTTCTATAGAGACCGTTATTTCTTGGTAATTGAATGAATTATTAATATTTATAGTTTGCTTATTTTAAAGAAGTCTATTTTAAAGATGTCTATTTAAAGAAGTCTATATACCATTATATCTATAATAATTAATGTTGATTTAATGAAGATTCATATTGTCAAGGTACCAGTTACAGTAATTGATCTAGGCTGAAATATCTTATTTGGTGTAATTCATGTGCTATAGATGAACAAGACTAATATACCACCATGAAATGTTGAAAACTGAATGTATGACAAATCAATAACTTTCTGTTATTGTCCCTGTTATTAACCCAAAAAGGAAAATTTGAAGAATAATGAAAAGTGTTATTGATATTGGGTATATTAATTTAATAAAATTAATATTTATTACATTTGATAGTGATATAATTATTATTTTAATCATTTCAGGGGTTAGTTTATTGAAATATCGGTGTTGGGGACCGATGATGGAAAGCGTTTGCATCCTTGAAGTTTTAATCGTGGGGGATAGATTTATTTCCTGTTTACAAGTCTGGTGACATTTTTACTATTAATACCAATGTTTATATTATCTGTTTCTTACTACTTTTGAGATCATCAAATATTGCTGCTTCTCCTTCATTAAATTTGGTAGGTGAGTTGAGATTATTAAATAGAATTATGTCTCAATCTTGTGTCAGAGGTTTGCTCCTAATTTATCTTTTTATGCAGCTGTTTATATATTCTTATTCCCAACATGTTATTATTATTTTGTGATTTATACTTTTTCTCTCGATTATCTTTGGGAGCATCATCTTTTACTTTTACATTGATTGCTTTTATCCCACTGTACCATTTTTTGGAACAAAAGTTTGTAATTTTTTTGTGTGGACAGGGATTTTGGTTTTTGGTAAGTTTGTCACACTGCTGGCCTTCTACATGCTCTTTGCTTTCACACAAATCTGCCAGTTGTTCTGTGAGGATCTGCATAGCAACACTGTTGGTACTCTAGTAATTGCTGTTTATGGAAAAATGACAACAAGGAAAGGGCAGTAAGTTTTACTATATTTGGCAGTGCATAACGATATTATAGTCTATTATAGTGTCTTGTATTTACAAGAATGATATTGTGTGTGTGTGTGTGTGTGTTATTTGTTAATATCTGTTTTCAACAATGGGTTATAATGCATAATATCTGAGTGTTTCATTTTTGGAACAGTGGGATCAGATAGGTGCATTGAAATAACAGAAAAGCACTTGGCTTTTAGGTTGACTGCCGATTAAATTATAGCATTAGTGGAAGAGGAGATTGATTTTTCTGATGCTCATTTATACGTAAATCCTCTTGATGACCCATGTGGTCAGATGAAGATTTAAGTGAAAAGTGTGAAAGTGATATAAATCATCTAAGAGGCAACCAACTGAGATCTGTTGCAGAAGCAAAAGTTACAAAATATTGTGAGGGGGAAATTGATATCCAAGAGGTAATATTATGAATTGAAGATTTTCATTATAATTTTCTAAGTTACTTATCTGTAACTATATCAATATTATTTTTGGTTTCTAGAAGGTTGATGTATCATTTTACAGATAGGTCCTAGGCTGTCTAATGAGCCATCATGTTCAACTTCTAGTGCTGCCCATATTGACAGTGTTCTCAGTCCGGAATGTTCTACATCAGATACTATTCTTATTACTGGTAGAAGAAAAAGGTTGGATAGGAGATGGACTCAGGATGATGTAAATGAAGGGCGTCAAACGAAACTCGTCTACCTTGAACGGGGAAACCAGATGGCGCTAAGGTTGGCCCGCTAGATGGGGCTGCCATTGGTCAAATGGGTATCAACTGCGTTTTTTTAATAGGAACCCCCATTTTTATAACATATTCGTGTAGTACGCAAAGAAATATGAATGTTTTAGTTGGGCCACTTTTTTTGCTTTGTAATAGATTGCACTGTAATAGTCACAAACATATGGCTCACAAATTTAGGTGAGCAGTTGGTAACAGGTAGGTTTTTTAAATTAAAATACAGAACATAGGTACGTTTGAACATTTTATTTCGGTTGTTGCAGTGTGATACATGTACCTTTGTGAACTTACCATTTGTGAGAACGCATGCTGTTACAGCGTGATTACCTGTAAATACCACATTAATGCAATAAATCCTCAAAATTATGTCCGTCAACCTCAATGCATTTGGCAATATGTGTAACGACAATCCTCTCAACAGCGAGCAGTTAGCCTTCTGTAATGTTCGTACATGCATTGGCAATGCGCTGATGTATGTTATCAGTCGTTGTCGGTGGATCACGATAGCAAATATCCCTCAACTTTCCCCACGGAAGAAATCTGGGGACGTCAGATCCGGTGAACGTGCGGGCCACTATATGGTGCTTAGACGACCAATCCACCTCCCACGAAATATGCTATTTAATACCGCTTCAACTGCATGCGAGCTATGTGGCGGACATCCATCATGTTGGAAGTACATCGCCATTCTGTCATGTAGTGAAACATCTTGTAGTAACATCGGTAGAACATTATCTAGGAAATCACCATTTAGATTGTCATCGATAAAATGGTGACCAATTAACCTTCCTCCCATAATGCCGCACCATACATTAACACACCAAGGTCGCTGATGTTCCACTTGTTGTAGCCATCGTGGATTTTCCATTGCCCAATAGTGCATATTATGCCGGTTTACGTTATAACTGTTGGTGAATGGCGCTTCGTCGCTAAATAGAACGCGTGCAAAAAATCTGTCATCGTCCCATAATTTCTTTTGTGCCCAGTGGCAGAACTGTACTCTATGTTCAAAGTCGTCGCCATGCAATTCCTGGTGCATAGAAATATGGTACGGGTGCAATCGATGTTGATGTAGAATTGTCAACACTAACGTTTTTGAGATTGCCGATTCTCGCGCAATTTGTCTGCTACTGATGTGCGGATTAGCTGCGACAGCAGCTAAATCACCTACTGGGTATCATCATTTGTTGCAGGTCATGGCTGACGTTTCACATGTGGCTGAACACATCCTGTTTCCTTAAATAACGTAACTAACTGGCGAACGGTCCGGACACTTGGATGATGTCGTCCAGCATACCGAACAGCATACACAGCACATGCCCGTTGGGCATTTTGATCACAATAGCCATACATCAAGACGATATCGACCTTTTCCTCAATTGGTAAACGGTCCATTTTAACACAGGTAATGTATTACGAAGGAAATACCGTCCACACTGGCGGAATGTTAAGTGATACCACGTACTTATACGTTTGTGACTTTTACAGCGCCATCTATCACAAAGCGAAAAAAGTGGTCCAACTAAAATATTTATTTACGTGCTACACGAATATGTAATAAAAAATGGGGGTTCCTAAAAAACGCACTTGATATCCGTTTGACCTATGGCAGCGCCATCTAGCGGGCCAACCATAGTGCCATCTGGTTCCCCCCTTTAAGCTTGACGAGTTTCGTTCCTTTTAGTTTTTTCGTTTGATGCTTATTTCGTGAGGTATTTGGCCCGATCGCTATCAATGAACCACCCTGTATATTGTGAAGTTACAGTCAAGATCTCTAGCTCTTTGGTTGGTTGGTTGGTTTGGGGAAGGAGACCAGATAGCGTGGTCATTGGTCTCATCGGATTGGGGAAGGATGGGGAAGGAAGTTGGCCGTGCCCTTTCAGAGGAACCATCCCGGCATTTGCCTGGAGTGACTTAGGGAAATCACGGAAAACCTAAATCAGGATGGCCGGACGCGGGATTGAACCATCGTCCTCCCGAATGCGAGTCCAGTGTCTAATCACTGCGCCACCTCGCTCGGTTTAGCTCTTTAAATAAGTGTCTGCAGGATGATTTTGGATGAGTAAATAACACTGTAACCATTTAACGACAATGCCTTTTCTACTCCTTGATCCCCTGCATTGCACTTGTTGTTCTTGTACCGTTCACTGTTTCTATTTTGATTTTTTTCTCTCAGTCCAGTACACCTTCTTCCTGCTTTCATGCTTGATCTGTGCTCAGTTTTCGATGGGCTGTCCACTGGGATCTGTTACCACTAAATAAGACTGGGGCGCAGTGGATAGATTCCCTTGTAAAAGAGCTTCAACGTCGTAACATGTATGGGGCTCGATCAAATCGTATTAAGATAGCAGGGCCGCAAAACATTGTCCCGCAGCACAGTGGACTAACTCTATTCAAAACCTGGACAGATTTTGAAAGAAGAAAGGGCGCGCGTTGTGTCTTTAGCCAAGCGGAATCTTGCGTAGATTACACCGGTGCATAGTTGACCAATGCTACGGTGTCATTCCAGTCTCAATTCGATACATTACGTGGGGTGACCGAAGACGACACATTTTTCAGATATTGTTTTTGTGACCTGTTTAATATGTGACTGTGATCCTGCCTTGTTCTATAAATAATAAGTAGTGTAGATCTCCAGATGATATGTTTGTAACATTTTTAACCAATGCGATGACGTATATCGACATAAAACTAAACTACTACCGACATTTTCCGAAATCGTTGGCTACAAAATTTTCTCTGCGTGGCTCCACTTCTGTAAATGGCTCTCCTACTATATTAATACTATAGTTACAGAGTTCAAATGTATTTGCATGCACGCATTTGCACGTTTTTAGTGGACGCTCATCTTCTTAAAGGCATTTCATTCTTTCAGGAGTCGTCGGTGTTTCCTAATAGACCTCTTGTTTTAATTTCCCTCATGGATAAAAGTATAGATGTGTTAAGTTTGGTGAGTGTGCAGATCTTTTTACATTTCCTGAACGACCGTTCTATTGCCCTTCAAATGTTCTCTTAAGTGGGATCTGTCATTACACGTGCGGAAGGGGAGGGGCGTTTGACATAATGTTACTTCACTGATTTCCCATTGTCCAGCTGGATGTCTTACAATAACTGCTGCAGCAGTATGTCTTATGAACTCGAGATACGTGGATTCAGATCAATAACACTGGAACCCATGATGTGTGTCTTGAAAAACACTCACCAAATGTTGGTAGGCCAGTTCTTTAAGTCAGTGTGGATTTTCAACTGACGATAGTGCATACTGCGAAGGTTGATTTGCCCATCGCTTGTAAACTATGCTTCCTCTTTAAGCAAAATTTTGCGTAAATATGCCACATCCCTTTGTACTTTTGGTAGATAACATTCACAGAACTGTAACCAATTTTGAAAGTCACTGCCATAAACCTGTAGCTGCAGCAAAACGTGAGAAGGATGTAATGCAATGAAATGTAGTGTTCACAGGACACTCGTTTGGTTCATCCCTCTCGAACTTCCGAGATGCCTCTTAGTACATTTGCGTTGTTTGTTACTGCTGCTAATATATGTATAAGTTTCATTTCTTTCATCAGTTGCTTTTCGTTTTCCTTGGCGTATTTTATTCTGCATACCACAATTTTCTAGAACTTTTCTAATGTCTGTAAAGACAGATCATGAAAGCTTGCCTCGATCTGGATACCATACAATCGCACAGCTGCTCTAATAGTTTGGAGACATTCTTCATAAATGAGATTCACTTCTTTTACTGTTGTGTACTTTGTGAATGTCTCAAAGACATTTCAAGCAGGTTATCTGTTGGCTACAACAGCAGAATGCAGACTGATGGGCTTCAAACACACAGGTAAACATAAGATCCATAGCAGAGTTACGCGTTTTCTTACATTTGTTATAATGGGAGAAACGTTTGTGGAACCTCTTCTCCTGATGGCGGGACAGTGGTTCACAGTGCTGTTATCTCGTTACAATTTAATCAAGAACGGTGGTTGTCAAACTTTCTTGCTCAAGAACCAACACTGACACTATGCGGCAGCACTTCGGTCCATGTATGTATGGATCATAACATTTATTGGTAACTTACATAAATTAGTATGTTATGAGCCACAATATATTAGCTATAGTCCAGATGTGATAAGTTGGCCACCAGCTCCAAGTACAGATCGTTAAAAGTAGGCACTATTCGGATCCCTTCGTGTCGAGTATTCTCCATTTACGATTGCTGCGATCCTCAATGACCCGGTGTTATTGCACTCTAATTTCTTGTTGCTGTTGTTATTGTTGTTGTTTGTGTGAGTGGATAATTAATAACGGCCATTGTATTTAAATGCATTATGCAATGTGAGACACCACCACAAATGTTTATCAAACGTTTTGATTGTCATTTGTCATCTACTCATTGCGTTGTATTACAACAGCCTTAATTTCATTTCATATTCCTCTCTGCGCAACGTGTACCACATTTGAAGATGCACTTTTACGAATCCATGTTACTTCTGTGTGAAATTTAGACCACAGCAGCTGATCGGTGTGAATCGTTGTCTGTACTGAAAGACAAACAATAAAACATTCCACCTATCTCAGCCTCAGACCCCTCAGTTGCCACACTGCTTACCCTTCTGCCCTTCCCTCGATATGTTGGCTATTGATACATAATCAGCATGGTTTCAGAAAACATCGTTCTTGTGCAACGCAGCTAGCTCTTTATTCGCACGAAGTAACGGCCACTATCGACAGGGGACCTCAAGTTGATCCATATTTCTAGATTTCCGGAAAGCTTTTGACACCGTTCCTCACAAGCAACTTCTAATCAAGCTGCGGGCCTATGGGGTATCGTCTCAGTTGTGCGACTGGATTCGTGATTTCCTGTCAGGAAGGTCGCAGTTCATAGTAATAGATGGCAAATCATCGAGTAAAACTGAAGTGATATCAGGTGTTCCCCAGGGAGGCGTCCTGGGACCTCTGCTGTTCCTGATCTATATAAATGACCTGGGTGACAATCTGAGCAGTTCTCTTAGGTTGTTCGCAGATGATGCTGTAATTTACCGTCTAGTAAGGTCATCCAATGACCAGTATCAGCTGCAAAGCGATTTAGAAAAGATTGCTGTATGGTGTGGCAGGTGGCAGTTGACGCTAAATAACGAAAAGTGTGAGGTGCTCCACATGAGTTCCAAAAGAAATCCGTTGGAATTCTATTACTCGATAAATAGTACAATTCTCAAGGCTGTCAATTCAACTAAGTACCTGGGTGTTAAAATTGGAAAGACCACATAGAAAATATTGTGGGGAAGATGAGCCAAAGGTTGCGTTTCATTGGCAGGACACTTAGAAGATGCAACAAGTCCACTAAAGAGACAGCTTACACTACACTCGTTCGTCCTCTGTTAGAATATTACTGCGCGGTGTGATCCTTACCAGGTGGGATTGACGGAGGACATCGAAAGGGTGCAAAAAAGGGCAGCTCGTTTTGTATTATCACGTAGTAGGGGAGAGAGTGTGGCAGATATGATACGCGAATTGGAATGGAAGTCATTACAGCAAAGACGTTTTTCATCACTGCGAGATCTATTTACGAAATTTCAGTCACCAACTTTCTCTTCCGAATGCGAAAATATTTTGTTGAGCCCAACCTACATAGGTAGGAATGATCATCAAAATAAAATAAGAGAAATCAGAGCTCGAACAGAAAGGTTTAGGTGTTCGTTTTTTCCGGGCGCTGTTCGGGAGTGGAATGGTAGAGAGATAGTATGATTGTGGTTCGACGAACCCTCTGCCAAGCACTTAAATGTGAATTGCAGAGCAGTCATGTAGATGTAGATGTAGAGGTAAGCCGCCAACTCTATTTACTATTAGCTCGAGGCCAAATTCATCGACAGGAATTAAAATTAAGCACACCTTAAAAATTTCTGTATCTCTATTTTTGTTTGTTACTGAGCAAGAAAACTTCACTCTGAATAAACTCTTCACGGTAAATGACATCTTTGGATTTGGCTGTTAGTTACCAGATCCATATTATTATAAAATACCGCTGAGAACCGCGGGTGGCCAAACACTTGATTGGGACCGTATGCAGTCCACAGACCGCAGTTTGACTACCACTGTCTTAGAACCTTCTTTCAGGTGTCACAGAGAAAGTATGTACGAGTAGTTCCTTTAGGAAAAAACAAAGTTGGTGTGGTAATTCGGTTACTATAAACGATAAAAATTACTTCCGAACGTCAGGAAATTTGCCATATTGTCCACTGTAATTTGGCGAGAACGGCACCTCGAGATATTGATTCATTCTGGATATTTTTCTTGCGGCCTGTCTTAGTTGCCTCACCCTGTATAACTTCATAACGCATTCCTGCAGTGCATTAAAGTAGTGAGAGGCTGTTAGGTAATTACAGAAACAGCTGAAAATATGCCCGTTAAAAATGCCACTTCAGTCATTCATCTGATAAACATAAAGACTGAAGTTCAAGCATAGCACCGCTTTACAGTGAGGTGACAAAAGTCATTGGATAGCGATATGCACGTATACAGATGGTGGTAGTGTCGGGTACACAAGGTATAAAAGGGCAATGCATTGGAGGAGCTGTCATTTGTACTCACAAGGGAAACTCCCCATTGAACCCTCCTCAGATCTGGTGGTAAGAGAGCCCAATGGACAGCCCATCAAAAACTGAACACAGCTAAAGCATGAAAACAGGAAGAAGGTGTACTGAACTACGAAAAAAGAAGCAAAATAGAAACAGGGAATGGTGCAGGCTCAAGAAGTGCGACATAGAGCAGTCTAGAACAACCACGGCCTCATGGTGAAGTAGTCATAGTGTTAGATTGCTAGACAAGCGAGTCCTGTTCAAAGCTTCCTCATGTCAAATTTGGTTTTCTTGTCCGCCTGCTTAGCCGGGTGGTAACGTGCTCGCCTCCCATGTAAGTGGGCCCGGGTTCGATTCCCGGCCAGGTAGGAGATTTCACAGGTGCGCAAGTCACCCAGTGTGGGGTTGAATGAAATAAGACATGCACTTGGAGGCCGAACTTCCCTGAGAAGGCGCCTCCCGGCCCATGATGCCATATGCTCATTTCATTTTTTTCCTCTATGGTTTGCTGTATTCAAATCTGTGTCTGTGTCCTGGTGTAATATCCATTTGTAATAGCGAGATGTAAGGAAGCGACCTGAATTGAAAGTCGATTCTGCACAACTACTCTATTACCAGCCAAAAGGAAGTGACTTTCGAATGGGGACCTCAAAGATTTGATGATGTAACGAATTTGGCAAGGGAGACTGGCGTTTTAGCAAAATTTACAACAAAACTGTTCACTGAAAGATTGTTTGATTAAACAGAGAATTTGAAAAGTTTATTGTTATACTTCTGTTCTAATGGCATCAAGAACATGTTATCACGGAGGTGTCTCTGCTACTGATCACACTGGCCTCCAGCACTCAAAGATAACTTTGTGATAAATGCATATGTTTACTGCTAGAACAGCATTCAAACATTACACTTTAGTAATTAGTTCTACAGTGACATATAAAGTTTAATGCATTCTTATACATATCTTAGTTTGGTGTAACTCTGAGTAATCTGCTTCCTTCTGTTGCTGCTGCTGCTGAAGTCGTCCACCAGTCCACTTCATCTGCAAACTGGATCTAGTTACTTGAATTCCATGAAGCAACCCAGGTCGTTTTATAGTGGTTTATTAATGACAAGCTGCGCAACTTCTTTTTGGCGGGAGCCCATTCCACATAACAGGCTACATAATCACCAAACTCATAGTACAACAATTAGATTATTACAATTATGTGCAACATTGTGGTTACATCTGTGAACTGCATCCAAGTGAGCCTCCTCTGATTCTTCTGATCCCCCTATTTATATGTTCTTAACAATGAAGTTAACAAAACTATAGCGTAAAATTACAAAATTAACAATTAAAATCTCAAAGTTACTATGAATAGCTAAACAGAAAACCTTTCGTATTTTATGCCCAATCTGTCATAAACAATATAAAAGATTTTTGTATAAGATATATATAACATTATACAAAACAGTGAAAAACAACAATGCCAAACTATTTTTTCTTATTTATGGCTTAATTAGTGAATGCAAAATAATGCTAGCATATATTAGATGAACATGACATACAAGTAAACAAGTATAATAATAGATTTTATGGAATTTAATGTATTATACGAAAACACTTATTTTGTGCAGGTATACTACATACAATTTTAACTACGAAACTTTCAATAAATTTCCTCTTCGGAGGGCGTTTCATTAGGGTATCGAAAAAGGAATTAAAACAAGGGGTTGTTTTATTTCAATGACAAGGCGACAAGTCAACCGAATGCTCCACCAAAAAACATGTCTGGTGTGTCATCCACGTCATTAGTGATGGTACGTGTCTCATACGATGGGAATCTCTTATCGACACACCTAATTTGTAGGCTCGGTGAGCAAATGCCCGATTTTGGTTTTCGTATGAACGTGAATGTAATCATTCACAAGGAAATGATGAAAACATAATTGTGTGTCACATGAGCTGCTTCAAATGAATGCAACAGTTTCGCAATCGCACAGTTTCTATGTGCTCTGTCGAAAGATGTGCATTTAACGTTTCTGAAGTTTTGGAAGTTTTTACTCTTGAATTCCTTGTAACGTAGTTCACAGCCCATTTACTTGTTTTCATTTCTGTGAGATTTGGTATCTTGCCTGCTCTCACTATTCATCTCACTTACTTGGGATGGTAATAAATTCTTACCACATGACTCATATTCTACAACCAATGTATAGTATGAAACAGCTAGAACTACATAAAGGGAGCAAACATTTAAGTGACCATACGGGTAGTTTATAATGCTGTGAAAAAAAGAAAAAAAATAAATGGCATGAGGGAGTTTTGAACCCGGCTCATACACTTTCTTGTCCAACACTGTGAGCACTTCACCACGACAACGTTGCTATTCCATTCGGATCGATGTTGCACTTGTTAAGCTTGGGCCTTTCACTGTTCTTTTCTTTTCTTTTTTTTATGGTTCAGTATACCTCTTTCCTATTTTCATGCTTGATCTGTGTTCAGTTTGTGATGGGCCATCTTACCATTAAATCTGAGGAGGGTTCGATGGCGAGCTTTCTTTGTCAGGTGATTCATATGGTGAGGTTTCCCACATGATTATGGCCACACAACAGAAATGAAGAGACTTTGAAAGTGGAGTGATAGTCGGAGCTAGTCGCACAGGACATTCAATTTCGAAAGTCGCTAGGGAATTCAACATTCCGAGAGCTACAGTGTCAAGAGTGTGCCGAGAATACCAAATTTCAGGCACCAGAGACAAAGCAGTAGCCCACGCCTTCAGTTAAAGGCACCGCAAAAGCGAATGACTTAACGGAAGCTGTTATTGGAAGCCAGCCGATGTGGCCGAGTGGCTCTAGGCACTTCAGTCTGGAACCGCGCGACCGCTACGGTCGCAGGTTCGAATCCTGCCTCGGGCATGGATGTGTATGATGTCCTTAGGTTAGTTAGGTTTAAGTAGGGAGGGAATAGGATACAGTTGTAGCAGTGTGCGATTTGCAGGGGGGGATGGGGGGGATTTCCCCCTCTCTGAATCAGACCATCCTCTCCTCTGGTTTTAGTTTATGCATCCCAGCCTGGGGTGTTTATTTCCCACGCACTGGAGTAAAACTTTACATATAATTTAAATTTGTGGAGCCGAACACTGAAAGTTTTTAATACAGTCTTATTATTAATATCTTTGCTTATTAATTCTGAAAAAGCGTTATCTAGTAGTTATTGTTGTTGTCTTCAGTCCAGAGACTGATTTGATGCAGCTCTCCATGCATGTAGTAGTTAAGCATTTCAAAACGTTTAGAACTAAATCATCATTATCATGTTGTCATTGTTGCTTTCATCTAAGGTGCATCATCCGTTTACTTGCGAGCTTGTATCATGATGGACGAAAGTACAATGGTTTCCAATAAAACTTGTTTAATAATATATATATATATATATATATATATATATATATATATATATATATATATATAGTTATAATAGAGGGAAACATTCCACGTAGGAAATATATATCTAAAAACAAAGATGATGTGACTTACCAAATGAAAGTGCTGGCAGGTCGACAGACACACAAACAAACACAAACATACACACAAAATTCAAGCTTTCGCAACAAACTGTTGCCTCATCAGGAAAGAGGGAAGGAGAGGGAAAGACGAAAGGATGTGGGTTTTAAGGGAGAGGGTAAGGAGTCATTCCAATCCCGGGAGCGGAAAGACTTACCTTAGGGGGAAAAAAGGACGGGTATACACTCGCACACACACACATATCCATCCACACATATACAGACACAAGCAGACATATTTAAAGACAAAGAGTTTGGGCAGAGATGTCAGTCGAGGCAGAAGTGCAGAGGCAAAGATGTTGTTGAATGACAGGTGAGGTATGAGTGGCGGCAACTTGAAATTAGCGGAGATTGAGGCCTGGTGGATAACGGGAAGAGAGGATATATTGAAGAGCAAGTTCCCATCTCCGGAGTTCGGATAGGTTGGTGTTAGTGGGAAGTATCCAGATAACCCGGACGGTGTAACACTGTGCCATGATGTGCTGGCCGTGCACCAAGGCATGTTTAGCCACAGGATGATCCTCATTACCAACAAACACTGTCTGCCTGTGTCCATTCATGCGAATGGACAGTTTGTTGCTGGTCATTCCCACATAGAATGCGTCACAGTGTAGGCAGGTCAGTTGGTAGATCACGTGGGTGCTTTCACACGTGGCTCTGCCTTTGATCGTGTACACCTTCCGGGTTACAGGACTGGAGTAGGTGGTGGTGGGAGGGTGCATGGGACAGGTTTTACACCGGGGGCGGTTACAAGGGTAGGAGCCAGAGGGTAGGGAAGGTGGTTTGGGGATTTCATAGGGATGAACTAAGAGGTTACGAAGGTTAGGTGGACGGCGGAAAGACACTCTTGGTGGGGTGGGGAGGATTTCATGAAGGATGGATCCCATTTCTGGGCAGGATTTTAGGAAGTCGTATCCCTGCTGGAGAGCCACATTCAGAATCTGATCCAGTCCCGGAAAGTATCCTGTCACAAGTGGGGCACTTTTGTGGTTCTTCTGTGGGAGGTTCTGGGTTTGAGAGGATGAGGAAGTTGCTCTGGTTATTTGCTTCTGTACCAGGTCGGGAGGGTAGTTGCGGGATGCGAAAGCTGTTGTCAGGTTGTTGGTGTAATGCTTCAGGGATTCCGGACTGGAGCAGATTCGTTTGCCACGAAGACCTAGGCTGTAGGGAAGGGACCGTTTGATGTGGAATGGGTGGCAGCTGTCGTAATGGAGGTACTGTTGCTTGTTGGTGGGTTTGATGTGGACGGACGTGTGAAGTTGGCCATTGGGCAGGTGGAGGTCAACATCAAGGAAAGTGGCATGGGATTTGGAGTAGGACCAGGTGAATCTGATGGAACCAAAGGAGTTGAGGTTGGAGAGGAAATTCTGGAGTTCTTCTTCACTGTGAGTCCAGATCATGAAGATGTCATCAATAAATCTGTACCAAACTTTGGGTTGGCAGGCCTGGGTAACCAAGAAGGCTTCCTCTAAGCGACCCATGAATAGGTTGGCGTACGAAGGGGCCATCCTGGTACCCATGGCTGTTCCCTTTAATTGCTGGTATGTCTGGCCTTCAAAAGTGAAGAAGTTGTGGGTCAGGATGAAGCTGGCTAAGGTAATGAGGAAAGAGGTTTTAGGTAGGGTGGCAGGTGATCGGCGTGAAAGGAAGTGCTCCATCGCAGCGAGGCCCTGGACGTGCGGGATATTTGTGTATAAGGAAGTGGCATCAATGGTTACAAGGATGGTTTCTGGGGGTAACGGATTGGGTAAGGATTCCAGGCGTTCGAGAAAGTGGTTGGTGTCTTTGATGAAGGATGGGAGACTGCACATAATGGGTTGAAGGTGTTGATCTACGTAGGCAGAGATACGTTCTGTGGGGGCTTGGTAACCAGCTACAATGGGACGGCCAGGATGATTGGGTTTGTGAATTTTAGGAAGAAGGTAGAAGGTAGGGGTGCGGGGTGTCGGTGGGGTCAGGAGGTTGATGGAGTCAGGTGAAAGGTTTTGTAGGGGGCCTAAGGTTCTGAGGATTCCCTGAAGCTCCGCCTGGACATCAGGAATGGGATTACCTTGGCAAACTTTGTATGTGGTGTTGTCTGAAAGCTGACGCAGTCCCTCAGCCACATACTCCCGACGATCAAGTACCACGGTCGTGGAACCCTTGTCCGCCGGAAGAATGATGATGGACCGGTCAGCCTTCAGATCACGGATAGCCTGGGCTTCAGCAGTGGTGATGTTGGGAGTAGGATTAAGGTTTTTTAAGAAGGATTGAGAGGCAAGGCTGGAAGTCAGAAATTCCTGGAAGGTTTGGAGAGGGTGATTTTGAGGAAGAGGAGGTGGGTCCCGCTGTGACGGAGGACGGAACTGTTCCAGGCAGGGTTCAATTTGGATAGTGTCTTGGGGAGTTGGATCATTAGGGGTAGGATTAGGATCATTTTTCTTCGTGGCAAAGTGATACTTCCAGCAGAGAGTACGAGTGTAGGACAGTAAATCTTTGACGAGGGCTGTTTGGTTGAATCTGGGAGTGGGGCTGAAGGTGAGGCCTTTGGATAGGACAGAGGTTTCAGATTGGGAGAGAGGTTTGGAGGAAAGGTTAACTACTGAGTTAGGGTGTTGTGGTGCCAGATTGTGTTGCTTGGAATTTTGAGGTTTTGGAGGGAGTGGAGCTGGAAGTGGGAGACTGAGTAGATGGGAGAGACTGGGTTTGTGTGCAATGAGAGGTGGTTGAGGTTTGCTGGAAAGGTTGTGAAGGGTGAGTGAGTTGCCTGTCCGGAGGTGGGAAACCAGGAGATTGGATAGTTTTTTTAGGTGAAGGGTGGCATGCTGCTCTAATTTGCGGTTGGCCTGGAGGAGGATGCTCTGAATAGCCGGTGTGGATGTGGGAGAGGAAAGATTGAGGACTTTTATTAAGGATAGGAGTTGACGGGTGTGTTCATTGGCTGAGTTGATGTGTAGGTGAAGGATTAGGTGGGTGAGGGCAATGGATTGTTCGGTTTGGAACTGGTATAGGGACTGATGGAAAGAAGGGTTGCAGCCAGAGATGGGAACTTTAAGTGTGAGGCCTTTGGGGGTTATGCCAAATGTCAGACAAGCCTGAGAAAATAAAATATGTGAGCGTAATCTGGCTAGGGTGAAGGCATGTTTGCGGAGGGAATGTAAATAAAACTTAATGGGGTCGTTGTGGGGGTGTTGTGAGGGTGACATGGTATTAGAAGGTGGAAAGTGTAACATGAGGTTGAAATGAAAATGAAAGATAAAAATATATGGGGAGAGATAAGGGTGAACTAGAAAATAACTGGAGATCTGGTATGAAAAAATGCGAAAAAATGTTGGTTAAGTTGATCCTGTGGTGAACTTGGGTTGGTAGACAGCGATGTGCATGAAGGTTAGGTGGTTGTGTTGCCGCTAAAACACATTAAAGGACGGAGAAATTCGGGAAAATTTCGAAAAAACGTGTAAATGTATTAAAAGGCGTGGTGTTGTGGTGAAAGATTACGGAAATGGGGCTAACAATTGTAAATAATGACGTTAAAACCGGTGGAGAGCGGCAAAAAATGATCAGTGATGTACGAAAAACGGAAGTGGAAATAAAGTAAAAGTTATTAGAACTAGCCGAAATGGTTGTTTAATACGTGAAGGCAGCTGTTATTGAACTAGAAACGGTTAGCGGTATTGTTGAAAGCGCAAAATAAAAATTTTTTGGTTAATAAATTCTTCAGGGAATCCTCAGAACCTTAGGCCCCCTACAAAACCTTTCACCTGACTCCATCAACCTCCTGACCCCACCGACACCCCGCACCCCTACCTTCTACCTTCTTCCTAAAATTCACAAACCCAATCATCCTGGCCGTCCCATTGTAGCTGGTTACCAAGCCCCCACAGAACGTATCTCTGCCTACGTAGATCAACACCTTCAACCCATTATGTGCAGTCTCCCATCCTTCATCAAAGACACCAACCACTTTCTCGAACGCCTGGAATCCTTACCCAATCCGTTACCCCCAGAAACCATCCTTGTAACCATTGATGCCACTTCCTTATACACAAATATTCCGCACGTCCAGGGCCTCGCTGCGATGGAGCACTTCCTTTCACGCCGATCACCTGCCACCCTACCTAAAACCTCTTTCCTCATTACCTTAGCCAGCTTCATCCTGACCCACAACTTCTTCACTTTTGAAGGCCAGACATACCAGCAATTAAAGGGAACAGCCATGGGTACCAGGATGGCCCCTTCGTACGCCAACCTATTCATGGGTCGCTTAGAGGAAGCCTTCTTGGTTACCCAGGCCTGCCAACCCAAAGTTTGGTACAGATTTATTGATGACATCTTCATGATCTGGACTCACAGTGAAGAAGAACTCCAGAATTTCCTCTCCAACCTCAACTCCTTTGGTTCCATCAGATTCACCTGGTCCTACTCCAAATCCCATGCCACTTTCCTTGATGTTGACCTCCACCTGCCCAATGGCCAACTTCACACGTCCGTCCACATCAAACCCACCAACAAGCAACAGTACCTCCATTACGACAGCTGCCACCCATTCCACATCAAACGGTCCCTTCCCTACAGCCTAGGTCTTCGTGGCAAACGAATCTGCTCCAGTCCGGAATCCCTGAAGCATTACACCAACAACCTGACAACAGCTTTCGCATCCCGCAACTACCCTCCCGACCTGGTACAGAAGCAAATAACCAGAGCAACTTCCTCATCCTCTCAAACCCAGAACCTCCCACAGAAGAACCACAAAAGTGCCCCACTTGTGACAGGATACTTTCCGGGACTGGATCAGATTCTGAATGTGGCTCTCCAGCAGGGATACGACTTCCTAAAATCCTGCCCAGAAATGGGATCCATCCTTCATGAAATCCTCCCCACTCCACCAAGAGTGTCTTTCCGCCGTCCACCTAACCTTCGTAACCTCTTAGTTCATCCCTATGAAATCCCCAAACCACCTTCCCTACCCTCTGGCTCCTACCCTTGTAACCGCCCCCGGTGTAAAACCTGTCCCATGCACCCTCCCACCACCACCTACTCCAGTCCTGTAACCCGGAAGGTGTACACGATCAAAGGCAGAGCCACGTGTGAAAGCACCCACGTGATCTACCAACTGACCTGCCTACACTGTGACGCATTCTATGTGGGAATGACCAGCAACAAACTGTCCATTCGCATGAATGGACACAGGCAGACAGTGTTTGTTGGTAATGAGGATCATCCTGTGGCTAAACATGCCTTGGTGCACGGCCAGCACATCATGGCACAGTGTTACACCGTCCGGGTTATCTGGATACTTCCCACTAACACCAACCTATCCGAACTCCGGAGGTGGGAACTTGCTCTTCAATATATCCTCTCTTCCCGTTATCCACCAGGCCTCAATCTCCGCTAATTTCAAGTTGCCGCCACTCATACCTCACCTGTCATTCAACAACATCTTTGCCTCTGCACTTCTGCCTCGACTGACATCTCTGCCCAAACTCTTTGTCTTTAAATATGTCTGCTTGTGTCTGTATATGTGTGGATGGATATGTGTGTGTGTGCGAGTGTATACCCGTCCTTTTTTCCCCCTAAGGTAAGTCTTTCCGCTCCCGGGATTGGAATGACTCCTTACCCTCTCCCTTAAAACCCACATCCTTTCGTCTTTCCCTCTCCTTCCCTCTTTCCTGATGAGGCAACAGTTTGTTGCGAAAGCTTGAATTTTGTGTGTATGTTTGTGTTTGTTTGTGTGTCTGTCGACCTGCCAGCACTTTCATTTGGTAAGTCACATCATCTTTGTTTTTTTTATATATATATATATATATATATATATATATATATATATATATATATATATATATATATATATATATATATGTTTGTCCTTTGAGAGAGTTTCTTGCGATTATTTTTTTTACATTGTTGAGTTAGAAAGTGGGACAGGAGAATGCATTTTCAGCACGCTGTTAGCAGCTCTTGAAAAGTATGGCATTACAAATGATGAACTAAAAAACCACCTTGTAGGTATCGTAACAGATGGTGGCTCAACAATGCTTGGACCTTACAAAGGCGTAGCCGCTCTACTGCATAGTCATTTACATAAGGATTTAACTGTTGTTCATTGTATGAACCACAAAATGAAATTATCTGTCCACGATGTTATGAATGATGTAGCAGATGTATACCATATACAGGTTTTTTTTAGATTCCTTATATTCTGTGTTTTCTCGAATTCCCAAAACTCAGAGACTACTACAAAGTGTTTCACAAGAATTATCCTTGCAGCTATTAAAACTAGGCCGTATTCTTCGTGTACGTTGGGTTGCTTCCTCATTTAATGCTTTTCAAGCTTTTCTTGAAAGTCCAGTTCTCTTGTCCATCTTTTTGAAAAACTGAGACATGATGGTTCCTGATCAACTCAGGAGAGATCTAAATTTGTTCGGTTTACTAAAACATCTCACAAAGTGGCTTTTCTGATAGTGCATACGCGTGAATAGTGAGTTTCGGCATTAACATCTATTTATAAATAACTGTTTAACCATGGGTAACGCCACAGTCCAAGCTAGTAACATATATAATTATACTAACCCCCTAAGACATCCCCCACCCCCACTGGTAAAAGCACAAATCGCACACTGAGTTGTAGGTAAACAACTAGAATTCTCTCAGATACAGATTTATTAGCACTTCGCTTCTACACAGATAAAAGTCCAGAGGCTAACTGCTGTTAGCAGCCAACATCCTCCCAAAGCCCTCTCCCCAAAGATAGCACACTTATACACTGAACAAATATCGATATTTATGGCGCTCTACGCCACATAGCCCCCCCCCCCCCCCCGCCCCCCCATGCGCAGTATGGAGTACGTCCCTGTGAAAGGGGGGGAAGTGAGAAGTTAGGAAGGTAACGTACAGTTCTTCCGCGTCAGGCGGAGGCAGTCGACTGGTAGGAGACTGGGGGGTGAAACCCGATACGTCGACGGCGAAGTGTGCAAGCGACGCTGGTGGCTGAAGACGACGTCCCATCCTGGAGTGGAGGTGTAGCACTTCGTCAGCAGGCCGGCGGAGAATCACCTTGCCAGAAGGCCTAACAAAGGCACGTAAATTGCCACACGCAGCACTTGTGCTCAATTTAAAGCGGCGCACCACACGAGTTTCTGCACTTCCTCCCTCAACATTGTCACACGTGAGTACCACACACACCATATCGCCATCTACGACAACAGATGATTTATGTATGTCATCAGGGTGTACATGTGTTGTGAATTCTTGGGTGGCACCTGTACGAGCAATGGTAGGGAGGTGTGGGAAAGCCATGGCAGGGGGAAGCATCTGCGAAGAGGGGGGTGGCAGGTACACTGGACTGCGCAGGCGACAACCTCGGGCAATCAGCTGACGGACGAAGGAGCATGACCGAAGGCAACGAGGAGCCAGCGTGGATTGAACGGCGTGACAAAGAGCTGTCACACGAAGATGGTAACACAATGGTAGAATCCGAGTGGTTGGCAGTTCAACTGCGAGGGCTGTGAGGAGTGAAACCTCGAAAAGACTGGCCACTCGAATTAGATGAACGCGGGGAAGAAGCAGGGCTCGGCAGAGAAGCACGCTGTGGAGCATCAATACAGCAAATTGACATCCCAGTTGCTAGACTAAAGAAAACTCAAGATAGTTACAGGTACATGGGAGTAAAACTATTTAACATGTTGCCAATAGAGGCACATAATGTGTCACTGAATGAGTTTAAAAGTGTCACAAAGAAATGACTTAGAGAAAAAGCTTTTTATACAATAGAAGAGTTTATAATGTGCACTAAAGCTGATCAAGTACCGGTACTAATATAATTTCACTTAGATTAAACTTATACATGTAAATATAATGCAAATACCTTGTGCAGCATCAAGGACAAAATTTTAGACAATTATGATCTACAATATATTATACCATTTCTGTTAGTTATGTAAACTGTATATGTACACAAATGACGACATCAATTGCATTTTTTATGCCTAAAGATGGATAATAAAATAAATAAATAATTAAAAATAGTTCTAAGTTCTAGGGGACTGATGACCTCGGATGTTGAGTTCCATAGTGCTCAGAGCCATTTGAACCATTTGTTATTGGAACTGTAATGAGGCTTGGTTCGATACTTCAAATCACGCAGCAAAGACAACTAATCGGAGCTGCTTCATTTGCAAGAAAGTAGGAGCTCCGGTTTCGAGTAGATAAAAATGCCATTTTGCCTTAAAATTTCGTTTGCGTAACGTCTTCACCTAACTTTGATAACAAAAAGTTTCCTGCGTGTCGAAAATTCGGTAACATCACAAAAAAATGATTTTCGTGGTTTACGTAATAGTCTTAGTAATTTGTTGCTGTACATAAAATTAAACTCGAAACGTAGTACAACTCTTCCAGAACATACTGATGCCAATTCCGTGTTTGTACCGTGAATAGTTTACATGTTTGGGCGAGTTTTATGAAATGTAACATGACGCTCGTTTTGTGTTCCAGACATGGCAGACGACACGCAGTGAACCTTCTCAAGGATGGAAATTTAGAGAGAAGGAACTCACTCGTCAGAGTAAATGCTTCGAATTTTTTATTCCATAGACCATATGGTCTACGTTTTATTCATACGAAATTGAGAACATTCTCAGAGAATGTTCTTTTGCTCTGAGAATCTTCTCTGCAGAATTTTGTCGTTTTTATTCATGCGACCCAATTCTTGTTGTTTGAGATGTATAGGGGAAGACTTTTCTCTCGATTTATTTATTTATTTATTTGTACAATGGCCAGTGATTTCTGACATTAGCCCAAAGGCAAAGAGTCATTGGCAAAGATACGTACACGCATTAGACGCAATTATGCAATTTGTATTTGTTAAACGTATGTACACACGATGCCTCTTTCGTCGTGCGCAATCGCAGACGCATGGGAATAAAAGGGCATGCACAAAAATTTGTAGAAAGAACGCATGTAGGCATGGACGTTCTCTGTCCACACGTTCCCTCATTGTGCAAGCAGCCTGTCACGAATTCCCTTCTTTGCGTATGAGCTTCTGTTGCATTCATTGTGATGAAAAGACAACAGAAAAAGGGAACACAAAAAGGTACTGTAGGTAATGAATGTATCCAAATAACAGAAGTACGAGACATAGGAAGTGATGAAAACATTTTGTCAGCAAATTTCAAAACAGGTCACAGCGAGATTTTGGTTTTCTGATTGGGAAACAGCAGCGATAAGGCTGGTAATAAAATTTGCCAGTTTGAACTATTTATTCCTCTTTTCAAAACAAAGCATTTTAGTGATTACTTCTGAAACTTGGAAATATTGAAGGGAGGTTCTTAATCGTGACGTGAAGGCTAATTAACTTTCACCGTGTGATTTGTACGTCATTTGTTTGCACAACGTTAATCATGAAAAATTATATACTTGATTAACAGCCACGTACACGACAAATTTGGAAATTTTATAGACGGCAGAATCAACTAGAGCGAACGTTGTAATTTTCAATTTTGTGTGTTTTGCATCAACAGTGTACTTCATTTCAGTTTTTAATAGCTTTTTGAGGAACTAAACAACCCCATAACTTCTTTTGTTCAAATGTCAGGATCCCCAGTTGTTCTGCTTTTAAGTCGACATAGCATGAATATTCTTCCACAGTTTCCATTTATGCCTACAGTTTTCATAAATGTTTGGCTTATTCTTTTTTTTTTTTTTTTTTTTTTTTTTTTTTTTTTTTTTTTTACGGTATCGTATTCTTTACAAGTATATAATCGGAGACCATTTATGTAGTATTTGACGGTCAGGGCGACTGATCTCTAATTTTTATTTAAATCTTCAGAAGGGGCTCTCCAGACGAGTTTCTTCCCCGTCTGTTATCATCTATAAACTTATGCGTGCACACTTTGGGCCAACGGCCCTGTCGCAGTGGGAACACCGATTCCCGTCGGATCATCGAAGTTAAACGCTTGGGCTGGGCTAGCAGTTGGGTGGATGACCGTCCAGTCTGCCGAGCGCTGTTAGCAAACGGGGTGCACTCAAGCCCTTGCGAGGCAAACTGGGGAGTTACTTAATTGAGAAGCGCCAGCTCCGATATCGTAAATTGAAATACAGCCAGTTGAGAGGCGTGCTGTGAGCTGAGGACGACACGGCGGCCGGCCAGTACCATTGAGCCATGGCCTATTCGGGCAGGATTTAGTGCTTCCTTCAGAGTCAGCAGACATTACTGCCCATAATTCGCATCACAACAGAACCACAACACACAGACACATGCTCCTCAGCTACCTGTCGTCTGCTAAAAAAGGGCAAGGAATCTCACCGAAGGCGGGTAGCAATGCACCTGTACGTACGGGCTCCATTTCCATGCACAAAAGCGCATGCGTAGATGCGCTGTTGGAAACTTACGCGCATGCGCAAAGCTGAACACAGCTAAAAAGGCATCGTGTGGACACACCTTAATATAGATACCAAAATGTTATCTGTACTGAGATACAATTATATGTAGTTAGCATTCTCTTCATTCTGGGGGAAGTTCCGCTCATAAATAGATGAAATTATCAATAACTGCGACACGAACTGCAAAGTAACAATTTGTTCGTCGTCGTTGCCATGGTAACGCGTAACGTCAATATAGATAGAGTGACATACAGTATTGGGTGTTTTTATTATGTTGTGTGAGATCGTTGAATTCTTACGAGAACACCTGTGCGTGATACTGATGAAAGTGATGCGGATGAAACATGAATATAATTTGGTAACATTTTATCTCAGATCTAAACCGAAAATCGTTTTATAAGGTAAGATACTTTAACTCGAAATGACAGACAACGAAAACCCGAATGTATTTTTCAGCCGTATTAAGGAGGACAAATACCTGCTTGTGTGTTTCCAGTTCCAGAGTGAGTCACGTAAGATAGACGATTATTGCAGTGTTGTTGCAAAATTGACTGCAACCGCCGATTATTTGTTGAATAAAATTGTCATTTGTATCACCAACAAAGTAAAGGAGTTAAAAGACGCAGGAGGCGCACTAGGAGATGTAGACGTTGAATCCATATCTGCTAAATTCTATAGTAACGATTGTCCAGTATCCGCTGATTGTTTATGTATGGACTTGCCGTTTTGGGTGGGCGACGAAATGCATTTGCGTATTGGCAGTGTTCGATATAATATCGTGTTGAATGGCCCATGCGTAGATGAAATAATCCTTCCAAGAGTCATAATAGTTGGTTTTCCGATTTCCCCATTTACTTTTAAGACTTCATATACGAATGTGGGAGATTGCGAGTTTCTGTGGTACAGGAAAAAACAGGGTGACTTCGAATTAATAGGAAATGGTTATTCCTATACACCTACGACCGAAGATGTTGGTTGTATACTGAAGCTCATCTGTATTCCTGGAAACGGCGATGTGAAAGGACCAAAGGTGGAAACAGTGTCGAAGAAATGTGTGAAAGAAGGTCCAAAAAAGTTTCCATTCGAAGACCGTCATATATTCACACAAACAGGAGCAGCTCCTGGAAGGTATGTATTTTGCATCTCTCGCGACAGTAAAATTAGGGGCTATCATAGCTATATCAAAAGATTGTATCCTGGCAGCTGTACAAGACAGGCCGATCTACAGTGTTGGGTACCTATCAGTGGAATGGGGTAGTGTGATACTGGACCCACCCCCCTCCCCTGATATCTTGGTTATGGTAACAGACTGATATGTATCGAGCTGAAGGCCTAAGTTAGGTTGAAAGGTGACCCACTCTAGTTTAATACATTCAGCTGTTGTTTAGTTCAATTATTTTTTGTGTAATGCAGTGTTGATGCATGCTATGCCCCACTTTAGTTTATAAGCAATGTTTATTTTGTCTCCTCCTCAAGTATTTCATCTTTCTTCTACACTTTTTTGTTGTGAAAAGCGATGATAAAACTTACTATATGGAGATGGATTGAAGACTAAGGTAGAAAAGTCAAAATTTTTGACTATGCATGGTGTTAATGAGAATTTAAATTAGAAGAAATATTCTTGAGGTCACGAAACGACTCAGTTTAGTTACATTTTTTTTACCGAATGAGGTGTCAGTGTTCAAGCCATATGAGTAGTTTTGGGAGCATCAGAGTTCTATTTTAGCCTACCCATCAAGTTATGGGTTTTCCCATGTTTCTTGCAACCAGCTGAAAAAAAATAGCAGCGTGATTCCTTGAAAAGGGTACACCCAATTCCCTTCCTCATCTTTGTCCATTCCAAGCTTGCACCCAGTCTCAAGTGCCCCTTCTTGTCCTCACCACATTAAACCTCAGTCCTCCTCCTTTCAGCAATTTGTTCACTTTTTGTCGTTTCCAGTTTTGTGTTCTTCTTCTTCTTCTTCCTGTTCCTTTTTTGTATTTAGGAAAAGATGTGGAGGAAGAAAGCCCTCTGTAGCAATTGAAATACCTTGCACACTAAAAGCTCATTGTTTCGCAGACTTATTGTGGAAAGCTTTCTACATACTAAATTTTAGGTGAGAGTAAGGATGAATTGACACTTCCTGTGGATGATAAGGTAATCTGCCACCATGATGTATGTTATGTATGTTGTTCAGTAAACTTACATTATCTATTTGGTTGGATGGTGTCTGGTCATTTTGATGTAGGTTTCCTTTAATGAGTGAAATGCTGGGATGATTCCTTCAGCAATGCCATGGCCAACCAACTGTCCTATCCTTGTAAAACATGTTTATCTGTTCTGTGTGTGTCTACGTATTTAAGCAGCTTACTTTTCAGTGTATGATAATGACAAAGCCTTTATCATTAGTCATATGATCCCTGGTTCACCTCTTTGTGAAGCTATTTTCTTCATGTAGAAGACTGCCTCCCCAGCCAGTTTTTTGCACTATTTTTATACAACCATAAAATAATTTCAGCTCAAAAGCTTCTGTATGTCTATACATTCATCAGACAGTCATTCAGAAAATTCAATACTTGTTCTGGAAATTAAGACAAATTAGCAGTGTTAAATTGCACTTGTCACATGCTCCATATGTAAATGAAAATGAAAACAAGCCCAGTAACTGTTACAGTCAGCCATACCATCTTCCATGCACTTTACAGTGGTTCACAGAGTATAGATGTAGATACTTGACTCTTACATGGTACATTTGATCTACACCTGCAGGATACTCTGCAAATCACATTTCAGTGCCTGGCAGAGGGTTCATCAAACCACCTTCACAATTCACTATTATTTCAATCTTGTATAGCGTGTGGAAAGAACAGACACCTATATCTTTCCGTACGAGCTTTGATTTCCCTTATTTTATCATGGTGATAGTTTTTCCCTATGTAGGTCGGTGTCAACAAAATATTTTTGCATTCGGCGGAGAAAGTTGGTGATTGGAATTTCATGAGAAGATCCCGTTGCAACGAAAAACGCCTTTCTTTTAATGATGTCCAGCCCAAATTCTGTATCAGTGACACTCTCTCCCATATTTCGCGAGAATACAAAACATGCTGCCCTTCTTCGAACTTTTTCGATGTACTCCATCAGTCCTGTATGCTAAGGATCCCACCCCGCACAGCATTATACTAAAAGAGAATGGACAAGCATAGTGTAGTCAGTCTCCTTAGTAGATCTGTTACATTTTCTAAGTGTCCTGTCAATAAAACGCAGTCTTTGGTTAGCATTCCCCACAAAATTTTCTGTGCGTTCATTCCAATTTAAGTTGTTCATAATTGTAATTCCTAGGTATTTAGTTGAATTTAAGGCATTTAGATTTGACTGATTTATCATGTAATTAGAGTTTAACGAATTCCTTTTAGCACTCATGTAGATGACCTCACACTTGATCTTTAGTCCAGAGACTGGTTTGATGCAGCTCTCCATGCTACTCTATCCTGTGCAAGATTCTTCATCTCCGAGTAACTATTGCAACCTACATCCTTCTGAATCTGCCTAGTGAATTCATCTACGATTTTTACCCTCCATGCGTCCCTCCAATACTAAATTGGTTATGTCCTGATGCCTCAGAACATGTCCTACCAACCGATCCCTTCTTCTAGTCACGTTGTGCCACAAATTCCTCTTCTCCCCAATTCTATTCAGTACCTCCTCATTAGCTATGTGAACTTCCCATCTAATCATCAGCATTCTCCTGTAGCACCACATTTCGAAAGCTTCTATTCTCTTCTTGTCTAAACTATTTATCATCCAAGTTTCACTTCCATACATGGCTACACTCCATACAAATACTTTACAGAAAAGACTTCCTGACACTTAAATCTACACTCGAAGTTAACAAATGGCTCTGAGCACAATGTGAGTTAACTTCTGAGGTCATCAATCCCCTAGAACTTAGAACTACTTGAACCTAACTAACCTAAGGATATCATACACATCCATACCTGAGGCAGGATTCGAACCTGCGACCGTAGTGGTCGTGTGGTTCCGGACTGTAGCGCCTAGAACCGCTCGGCCATCCTGGCTGGCTCGAAGTTAACAAATTTCTCCTTTTCAGAAACACTTTCCTTGCCATTGCCAGTCTACATTTTATATCCTCTCCACTTTGACCATCGTCAGTTATTTTGCTCCCCAAATAGCAAAACTCATCTACTGCTTTAAGTGTTTCATTTCCTAATCTAATACCCTCAGCATCACCTGATTTAATTCAACTACTTTCCATTACCCTCATTATGCTTTTGTTGATGTTCATCTTACATCCTCCTTTCAGGACAGTGTCTATTCTGTTCAACTGCTCTTCCAAGTCCTTTGCTGTCTCTGACAGAATTGCAATGTCATCAGTAAACCTCAAAGTTTTTATTTGTTCTCCATGAATTTTAATTCTTGCTCTAAATTTTTCTTTTGTTTCCTTTACTGCTTGCTCAGTATACAGATTGAATAACATACAATCCTGTATCACTCCTTTCTCAACCACTGCTTCCCTTTCATGCCCCTCGACTCGTATACCTACCATCTGGTTTCTGAACAAATTGTACATAAATAGTCCTTTGCTCTCTATATTTTACACCTGCCACCTTCAGAATTTAAAAGAGAGCATTCCAGTCAACATTATCAAAAGCTTTCTCTAAGTCCACAAATGCTGGAAATGTATGTTTGCCTTTCCTTAATCTATCTTCTAAGGTAAGTCGTAGGGTTAATATTGCCTCACTTGTTCCAACATTTCTACGGAATCCAAATTGATCTTCCTCGAGGTTGGCTTCTACCAGTTATTCCATTCATCTGTGAAGAATTCATGTTAGTATTTTGCTGCCGTGACTTATTAAACTGATAGTTCGGTAATTTTCACACCTGTCAACACCTGCTTTCTTTGGGATTGGAAGTACTATGTTCTTCTTGAAGTCTGAGAGTATTTCGCCTGTCTCGTACATCTTGCTCACCAGATGAAAGAATTTTGTCATGGCTGGCTCTCCCAAAGCTATCAGTAGTTCTAATTGAATGGTATCTACTCCTGGGACCATGTTTCTATGTAGGTCTTTCAGTGCTCTGTCAAATTCTTCACGCAGTATCATATCTCCCCTTTCGTCTTCATCTCCGTCCTTTTCCATTTCGATAATACTTCCCTCAAGTACATCACCCTCGTATAGGCCCTCTAACCCTCTATATACTCCTTCCACCAACTTGCGTGTTGAATTTTTCCTGTAAGCTGTATCTACCATACCCCTAGTAATATATGCCTCTACATCCTTACATTTGTCCTCTAGCCATCCCTGCTTCATTTACCGCATTTTTATATTTTCTCCTTTCCTCAATTAAATTCAATATCTCTTCTGTTACCCAAGGACTTCTACTAGCCCTTGTCTTTTTACCTGCTTGATCCTCTGTTGCCTTCACTATTTCCTCTCTCAAAGCTACCTGCTTTTCTTTTACTGTAGTTCTTTCTCCTGTTCTTGTCAATCGTTCCCCAACGCCCTCTCTGAAACACTCTACAACCTCTGGTTCTTTCAGTTATCCAGGTCCCATCTCCTTAAATTCCTATGTTTTCTTGCAGTTTCTCCAGTTTTAATCTACAGTTCATAACCAATAAATTGTGGCCAGAGTTTACATCTGACCCTGGAAATGTCTTACAGTTTATAACCTGGTTCCTAAATCTCTTTCTTACGATTATATAATCTATCTGAAACCTTCCAGTGTCTCCAGGTCTCTTCCATGTCTACAACCTTCTTTCGTCATTCTTAAACCAAGTGTCAGCTATTAATAAGTTATACTGTGTGCAAAATTCTATCAGCCAGCTTCCTCTGTTATTCCTTACCTCCATTCCATATTCACCTACTATGTTTCCTTCTCTTCCTTTTCCTGCTATTAAATTTTCACAAGCTGCGACATGGCCCTGAATAAAACAGTGACTCGAATATAGAATAAATTTCCTTTACTTTACGTCTGTGGTCACAAATTTTTTGCCATCAGACTACCACTTTCTGTCTATAATGACAATCCTCAGATCTGCAGCAAAATATGGGAAAACATAGCAGATTGTCTACAGCTTAAATAGACCATATATATATATATATATATATATATATATATATATATATATATATATATATATATATATATATAAAAAAAACAAAGATTATGTGACTTACCAAACGAAAGCACTGGCATGTCGATAGACACACAAACATACACACAAAATTCAAGCTTTCGCAACCTACGGTTGCTTCATCAGGAAAGAGGGAAGGAGAGGGGAAGACGAAAGGATGTGGGTTTTAAGGGAGACGGTAAGGAGTCATTCCAATCCCGGGAGTGGAAAGACTTACCTTAGGGGGAAAAAAAGACAGATATACACTTTCCGCTCCCGGGATTGGAATGACTCCTTACCGTCTCCCTTAAAACCCAAATCCTTTCGTCTTTCCCTCTCCGTCCCTCTTTCCTGATGAAGCAACCGTTGGTTGTGAAAGCTTGAATTTTGTGTGTATGTTTGTGTGTCTATCGACATGCCAGCGCTTTCATTTGGTAAGTCACATCATCTTTGTTTTTAGATATATTTTTCCCATGTGGAATGTTTCCCTCTATTTTGTGCCATTTAAGTATGAAGGGGCATACCTGTTCTACAAAAACATATCCTAATGTACTACAGCCACAGTGGCATCGTCAAAAGTTATTCAGAAAACTAGCACCAGCATCGTCAAATATATATAAATAACAGCATATTCCATAGTCATAACCCACTGAAAACAGCAAAAAAAGTGCTGAAACATGTCTGGGTGAAACAAAACAGAAAAAAGATGCCTTGCATAAGGCAGAATTCCTCATATAGAGCTGTTTGTTATATATGTCATTATTTATAATATTGGCACTTGAGCATATGTCAGTTACCATCTCTTAACTCTTCCTCATTTTAACTGTCTAACTTCTGTCGTGTTTTATTTAATCACTTTTTATTACTTTGATGCCTCTTATAGCTTAAAAACCCATTACAGACTTTACCAGTTGTATCCTCATTTATTTTAATTTGTTCAATTAATTATTGAAGAATATGTGTATGCCTACAGTAGTGACATCTGGTTCACTTGCAACACAAACATCTTGTGGCTACTGTATGGAATTTGTTTTGAACAGTAGTGCTGCTCACAAGATGACTATTGCATATGCTGTTATTTATATGTATCTTACGATGCTGATGCTAATTTTGTGTTTAATGTTTGACGATGCCACTATGGCTGCAGTAAATTAGGACATGTTTTTATAGAACAGGTACGCCTCTTCATACTTAAAGGGCACAAATATACATATATGTCAACACACTTTTTTTTTTTTTTTTTTAAAAGCTGTAGACAATCTGCCAGCGTATTTATGTTTTCCCATATTTTACTGCAGATTTGAAGATGGCCATTATAGGCCGAAACCGGTAGTCTGATGACAAAAAATTTGTGGCCACAGACATAAAGTAAAGGAAATTTATTATTGTATTTTCATCACCCTTCACTATCTGAATAATTTCTTTTATTGCATCATACGTTTCTTCAATCTCTTTATCAGCTAGTTGGCATATAAACTTTTACTATTGTGGTAGGCGTGGGCTTTGTGTCTATCTTGGCTACTACAATGTGTTCACTCTGCTGTTTATAGTAGCTTTCCTGTGCTCCTATTTTTTTTATTCATTATTAAATGAATGAATGGTAAGTTTATATGTATGTAAAAGTCTTAGTAATGAGTTTATTCATCTCAGAGAACTACACTAGTTATTTTTTGTAGGACTTACTGCACTGTTTCAATCACTTATTATTTCTTTAACTGTTGGAAAGTATTTTTATAATTTGAAAAAATGCCAAATTGCACTATGCTCCAAAGGCTCATGGTAAACTGTAGGGAAGAGCATACTGCCTCTGACAGAGTGCTGGTGCTAACTTCTGTTGTGCTAAAAGAGAACCATTTTTGTACTTGGGGAACTGATACTTAAAGACAATTTAATAAAAAATTTCTAACCTTGTGTTTACAACACAGTCACTCTTCTATAAACTGCCTTTTCATGTCCAGCTGCTTCAAAAGTTTCTCTGTTGCAGACGTATGTACATCACATATCACATAGCTGCAGCTGACATTTAGCCAAAAAAAAAGGGGGGGTGCTGCAGAAGAATCATAAATTTAGCCAATTGAAAATGGGGATAGATGTCAAAATTATGTCAGGTCTGAATAAAGTAATATGTTCATAAAATAATGGTTATTGGAAGTTTAATTGAATCTTGGAGTTTCACACAATGCATAAGATTATAATATGCCAGTGTCACAGTAAGGGTTCATGTTTAATCATCTCAAGTTGTTTACGACTGAAACATAGTAGGCCCTATATCACTCACTGACACATCTCACTTTTATGACTGGGGAAAAAGTGACCATACAAAGAAGCTTTAATTTCATTTATTGAGGTTCTTCAGTTGGTATTCTGCATTGTGTGCAGGAAGGCTTGCTGTGGCCTTGACATCCATCAGGACATCCAACTCTATCAAACAACACCAAGCCAAAAGACTGCTTGCATAAGGGCCAGAGGTTGATCAATGTAATATTGACTTCCTCAGTTTCTGAAGCTCTTTCTCCTGAATAAATCATCCAATATTTTGAAATTGTGATCATTTGTTTGTCTGTACAAAGCACATCTGCCAATTTCTGTCCCATTTGGATACTTCCTTGGTGGTGCATTGTCCCCTTTTCCTTCTTAGAGTGTAAAACAAACTGGACACAAAATATGCCTATGCTCAACGTTTACTTGTTATTCTGTGCTGAATATTATCCTGCAGATATAGTTAACAGGTCATATTGGCATGATGCTGATGAAATACTGTACCATGGAGGAGTTTTGGGACATAGTGATACACTGACTGCCCCAAAGGCGTGCAGCTGCTGGCACATTCCAAGCTCATACCTGTCCCCCATGTTACACTGACGTGTGGCAAAACTCCTGCAATAACACAATGACATAGCGTTCTGTAAATCAGCTGTGTGTACTATTGCCAACAGATAGCAGAACAACCGTGTGTAGGGACACTACAAGTAGCAGGCTTGGTGACCCACCAAGCAGCAAAGATTTAAGTGACAGAGGTCACCAGACCTGGGTGAGGTCAGACAGCCTCTACTAGTCAGCAACTGGGCACACTCCTCAGAGCTAAAGGTTCAACACCTCTGGACTGCCCACAGAATCAGGCAGATAGTCCGAGCCATTACCAGTGGCTGTGCTAAGTATGCTGCCTCTGCTTTGTGATCACAATGTATGCACTAGCTGACAGTTACTGCAATGCTGTGTCAAGCAGCATACATTTCCTTCAGGCATGACTACCTACTCTACACTGGATACGAAAAAAGCAGGCTGTGCTACTGGAAAAAGATGTGCACCTATATCTGCTGCGGCTGGATGTAGCAATGAAGAGTTTCCCTGTAACACACAGTTGTAATGGCCCATTACAACTGATGATGGTTAGTTGGTTAGTTAGTTAGTTAGTTACATGTTCCATAGATCATTTGAGTGATTATTTTATCAGAATGATGTGGAATGGGTTGGTTTACAGGATATATATAAATAATTAATGTTAACCTTAATGAACTCATTATTATTTTTAGCTCTACTCATTCAATTGCTTATTTTCAATTGCTTGTTATTATTGGCATAATCTTTATCACTAGAGGTGGGGGTGTTACCTTCATAGTTTCGGATGTTATTGAGTTTAGCATATGTTAAAATTTAGGAGTAAGTAAGAAACACGTATTGGTTTGTTTTCTCCAAAAAATTCCTGCCTCGAGATACAGACCCTCCAAAGATGACACTGCAAACATCATTTTGAAGATGTGAATTTAAAAAAATAAAAAAATAAAATGCTGTGTGTCTGTAACAGTTCTACATATTTTGTTAGAATTTTTTTATTTGAAATATAATTGCTTTATGATTACAATGATATCCTCCGTTTGGACATATCTGTCAAAGTTCTTTTATTGTCGCCTTTTGAATTTTTTTTATAAATTAGATAATTTTTTTTTTCCAGAAATGCCAATCTCGAAAAGTTAGATTCTTATTCTGTTGATTAGTACCATGTAGTACTATATTCTCTGTAAAGGAGAGCTTCCACTTTTAAGTTGGACAGATTGTATTTTAAAAAATCATTTTTTTACCTTTCAAGGGTAATGTATGTCTTCACTGAAGTTGTTTCTTACTAATTCTTTGTTACAATGTTTAATTCTATTGTCTTTGTGCAGTTATTTCTTATCACTTTCTTTGTTGCAGTTATTTCTTTTCACTTTCATTGTTGCAGATATTTCTTACACTTTGTTGTAGTTTCTTGTCAGTTTCTTTCTTGTGGTTGTTCATTACAGGTTTCTGTATTGTAGTTGTTCAGTGATAATTCGTTTCTGAAGAGGCTTCTAAGAAACTATTTGCATATCCATGAAAGAGTGATATATAAGACAAACAAAAAACAGACTTTGTTCTGGTTGGGAATAAGTGTTCTCATTTGAAGACTCTGTTTCAAAGTGAAGATGTTTCCAGTGACGACTTCATGTGTTCTAAATGTTTTGACAGAGTAACAACAATCATAGTATCTGAAAAAGGTGAAGCCTCCCATGGTGCGGATGGTGCAAATTTTGCATCAATAGAGGGAGAATTAAATACCCTGAATCAGTCAACTACAGAGGGAGGTGTTAGTCCTGTTAAGAAACCATGGTCAGTAAAGTTGAGTCATAAGCTCTATCCATCAAGCAAGTGCAGACAAATTACTATTTATTTTATTTATTTATTTTATTTATCCATCCATTGACAATAAATATTTTATGGATGTTGTCAAGGGTACATGTAAGCCATTTCAAAGAAATGGGACACAAGCAATATATACGTAAAAAAGTACAAAACAAAATAATAGAATGAAGTTAATAATAATACACGAAATTAATATAGCCCATATACATCCCTGATTGTTATTTTAAATGCATAGTCTGTTTTTCATAAGGCTTTAGTTTTGTCCCCCCTAAACGGCAAGTCCTTATATACACAACACTGCTTAAGTATATATTTACATCACACAACAGCTGTCCTTTAAGTATATAAATGTAATGAATGATTAGGTACAGATAGAGTATTTTTCATTTTGCCTTTATAAATATCATCAGAAAAAATTTATTGACCTACACAGTCATTTACAGAATAAAAACATTGTTCTACCAGAAATTTTTTAAATTCTGTTTTAAATTTGTTATCATCTTCTAACTGCTTGATGTTGACTGGCAGTGCGTTGTACAGTTTTGCACCGATATGGCTCACATGCCTTTGTGTATTCGTTCTTTTTGTTCGCTGAGTATGGAGTGCTGCGCTTTACGGGTATTGTAGTTATGAAAGTCGGCATTTGTCTGAAAATCTGCAATGTGGGTCCTGACATACAATACACATTTGTATATGTATAATGATGGTATAGTAAGTATTCCAAGATTTTTGAATATGGGTTTGCAGTGTGTCTGTGGATGACTGTGAGTTATTATTCGGATGGCCCTCTTCTGCAACAAAAAAATTTGTTTTAGGCACCCTGTTGTGGAACCCCAAAATATTATTCCGTATGTGGCAAGAGATTGAAAATAGCTGAAATATACCATTCTGGCACCCTCTGAGGTACAAACTTTTGCAATAATTCTGAGGGCAAAACAGGCTGACTTAAGTTTCTGTGCAAGTTTTATTACGTGGTCGTTAAAATTTAAGTTTTCATCCACATGAATCCTCAGCAATTTGTGGATGTCACTCTGTCTAAGGCTTTTTCACCCCACACCAGATGGATATTTACATTTTGACATATTCAATGTCAACCTGTTTGCATTGAACCAAGAGTAGATGTAATTTAGTACTTTATCAGAAGTTGTTGGTAGCAATGGCTTTGGTGCTCTTATTATCACACTAGTATCATCTGCAAATACTATTGCGTTGGCTGCATCATCTGAGGTTTGAAAATCATTTATATAGACAAGAAACGATATGGGCCTTAGGATGCTGCCTTGTGTTACTCCTATTTCTACATTTTTTGCCTCTGATACTGAATTAATTTTGTGGTTGGAGTAAGTTGATGTCAGTCCTACAACCTGTGTTCTGTTTTTTAGGTATGATTCAAACCATTTTTTCCTATCCCATGTATACCCAACGCTTCCAACTTTTCTAAAAGAATGTCCTGATTCACAGTGTCAAAAGCTTTGGAGAGGTCTAAATTTACTCCTACTACACTATAATCTTTTTCTAGATTTTTGATTATTTGTTCAGTGTAGCACATTACTGCTGTTTCGGTATTTTTACGTGCTTGGAAGCCATGCTGATTTCTGTTTAGTAAATTATGGTCATTTAGATATTTGTTGATTCGGTGCTTCATCAGTTTTTCTAATATTTTTGAAAGTGCTGGGAGGAGAGATACTGGGTGATAGTTTTTTACCTTATACTTGTCGCCATTTTTAAATAATGGCTTCATTTTTGAAATTTTCAGCCTTTCTGGAAAAGCTCCTTCACTGAATGACAAATTGGCTATGTGTGCAAAGGGCTTTGCGATTTGTGGTGCTGTCCTTGTTATGATTGACACAGGCACCTCATCTATGCCAGCCGACAATTTGGGTTTCAAGCTTTGTATCACTTTCAACACTTCACCCTCATTTGTTAGCTCTACCCTCATCCTACAAGCTGTTTTTGGATATTCAGGTTTTTCTTCGTTTGTAAATTTTAAGCTTAATGAAGTTGTTGCATGTATGAAATAATTGTTAATATAATTTGGCAAATCTTGTTTATTAATGTTGACATTTTTCAAATTTTTGAGGCTAATGTCCTGGTTTTCACAACTCTTCCCCATTTCAGTCTTCACAATACCCCATATGGCTTTTGATTTGTTTTCAGACTGTCTTATAAAACTATCATTACTCATGAATTTTGCTTTAGCAATTACTTTTCTATATACCCTCTTGTAATTCCTGACATATTCTATGAATTGTGGGTCTGTGGATGTTTTCATTTTAGAAATTAGTCTCTTTAGAGTTCCACAGGAAGTTTTGATGCCAGCTGTGATCCAAGAACTTGGCTTTGTATTGCCATGTGACCTGATTTTTGACAGCTTTTTTTGAAAACACATTTCAAAATATCCCATGAAAATGGAAGAAAATGTGTTATATGCATCATTTGTATTTGTTAGGGATAGTACTTCTGCCCAAGCCTCATTAGTTAGCATATTTATGAATTCTACACAGGTCTCTGTAGAAAAATTTCTTTTATACATGAAGTGTGTTTTTTTTTCTCTCTCTCTCTTTCAGTGGCCTTGAAGGAATTTTGAGGACAAGAGCATTGTGGTCTGATAATCCCAAATCAGTATTTGTTACTTCAACTTCTGTGCGTCCTACATTTGAAAATATATTATCAGTAAGACTGACTGTATTATTTGTTATTCTTGTGGGTGTGTGTATGTGTGGAAGCAGGTTGAAACTACATAACAGATTTAGGAACTGGTTTTTTAGCCTACTTTCACTCATAAGATTAATATTGAAGTCACCACACACAACTACAGTGGCTCTATCGCTGAACAGAGTGTTAAGCAGTATTTCTAATTGGTTAAAGAATGTGTCTGCATCACCAGTAGGTGGTCTGTATATTGCTGTGACTATGACTTTTCCCTGTATTTCATTCAACTGCACAGCTTCTGCTTCAAAATGATTTTCCATGCTCAATGATTCTACTTCACACCTTCTTTTATAGCTGATACTTGGTTTGGTAATTATACATACACCTCCATTTTTGGTATTTTTTCTACAATATTGGCTTGCCAACTTAAACGGATGAATATTAATGCTACTTAGTTCAAAACTTCTGGACCAATGCTCCACAATGCACATGCAGTCAATATTTGCACTGTTCATAGCTACCTCAAGTTCTAATGATTTTTTTCTAAGACACTGAATGTTTAAGCTTAGAATCTGCGGGTGATGAGGATGAGAACTGGTTACATTTGTATTTACGTTTTGTGGTGTCATACTCTGTTCCTTGCCCTGGCGAGGTACCAAAAATCCTCCAGAAGGACAGGTTTTCTGCACCTTGTAGGTGGTTCACTGGGATATGGTGAGTTGCTTGCTGCTGCTGCTGCTGGTGTAGCTCCCGGTGTCATTGATGCTGTCATTTGTGTTGTTGTTGTTGATGATGATGATGGTGTAGCTGTTTCTGATACTTCAGGTGTTGGCTCTGTTGTTATTGATATGCTTCCTTGTGAACTGCTAGCACTTGGGGTGTTTTCTTGTGATGTCAGAACATCACACTTGTCTTGTAGTGGTGATGCTTCATTTTCAGATTCACCAAGTAGTTTGTGGATCTTGTCCTTGAGGGAAATTACGTTTGAAGTGTCACAACGTTTGAAGTGTCACAACTTACTTTCGTTTTGGCGTTTACTATTTCTATTATTTTTGCATTTACGAAATTTTTTCCTAATCTATTTAGGTGGAAACCATGTCTAGTATGGACTCTCCTTCCTAGTTTGCTTATATCAATGAAAGTCACATTTTCAAATCGTCTGTATATCTGTTTCGTCTCACTATTTGCACTTTCTACTTCTTTGTTAACGCAGGACCATTCCGCTAGGTCATGACGATGTGGTACTGAAAATACAATGATGTTAGTACATCTTAGTTCATACAGTCGCATTTTTAGTGAAAGCAACAGATCTTGTTTTTCGTTTCTTGCGACATCGTTTGTTCCCGCCAGGAAAATGGCATAGTCTTTGTTGCTTAATGTAGGAATTTTTTCGTGGCTTATTGCAGTTGCTGTGCAGAATTTCGCACCTGGTTTCACCATGGAAGTTAAGTTCACATTGCTTTTATTACGAAAGTCAGTAGCTATGTTTCACCCTTGGTTGTCTGAATATATTTAGATTTTTGTAATTGTTTTGGAGCTACAAAATGTAGGCATAACTGCGCTGTTTATTTTCTCTTTCTTTTTCACACAAACCGATAATCCATTGGGACTACGTAAGGTCGGCAGATGTTTGTTTACTAAATTTACCTCGGATTTCTTATTTTTCTGCGTCAACGAATTTTTTTGTTCTGGCTTATTTACAAGGTCCTTTTGCTTTTCACATGGTTCATGAGCACTATCACTAAACACTGCACTTCCACAATCTGTTGTGGAAAGTACTTGAACTAATCTATGGATGAATACACTACAGCAAAACTGACCACACTTTTCAAAGTAGAAATTCCATCTTCAGAAGAAAATGAACCAAAGCACTCTTGCACCTCTTGCCAGGAATTTTTCACAAATATCAGTTCAGCTGTTGAATATTGTGCATCCTACAGTGAAAAGATGCAAGTTTGCACTATTTCTCCAGAGACATTTTCAAAGAAAACAATTTTGAATCACATTCCATCAGTATCAAAGTACATGATTGACAAATCAAGAAATATGAGGTCTGTAGAAGGAGTCTTTGGAAGTCCAGATCCCTATTATGGTCATCCTGTAGAAGCAGCTCAAGTTCAAATAGTGCAGTCATTTTATGTGAAAGATGAATGGGACTGTTCTCGCCAGAGTGTGTGTGTGTGTGGGGGGGGGGGGGGGGGGGGCACTATAACTGTAACAGTTGAAGGTCAAAAAGTTGTGAAAGTGAAGAGGTACATGACTTGCAGTATTAAAGAAACTTTTGCAGTTTATAAGAGCAACTATACAACTTTACACATTGGAAGATAAAATTTTATGCACTATGACCTAAGTGGGTAATTCCACACCCACCTAGAGATGCCTGTTTATATGTGTACTGCACAAATTTTGAACTTTGTGTGGTAACTTTGAAGAACTTAGTGGAGCACGACATATTATACCTTGATCAGGTTACCTTCCATTCAGAAGGCTGTTGCATGCAGCGACTGTTATATTGACATGTAAATAATAGATTTCAGCTATCAGTCGTCCTTTTTAAATTTTATTGGCATTGGCATTGTTTCGCATTTACAAGGAAAATCGGCTGTAAGGCAGAAAGAGGTTAGCACCCTCTATATCTATAGCGGAATAGCCAAATTGTAATAACCATGCATCTGACTGATGTTTGGTACCATCTATGAACTATTTAGTAAATATGATGAACAATATACTTATTATGTTTTAATAAAGGGAGATATAATATGAAAAGACATAGGACATAACTCTGCAGAAATTACATATGTGACATGGGAGGAAAATATTTCATTGATGAACTTGGTAAATGGTCAGTGCAGGCAGTGACACACCAGCACCTGAAGAAATTGCAACAACACATTGTAGAAGCGAAAGGGTGTGTACAGGCTGAAGAACTATGTTTAGTGCTTCACTGTAATTTGGTTGAGAACTGGTCTGTAATTCTCCCACAAGAAGTACAAGGGTATCATTGAAGTAATGACCATAATGACCAGGTTTCAGTTTTTACAGGAGTGACATATTTTCAAAACAAGACCACAAGTGTTGCAGTTATAAGTGATGACACAGGACATGACTCAGCACATGCTTTGCTAGCAATGCACCAAATTCTTCAACTGCAAACAGGGACAGAGAAGATCATCATTATTTCCGATGGTGATCCTAGTCATTTTAAAAATCGTTACCAGCTGTTTGAATTGAGTAAGTCGCTTGTGCCAACTGACTGGGTATCCAGTGCTACTGGTCACGGGAAGGGGCCTTGTGATGGTGTAGGAGACCTGCTGAAGCACCATGCCACAAAACCTAATCTTTCCAGATCAAATACTGCTTCAACTCAGAATGCTGAGGATATTATGAGAGTCGTGAAATCTTACACATCTACAGCCCTCATTCTTTTGTCCAAAGAGAAAATCAAAGAAGAATGGTCCAAACAAATTACTCCTGTGAAAGGAATTCAGAAGACACATTTTTACACTCAGAGTGATGGGCAAACTCATATTGCACACACTTTAAAGAGCAAGACAGAAGAAATTTAGTTTGTTTGGCCAACATCTCAGAAACGGCAGGATAATATTCAGATTCACAACCTGACAAGGGGGATGTTTGTGGCATGTGTGTATGACTGTGACTGGTGGATTGCAGAGATTATAGACACCAGTTATGAGTTAAATGAAATTGTAGTGAACTTTATGCTACCACATGGACCAGCTGCAGGTTTCCAGGACAGCAGTAACGCAATCAGTGCCCACTTCCTGTTCACAATGTTTTGGAAGATTGTAAGCACTCCAGTTCAACAAGAAGGCATCACTCTATATCAAAGGAAGATACTGAAGCTGTGGAACACATTTTTAGTTCATTGACTGGCTAATTTCAGTACAAAACAGAGTTCACAGAAGTTGTACAAATTGAAACCTTCAAGTCTTTGGACCTTTCACATGCATTTTGGAACCATTTAAAATGCTTGAAAAATGAGTCTCTTACTCATCTTTCAAAACTAAAATATGTTACATAAGGCTAGGTTTTGATTTTTATGAGCCTGTTATGTGATAATGTGGTAACAAAACAGGTTTTATGTATGGCAAAAATTTCAGTTGTTTATAAAAGCTGTTCAGCCTAAAAGTGGAAGCTCTCCTTTTCAGGGGTTGTAGAACTATATGGTATAATCAACAGAAAAAATCAAAATTTTATGAATCGGCATTTTTGAAAAAAAATTCCATAATTTAAAAAGCTCAGAATGCTATAGTATAATAACTTTGACAGATAAGTCCAAATGGAGGATTTCTTTGTAACCATAAAGCAATTATCTTTCAAATAATAATAATAAAAAAAATCTAGAGTTGTTCCAGAGATATGGCATTTTAAAATTTTTTCCAAAATTCACCTCTTCAAAATGGTATGCGCAGTGTCATGTCATCTTTGGAGGGCTGTATCTTGGAGCAGAATTTTTTTGGAGAAAACAAAAAAAAAATACATGTTCCTTACTTAGTCGTTTTTTTTAACATATGCTAAATTCAATAACATCCGAGACTATGAAGGTAAGATTTTTTTCTAGCCTGCCTGAATTGATATGGACTATGTCTATTGTTATTATTACTATCAGTATTACTATTACTGGCTACCAATAGAAATTCATTAATGAAACAGAAGAAGTTGTCCAGGAGAAATGATTTTATATTAGGGGTAGCAAAGCAGGTCTTAAATATGTCAGATATTTTATGTTGTTGGGCTACTGATTAAAAATTTTTGTTGCTGCATATTGAACCCTTTTTGTGCCACTGATAACCTTACTAATGGATAATAAAGGTCATTGTAAGTATGTACATCATGTTCTTCTCAAATTGTGATGGATTAGTTACGATGAATTTAATTAGTGAATGTATTTGTATTGAGGTGGCACTGTTAAAATGCCTAGCTGCTTGAAGAGGTACCTGCATGATGTCTGTGAGTGAAAACCACATATTTATCCTACTGCTCACTTTTGTGCAATCAATACTTTCTTTCTGAGTAATGATGCACCCCGACAATTATTCTGTGTGACAATATTGGAAATATGCAAAATATGTCAGGAGGTTGATACATTTGTTTCGAAGATTAGTGACTGAACAGAGAGCAAAAGTAACTGAATGTAATTGTTTGAGAAGCTCAGTAAGCTGCTTCTTCCAGTTCAAGTTTTCATCAGTTATGTACACCCAAAAGTTTGGAGAATTCTACCTTATTTACTGATTTCTGCTCATGTGCTACATCAGTTTTTGGTATGAATGTTTTTGTTGTGTAGAACTGAATGTAGTGTGTTTTCAGAATTTAAGTAGGGTCCATTTTCAGAAAACCTTCAGTAAACCATTTAATACTTCTTTGGAAAATGGCATTTACCAACTCTTTTGTTGCTTTCTCTCTATGAAATTTATTGTAATCTGCAAAAAGTACCAATTTTCGAGTGGAAGGTCATTCTCATGTATAAATAATAGGAGTGGACCCAAAATTGAACCCTTTGTGATCCCCTCCACCCCCCCCCCCCCCCAAGTCACTAAAATTTTCTGCCTTTCAAATGGCTCTGAGCTCTTTGGGACTTAACATCTGAGGTCATCAGTCCCCTAGAACTTAGAACTACTTAAATGTAACTAAACTAAGGACATCACACACATCCATGCCCTAGGCAGAATTCAAACCTGCGACTGTAGCGGTTGCACGTTTCCAGATTGAAGCGCCTAGAACCGCTCGGCCACAACGGCCAGCTCTACCTTTCCGACACTGTCTGAGACATTCAGCAAAACTCTTCATGTTCTATTTGTTAAGTATGATTGAAACCAGCTGGGTGTAATACTATCAGTTCCATACAGTTTGAGTTTTTCTGAGAGAGCATCGTGATCTACACAATTAAATGGCTTGGAAAGATCACACAAAATACCAACAGGTGATATACTATTATTTAAAGCTTGTTCTATTTTGTGAGTGACCGTAAAAATAGCATTCACAGTCAAGCAACCCTTCTGGAATCAAGACGTGATATGTTAAGTAAATTGTTCCCACTACCCAACTGTCCGACTACTCTTGAGTACATTACTTTTTCGACAGAAGTGGAATGGCGCAAATGTAGACAGTTTGTAGCCTTCTGAGATCATTATAAATGGTACTAGAAAGCTTAGCAGATGCAGTTACCTTTACAGTCAGGGTGTTGGATCAACAGGTCTCGGGATCATGCAGGTGGTAGGTGAAGCCAGAGGCAGCACCTGCAGCCGTTGGCAGGTAAATGGCAGTGTGTGCGTACTGTATCTTCTCATGGGTACTTTGTTTTTTATGTTCCTGTTTTGTATCTGTCCGCTTTCCTTGTGCTGATGTACTGCAAGCACTTACAATGAGAATAGTTGTGATTGTAGTTACAGGAAATTATCCGAGGAATGAACCCATGAAACTTGATATTTGCACTCAGTGTAACATACCAGGTCATATACCATATATCAGGTTCCATGATGTGGTGTGCTGGATGTGTCTACAAAAAGGGCATTGTGCTGGGCAGTGTAGTGAAAGTGCTTGGCTAAAACAAGGTAAGCCTTGGGTTGCAAAGAAATGTAGATGAATTTGGACTAAATCTGGGAAAGATGAAGTTGTTATACTAAATATAGGTCTGAGTCCTCCAGGGATCTCTAGCATACAGAGGGGGCTTCAAAAAGTAAGTTACTCATTATTATGGCAGCCAAGTAAATTACTGGATGCTGCACTGCACTTCAAAATGACACAGATATGTGACACTGTTTCCCCCGTGTCTCTGTCTTCAACTACAAAAATCCACTCCTTGATCAAATAACTATTCAAGAACTGCTCTGTGAATGTCCTCAATGTTGGAAAATTCTCCTCCCTCCCCCATGTTCTTTCAGCTTGATGTCTGGACATCAGACATTATAATCTGTGGTTGATGTTGATGTCAGAGGCCTTCCTTCCCATTCAACATTACCTATGTCTGCAGCCTTGATAAAATTGTTGGCACCATTTCACTCCAGTGGAATACAACATTGAATTTGGTCCATATACTGCTGGAACTATACAGTGAATCTATGTGCAGTTTAGACGCATTGCTCAAAGACTGGTACTCTCTCACATATCTTAACTTCGAAGTACTAACTCTGTACTGCAGCAGAACTCTGTGTAGGAAGCCCGAAATGTGCACTCTGCTGTGGTGGGGTGGATGATGTGGACCCTCCTTAATTGCCAGGGTGCCCATCTCTTAATGCAGGATGGTGTGTGCAGCACAATGGGTTCTGTAACACCAGTAACTCAGCAGTCATAGAATCGAGCTCAGTCAAATAATATATTCTTCATTTAATTAGACACTTTTACCGTGGTCGAAGGCATTGACTTCATGGCATCTGTTGATCCACAGGCAGCAGTGTCTACCTCAGCACAGGAACAAGACAGCTTACTTGGCCCTGACAGTGCGTGACTGCCAGCCTGGAGTGCCAGCTCAGCAAATTGATGGTGTCTGTATGCTGACTTGCTGATCCAGGAATGATGTCGGGCATTTGCCAAGCAGCATGTGGATGTGTGCTAGATTGCCAGCTGCTCTAGCAGTCAGTCAGTTGGGAGGAATACTTGAAGGTGCCCAAAGACCAGATGGAGTTGCCCTGGAGGTGACTCCAGTAGTGGCTAAAACAGTCAGGTCCAGCAATGGCTCGCATGTCGGAAGGTAATGGATGAAGTGGCTGGGTGTAAACATAGCTGTTAGCCCATGTGACCATCAGCTGGTGTTGCGGATGTCTCGGCATTGGTAGTAGTTGAAGACGAGATACTGCTAGGTCTGAGCAGCAAGTATCTATAGTGGCTCTGCCTAACTTTATTATGGGTGGGCCCTACCTTCGGTCATGTTGGGGACCAAGGCAGTGCAGTGTCAGGCTGCAGGATGAGGTAATTTAGCTCACCGTTGTGGCAGACTTGGTCTTGCACCATGCTGCTTCAGCAATATTCTGCCCCTGACAGCAGAATTTCACAGGAAGGTAGCTTGCCTGCCTCAACACAAGTTGTGAAGCCTGCACAGAGCAGAGTAGCTGCAACCTTCCTCCTCCCATTAGAAAAGATTTTGTCCAGAAAATCCCAGACTACTAAATCGGCAAATCACAGAAAATAACATAATACTGTTTGCATTAATTTATACTCTTATTTAAAACTCCCACACTTGTTGCCTTTTATCCTTAATACACTCTGCAACTCTGTCTATAGAGGCTGGTACATTCTCTGCTACTAATGTCTTACTGACTCAGTCAGTATGTGATGGACTGATAGTTCGGCAGCGTGGGGTTTTCCACCATAGATAGACATACACTGCTCAGGTGAGGACCAGGATTAAGATGATACCTAAAGATGAAATTCTGGTCACTGTGATCCTTAGCCCATGGTCTCAGGGTAGTGTTTTTGATGAGTAGTCAATATATCCTTGGTCCCTGGTTCGAATCCAGCCACTGTTTCAATTTTGAATGAAATTCATCAGCAGTGGTGACTGAAGACTTCTCGCATAAGAAGTCACCTTCATTTTGCCAACGGCCTTATCAAAGAGGGAGGGGGGAGTGGACAGAGGTCTAGGGCACTCTCTTGCCCTTGAGGTGCAAAATTGTCCATAAAAGGTGGAGGAATTGGAAATGATTAATGACATGGAGGTGCAGCGAAGGTAATGGAAGCCGTTGCATTAAAGATATAATTTGTATCTGCAGGACATGCGGACTGTAATTGGCAAAAGATTTTGGATTAGTCCCCCATTCACTTCTCCGAGAGGGGACTGCCAAGAGGGAGGTGACTATGAGGAAAAGACGGAATAACCAATGAAAAAGTAATACTCTGAGTCAGAGTGTGGAATGTCAGAAATTTGAGGGTGGTAGAGAAGCTAGAAAATCTGAAAAGGAGCATGCAAAATCTGTCTTAGATATAATGGGGCTTTAAAGTGATATGGAACGAAGATAAGGATTTCTGGTCAGATGGATTCGAGTAATGTCAACAGCAGCAGAAAACTGCTGTAACTGGAGTAGGATTTGTTATGAATGGGAAGATAAGGCAGAGAAGAGTTACTGTGAACAGTTAAGTGATGGGGTTGCTCTGTCAGATTCAACAGCAATCCAAGCTGACAGCAATTGTTCAGGTACAGCGCCAGTACCACAAGCAGAAGGTGGAGAGATAGGTAAGATATATGAGGATATTGAATGGGTGAGTCAGTATGTGAAGGGAGATGAAAATATGATAATCAGAATTTCCATTTGGGTTAATTGTGGTCCGACACAGATTCCAAAATCAGATATTGGATTGTAAGGCATACCCAGGAGCAAAAACAGACTCAGATCACAATTAGTTATGATGAAGAGTAGGCTGGAGTTAAAGAGAATTACATGGAAGAATCAGTATGGAAGGAAGTGCAACACTAAAGTACTAAAGGAATAATGAGATACGTTTGAAGTTAGATAAAGATGTGGATACTGCAGCAAGAAATATCACAGTAGGTAGCTCAGTTGAAGAGGAGCTAAAGATGTGGATACTGCAGTAAGTACAGTAGGTAGTTCAGTTGAAGAGGAGTGGACGTCTGCAAAAAGAGCAATCACAGGTGTTGGAAATGCAAACATGGGTACTAGGGAGATAACTGCTAAGAAACTTTGGATGACAAATGAAATACATCAGTTGATTGACCAAACAAGGAAGTACAAAAACTTTCAGGTAAATAAAGGAATACAGCAGTATAAATCAATTAGGAATTAAATAAATGGGAAGTTCAGGGAAGCCAAGGCAAGATGACTGCAGGAAAAATGTGAATTCAAAACAGAAATGATTGTCAGAAGGACTGACTTGGCATATACAGAAATCAAAACAATCTTCATGTAGTGTAGCAAAGTGCAATGAGAATTACACTGTTAAATTCAGAAGAGAGAGTGGATAGATGGAAAGAGTAAATTGAAAGCCTCTACAGGTGGAGGAATTGCCTGATGATGCAACAGAAGAAGAAATTGGAGTTGATATGGAAGAGAGAGGGGATCCAGTATTAGTCAGAGTTTAAGAGCCTTTGGAAGACTTCAGCTTAAATAAGGAAGAAGTGAGAGATACCATTCCATCAGAATTTATATGCTCATTGGAGGAAGTGGCATCCAAACAATTATTCAAGTTGATGTGTAGAACTTATGAGGCTCGCAAGATGTGTAGAATCTATGAGACTTGTAACATAACCATCAGATATATGGTAAACTATCATCCATTCAGTTCAGAAGCTAGCATGAGTAGCCAAGTTTGAGAACCGTTGCACAATCAGCTTAATAACTCGTGCATCCAAGTTGCTCACAAGAATAATGTACATAAGAATGGAAAAGAAAATTGAGGAACTGTTACATGATGATCAGTTTGGTGTTCAGAAAGGTAAATTCACCAGAGAGGCAATCCTGCTGTTGTGCTTGATAATGGAAGCAAGACTGAAGAAAGATCAAAACACGTTCATAGGACTTGTTGATATGGAAAAAGCGTTTGTCAATGTTAAATTGTGCAAGATGTTCAAAATTATGAGAAAAATAGAAGTACGCTATAGGCAAAGACCAAGTAATGTACAGTATGTACAAGAATCAAGAGGGGACAGTAAGATTGGAAGACCTAGAACAAACTGTATAGATTAAAAAGGGGTAAGACAGGAATGAAGTTTTTTGTGTCTACTGTTCAGTCAATATGTTGAAGAAGCAATGACACTGGGCTTAAAATTCATGGTGACAGGATATCAGTGATAAGATTCACTGATGATATTGCTATCTCAGTGAAAGTGATGAAGAATTAAAAGAACTGTTGAATGTAATAAAGAATCTCATGAGTACAGATTATGGATTGAGAGTAAACTGAAGAAAGGTGAATGAAATGAGAGTAGGAGAAAGCTAACATCAAAATTGGTGATCACAAAGTAGACAAGGTTAAGGAATTTGGCTACTTTTGTAGCAAAATAATCAATGACAGACAAATCAAGAAGGGCATAAAAAGCAGACTGGCACAGGCAAAGAGGGCATTCCTGGTCAAAAGAAGTCTGCTAGTAGCAAACATAGGCCTTAATGTGAGGAGCACAGATTATACGGTAGTGAATTGTGGACTGTAGGAAAACCTGGACCGAAGAAAATTGAATTATTTGAGGTGTAGTGCTACAGAAGAATGTTGGAAATTAGGTGGACTGTTAAAGTAAGGAATAAGAAGGTTTTCCTCAGAATTGGCAAAGAAAGGAACATATGAAAAACATTGACAAGAAGAACGGACAGGATGATATGACATGTTAAGACCAGGGAATGACTTCCACGGTTCTAGAGGAAGCTGTAGAGGTTAAAGCCTGTAGAGGAAGACAAATTTTGATATAGGCTATGCAACAAATAACTATGGATGTAGTCTGAAAGTGCTAATCTGAAGTGAAGAAGTTGGCACAAGAGAGGAATTCGTGGCTGGCTGCATCAAACCAGTCAAAAGACTGATGACTCAAAAAAAGGTCTTGTGCTGGTATCTCCAGTGATACTGCTGAATACACTGGTACTTAGTTCTATGCTAATGTGACACTCCTTTATGGCTATGAGCTTGTCAAGAGAACTGAGTAAGGTGTAATTTAAGGTATTACCCAGGAAGGTCAAGCTCAAATTCCTAGTGGGTAGTGCTTCAAAAAGATTATCTGGCAAATACAGTAGTGGATATGTTAGGTCTGGAGCCATAGTCCCTGTTATTGATGCTAGAAACCAAAACATCAGTCATGAGATGTTGAACTTTGTACCATTCAGTAGTATCCCACTGTGCAGCAGTTCTGTTTCCTTTGAACATCCCTGCTAATAGCAAGTGGTGATAACGAAAACTGGGGCATATACTGAGTATACGCAGTGAGGTCTTGCCTTCCGCAAGAGAAGGATGTGTTGTGAGGATGTCCTGTGAGTACCCTTCTGGATCTGTCTCCCCCTAGAAACAACTTTATCTCACACATCCCTGTCACAGTTGGGACTGCCATCGAAGGACATACTGTAATGTGAACTCTCAGAAATCGCTGTAGCTAGTCTGCTGATAACAACTCGTGGCTTTTTCATGTCTAGTGTGGTGAGCAAAATTTCCTTCATAGTAATATGAATGAATTTACCCAAAGCCCCCCATTTTACAGGATACAAGTAAAGCGCTTGGCACTTGTATCTAGCATTTATGTCCACCACTGTTGAACATACCAACATGTGGACCATAATCAATACACAATAAACAAACACCATTTTCACAGTTTATCACAAAACAGAACATACTCCCAAATTACTTCACTAACCCAAATAGCAATTAACACACTACAAGACTGAAGTTCATCTAAAACTTATAACCACTGATTGCATTTCAAGCAAATTTTTTGCTCTCTCTGAGATTATTAACAACTTCCATTGTCCTACATGATATTTGAGTAAAGGTCTCATTCTACTGCCCCATTCTTTTCTGATGTTCAAGGGCTTTTATATTGGTTTTCTTTTCTAAGTGCTTCCATATTTCTCATAAAGCTCTTATGAAATTTCACACCCCTTCTCCATTCCTGCCTATTTTAGGTGTGACTACCTCAAATGGTGATTTCACCTTTTGGCCTTATGCTATCATGTATGATGATAGATCTTTACTTTTGTGAACCATAAAATTATTTAATTCAACAACATGGCCATAGGGTATCTCAGTCATTATTGTGACTATTCACATAACAACTTAATACCTTCCCTATTTCCAATGAACTCATTCTGTTCTTCCATTCTCTTGTGAGTGCATGCACTTGTGCATTACTTACGAATATGCAGTAAATGACAAAACTGTTTATCAGTTCTGACATAAAATTGATATCCTTATCCACAATTAATGTCTCTGGAACACTGAACTTAAAGACCAAATTATTTACCATTGGCTAAACCACAGTGTTTGCTTGCTGATTTGAGGTCAATGGCATTCCCATCAATTGCAAAAAGTTATCTGTAATGATTCCCTCCAGCATTTGTGCAAAAGGGCCAACCATTCTAATTGATTCAAATTGCTTATTAGCCTCTTATCTTTTCAGTGGAATATGCTGATGGCTTAGTTCAAACTGTTGTGCATACAATAAACTGTTCTTCACATATTGTTCCACATCCTGTTTGCAGGTACATCATCAGAACAGTTTGACCATGCGCAGTTCTGTGTTTCTTCGATCTCTTGTGGCTTGATAACACATGATCATGTGCCTGTCTCAATACTTCCTCACACCGCATCATGACTGGAACCAGAACACAAGGGCCGAGTTTCATTTTCTTGCATATTGTGCACAATGACCCGTGGCTGTGTTGCATATAGTTTAAAGTGCTCATCAGCTGCTTGCACTTTCTGACACTCTTTGATGGTGTGACCTACTCTACATAACATGCAGATCTTCCTACGGGAGCCACGTGCCTTCCCGTGATCCTTGCCAGGTAAATTGGTTCTCTCAAAATCAAATTCACTAAGCTTCAGTGCCCAGCACATTAATTTAGTTGATGAATCTTTCAGCCCCAGTAACCACTTTAATGGTGCATCATCCATTAGTACCTTAAATTTTCTACCGTGCAGATAACCCAGAAGTGTATACCATATAAGCCATATGTGAGATGTATCATTTCCTTCTCGATAGTGTAATACTCCATTTCCACTTTATTCATCTGACGTGTTGCATAGGCTACTGATTGCTCTGCTCAGGTCACTTCTTGACTTAATACACAGCCAAGCTCATGATTGCATGCATTACAAGACAATACAAATTTCTTCACATAATTTGTAAAAGCTAACAGTGGGCTAATTGTCAACAATTCATTTTGTTTTTGAGCACCTCTTTGCAGTCTGATGTCCAATGGAATTTCACCGCTTTTTTCATAAGTGAGTGAATCATCTGCAAATTCTGGGACAAAGCTTCTATAATAATATGCTAAACTCATGAATGACTGTAACTCCTTCTCTAAATGTGGCACTGGAAAATCCTGTATGGCCTTCAGTAATTTGATCTGTATGAACTCTATCATGAGTAATCACATGGCTTAAACACTGTACTTAATATAGTGCAAAGTGGGATTTCTCTGTACTGAAAGTTAAATGCACTACTCATAACCTATTAAACACCTCTCTTAATTGCAGCACATGTTCTTCTACATTCCTTGCAAAGACAAATACACCATACACTGTTAAAGTTTTTACCCTCACAAAACTCCACATAACAAACATTGAAATGTGGCTGGTGCATCCTTTAATCTAAATGGCAACGATAATTTTGTTAGTGTCCTGAAGGAACCATAAATGCCATTTCCAGCTCGTCATGTAGTGCTACTTGTAATTGATTGTAGCCACTTCACAGATCCATGGTGAAAAAGTATCTGCACTGACCCAAATGGTCTAAAATCACCATTATATTTTGGATTGGATAAGCACCGTAACCATATGACTATTAAGGTGTCTGCAATCACAGCAAACATTATAAGCATTGGTTCCATCCTTACTGGTTTTGGTACAATCACCACTGGTATTCCCAAAGGACTGGTACTTTCCTTAATAATACTGACTCGTATACCCTAAGATTGTACAGTAACCGTGGCCTGTACAAGGCAAAATTTCCATGCATCCTCAGAAATGCTTTGCCACTAGCGGAAAACTCAATGCTGCTGCTGCTCCCAGTGAATGCCCATCCCTACCCCCCCAACCCCATATAACTTACATTGTGGTTATCATAATCACCTCTTTCCTATGAGACTCAAACTTTCCACAGACCTTTGTGCACCTGTGTTGAATAAAAACTTGGGTTTCCTTCCATCCACTAAGCCAGTTCAGCGAAATCCTACCTCTGCACACATAGCTGGGAGCACCGCTCAGTGGTCCGGGAGCCCCCATTGCTGTTGTAATTCCTATTCTGTGCCTTTCTATTATGCCTCACATTTTGTCTTCAACCATCCAGATGCCCCAGTTTTCCACATTTCCTACACTGCAGCTGATAGCAATCTCACCATTTGTGGCCTGATCAATCACATCAGTAATATTTGACATCAGCAAAAATAATCCGCCTTTTGTAGTGGACTCGGGTCACTGCCTCTATCTCATGTAGTGCTGTTGCCAATGCTATTGCTCTTGCTAAGTCTTTCAAAAACTCAGGCCATATCTTCCTCAATACATAATGTTTGTCAGTTCATATACATTCACATTAAGCTTACTAATTGTGCCTATGAAACTCTCAATTGACTCACCTTGTCTTACTGATATACTGCTCAACTGCTCCGTTTAATATCTACTACCAGTATTCCTCCTATAATTAACCCTTTAATGGGCCTTTCTGCAGAATTTACAGTGTCTTGAGCATTTCTCACTTCTCATAACACACATTTTCGCATCTCACACAAAAAGTAATTTGGCCATATGCTACAATTACTCTTCTGACCAGCCATCCAGCTGTGCAGCTATCAACAACTTGTCCATAAATGCTACCCCATCCTCCCCTGCTTTACTTGAAAAAGGAGACTCTAGGGTAGTGGTAGTTGTATCTAGGATAGGTACTAACATACTGGACAAGAATCCATCCTCAGCTGCAGTATCCTCCTGCTGCTGCAAGTCCATGGTATCTGCCCGCATTTGAGTTACTTCTTTTAGTACGGTCTGAACTAGCTCCATAGTTGTAACCTCTTCTTCCCCTGGTTTGCTCCTTGTAAAGTCATAGGAAAACTGTCACAGGGAAATATTTAAGAATATGATGGTTACAGTAGTATTGACTACAAATACTTCTAGTTGTTATGCCTGCCTGCTAACTATGCACATTCTGTGGCGTAATGCCCAAGCATTCTACATTTAAATCAGTTCACTGCTGAAGACTGAGCACTTGAAGCTCTGTGCCCCAAGAAATTACACTGCCCACAAACCCATCTGGGTGCAAACCTGATGGTGGCACTCTTTAGTATGCTCCTTAAATTCATTCAAATTACTGCTCGAGTCCACTTTCACAAATTGAACCTCCAAACTGACTCTCCAAACCAATTGTTTCACCATTGTCAACCACTCAAATGCAAATAATTCAAAACACAATTTGTGCACACTCACCCAGTTGAGATGATGATACTGAACGCTGAGCTATGACATTACTCATTGTCACTGGCTCTCCTCTGACACTTATGTATAGGGGTGGATAGTGCAAATCCTGGGTGCTAGGATGATGTCCCTTAACCCAGAATGCCATGTGCAGGACGATTACTTGTATAACATCAACAACACAGCAGTCGTGGAACAGTAAAGCTCAGTTGAAAATACTTTATTTATTTAATAAGACACTGGTACAGTGGCTGAAGGAGGCAACACAATGCCTTGCATTGATGTACAGGCAGCAGTAGATATCTCAGTGTAGCACAAGGTGGTGTACTTGGCCATAACAGGGCATGGTCACCAGGTGGGATCACGGTCTCAGTGAAGTGGCAGCATCAGTGTGCTTCCTTGCAGGTGCAGGACTGATGCCAAGTGTTCAGTGGGTGCATGTACACTGGATACCGGCTGCTCCAGAAATCAGTCTGGTGTGTGGGGTGCAGGCCACGAACCAAAGACTAACTTCTGGTACTCAGAGATTGGATATAGCCGCCCTGGAGGTGACGCACCATTGGTGGCCCCCGGCTCAAGCCCTGTGATCATCAGATCTAGCAGTGGCTCGCAGACTAGCAACTAAGGGATGAAATGGCCAGACATAAACAAAGTTGGTTGACCCAGATGGTACCATCGGCTGGCATGGAGTATATCTTGGTACCAGTAAAAGTTAAGGACAAGATATAACTAGGTCTGGACGGTGAGTATTTACAGGGGCTCTGCCCAATGTTGTTATGACCAGGCCCCACCTTCGGTCATGTAGGGAACCAAGGCAGTGCAGTGAGAGACCTTGGTGTGATGTAATTTAGCTTGCCAGTGCAGCGGACTGGGGTCTACATCTACATCCATACTCTGCAAGCCACCTGACGGTGTATGGCAGAGGGTACTTTGAGTACCTCTATCGGTTCTCCCTTCTATTCCAGTCTCGTATTGTTCGTGGAAAGAAAGATTGTCGGTATGCCTCTGTGTGGGCTCTAATCTCTCTGATTTTATCCTCATGGTCTCTTCTCGAGATATACGTAGGAGGAAGCAATATACTGCTTGACTCCTCAGTGAAGGTATGTTCTCGAAACTTCAACAAAAGCCCGTACCGAGCTACTGAGCATCTCTCCTGCAGAGTCATCCACTGGAGTTTATCAATCTTCTCCGTAACACTTTCGTGATTACTAAATGATCCTGTAACAAAGCGCGCTGCTCTCCGTTCGATCTTCTCTATCTCCTCTATCAACCCTATCTGGTACGGATCCCACACTGGTGAGCAATATTCAAGCAGTGGGCGAACAAGTGTACTGTAACCTACTTCCTTTGTTTTCGGATTGCATTTGCTTAGGATTCTTCCAATGAATCTCAGTCTGGCATCTGCTTTACCGACGATCAACTTTATATGATCATTCCATTTTAAATCACTCCTAATGCCTACTCCCGGATAATTTATGGAATTAACTGCTTCCAGTTGCTGACCTGATATACTGTAGATAAATGATAAAGGATCTTTCTTTCTATGTATTCGCAGCACATTACACTTCTCTACATTGAGATTCAATTGCCATTCCCTGCACCATGCGTCATTTCGTTGCAGATCCTCCTGCATTTCGGTGCAATTTTCCATTGTTACAACCTCTCGATATGCTACAGCATCATCCGCAAAAAGCCTCAGTGAACTTCCGATGTTATCCACAAGGTCATTTACATATATTGTTAATAGCAACAGTCCTACGACACTCCCCTGCGGCACACCTGAAATCACTCTTACTTTGGAAGACTTCTCTCCATTGAGAATGACATGCTGCATTCTGTTATCTAGGAACTCTTCAATCCAATCACACAATTGGTCCGATAGTCCATATGCTCTTACTTTGTTCATTAAATGACTGTGGGGAACTGTATTGAATGCCTTGCGGAAGTCAAGAAACACGGCATCTACCTGGAACCCGTGTCTATGGCCCTCTGAGTCTCGTGGGCAAATAGTGCGAGCTGGGTTTCACACGATCGTCTTTTTCGAAACCCATGCTGATTCCTACAGAGTAGATTTCTAGTCTCCAGAAAAGTCATTATACTCGAACATAATACGTGTTCCAAAATTCTACAACTGATTGACGTTAGAGATATAGGTCCATAGTTCTGCACATCTGTTTGATGTCCCTTCTTGAAAACGGGGATGACCTGTGCCCTTTTCCAATCCTTTGGAATGCTATGCTCTTCTAGAGACCTACAGTACACCGCTGCAAGAAGGGGGGCAAGTTCCTTTGTGTACTCTGTGTAAATTCGAACTGGTATCCCATCAGATCCAGTGGCCTTTCCTCTTTTGAGCGATTTTAATTGTTGTTCTATCCCTCTGTCGTCTATTTCGATATCTACCATTTTTTCATCTGTGCGACAATCTAGAGAAGGAACTACAGTGCAGTCTTCCTCTGTGAAACAGCTTTGGAAAAAGACATTTAGTATTTCGGCCTTTAGTCTGTCATCCTCTGTTTCAGTACCATTTTGGTGACAGAGTGTCTGGACATTTTGTTTTGATCCACCTACTGCTTTTACATAGGACCAAAATTTCTTAGGATTTTCTGCCAAGTCAGTACATAGAACTGTACTTTCGAACTCATTGAACGCCTCTCGCATAGCCCTCCTCACACTACATTTCGCTTTGCATAATTTTTGTTTGTCTGCAAGGCTTTGGCTATGTTTATGTTTGCTGTGAAGTTCCCTTTGCTTTCACAGCAGTTTTCTAACTTGGTTGTTGTACCACGATGGCTCTTTTCCGTATCTTACGTATTGTACCGTATTGGCCCTGGCAGCAGAATTTCACAGGCAGCTAGCTTGCCTGCCTTGCCACAAGTTGTGTGAAGTCTGCAGAGAGCGTGTTGCCACAACTCTTCAGACACTGCAACTCTCTTGCTGCACAATGGCCTTAGCGTAGGACGACATGTGTGACTTACTTTCTGAATTCTCTACATGTGTGAGGTAACATCCACAGAGTGCCTGAAATGTATGCAGAGCTTTTTCTTCCTTTATGTTTCTATCTTGGATAAGTGCTGAAAAAAGTCTAACATGTAATAATCTAGGAAGAGACCAAAATTGTGAGAATGAGAGAACTAAGAAAATCGTGTAATATGGGGAGGAAATAAGTGATAAAGTGCTAAGTATAGGATGACACAGAAAAACAGGATCATTTCCACAATCCAATAAAACTAGAGGTGATGAAGTAAAGAAATTGCTTTCATCGTAATTGAAACCTTACAACTCTGCCATTTATGAAACATTGATGGCATTTATCATTTTTTTTAAATTACGTCCTTTAGATGGCATCCTCCAGTACGAATACATTAGTGAAATCAGCTGTTGCGATTCCTCATGGACCATTGCAACATCTCAGCTGGGATACTGTGAATTGCATCCCAAATTCTCTGTTTTAACTCATTCAGGGTTCTTGATCGAGTTGTGTATGCTTTGCTCTTGAGGTAGCCCCACAGGAAAAATATCACAAGCGGTTAAATCTGGCGATCTAGGGGGCCAGGGAATGTTACTGAATCGTGAGATCACCTGGTTGCCAAAAAATTCTTGCACATATGCCATTTGTTACCATGCTCCGTCCTGTGGAAACCAGGCTTCTTGAGCATTTGGAAAATTGTTCAATGCAGGTGTAATGAAAGTCTGTAACATTTCCACATAACGATCGACATTGGCGGTTATTGTGTTTCCCTATTAATTTGCGAAACAATATGGTCCGATCTTCCCATATGATGGAAACATCGCAGCATACTGTCACTTTTCTAGCATGTAAAGGGCGCTCATGAACGTCATTAGGATTTGTATTTGCCCAGTAACAGTAGTTCTGTTTATTCACATAACCTGTGAGATGAAAATGTGCCTTATCTGACATCCAAAACTTGTTTAGAAATTCATCGTCATTGTTTATTTTGTTATCATTTGTTGACAAAATACTAATCGTAACTAGTAAGTGTTGTCCTTCAATTGTTGCACCATTCGTAGTTTGTATGGGTGAAATTTTAAATTAAGATGAAGAATTCTGTGAACACACTCCCAGGACATTCCAACCGCTGCTGCTTTTTTATGAATTGAATGCCGTGGGATCCGTAAGACAGGCTCGTTTACAATATCAATGTTCATGTGAGAATGCACACTTCTTGGTCGTCCTGTTGGTTTCTTCTTGAGGGCAGATCCAGTCTCTTCAAAGTTATTACTGATTGGGTTACTATCACATGTCCCTCTCTATATAATTCAGTGTCTGAGTGCTTCTGTACTGGTGAATGCTAATACTTATGGAAGCATGCAAATAGCTGCTGATATCCTCAAAAATATGGTGTGCAGATTTCAAGGTTGTAGATGAAGAAGAAATCCCACAAATGCAGTCAAATTAACATTATCCCCATGACCATATACTGGCACTGCTGTTACAGTCGAGTGAATTTGACACTAATGCCATGACTGTCAGTGTTTTACTGACTAATATCAACCAGTGATGTCACAGGGAAGTTTAAATAGTTAAAATGAGCTTAAGAGTATCAACAACAGTAACAATTGGAGACCAAGTGTATAAATGTGTAAGCTAATTTAGTGTCTTTTTCACAGCACATGTATGTAGCTTTTGGAACCAGCCATTGAATATAGACTCTTGTCATTCCTAAATATAACTGAGTGTCTGTTCTAGCACCTTCACAGCTAGGTTTCATCGGAGCAGCACCATGAAAAATCCAGAGACCAAATTTCTCTGAAGATGGAATTCCATGATGCAGAGGAATTTGAGGCATGGCGATCCATTTAACATCCAAAGGCATATGGGTGATGATGACACACATGACATGGTAACCACCACCATTGTTACATCATCATGTGTTAACATGTCTACATGATGCGCTGATAAAGCATGCAGTCAGCTGTGCATTCCGTCACTGCCAAGCAACAAAAAACTTGGCGCAGGGGTGCTACAAAAAGGCAGGCACAGTGACCACTGGGCAGTGACAGATTCAGTGCCAGAGTGCAGCAGAACTATGTGTCCGATCAGACAGTCTCCGCTAGGCAGCTGTTGGCTGTGCTCCTTGGGGATCAAGGTTTGACATCACCAGACTGCCCATGGAATCCAGTGAACACAGAAAGCAATTGGCAGCTTGCCACAGGCTGTGCTAACCATTGCGCCCCTGCCTCACAGTTGCTACTTACATGCCAGCTGTCACCACCACTGCACTTTGTCAGTGCACTGCCTTAGTAGTAGACTACCTTCAGGCACAGTAACCTCCACTGCACCAGATGCAAAGGCACCCTGGCTCAACACCACACTGCAGCCACCAGATGAGGGCGAACATCTGTATAAGCTCTAGCTTGATGTAATAGTGAAAAAGTTTTCCTGAAATCCATGTACCTCACTGTAGCTGCACTTACCTTTGACAGATTCCTGTCTCCTGTGCCTGCTGATTGAACCCACAGCACCATGTGGGAAAGCGGTGATGCCATAGTGACAGACCTCTGAAGTAATGGATGATTGTAACCAGTATGTTATAATATGGTCAGAAGCCTCAACTGTGTGATTGTGGGCCTAATCTTTGAAACACAACTGGCATTTTATGGCTATGTTGCTTGTGCAAAAACTCTATTCGGTTGTGGTCTTTGAAGTAGCAGACATGCCTCTTGTTATTTGACACCAGTTCCTGGCATATAAATTTATGTTGCAGAAAATCTAATACTTGGAGACCCCTCATGTGTACAGAAATTAAATAAGCTACAGGAGCTACTTAAGTTTAAATTACATTGCATATACTTCTTGTTCTACATCTACATACATACTCTGCAATCCACCATATGGTGCGTGGCGGAGTGTACCTTGTACCACAACTAGCATCTTCTCTCCCTGTTCCAATCCCAAACAGAATGAGGGAAAAATGACTGCCTATATGCCTCTGTAAGAGGCCTAATATCTCTTATCTTATCTTTGTGGTCTTTCCGCGAAATGTAAGTTGGCGGCAGTGAAATTGTACTGCAGTCAGCCTCAAATGCTGCTTCTAAATTTCCTCAGTAATGATTCACGAAAAGAATGCCTCCTTTCCTCTAGAGACTCCCACCCAAGTTCCTGAAGCATTTCCATAACACTTGCGTGATGAACAAACCTACCAGTAACAAATCTAGCAGCCCGCCTCTGAATTGCTTCTATGTCCTCCCTCAATCCGACCTGATAGGGATCCCAAACACTCGAGCAGTACTCAAGAATGGGTCGTATTAGTGTTTTATAAGGGGTCTCCTTTACAGATGAACCACATCTTCCCAAAATTCTACCAATGAACCAAAGACGACTATCCGCCTTCCCCACAACTGCCATTACATGCTTGTCCCACTTCATATTGCTCTGCAATGTTACGCCCAAATATTTAATCGACGTGACTGTCTCAAGCGCTACACTACTAATGGAGTATTCAAACATTACAGGATTCTTTTTCCTTTTCATCTGCATTAATTTACATTTATCTATATTTAGAGTTAGCTGCCATTCTTTACACCAATCACAAATCCTGTCCAAGTCATCTTGTATCCTCCTACAGTCACTCAATGACGACACCTTCCCATACACCACAGCATCATCAGCAAACAGCCGCACATTGCTATCTACCCTATCCAAAAGATCATTTATGTAGATAGAAAACAACAGTGGCCCTACCACACTTCCCTGGGGCACTCCAGATGATACCCTCACCTCTGATAAACACTCACCATCGAGGACAACGTACTGGGTTCTATTACTTAAGAAGTAGGTCCATAGTAAGGAGATTGTTAAAGACATAGAACATGCCATAAAACAAGAAAACACATTACATTTTTATTCAAAACATGAGATTCTAATGTCGTTTTGACAGATCCTAAGTTAAATGGTTCTCAAGAATGTGAAATAAGTAAAAAAATCTGAAACATATTTTCATTTTAGAGACTTATTACAAACATGCAAATGCACATTGCACTGAGGTGATAATTCTTATTAGACTGTTTGTTGGCATGCACCATAAAACAGAAAATCAATTTACAACGCATTTACATTAATCACATTATTGGATTGAAGATGTAAGAAAGTCAGATTTTACATAACACTTCCATTATTTGATATTTTTAATAACATGCTAATCAATCAGTCCTACTAAAAAAACTCATTAATGGAGTAAGTGTATCATTTCCTTCCTTTAGTAACAATTACTTCACAGGAATGCTTATTTACTAGTCAGTTCACCGGACTAACTAGAATTTCAGAATTCCTTATTTCCCACTACTCAGTAAGGGCAACATCCTCCTGCTCCTCAAAAGAGAAATGTTAAATATTTACTATTTATCTAAGACAACTGTGCAAATTCAGTGGTCAGATGTGATTAAATATTTACTTAGTAGTCGAAAATAACTGATCGACCCTGTGTGGATACCACTTTCTTTTATCATCATCTCCAAGCAGAAGGATCATAAACACTGTTCCAGAACAACTTATTGTATACCGCAGAGGCAGCGGCCATTGCACAAGCTAGAGTTTCCAGTATGAAATTTACACTCTGCGGCAGAGTGTGTGCTGATGTAAAACTTCCTGGTAGATTAAAACTGTGTGCCGGATCGAGAACTTGAACTTGGGACCTTTACTTTTCATGGGCAAGGGCTCTACCAACTGAGTTACCCAAGCAAGACTCATGACCTATCCTCGCAGCTCTTCTACCGGCAGTACCTCATCTTCCAAAAATCTCGAGTTCGAGTCTCAGTCCGGCACACAGTTGTAATCTTGCAGGAAGTTTCAAGCTAGAGTTTGTCAGAACAGTGGACTGAAAAAGATTTTGATCACATCAGATTCATTAAGTGTATTATTAGATATCAACACCCTGTTAACATAGAGGGACAATAATGCAGAAGGTGGATAGGCTGCAGCATTCACTGGATTCCACGCACCAAAGCCTGCAATTAAATGAGTGTGCAGGCCATCTCACAAATGACACAATGCACATTGGGCACTTACTTAGTTTGGATTTCAAAGCACATGGAAACAAGATTGAGAATAAACATGTTGGCAGAGAAGCTGCCAGTACTGTAATATCGTATTGAACGTTTGATAGACATCACTGATAAGAATGTATTTCCATCATAGAAACTTCCCTAGTCATCTCAGCAGGATAGACTTTACAGACTTCCCAACTTGTTCATACATCACAACATAAGAAGAGGATTTTAATGACAAAATAGTTTTGTGTGAGCAGTATGGAATCGACAAATAGCTTTATACAACAGACTGAGGTAATAGAAACATCAATTTCACACTACTATAACCACTATCTGTGCACCATTAAAAAAAAAAAGTAAATTACAAAATGAATTGGCATTTTAAGAAAAGAATAGTCTACAGCTATAGCTATTAACAGCTGCATGTTGTGGAAGTAGAAACATGAGATTGGCTACCAGCATAATATGGTGTTGGCTGAATGGTATGAAGATCAGATGCTAATAAAATGTAAAAATAAAATTAAAGAAATTTCCTTGACGCACAGGCACTAAACAAGCCATTCTACTAATGAAAATGTTTATCATCACCAGATAATGTCAGTACAAAGCTCCAAGTAACTGATAATAAACATTACTCAGTGCTATTGTAGTTTGTTGCCTGCTTTTTATTTTCTGTAAGAGTTTGTTAAAATGTTGTAATATTTGCTACTAATATGCTATTTATTTTGTAAGATTTTGTGGCATAATATCATGCATTTACCTTTCCGCCATGTGGTTATTACTTAGTATATTTTTATGTCTGTGTTATTTGCAAATTCTGTAGTCAAGTTCTTAACAGTTTCAGAATAATGACCTATAACATACTGGCTGACTTCTGTGCTGGTACACCTAAGCTTCGTAAAGAACGATTTCCATATTGTCCTCCTCATGCTCTGAACATAAACTACAGGAAACAGTTATTACAAAAGGAAATTATAGGTATGTAATCAACAGAGGTAAAATATATGTAGTGATAAAATACCCTATCTAATCAAAAGTACCTGAACACACATTAGTGGACTTTAACATGGGGTGTGTCCACCCCTCACTTTATAACAGTTTGAACTCTGCTGGAGACACACTCAATGAGGTGTCTGAATGTATTTTGTGAAAAAGATAAAAAAAGAAAATTGTGATTGGTAGCAGAAAACTTATTTATAAACAAACACTGTGTTTTCAGTCACAGGCTCTCAGAAAGACCATTTATAATGGACAAAATTAGATTCCACATTTACAATTTTCTTAAGCACAATGAGGGAACACTCCTTAATGAGCAAAAATGCCCCCGTACCATGAACTTTTGATACTACTCGTGAAGGCTGGTAACGTTCTCCAGCATTTGCCAAACCAAAATCCTTCTATCAGATAGTCAAAGATATACTGTATTTCATTTTCAAGTCGTGACGCATAGTGATTGTGCCAGGTGGACTGCTGGTTAGCACTTAAAGACTTAAGAGTGATTTCTTCAGCTAACTCTGTGCAATGCTCAATGGCCCCTGTCCATCAGTACATGAAGTCTGCCTAGTTGTGGCTTTGCAGTAGTTGTTTCTTCACACTTCTATTTCATAAACATATCACTTAGGTAGCTTTAGAAGTGTTGAGATGTCCCTAATGAATTTGTTATTCAGTTGACATCCAATGTCAGGTCCACATTCAAAGTCACTGCACTTTCCTGACTGACCAATTCTGCTGATACGGCTTCTCTACTGACAACACAATACTCCGCACTTCTTTTTCTATTGGTAGCTCTGTCTCTCATGAGATCTAATGGTCAGTTCCACATTACATGGGAGTGTCTGGATACTTTACGGCTTCTCTACTGACAACACAATACTCCGCACTTCTTTTTGTATTGGTAGCTCTGTCTCTCTTGAGATCTAATGGTCAGTTCCACATTACATGGGAGTGTCCGGATACTTTTGATCTGATAGTGTATGTACACATACCTTTCTGTGTATACTCTTATCAGCTTTACTGTATCTGTTGATTTCACGAATTTCAGTTACTCTTCATCTCAGCAGCATTTTTATGATTCTTTTGTTTTAAGATAGATTAAATGTCACTTATGAGTAAATATGGCATCAGTTTTAAGACACTGTATGCCCAATAATACTGAATAGAATTGGGGAGAAGAGGAATTTGCAGCATAACTTGACAAGAATACGGGATTGGTTGGTAGGGCACGTTCTGAAGAATCAAGGGATCACCAATTTAGTATTGGAGGGAAGTGTGGAGAGTAAAAATCATAGAGGGAGGCCAAGAGATGAATACACTAAGCAGATTCAGACGGATGTAGGCTGCAGTAGTTACTGAGAGATGAAGACACTTGCACAAGATAGGGTAGCATGCAGAGATGCATCAAACCAGTCTTTGGACTGAAGACAACAACAACATGCCTAATAATTTTAGACCCCAAGGGAATGTAATTTTTCTTCTGGTCTCCATGTGTTGAACATCTGTTCTGAAAGAGATCTATAAAAAAGCTACCTTTCTCTATATTACCTTTGCTGTATGTCTTCATACTTCCCTTCTTCTTTTTATAATCTGTGAAGAGTTACAAAAACTGACAAATCTCTGCAAATCATACTACAAATTAATAACAGGCAATGTTGGTGTGTAGATAGAACAAAATCTTAAGAATATCTCCTCAGTGGGAAATTTCAGGTATGATCCAAAAATGCCATTAGAATAACATGATTTTGGTCCTTAAAGCCTTCTTTCAAAAGGAACCAAATGTGAAATGGACTTAAGAATGAACAAATCACTTGGAACAAAAAAGAATCTAACTCTGGTTTATTGAACGATCAAGAAATGATATAGAGCATGAGAGTCCTATACCACTTTTGAATTGCATTTGATTTTAGGTTAGTCAGGTCAGCTCCACTTTTTAGTGTCACATTATGTACAGCACACAATCAAAGAGTGTGATATAAATGACGTGTAAGACAACATAAAAAAAACCACAAGTAAATTTGTGGATATTTACAGGTACTTACAGACAAAATTTTGCATGGTTAATGCTTAAGAAGTATTCTACACTATAATAGCATTTGCTTTTGAGGTAGTTTTTCAGGTCTGATTCAGTATCTTTTAGATTTTGGTCAAATTTCTGCTTCCAGATTTTACTTGTAAATATCATGCTTCTCAGACCACCATAATATTATTCTATACCTAAAGAGGGAATCAAAATATGCATAATATAATTTTTTATAAGTAAATCAGCGATTCATTTGAGATGTCTATGACATAAATGAGAATGTTCAATTGTGCCAGTATGCTGTGTATTTGATTACTCATAAACATTTTGTCACTGCTTGCAGTATCCAGATTTTTGCTCATAAAGGTTATTTCATTTCTATATTGCACAGATTGTTTTGTGGTCAAATGAACAATTCTGTTTTTGCAAAGTTGAGTTTCAAATTATTTTTGTTCCATATCCTCAGTTCTCGAAGTATCTGCTTAATACTGAATTTTGAACATCCTTCTGCAGTGCCATATATTAAATGAATTTAAAATAAATCCACTGAATTCAGTAAATTGGTTTCAGCTTTGTTAGGTCTATAGGTCTAGATGTATTGCTTATTGGTGACGTGAAAATTTTTGCCAGACCGGGATTCGAACCCAGATTTCCTGCTTATTGTGAGTAGTCGCATTGACAACTTAGGCTATCCATACACACCTCCCAAACTGACGCAAATTTCCACATGTCACACTATCTACATTCCTATCCATAAACACATACATTCATCACTAAATGCTCACAACTTTACTCTGTATTTCTGCACCAGTGAGAATAAGACTATTCGGAATCAATACCTATTATAGGTCTTGAATCCTCATAGTCTCAGTGGTGTGGGAATTCAGAGTAAAGCTGCAAACATTTTATGCACCATCTCTGTCTCCTTCTCAGACAGCTTTTTTATATAACACAAAAATAGTCATGATCCTAATATTGAAACTTGTGGAATCCTAATTTTGTGCTTTTCCAGTGTAGCTTTCTTGCTGTCAATGAAGACGAAAAATTAAAGTTTTAACAAAAGCTGTGTTTCCCTCAACTGAGGAGTTCCACAAATATTAGTAATTTGAGAAGGAAAAGGTACTTTTACAAGGGGTACTTATATTTATGATTTCAAGAATGATGTTCACTACTGTCCATGTTTGATCACTACAGATGTTCTGGTTTCATTCTTCCTCCCTCCCTCCCTCCCTCCCTCCCTCTCTCTCTCTCTCTCTCTCTCTCTCTCTCTCTGGCATTCTTTCTTTTTATGCTGAAACCTTTGGCAGTTCTCACATGTTAACTTCCTGAAATAAAAAGACACAACATGAAATAGTTTCATAAATTACAGTGTTCCAGTTTAAATTCTGCATTATTAATTTTTTGAATAATTGTTATTATAGTATTTAAGTTTTTATTAAAACTAAATTAACATTCCACTTGTGTACAACAGTAGTGACTCCCATCTTAAATCTTCATTAATTTATGCAAAATTGAATGTCCCTTCTCATATCGGAAACTAGTAACTAAAACTTGTTTACATTATGAACAAAAAATTTCAATGTTTAATAAATTTGTATTGAAATGCAATCCTTTGAACTTCGTTATTACTCTTGGTCAGTTATGTTACACCAGCCAGAAAGGGATTTATTGCCACTGTCATGTACAAGTATTCTTTGCTTTCTGTTTGCTAAAGACGAATACATGCAATAAAGAGACTTTATTTTAAAATCCCCACTTAGTAATTTTGTGGAGAAGCAGCTCATAGTCTACAGTGAAGCTATGTGAAGCCACAACATCTTTGATTTGCATCCAAGACAGTACTGACTTTTGTGTCCAGTTCATTTATCCTGTTGCATGGGATGTGCTGCAGCCTCCTGTAAATGCATGTTGACAGTGTAGAACAATGCTGTGATATGAATCATAATTTTCTTTCTAATCACACATAGCTCATCCAAATACTAGTGAGAAAATTGGCAACAATGACATAGAATTATAGTTCTCCATTTCATCTTGTTTAACCTTTTTATGAAGCTGGAAATCAACCCTCATCAAGAGACTGACTGAATAAGAGGGTTGTGTAGCACGATTACAGACCATTATTACTTTAGTGTGAACCTCTTCCCATTCCAGTAAGTGTATAAATTTTTAGGGACGTTAAGTTTTTCACACCGTTTAAAACCTATCATACTAGGTGTTGTACTTAGTGGTGAGCAGTCACTCATTTATTATAATTTACTGAAATGTTGTTGAAGGATTCACATATGGTGCTGGGATCTGTATCAGTTCTAGGACATTTTCTCTGCAGTTTACTACCAACTTTATATCTTGTAAACCAAGTGAGGTGGTGTAGTGGTAACAAACTGGACTTGCATTCGGGAGGATTGCAATTCAAAGCCTTGTCCAGCCATCCTGATTTAGGTTTTCTGTGATTTCCCGAAATCACTTCAGGAAAATGCCAGGATGGTTCCTTTGAAGGGGAATGGCTGACTTACTTCCCCATCCTTCACTAATCGACTGGGACTGATGACCTCTTTGTTCGGTCCCATCTCCCCACATCAACCAACCAACTTCGTACAACAGACTAAAATTTAATTTTTTTTTTCTTTCCATATGAAATCAATCTGCTGTTTGGAGTACTAGTTGCTAGTCTAACTAGGTGTGAAAGGTTTTTTATGTCTGTGCATATATATTTAAGGTAGACTGTTATACTACAAACACAGAGATGTAAAGTTGCATGGGTTAAGTTCACACACTTTCATTTATAGTATTTACATGTAGCCAGGCTTCAAAGGCAAGTAATTGAAATTACAAAACTTCCTCTTTTGCTTTTGCAGTTGTGTATCTAATTGCATACTGTGCTTGGTACGCTGACTAGTCAGTTATATTAACTGATGATTGTGGCACAGGCATTGATAGCAGTCTTCGGAGATTTGTCATGTCTTCTTCCAGCTTACAAAGAGGTGCAGATGAATATTGCTTGTTCTGTTGCTGTGTTGAGGGCAGGGCCATCAGCAGCAACCTCTATCTCCAGATGTAGTGCCATTCAGCAGTCTTGCAACAAGTGATGGAGGTTCCACAGTGAGCAAGGTGATATCTGACTGCCAGCTGGAGTTGCCATATAGGCCTGACTCCAGAGTAGCACACAAGCAGAGTCATGTGTAGTCAGTGTAAACACTGCTGATGTGTTGATGTGGATGACTGTGCTGTAGTGAAAGTGATGACAGTGGATGAGTGACTATGGCAGATGGCATCATCTAACATGTGGCTGAACATTCATCTTGCGAATTTCTGGAAACATCTGCTGAAAAACCGGGAATATTATGCACATCCACAGTTATGGGAGATGGAAGCATTAGTGCTGATAAAGAAGGCACTGATGGTGACTTGATATCTATAAAAAGGGTTTACCTGATAGCAGAGATGGATGCTGCCTTGGTGGCTAAGACAATTGCTGTGTAGAAAGCTGCAGCACAGTGGGGTGGGTAGCAGGGATTGTGTTCCATGGACTTTGCATCTTTGGGTAACTTGTGTGATTGGACCTGTGGCATTGGCAATGGCTGTGCACAGGCAGCAGACTGATTTTCTAGCAACAGCTCTGAAAAATTAAAATCTATGGCATGGTTAACATATTCATAAAATTGAAGTTGGTTTTGGTGTTGTTGGTACGTTCTGTTATGCCCAGAATTGTAGAGTTTGCTCAACCAATCATCTGAATGACAATTCCTGGCTTCCAGTTATGTGGCTTGTTGAACACTCAGTAGAAGACTTTGTCATTTTGTGAGATACCGTTGTGAAACTTACCTCTGAAGTAGTGCTCCAGTGATGCAGTAAATGCATTAAAGTTAGATGATGATGACCATGCAACAATTCTGCGAGGGATTTCTCTCTGATTGGCATTGTGCAATAAGTACTGACATATAATAATAAAGCATTTTCTCTTGTGTGCAGAGCATGGAGTTTTGTCCTCTGACACTTAAAAGTGCATACAAAGTGCTCTGCTTTGCAATTTGACTAAGAAGAGAATGGAGCCATTCTGATAGGCTGAATTCCATTTTATTGACAGTCAGTCAAACTCCATGGTCAATAGATGAAGACCACTGTGTGAAATAGTGACTTGAAGCAAAACTTAGACAGAAAACAAAAGTGAGTGCTCTGATAGTGCCAGCACTGGTTGTTGAAATCATGGGGATGACAAGGATATTTACCAAAAATGACAATGATTATGAATTGTGTGTTCCAGAAGAGACCAGCACAATCGATATGAATGTTTTGACCAGAACCACCAGATTGTGTCCAACTGAAAAATTGTCGTTGAAATGGTATCCGTTTTTCCATGTAAGTGTGGTAGTCTGAAATCATCAATTTGATTTGTTTGTCCATTCTGTGCCAATTGCAATGTTGGTGTGCTAGATATTTTGTTTTGACCATACCCAAGCTGTCCTCTGTGTAAGACATATAAAATATTACATTGTAATGCTTCAGGAATTATTACACTAGTTTATTCATCCATTATATGTAACAGATTTACATCATTTTTTTTAAATATAAAAACTATTTCATTGTCCACAATATCATCAACCCATTCTTTCCAAGATATAATTCATATTATGAGGCCAATCCAACTGAATGTAATTTTTGAGCAAAATGTAATGATAGATCATTTTCTGTAGCTTTAGTGATTCACCAATGATCAGTGAGAAAAGCTTGTAGGGCTTCTGATTCAGACTGATATATTTGAAAACAAGGTACTTCTGATGCATTGAATTCCAGATTATTGCCGAATAGAAAGCAAGAATGAGTATATGTGTTTGCTTGCTTTGAAGTGGGCTGGTAAATAATATCATACACTCCTGGAAATGGAAAAAAGAACACATTGACACCGGTGTGTCAGACCCACCATACTTGCTCCGGACACTGCGAGAGGGCTGTACAAGCAATGATCACACGCACGGCACAGCGGACACACAAGGAACCGTGGTGTTGGCCGTCGAATGGCGCTAGCTGCGCAGCATTTGTGCACCGCCGCCGTCAGTGTCAGCCAGTTTGCCGTGGCATACGGAGCTCCATCGCAGTCTTTAACACTGGTAGCATGCCGCGACAGCATGGACGTGAACCGTATGTGCAGTTGACGGACTTTGAGCGAGGGCGTATAGTGGGCATGCGGGAGGCCGGGTGGACGTACCGCCGAATTGCTCAACACGTGGGGCGTGAGGTCTCCACAGTACATCGATGTTATGGCCAGTGGTCGGGGGAAGGTGCACGTGCCCGTCGACCTGGGACCGGACCGCAGCGACGCACGGATGCACGCCAAGACCGTAGGATCCTACGCAGTGCCGTAGGGGACCGCACCGCCACTTCCCAGCAAATTAGGGACACTGTTGCTCCTGGGGTATCGGCGAGGACCATTCGCAACAGTCTCCATGAAGCTGGGCTACGGTCCCGCACACCGTTAGGCCGTCTTCCGCTCACGCCCCAACATCGTGCAGCCCGCCTCCAGTGGTGTCGCGACAGGCGTGAATGGAGGGAGGAATGGAGACGTGTCGTCTTCAGCGATGAGAGTCGCTTCTGCCTTGGTGCCAATGATGGTTGTATGCGTGTTTGGCGCCGTGCAGGTGAGCGCCACAATCAGGACTGCATACGACCGAGGCACACAGGGCCAACACCCGGCATCATGGTGTGGGGAGCGATCTCCTACACTGGCCGTACACCACTGGTGATCGTCGAGGGGACACTGAATAGTGCACGGTACATCCAAACCGCCATCGAATCCATCGTTCTACCATTCCTAGGCCAGCAAGGGAACTTGCTGTTCCAACAGGACAATGCACGTCCGCATGTATCCCGTGCCACCCAACGTGCTCTAGAAGGTGTAAGTCAACTACCCTGGCCAGCAAGATCTCCGGATCTGTCCCCCATTGAGCATGTTTGGGACTGGATGAAGCGTCGTCTCACGCGGTCTGCACGTCCAGCACGAACGCTGGTCCAACTGAGGCGCCAGGTGGAAATGGCATGGCAAGCCGTTCCACAGGACTACATCCAGCATCTCTACGGTCGTCTCCATGGGAGAATAGCAGCCTGCATTGCTGCGAAAGGTGGATATACACTGTACAGTCTGGAGAGACGTCTACAGACGTTAAAGTAACCTCTGGCGTGCCACAGGGGAGTGTTATGGGACCATTGCTTTTCACAATATATATAAATGACCTAGTAGATAGTGTCGGAAGTTCCATGCGGCTTTTCGCGGATGATGCTGTAGTATACAGAGAAGTTGCTGCATTAGAAAATTGTAGCGAAATACAGGAAGATCTGCAGCGGATAGGCACTTGGTGCAGGGAGTGGCAACTGACCCTTAACATTGACAAATGTAATGTATTGCGAATACATAGAAAGAAGGATCCTTTATTGTATGATTATATGATAGCGGGACAAACACTGGTAGCAGTTACTTCTGTAAAATATCTGGGAGTGTGCGTACGGAACGATTTGAAGTGGAATGATCATATAAAATTAATTGTTGGTAAGGCGGGTACCAGGTTGAGATTCATTGGGAGAGTGCTTAGAAAATGTAGTCCATCAACAAAGGAGGTGGCTTACAAAACACTCGTTCGACCTATACTTGAGTATTGCTCATCAGTGTGGGATCCGTACCAGGTCGGGTTGACGGAGGAGATAGAGAAGATCCAAAGAAGAGCGGCGCGTTTCGTCACCGGGTTATTTGGTAACCGTGATAGCGTTACGGAGATGTTTAATAAACTCAAGTGGCAGACTCTGCAAGAGAGGCGCTCTGCTTCGCGGTGTAGCTTGCTCGCCAGGTTTCGAGAGGGTGCGTTTCTGGATGAGGTATCGAATATATTGCTTCCCCCTACTTATACCTCCCGAGGAGATCACGAATGTAAAATTAGAGAGATTAGAGCGCGCACGGAGGCTTTCAGACAGTCGTTCTTCCCGCGAACCATACGCGACTGGAACAGGAAAGGGAGGTAATGACAGTGGCACGTAAAGTGCCCTCCGCCACACACCGTTGGGTGGCTTGCGGAGTATCAGTGTAGATGTAGATGTAGATGTACTAGTGCCGACATTGTGCATGCTCTGTTGCCTGTGTCTATGTGCCTGTGGTTCTGTCAGTGTGATCATGTGATGTATCTGACCCCAGGAATGTGTCAATAAAGTTTCCCCTTCCTGGGACAATGAATTCACGGTGTTCTTATTTCAATTTCCAGGAGTGTATTTAATTAGGAAGAAGTAGTGACCAATGTTGTAGCTTTTGAACCATTTGATCTGGTTGCCGAATGGAAAAATACAGTTAAACATTTGTGATCAGTCACGAGGAAAAAGTCTTCTGCCATGCAGATTCTAATGACCCTTTGTAACTTCATAAATGATTGCCAACACTTCTTTTTGTGCTGTAATTTAGCCTTGTTCAAAATTTATGACTTTAATGCAATGGCATACTCGATATTCCCAATCTTGTGTGATAAAGCTGCATTAATTCCATATGAAGTAGCAATGACTTCCAATGCTACTGCTTTGCTTGGATTGAAATGTATTGGATAACTTTGGCTATACAAAACATCCTTTAGAATATACCTGTTCTTCCAGGAGTTCTAGTCCCGCAAGTTTTCCAGGAGAACTTCTATGAAGTTTGGAAGCTAGTAGTTGAGATAGTGGTGGAAGCAAAACTCTGAGGCTGGGTTGTGAGTCATGCTTGGGTAACTCATTTGCTACAGCAGTTGGTGTGAAAGGCAAAGGTTCAGAGTTTGAGTCATGGTTTGGCACACAGTTTTAATCTGCTAGGAAACTTCAAAGCACCCTGTAATTTCTGAAGTGATTATTCAGATTCTGAAGTAAGTTTTAAAGGAACATTTTTACATTTGAGGTGATCCAGGATAAAGCTTACATAACGATTAATCTGTGCAAGAACTGCTTGCAGTTCCTGGACATTGTTAGGAGAAGGTAATTTTCAGACAGCCTTGAAATGTTTGGTAATGGGATATGCACCCTGAGCATCAGTATGTCCCAGATATTCAATTTCTGTGTTAATGAGCATTTTGGCAGATTTCATTTCGATCCTGCATCTCTTAAAACCTAAAAAAGGCATTATAAATCACTGAGGTGTTCTTCTGGTGCCTTTCTGGACACTATTATATTGTCCAAATAATTAGAGCATAACAGAATCTTTGTCATCACTTGTTCAAATAAATGTTGGAACAGAGAAAGAGATGAGGTACTTTCAAAGGGGAAGGCATTGACACTGATGTGAGCCTTCATGTGTATTAATTACCATGAATTTCCTTGTTTCATCATTAAGAGGATGTTGCAGGTAAGCGTCTGCTAAATCTTTTCTTCAGTATGTGGTAGTGGGAATGAGACTATCAGTGTTTGACCATTTACAGTGGCTTTGAAATCTGCAGAGATCCTAATTTTCTCACTTGTTTTCCCAGTGATTATCGGAGGAGATGCTCATTGGCTTGATGAAATGGGTTGCAGGATTCAGATTTATTCCAATCCTTTCAGTTCAGTTGCTGCTTCTTTTCAAATTTAGGTTTGACATTATCTTTAAGTGTAATAGGGGATCGGAAATCCTGCCCATAACCTAGCATGCCATTGAACAAATGATATTCATCACATAATTTTTTAATGCTCATATGACGTCTAGTAACTGAGTGCATGTACATTACCTTAAATTCCCAGACCGAATGAATCAAATGTGACCATTCCAGATATGACTGAGCTACAGAGAATGTCATTACATTGATCGTATTTTTGTGTTTCGTTTGTAGTTTATGCATCCTGAAAACACAGATTATGTCACCTTTAAAAGTTGTGAGATTCAGATTTTATTGCTGAAGGTTTGGGTATCTTAAATGTATAAATATTTGCTGATTATACAAAGCAACTAAAGCACCTGTGTGTAGCTGAAATTTCACATTTTGATTGGAAGTTTGTACAGTAATGATCAGTTTGAGATGATTCCTTTGAATTTGGGTGTTGGTGCTCTTTCCTGAGAGATGGTTACCCTTTGCATCTTGGTTGAGTACACAGTTTGGTTTTAGTCTGTTTGGGGAGAGTTGATTTGGCTATTTGATACTGAAGTTTTGCGAGACACATTCAGAGATGAGCTTTGTGTGATTTTTGTGCTTGTTAGATTGAGTTGAATTCAGACTGTGAAATCATATTTATTTACATTTTCTCCAGTTGAGGTCTACATGGAAGTGAATTCACTGTATGGTTCTCCAATAAGCACACTTGCAGAGTGTGTCTGATTTTATGACATCAGCATTGTGCTTGGTGGAAAATGTGATGGTTGCAGTTGTGCATTATGAAGCATTAAGCACATAACTTTGGCATGCGAAAGCTGATGTGCTGGCCCAGCGACACTGAGAATTCTTTATGCTTATGGTGTTGAGCAGCATGAACTCTTTGCAAGTTGCAGATCAATGGAGAACACTTGGCGCACACAGTGTGAAAATCTAACTTCACGAAATCTCCTTATTGAGCTTCAGTCACTTGTAAGATTTCACGCAGACAATGATTGCAATGCATTAAGATTTCTGCTCTCACTCTGATGTCTGTTATATTTTGGACAATGGCATCATGAAGCATTTTTTTCCTGAAATAATGCTCCACAAATACAATTAAATTTGAAATTTGTAGCCACACCTTTAAGTTTTACTATCAACTCATGATAGGACTAGTTTGGTTGTCTATGTTTTCTGAAAAATTTGTAGTGAGCAGCAGTCATGTATATCTGAGATCAATAATATTCATTTAATTTATTCAATAGATCAGCAAAGGTCATAGTTTGTGACTGCTTAAGGAAGAAATTTTCTGTACAGTCTAAAGATTTTTACTCCAATGCAAGATAAGAGAAATGAACAGTGAGGTCCAACATGAATGCTGTATGCAGAGAAGCACTACTCGAGCTCCGTCTTGTGTTCCAACCATTCTTTTACTTTGGTGTCAAATGAGCAAAATGGTGAAGGCGGCACTGAAACACTGTAATTCTGAGCTTTATTTGTTTTTGCCTGCTTCTTACTGGTTTCATTATGCCTGAAGAAGTTGTGTAATGCATATCAGCAGTTTGCTAATTTGACGACTCTGAAATTGAACAAGCATCATGAGTGGTTGCTCTCCATTGAATGCATTTTTACTCAAATATTCAATGAAATTAAAGAATAGGATGTACATTGTAGCTAAAGTATTTGAGTGTCTAATGGTGCCACAGAACAAAGACAAAAGAAAAATAAAATGTTACTCCTTAAAGTATCATGCCCAATCCCAAAAGAAAAGGAAAACTTTTTCCATTTTCTGAAAGGGAAGAAAACTGGCAGTTGGTGCTATTAGTTTCCACTGATAGCAGACAAAATTTTCCTTTATTAATGCGGGATTCATGTCATAGTAAGCCATTAGCAGTGGAGGACAGTAAAGTGCTGCTTGTGGGAGCAGACAGTGATGTGGTGTGGACATGATGGGGCAGCTAGGTGTAATTGGGAGGTTGGGAGGCGAGGGGGAATAGGACAGAAGTAGAAGAGGGGTAAAAAGACTGTGAGTGCATTGGTGGAATATAAGGCTGTGCACAGATGGGAGTTCTCTCCCTGCAGTATATCGTCAATTCCCATAACCCCCCTGGCCTCAACCTGCCTTAGTCCCTGTCCTTCACACACCTATCACCTTCCCTGCTCCCACTCCAGCCATACACAATCTTCTATTCCACCAAGGCACTCACAATCTTTTTCCCCTCCTCTACTTCTGACCTTTTCCATCCTTCCCCCCCCTCCTTCCCAGTTGCCTAACCTCCCCTCTTTCCCATCCCGACCCTCTCATCCCCCCCTCCTCCCTGCCCCAGCCTCTTCTCCTGTCCTGCACATTTGCTCATATTTTGGCCTCAGACTATATTGAAATGTAACAAAAGAAACATACTAAGCTCCTAAAGAAATTGGGTGCAGTTACTTATAAATTTTTATAAATTTGGTTATATGTATAACATAACTAGCAACACAAATTTCTTCTTGCAGCATCTAGATACCAAATTAAATATTTTTACAAATGAAGAAGTGGTAAAAATTCAACAATGGAAAATCCCAGGATGGAATGTAACAATATTCTGGAAAGGATATTTGCTACTCACCATATAGCAGAGATGCTGAGTTGCAGATAGACCGATGACCTCAGCAGTTTGGTCCCTTAGAAGTTCACACTCACGCTGAGTCACAGATATGCACAACAAAAAGACTGTCAGGAAATGAGCTTTCAGCCATCAAGGCCTTCGTTGGAGATAGAAAAAACACACGCACACATGCGCTCGAGACCGAAGTCTCTGGCTGCTGAGGCTACACTGCAAGTGGCAGGAACAGTAGTGCATGATGGGAGACCCAGCCGGTTGGTAAAGGTAAGGAGGAGGTAGCTGGGGCAGGGAGAAGGAGGAGGGATAGCAGGATAGGGGTGGGCAGTAAAGTGCTGCTTGTGGGAACATGCAGGGATGAAATGGAGATAAAGGTTGGGCAGCTACGTGCAGTCAGGAGGTTGATGAAGGTCAAGAAAGGGTTAGCGGAAAAGGAGAGAGGTAAAACTTCTGTGGATGTGTTGGCAGAATAGAAGACTGTATTGTGCCAGAATGGGAACAGGGAAGGGGCTAGAGGGTAAGGACAAAGATTAACAAAGATTGAAGCCTGGAGGGTTACGGGAACATAGGATATGTTTCAGGAAGAGTTGCGACGTGCGCAGTTCAGAAATGCTGGCATTGATGGGAAGGATTCATATGGCACTGGCTGTGAAGCAGTCATTGAACAGCAGAACATTGTGTTGGGCAACATGCTCAGCAATGGGGTGATCCAGCTGTTTCTTGGTCACTGTTTGCGGTGGCCATTCATGTGGACAGACAGCTGTTCCCATTCCAGCACTACACAGTCCTCTATTCTATCAATGCACCCACAATCTTTTTACCTCTCCCCTTTTCCACTAACAGTCCTCCGCTCTCCGTCTAACCTTCTGACTGCACATGAATTCCATATCCCCTCTCCTCCTCATCCCTGTATGCACCCACAAGCAGCACTTTACTGTCCCCCTCCCCTAACCTGCATCTCTCCCCCTCCCTGCCCCAGCCTCTTCCTTATCTCCTTCACCCAGTTGCATCTCCCATCATGTGCTGCCGCTCCTGCTGCTTGCAGTGTGGCCTCAGGAGCCAGAGACTGCATGTGCACGTGTGTGCGCGCGTGCGTGTGTGTGTGGTGGGGGGGGGGGGGGTCAATCTATGATGAAAGCCTTGTTGGCGAAATGTTCATTTACTGACAGGCTTTCTGTTGTGCCTATCTGTGACATATTTTTGTGATGTTCTGATCTATTAATGGAGTTGCCCTTCCATTTACACCTATTTTCTAACTCCTCCTCTAGTGTTCCAGTGGTCTTGCTATCCATTTCCCATAGCTACTCTCTCAGTATAAATTTACTAATATCTCCAGTTGATTGAATTCATTTAAGGAATGGGAGTTATATTTTCATCTACCCTACAGTCATTACTTCATCATAACTACACATATTTGGAAACTGTTTCAGTAGGAATTAAACTGTAATCCCACAAAAATGTCTAGGAAGGTCTGTGAAACCTATTTGCTGAAAGATGCAAGACTAACCAGAAGTGGGAGAGCCATAGTTGAGTCATCACAAGTTGATCCCTGACAGCTCACAGAACTGTTGCCCGCTTTCATCACCTGCAAAGGGCTAACGGCTGCAGGCAAAAATAGTAGCCTTCTAAATAACTGTGACAACATTGAGGCATTGCTGTAGAGATATTTACAAAATTGCTTTACATTATTGGCAGAGGCAAATCCATGAAGCTGTCATGCTGAGCCTAGTGAAGCTCTCAGGGATCAACTAACACTGACTCAAGTACATAATATTCACCTGCTACCAGAGAACATACAAGGAAATAAAAAAGTGCAAAAGTAGTAAGTGAAGAGAGGCAAAAAGATATATGAATTACAGCAAAGAGACTAATAGAAAATCTGATTATCCCCACATAAGTCGTGATTTTCTACTGATTCTAGGTTGCCATTAACCTAATTTTAGCATTGGCATAGTTAAGCATTTACCTTCTCTGTAACCACGTTAAGAACTTCAGAAACTCTTTGTTTTGAATCCATAACTTAGAAACAAGTTTTTAATGTTTTGTGTCTCAACATATTATAGTCAGGGTCATTTATATACTTTCTTAATGTGCTTTGTTAATTTTTATTGTTAATTACATGCTTGGTTTTTAAGGTTACAATGTTGACATCATGTGTCTGCAGGAAGTTGACAAAAGTGTGTATCAAGATCATTTGCTTCCGCTTCTTTCAACCAGATACAATGGAACTTTCAAAGTTAAAGGAACCAAGATAACAGAAGGCTTGGCATGTTTTTATGACAAATCTAAATTTCGGTACGTGAGGCATGAACTCAATAATTATTAGGTACAATTCTAATGTTAGATTCATAACATCTTCATTACTTGGATTTTTTTTCTGGTTGTGTTTATAGTTACTTTTACTTAAGTCAGATTCACTGTTTCGTTTAATGTAATGATCATTTGAACTTTTTGGCACAAATGCCAGGCTCTTTATTCTCGTGTTTAAAAATATTTAGCATCTCATTTATTGATCCTGTTCTATTTGTGGGAAAATTTATAAAAAGACACAGTTAAAATTCCCTGCTTGTTATTTTGAGTTTCATCAAATAAAGCTAAAAAAATTGTACTTACAAGGAGAGGTCTGCAGTGGTTACATCGCCATGTTGAAACCACCTGTCGGGCGGTGTAGGCTACGGTCCCTAGCATCATGCTCTGCAGCTGTTCACTCTGGTGGGTCCTCTTTTACAAATAATCCCAAAACATAATTTCATAATTCATTATGGTTCTTTAATTTCATAATTCATTATGGTTCATAGCAGCCTTAAAAATAACAATAACAAAATGGCACCATAATATAGTAGTTAATTTATTTGGTTTGTGTGTTGAAATTTGTTAGTTTCAACCCTCTTGGCTGAAATCTCCTTTTTTTATGACTGTGACTTTTTATTTTTATTCAGTCAATTGGTTTTAATCCAAAGAGTTAAAAAAAGTATTCTGTATTGTGAGAGGTGGTAGTATGGGCCAAAACAAAGCAAAAAGGTTCAGTAAACATGGGAAAATACATACCTTAAGAGTTGTGAGCACTTGTGTGGTAAAAGAAAGATGTTTCACAGTAGTGGAGGTGGAGGAAAAGAGGTGCTCATAGCTCTTAAGATATATGTTTTAGAGCCCACGTTTACTAAGTATTTTTGTCTTGTTTTGATCCATATCACCACCTCTCAAAATATAGAATACTTTTTTAAAGCCCTGAATAATATTTTGCACTTCTAATCCTTTGCTGCACCATTTTAATCATCAAATAAATGTTTTGTTTACCCTCATTTTTTTACTTTGCCTTATTCTTTTTTTTTTTTTTTCATTTGGAATCTTTGTCCATGTGATTTTAATTATTTTTATGTGTCTATCATAATATTTAAATTTATGGAAACACCAGTCTACTGTTTAAAAAAGAAGACTAAATAATCTATTTACATTTGCCTTGCAGTAATGTTAGAAATTTATTTTTCATTGCTTGATGTCTATTTTTTCAGACGGTTATCATCATACAAATATTTAAAACAAATTCTATTCACACCATGGGCAAAATAATGCAGATATATATTTAAATGAAAAGAGTTTTCATAAATAAATGAAATTCAAGGGAAATGAGTGAAAGGAATAATGGTTGCTGTAACATAGACAAACACATAAAATGAAGCAAAAGCAGAAAATGAATCAAAGCAAATATGTGAAAATAATTCAAATCACATAGGCAGAGATTTGCAAATGAAAAAAGAATAAAAGGAATAAAAAATAACTGCAAATAAAAAAAGTTGAAATAACAATTAAAATGACATGGGAGAGGATTAGTACATCTGATGGAATTACAACCACAACTTTCAGCACAGATACCAATTTTGTAATTGTTGCATGGTTTAAAGCTGTTGTGAATCCAAAGAGATTACAAAATTTCTTTTTGTTGATTGCTAGAAAATTGTTGAGTGCTAGCAAACAAGGATGCACGAGAGAATGGCTGCAGAGTATGATGCCTGGGACTCTAACATACAATACCATGCAGGCAGTTTCAAAAAATTGACCACTCCCCTGGGGATCTCTTCTTGTTAGCAGAGAGAGAGAATTTCCTTTGTGCTGGGGTCTGCTCTCATCTGTAAGTAGAATTTCTTTGCATGATTATTCATTTTGGCTGAAGAGTGTTTCTTCTGAGTAACGACAAATATATCCGTGATTTATACTAATTTCCTTATGTGCCGAGTTGTTTATTAGTGAGAATAAATTAGATTCTTTAGCTGTCCAGTGAAATGAAATGATCGTATGGCATTTATTGGCCGGGATATTTCCTTTCAAGGTTAGTCCACCGTATTTGCAAGTCTTTTTAGTTGACGCCAATTGCGGCGACTTGCGTGTCAATTATGATGAAAATGATAATGAAGGACACAGAATACCCAGTCCAGGAATCAAACCCAGGCCCCCTTGCATGGTAGTTGGTAACGCTACCGCTACTCTACGGAGACGGACTCTGTCCAGTGCAGTGTGATGTATTAGACCTAGTGTACAAGTCTGCAGATTGTGTTCTCTTTCAAACTTCATGTGCAAAAATTGTTATATACTGTCGCTGTATTGTAATTCAAATTTATGATTTTATTGCAAGCATGTCATTAAGGCAAACACATTGAACTCGATATGCATCTCTACCTGTCACAGAACTTGGATCAGGTTATATGTGTGTGGCTGGAGTTTACATCAAATATAATTTTTATTGCCATATAATTATGAAGGATTCCCTTCAGCCTAGGAACATGAACTCCATAAGTAAACACAGAATTTAAGTTGTGTTGAAAATGAATTGTGAGCAACATTTAGTAATGTTTTCTTGACTTTTAGATAAAAACTAACTACTCTGCAGCTATTTCTCAACAGAGAACGTCTTCTAAACTTTTGCAATAGCTGAATGTCAGTTATAACACACCATCTATGGAGATATGTTTTATTGTCCACATCATGAATGGGGGTAATCTGTACTCTCTAGTTCCCTCCTATGACGCTCTCAAGGGAACTGATAGGTGCCTTAATATATTTGTTGCAGAATACTCTATTAGTTTAAACACACACACACACACACACATACACACACACACACACACACACACACACACACACAATACATGTAATCAAGTCTCTATCCTAATTGTAAAGGAATGAATGAGATATCATTAGAAATGTTTTTTAACTGGCTTCTGACATTGCGTACTGATTTATGCTAAAACGTGCTATTTATGGAAAATTGTTATGGAAGAAAGTGCCCAGCTTCATACTTATGTTTTACAAAACTAACTTATCAGTCATGAATAAGAGATTCCCTTTTCATATTATCTTGTAGCAAATACCATTTTATTTGTTTTGAAATACTTATTAACTGGATAATTTGTATACAGTTTTGTCATAGATAATAACTATGACCATTATCCCTGCTCATAGTACAAGCTGACTTTTTTAAACAAATATACTTTCTGGAATGATGAACATATTTGCCATTGTCACCAACTACCCATATCTCACTAACTTATTTCAAATACTGTCATTATTTACAGCTATAAAAGTGCAGAAGTTTTGCACAAGCCCCCTCTTTACAATTCATGCTCAGTTGATTAAAACAAGGAAAACTATTGTAATACTGTGGATAAACTTAACACCCTCTGCTCCAAGCATGCCTTTCCAATTGACAAGAAGGCAGTTGGCTATTAAAACTGCATTTTGCGATCACTATAAACTAGTTGGCAGGTGCAAATGCTTCAAAGTGCAGGATTGTATTTAATGAATCTTGTCTTAAGTCATGTAGCCTTTTCAAGGGTAACTAAATCAACTAACATTTTTGTATCCTTTAAAGAAAATGAAAAACAAAAAGTACATGTAGATTACATTCTTACATCAGTATCATGTACACTGAGTGCTTTAGTGCTATGTAAAGAATTTTGTTGAAAATTTGGAATGTAAGGCACCTGTCATTGTTCAGGCATCTTATGGAGGTGGTCTATATAGGTTACAAGCTTTTGTGGTCACTGTTACTTAAAGATGACAATTATTGAAAGATATTAAATAAAATCATCATAACTTCTGAACGATTTGCGTTAGGACATTCAAACTGCATGGTTGGCCGCAGAATTAGTATACATTTATGTGTATGGTTTAGTGACAAAGCCCATTTGGATGGGATCATCAATAAGCAAAATTGGCTCATTTGCGGGACTGAGAATCCACATTTCGTGTTCAAGACATGTCTTCACCCTCAACAGGTGACTCTGTGTTGTGCAAAGTCCGGTCACAGAATAATAGGTGCAATATTCCTCAATGGCATGGTGACTGTCGAATGGTATGTAAAGGTTTTGGGAGATGGTTTCATCACCATTATCCAAACTATCCACAATTTCGACAAGATGTGGTTCATTCAAGACAGAACTTGACCCTACCGAAGCAGGAGATTGTTTGATGTCCTGCAGGAGCACTTTGGGAACCGGATTCTGGCTCTGGGGTACCCAAAAGTCACTGGCATGGGCCTCGATTGGCTTCCATTTTATTCAGATCTGATCACATACATGTCCTTTTTGTGAGACTATATCAAAGACACAGTGCACAGCAATAACCACAAAACCATTGCGGAGCTGAAAACAGCCATTTAGGAGTTCCTCGACAGCATTGATATTCCCACACTTCTGTGGGTCATGCAGAATTTTGCTATTCCTCTGAACCACATCATAGCCAATGGTGGCAGGGATATTGAACATGTCATTTATGTTTCTTCCTGCCCCCCCCCCCCCCCCCCCCCCCGCCCCGCCCCGCCCCGCCCCCACCCCACCCCACCCCACCCCACCCCACCCTACCCATATAGTTCGGTAATTGTCACCCTTTATCTCTCTTAACAGTTTAACTGGACTATCTTGAGGCAAGAGACTTTTTTTTTTTTTTCTCTGTTGGACAAAATTCAAATATTCTCCCGATACTAGAGATAACAACACACAACACAACCATGACACAAGAAAACGGAACCTCTTCCATGAGCCTACACAAAACAAAAAGCCATCATATGCTGGACCAAAAGCCCTTGAAAAACTCCTTTCATTCTTGAGAGAAATAAACAATAAAAATATTTTCAAAAAATGTCTCAAAAATTTTCTAACAGAAAACTGTTATTACAGTGTAAATGAATTTATGTGCACTACAGCTCAAAACAATTGCAATACTATTATTGTATCAAAAGAAAAATTGAACAAAACCTAATTTAGTATGAAATAGCCCTAGAATAATTTTGTAATAAATTATATTTTTGTTAAACAGTAGACAGTAAATACTATGTACCTGTTGGTGCATGAAGTGAAAATATGTCTTGATCCATACAATGTACTTTGTCAAAGAATAAATAAATAAATAAAAATAAATAAATAAATCACACATGTATTTTACCTCAGTTATATACATTCCATGTAAGATTTTACTGTAGCATACGACTTTAACGAAGCTCACAATATATATGTGCCTTTATCATTTAGCTCTGTCTGTTTTCTATGAGTCTTCCTTGACAAGTGACTACATGACCATTGTCTTGCATGGCGAGGTTCTGTGGTCCACAGAAAATCTCCGAGATGGGACTTAGTTTTCATTGAATAACTGTTGCAGTAAACAGGTATCTCAAAGTGCAGGAATCGAGGTGTTCATCTCCCCAATTGACACGAGAGATGCACTTCTTCCACTTTCGTTCTCATGATTGCATAAAAGAAACAAAATTTCCCACACAGTATGTGGCCCAAAACAAACTCTTACTTACTAAAATAACAAAAATGCTTGCTCAAGATCATGATTACAATTTGCCAGAGAGAGAGAGAGAGAGGGGGGGGGGGGGGGGGGGGGAGAGAGAGAGAGAGAGAGAGAGAGAGAGAGAGAGAGAGAACATGGGAATGTATATACAAGGATGTATTATAAATTCATGATTATTGTTTCACATTTTTCAGTCATTTTTAAAGATGTCTTCTCTCCCACAGCTACCCCTATCCCGATGACTACACTTATTTCAAATACTGTCATTATTTAAAACTATAAAAGTGCCAAGTTTTTCACGGGTCCCCTGATACAATGAAATTTACATCTAAGCAGCAAGAGAAGTCTGTAAACACGGTTTGCCACTGCAATCAGCCATCTTGGCAGGACAATTTAGCCATGTTTCTGTGTACTTGTCAGGGACCACTCAAAATAGCTCGTTTGTAAATGGTTTAGGTCACTATGCTTATATATAACAGGTTAAAGGTCATGATGCATGATCCATTTCTAATCAGGTGGAATTGTTAGAACACCCAAAAGTAAGTGTACCAGGCCCACAACCAATATGTCTACTCAGTCGTACAGTTTTTGGTATGTTTAAAGAAGTGTGTTTTACAGCACAGGAATGATATTCTTAACATGGCAACAGGAAAAAAAGGTCACATAGCTGGTACAGGATTGTGCACTTTGGTCAAATAACTTTCACCGTGCCAGTCAGCTAGCTTATTTGGCCATTTACTTGAATTCTTGCATTGCCGTGTCTGTCTACTGAGCCCATGAATCCAATAATAAGCACAATTTCTTACCTGTGTCATATGCCGCACCCCCCCCCCCACCCCCCCCAAAAAAAAATTGCAGAATGACAATAAATAGATTCTGTGACAGCTTTCATTCTCCTGCTAAAGAGTTTAAAAAATTACAGTAAGTGAGATTCAAACCTAAGCACATGAAAGTGGACCTTGTTTGAAATGTTGACCTTGTATCATGTGATCACTCCAGAATTGAAGTCACTATGTTGTGCAATGTTAATCTTGATGCAAAGAATTTTACCTATTAATTAGAACATGCTCAGAATTGTATCTTCCTCCAGAGTGTAAGCCACATTAATATTCCTGGTTCAGGATAGAGTATAAATCCCTTGCCTTTTATTTTTCAGGTTCTTCAGTTGTAATATGAAGCATGGCATATTTCTATAAAATGGTTGCATAGATTACAGTCTGTACTCCCCACCTCCTCACAACCCTCTCAGAGAATAAATTTGTGTTGTCAACTGCAAAAATATTAATTGCCCTTATTGAGCAACTCATAAATAATTATAATTTTTTCTTTTCTTCTCAGTACTTCAAATATGTTCTGTAGATTGAAAACGTGATATGAGTGAATTATTCAGTGTACAATCACATCATTACTTTAATATGTATCTTCATTGCAGTCAGATAACTGTCTGTGCAATGTACTTTACTGTCATTGAAGATTTACATATACATATACAATAAAGCAGGTAATTTCAGTGTGTGATACTTCATGAAGGCTCAAACCCCAGTAAAAATTAAAATGTGACAGTTACATTACACATACATAAAATCTTTCATTTCTTTTGCTTTCTATAATGGAAATTTCTCATTTATGGGAATCAGAGGTTGGCAACAGTAAACAGTAGGATCTTCTTGTAATCTCTGGCTGTCATGTGAGTTGCAATTTCGGGCTTAGCACCTTTGGTTGCTGCAATGAAGATTCTGCAGCTGGTGTGTTGTCACTCGTGCTCGTGACAGGAAACAGATAAAGAAACATTCATGTATTATACAGTATTGCATTATACAATTGAAAACAGTTAAATTATCATAAAATATTCTTTAAAATATGTTTAAATACTACAACATTGTTCCACATATATTCACTTAGGTGGGAAGTACAGTACAGTCTGGAAGTTTCATTATCTTGTCACACTACAGTCTTAGAGTTAATGGAAGTGTATTGACTTATACCTTGCAACTGAAATTATGTTCTAACATTTCTCAAATAGTATGCCAAAGCTCACTGAAATCTTTAGGTCACAGAGAGTAGCTTCACCTTGTGATCCTGTATCATTGTCATTCAACTGTGACATCAAATCTCTTCTATATTTGGCTCATAGTGTAAAGAACAACTTATGCAGTGGAAGTTATCCCATGGCAGAAATACACCAGTGGCCATGACAGGAATCTTCATGGTATGACCTCTTAGGTTGCCTCAGCATGGTGAGCTTTCATGTGTGCAACAGATTTGTTGATTTCGTGTATGCACAATACGTTGACAACCGATCCAGTCATATTCTTCGGGATCTATGTTTTAATGTGTACTGTCTGCCTATACTCCAACCTGCAGCAAGTAAGCATTAAAACATAGCTTGCAGCATCTGAAGAAGATGAATCAATCAACTGTTGACGTATTCAGTATGAAATGGAAACAACTACTCAGCTGTGCACCTGAAAGCACTATAGTGTTCTGATAGCTTAACTCTTTGAGATTTAAAAGTCTCGCTTTTATCAATGCGACAGTGTGGAAGCTCATGCATCAAATGCATCAGACTGCTCCAGGGGAGATGGCACTGAGGACAAGTCTCCAAAGTCTGAGTACATGGGTGTTGGTCACAGTTTTTGAGTCACTCTCGTGGAGTACGTGCTGGTTACTGATGGTGGTAGATGGTGTAGTTGGACAGTCAGTGACAGAAGTCTTTGTTTAAAAAAGAAAAAAAGGAAAAAACGCTGGTAGATTGTTTAAAAAACCAGTCAGTTCTGCTTTATGGTGAAGATGCAGCTGATTTTGGTGATGCATTGTGTTGCCTGATGTAGTCTGGTTGGTGTAACTTTTATTTAAATAAAAACAATGGTGGCAGGTACCTAACTGTGAAGGCAGTCTGGCATATCCTATCAGGCTGCTGGCTCTAGCTAGCAGGAAATGAGTAGGCCGTGCAGAAATTGCTACAAGTGTCAGTACTTGCAAAAGACCCACCATTGTTCTTGATTGATGCCGAAGAGCATTTTTGTCATGATGTACCTGTTGATAGCTGCCATGCAATGGATGCTCAAGAAGTATGTTAATGGTGACTATTTTGGAGTCTTGTGTTATTAGCTTTTGCTGTTCATCCTTAAAAGTGCAGATCAGCTGTTACAACTCCTGATTGATATAAGGATGGAGTGGTGCTAACTTGTAGAGGACATACCAGTAATACAGAAATCTTCAGAAGCATCGGGTATAAACCATGCTCTGTTATCCCAACCGGGAAGATCTACTTTAACAATAATTTTGCAAATGCCTGGGCCATTGTTTCTGCTGAGGTGAAGGTCATATGAACAGAGCAGGGATGGTCTGAGTTCACATTGAACACCTCAAGTCATGTGAACTACACAAAGAGCAAACTGTCAGACGTTCATCACATTTGGTGTTAATCCATTCTTTGTTGAATATGAGCTAGTTGGACAGCAAATTGAGTACTCACAGCATGTGATAGACTGATGGTAGGAGACAAAAGCAACAATATTGTAAATATTGCTCTCTCCCCTCCCATCCTCCTCCCCTCTCCCCATCCCCAACCCTTCTCCTCTCCCCCTCCCCAACTCTTCTCCTCTCCCCAATCCCTCTTCTCTCCCTCTCCCTCTGCAACACCTCCCCTTCCTACCTCTCTCCCCCTCCCACCCCCCCTCCCCAACCTCTTGATCTTTTTTTCATTCTTTCATATAAATTTATTGAATTAGGGTTATAATTACCTCTTAGCATTCCTTCGCAATTTGAGTGTCTATCTTCCATTCTATGGAATTCCATTTGCAAATTTTCTCTTTGTACTCTAATGGCATAATAATTATACTGATGGTTATCACCAAATAATTTTAAAAGAATGAATATTTTTTAAATTTTCATCAAATTTTTCAGGTACAACATGAGGTGATAAGTGATTTATTTCTCTGTTTCTTTCTTGTACTATTTCTAAAGCATTGTCAATCGAGTCCATTAAATGTTCCATATGTTCGTCTCTAATTTTAATTCTGAGACAGCCTCGGGGTTGAAATTTTCAAATATTTTGTACATTTTCTGTCAACATGTTTTCTAATTGCATAGTCACTGTCTTTATAATCCAATATTTCTGCAACATCTTTAACTTTAAACCAAGGATTATTCTTTTCATCAGTTATCGTATATACTTGTTTCCCATTGTATGTAAGCTTGTTGTTGACAACAAGATCTATGATTGACTCCATTTATATGGATAAAATTTTACTAGCTTAATGAAATTTAATATGCAATGAATGGTTTCATGTTGCTTGATTGATTCATGTACATTGAAAAAATTCTTGTATTGTTGATGTATGCAGTATCATTAATATTCATTATTATTATATTTCAAATCTTTAATGAAATCTATTATGATGAAGGGAAGTCAGTAAATGATAGTAATATATTCATAACAAAATTAAATTGGAGCTAATACAAACTTTACTTAAATCTAATAAATTGTTGTTCTATGTAAATGGAAACCAAAAAGTTGAAAATCTCTGAATTAGAAAAGTTGATTGATAAGTTTCATTCACACAAATGTACAAAGGATAAGCATATGTAAAGAATATAGTGGAAACCATCAAAGAAATAGATACATTAAAGTGCCTTGTGTATGTGACCAATATTTTGCGTCGAATAATTATAAGAAACATTTAAAATTAATTTCATGTGATGACTATTCTAAATTATCATCATCAGTGGAAAATGATGTACAACAAAGAAGCTGTAAACTGTATTGGTTATCAATAATTTAAAGATTTAAATTGTTTTTACTTAAGTTAAACATCTAAGGATAAGCTTTCAAGTAGAGGTAAGATTTGCCTTTATGATTATAATAAACAAAGAGACAAGACAGATATAATTAATGTTAAATAATGTGTTAAGTTTCAAGCAACAAATTAGCTTTCTATATTCTAAATTGTAGTTATTAAGAGAATTTAGTTTTACACAAATCTAACAAAAAAAATTTCTTTAATAAAAGAGAATAAAATGGAGCAGGCTTCATGATACTGAAGAGAAATAATTTAAGGGGATACAGCAGCTTAAGAAAAGATGGTGTAATTAATTTAATTACTAACAAAATTCATGTATACTTGTTCTGCTCAATACCATGAAAGTAGTTGAGCTCAAAGTTTTAGCAAAAACTCTTGGCATTAGAGGCCATAGCAAATTAAAGAAATCAGAAATACCGTAGTTACCGGTAAATCAGTTGTGTTGCAGTAATTTCAGTTTCATCAAAAATCATTCCAAAAGATTAAATAAAGACCAAAAAGAGTACCTAATATAAATTACTTTTACAAATTTGAATTGACATTTTGAAAAACTTGACCATTGATGCAAGAAAAAAATAGACTTGATCAGATATGTCCATTCAGTTGTAAACTATCTGAGCAACAAAGAGGATAAACCATCAAAAGAAGAATTATTTGAGTTAAAGAAATTAGATCTAAATTCAGTGAAAGTTCAGGACATGGTCCCTGACCTATAAACTTGTCTCTAATGATATTAGAGAAATCAACACCATCAATGACGAAACTGATTATGTAACAAAAGCACTTAATTGTGTGGTACAAGTAGCTAACTTCAGAAAATGATACAAGTTAAATTTAATAGCTTCAAATACAAAAATGTTTTATCCAATCTCTATAGTATATAAAGTATCTGATAGTACTCAAGAATCTGTACAAGTTTTGTGCAATAAAATCAGATATATATAATCATCTGATGAGACTATTTATGTAGAAAACACTACATTTAATATTCAGGTATTAGCAATTCTGAGAGGCAGCAAAGATAAAATAAATAAATAAATAAATTTAGCTGATGACAAAAAGACTTAAAGATACATCACAAAAATTAATAACGATGGTAATCTGTGTTGCCCTAGAGCTATAATTGTGGTTTTAACATATCACACAAATAACATCTTAGACAGAGAACCAGCTGAGAATGAAATTAAGAAGTTGAGAGTAGGAGATAAATTACAAAAGAGTTAACCAACATGTAATGTAACCAATTAGGAGAATATGACAAAGAAGGTTTTACTCAAATCTATGTTATAAATGTTGAGCAGCAGATAAATGGTATTTATGTTGAAAATTTCAATTTTGTTGTCTGTTGTGGCCATGAGAACACAGTAAAAATATCTCTGTATAAAAATCAAAACCATCATCATATAGTTAACAGTATGAGAGCTTTCGTAGGATCATTAGATTTCTGTAATAAATGTAACAAACCATGTGACAACAAGAAATGTAAAATAGAGAGAATGTTTGTATACTGTGCAGTGGTACAGAAAGCAGTACTGAGGAAAATAAGATATATTGTGAAAACTATAATAGATACTGTTATAATAAAGAATGCTTATACAATCATGAAGAAGTTTGTGATATTGCATATAAATGTAGAGAATGTAACTGCATTTGTTTGAGATTTAAAGAACATAAATTTGGCTTTGAAGTGTGTAGAAACTGTAAACAGCGATAAAAATTAAGTCATAAATGTTTCATGGAATAAAAATTGCAAAAAGGTGATATTTGTGAAAAGTTATGTAATGAAGAATTTGCAGTCAAAGGATGTCAAAATTGTATTAAAGATGGTTGTTGTATTAATGGAGAATTCAAGGATTATTATGTTTTCCAAAGCTGGGAATACCATAAAATAGTTACAGGTAAACAGTTCAAATATTGTGAAAAAGGAACACCAATGAGAGTTCCTTGTGCCTATACAGAATACTATTTGGTTATGAAGCTCAACAAGAAATGGGAATACATATTCCAAATCTCATTATAGCCCACAGTTTTAATAATAATACTATTCATAAATTTAAGACAAATGATGAATCCTGTAGGTGGATATACCTGAAGAAAACAAGAATTATATACCTAAAGAAAACAGGAATTATATTTCCATAGTTCTTTTTGCTGATGGTGATGATTCACAATTCATTTTAAAGCACTGTATTAAAAATACTATAAAGCCATATAGTTTCTTAAAAATTATAGATAGCATTAATTTTGTACAAGGCCCCTTCAGTAGCTCCACAAAAATATTCCATTTCAAGGAGTTAAAGAAAGGTTATTTCCCACATTTGTTTGATACACAAGAGAATGAAAATTACATAGGATCTATTCCAGATGTCGAACATTATTGTGTTGAACCTATGAAACCAAAAGAAAGAGAAATATTTCTCAAATAGCATAGTCAATAAGGTAAAGAAAATTGTGTGTTCAATATGAGAAAAGAAATTAATCATTATTGTAGTAAAGAGTCTATTGCTTGGTTAAACAGTTTAATCAATAATTATATTCCACACTTTCTTAATGGTGGAGAAGTAAGTATAGCCAGAGCGAAAGTAGATGGTTTTGATAAAGAAATCAATACTGTTTATCAGTATCATGGTTGTTTCTGGTATGGTTGTAAAAATATGTTTTAAAGGTGAGACAGTTAACAACAAAACTAAAGAATCAGTGGATGACCTACATCAAAAGATTTTAACAAGAAGTACTGAAATGTTAAATGCTGGATATAATTTAGTGGAGATGTGGGAACATGATTGGCTTACTCAGCAGTGTACAAAAAGCTAAAGAAATTGAAACAGTTACCTAAAGTTGTCAAACCATTAAATAAAAAAGATGCCTTTTATGGAGGATGTACAAATACAGTAAAATTAAGAGCTAAAGCAAATGATGTTGGTACAATAATAATATTAGTCTCTACCCTACTGTGCAGTGTTATGATTATCATCCTGACCAAGATTTTATACTAAAAAGTGGTATAATTTTATAAACTGTCAAGTATTGGCACCTTGAGGATTGTATCATCCAGTTTTACCAGTACAGCTAAAGACTGGTAAAAATGAAAAGCTGTTGTTTCCTTTGTGTATCAGATGAGTAGAAGAGAAAATAAATAAATGTAATTACAATTATGATGAAAGAAGTATCATTGGAAATTGGACAACAGATGGAATAAAGATAGCTGTAGAAAAAGGATATAAGATTTTAGAAGTCTATGAAGTGTCAAATTTTGGATGTAAGAGCAACATGTTGTTTAAAAATAATGTGAAAGAGTTCATTAAGATAAAGCTGGAAATCAGCCCTCATTATTTTGAAACTAGTGAGATGTATATCAAAACAGTTAAAGAAATATTGGATATTGAATTAGATCCTGATAAGATAGAAGAAATTACAGGAAAATGAGCTGTAGCTAAGGTGTATCTGAATTAATTATATTATTAAATATGAGTAACAATTAATATGTTACAGGTTTACAAAAATCTTATGAAATACTACTGGATGACCAGTTAGATAATATAGATATTAATTTTACTAATGAAAATATGGTTCAGATGAAGTAAAACTTCATAAGATTAATTGAGAGTGAAGTGAAAGAAAAGACACAATTAGAGTACAACCAGATAACTAGAGATGTTGATACTAAAAATTTCATAAATGAAAACATTAAGAAAGAATTCTCATTTCAGTATAATAAGAATGGTTCTAGAAGATTATAATACAGTACTGTATGGATATTAAAATAAGTTTTCTGTATCTTCTATGTAAAAATAAAATATGTATTAGGTATTTCATTATAACAATGGAATAAATTTCTCAGTTGCTTTTAATTGCATTCTATGTTTCTTATATTTTAACATTTAGATTTTTTGGTTATTGAGTGATGAATTTAAAAAAAAATGTATAACCACAAGTATAATCTTTTAATATTTTTGGGATATTATTTATTGTTATATGATAATCTTTAAGTTAATAATTTGCTATTTTTTTACAATTATAAAAAATGAGAGAATTTGACTTTTCTATTTCTTCTCATATTTTTGTGTCAGTTTCCTCAAATGTCTCTTCTTCTCCATAAGCATTACATTTCATACTTCTCAGATTTTCTATAATTGAAGATGGTTTAAAATAATATTTGCAGATACCACATTTCACTTGTTTCTCTCTTGGTTTGTTATTTCTCTCAATAAAAATATCAAATTTAAATTTGCCCGACACATTAGTCATATCCATCCTTATTTATAGGATTAAAAATTTTCGTAATGAATATATCTTTTTCTCCCATTAAATTTTTTTTCTATTGAAAGGAAAGTTCTACTCTATCAGCTCAACAACATTAGCTGTTAGAATTTTTTCAAAAAATTTGTGAGCTGCATGTAAATGAAACACGTTACAGGTTGTAATTATTTGAAAACTAGATATGGAGAGAAATTTTGTATGGAGGTTGATAATACATTTAAAATTATTTTGCCAGACAGATATTATAATTAATTACTGGTTGGGATTTTCAGTTTTTTGATTATGGAAGTATTAAACTGAGATATAAAGGAATGAAGAAACTTAAAAATAACGATAATGAATTTCATGATATGGGATTTGTAGTTTAACTTTTTATTTTCAAAATTTACAACTTTTTAATTTCTTTTGGATACTGTTGCCTTGATATATAACCCTCACTCTCTGTGTTTTTTTTTAGGTTCATTAATTGCCCCCCCCCCTCCCCTCCCAGGGTGCACTCAACATGCCCCCTCACTGAATCTGGTGACAAATTCATCACATTAAAAGTACAAAACAATAATGAAGTTGATAACCACTGGGTTGTATTGTATTCATTGTTTCTCTCAGAACCATTCCAAGCTCGCATCAATGTTGAGATTTGCAATTTGGTGAAGTTGATCAAATAAATTTGCAGATATGTCAACAAATGAAGCACTATGGTAGTTGTTGGAGTAAGAAATGCAATAGCATTTGTCATAAAAATCAACCTAGATGGAACATTTTATCTGTTTTCAATCCATGAATGACTTCAGTAGTTGTTCCTTTAGCAGTGCACCATGAAAATAGACAACATCTGTACTTCGCAACTGAAAATGGATGAGCAAGAGCATTATCGCCACCGCCAGCAATGTTAATTGCATTTTTTGCGTTGTGCACCTATATATTTACTGTTACTTACTCTGAAGTTACACATGCATCAGCAAACAAGTTTCAGCATTGCAAACCAGGTAAAATTGTCACAGAACATTGAGATTTATACTCGATCATCGCAATAACCCATCTGTACTCTGTCCACTTAGACAGTGCAGCATGGCTTTTACTTGCAATTACTGTCTACCAACATACATGAACAGACATCCTTCCAAGAATTGAGAACAGTGAATGGTCAAGTGTGTGCCACTTATCATGAACCTTGACAAAAATTAAGTCTTCTTGAAAATGATGCACATTGGGACACTTCACTCACTGATGCATCAAATACTACTCAACCACACATTATTTGCAGTCATACTGACATCACACTTCCCATCTATTCCAAAAGATCTTTGGGAAAAATACAAATACTACTTGAATGAAGATATGCTACATTGTATATGTGCTGAGAATCAAAAACTAGACATACAGTTCACACTGAACATGTATAATGAGGCAAGGGTTTTGATTAAGGACATGAGTTGTGTAATCGCTAATAAAGCACTGGTACAGTTGGTAACGGCTACACCGAATCAATGTACAAATGGCATTTCTGAGCGTGATTAACAACAAGAAACACACCTTAATGAGTTAGGTAAACTTTTTCAAAAAATGCTTTGCATATGACAGAGTTAGGTGTGCAATACAAGCCAAAATGGCAGATTGTATTTCCTAAATGTGCTCAGAGGCACAGGAAAAAATTTGTCTTACTTCACTTATTTTGACAACCATACAATTATGGAAAAATACTGCACTGGCTGTTGCATAATCTGGAATTGCAGCAACTCTTTTAATGATGGTCAAACAGTGCATTCAGAACTGGAATTGCCATTGAATACGCAAATCACTGAGACACCACCATACAATATCAACAAAAATTCTGGTAGGAGTAAACTACTTGTCATGTTAACTCATTATATGGGACAAATGTACTATAGTGCATGAAAAACATTGGAAGTTCATCATCATACACTCAAAGATTTGGGAGAAAATAAACAGCTCCTCAGTGGTGCACCCATGGTGATTTTTGACAAACTCTACCAGTTATTCTGTGTTCGACAGCTGGTGATGAACTTAATGCATGTCTCAAATCAACCATTTTACAATAATACCTGTAAAAATTTGCTTTGGAGACAGTATGCATTTACGATGCCAACATGATGCCTCAGCTGAATGGGGAAAAAGCCAGTTAATAAACCCACACAGTGTATGACATTGCCAACATACTTCTGTAAAATCAAAACTACCATAGGTATATCTATTCGAAGTTTTCCTTAATATTGCACAGAATTACAAAAATTGTCAGTGACTAAGTACACATGCTATATTAGCATCAATAATGTACTGAATCAAGACAATATTGTCAATTATTCGACTTCATTCTTAAATCCACTTGATTTGGCAGGCATGCTGCCACACATTTTACTATTTAAAATTGGTGTGCCTATCATTCTTCTCCAGAATATAAATCCAGCACAACTTTGCAATGGTACCAGGCTGTCAATAAAAAAAGATGATGAACAGTATCTTCAAAGCTACAATTTTAAATGGAGATCCACAGGAGAAGGTGTACTATTGCCATGCACCACAGTTATTCTGACAGATATGCTATTCAAATCCAAACATTTGCAGTTTTTGGTGCAACTTGCATTTGCATTTACCATCAGCCTGGCACAGGGAGAATCGCTACAAATGTGTGGACTAAATGTGACAAACCCATGCTTCACATGGACACGTGAATGTGGCATTCTCACTCTTACGTAACCCTTATGGTTTAAATGTGTGTGTAGTAGGTGGAAAAACAAAAGCACTACAATAAACAATATTTAAACACAAACACTTTTTTGAGTGGCATTGTAATGCATGCTAGGTACTCACAAGTCACAAATGATATTTCTAGTGAAAATGTGATGATCTGGAGCTGTTTTGCTTAGATTGGGCTGGAATTATTAATTTTATTTTAAAAGAAAAAAAGAGACTAACATATCTTCAATATCTGGCTCACTAGAGATGTATCAATTACTTGAATGAACTGGGGTATAACAAGGGATCACTCATGAACTTGATAAGAAACGATAATTTCATTCACCTGCTGTGATCTTGAAAAACTAAGTAAGATATAAATCAAAATCTGTAGACTGCCATCTGTACCCCAGTACAATGCAGCTGTGTCATAGTCACTATGCCACCTCCCTCAGTGTAGAATATGAACTTAGTGCTCCAGAACACTACTGTTCAGTGTAAAAGAATGCCTTCTGTGTCATGATTTAAAGCAATTGTATAAATATCTTTCTGGAATCTCCAATTCATATCTCATAGTAAATATGTGAGAGATGCTGAAACATCATTTGTAACCTAGAACTGCTCCATTACATTGTTGCATGCCAACTCTCATCAGTATATCCCTGTTTTGTTTATTTTTATACTGTCTTTTGCTTGCGTTGATTTGGTTGAACATTCTTGACCAGACTATAGTAAAATGTTTATATTCTAGGTTGAAGGAGCAGCATGGAATTACACTTGCTCATGAATTACAAATTAATCCACGGTTACGTAACTTGTGGACTCTCATGAAACCAGAAGTTGAAAAAATACCTCGTTTTTTGAAAGCAGCAACTTCGTTACAGGTTAGTGTATTTGCTTCAAGAAGGAAACCAACCAGATATTGAATTATATTTACTTCCTGTTGTTCTCCATTGAAACTCCTGTAACTGTTGCCTCATTTTTGTCAGGTGCCAAGAAACATGGTACTGGTAAGAGAAACTGTCTGATACTGAGAGTTGTCGCCATCTCTAAAAATTATTAGTCCTTCACCTCTTGCTCGTATAATTTTCAGTTCTGTGACAGGAAAATATATAGAGAACACATTGTGGGCTATTCACAAGAGTGTGAGTTGCAGGTGTAGTCAACACCCTCTCTTGCAAAACACATTGATATCTTCACAATGAAATTACTGGGCAGCTGTCTAAAATTTTCAGAATGCCAAGAGTGTAGTATAATAAGTGACTAGATCACTCACAACAAAGGGAGCGGATAAAGTTGTTGTAAGCTAACCACAATATATATTTTGAAGAGTGGTAGAACTACACTCCGGGAGCTGTGAGGTGGTATCAGCATTGTGGTGCTTCCTGCTTATGAGGATTAAATGCCATAATCATCATGCCGCACCAGGATTATGACAAGAAGGTTGTTCAAATTTTGAAAGATTCTACATGCAAGTATATCAACAGTGAACCTATGAAGAAGAAAGCAGTGATATTCACTGCTTCAGGCATACCAGAAAACACTATCAAAATCATCCGTGCATCGGCTCTAGTTCTACCTAAGCACTGTGGATTACTCATGATGTCTAAGGAAGCATTTGTCATGTGAACAAAGGACCTTACTGCAGTTTGGTGGCTTGCTTGCCTCAATGATACACATAGCCATACAATAAATGCAACATATCCAGAGGGATATCTATGGAGAGACAAGAGTAACATATGGTTCCCACAGAAGGACATCATATTTTCAGTAGTCACAGTGATAACAGCCCAGTTGGTTGAGTGATTTAGCCTTCTTACTACAAATATGACCTTGCTGTGTTACTACAGCAAACAGCCGAAAGTGAGAAGAAACTGCAACCATTACTCATTTATTCTTTACAACTACAGTGTATTGTCTGGATGGTTAACATAGGCCATACAACTCATATTTATGTGGATAATAATAATTTTATTTATTTATTCCTTGTACTTACAAACATTACATAAAATGCTAATACTGCAAAAATTTTAATACTACAACTACTTTCTAACACTGCATAACCATTGTAAAACACCTTAACAAATTACCCAGCTACTAATGCTGCTGTTAGTATTACAGGTTCTGTTCCGTTTAGGTTCATTTATTTGGATACATCAATACTGTAGTGGATTGTTTTCACGACTGGATCTGCCCTTAACACTACCCTTCTCAACAGCCATTGTCCACTAGTCTCCTTTTGTGTAGAGCAGCATGTCAGCAGCATTTCTTCTATATCAAACAATTCCACGATTCACTGTAATGTGTTAGAAACCACACTTCTATTATCTCCTACATCAACACAGTGTATAGTGTTGAAAAACCACTTCATTCAGTGGTCCCTGAACTCCGTTGCCTTCTCTTCATCTGCAGGTATATTGTCAGTAGCATTCTGAAGTGTGACTGAATGCCTCATGAGATCTGAAATCTCCTTGGCCTTCCTGTTTACTGTGGCAGCAGTATCATCAAAGATGTGTTAGGCTTAGTGCTTCTTTGGGATCCAGCATTGTCCCTTGTTTTACCCCCCACCCCCCAAAAAAATAAAATAAATAAAATAAAATAAAAAATTGGTCAGCCTTCAAATTTTTCATATTTGGTTAGATTTACTCTGGAAAAAAATTCATCTAAATAGATTGACACACATCCATGCTGACTAGAGCAACAAATTTTAATATTGAACAGTGGAAAGTCTGGGTTGGAATGTCAACAATATTATGAAAGGATAGATTACTACTAACCAGAAAGATGATATGTTGAGTTGCAGACAGGCACAATGAAAAGACTCTTACACATTGGGCTTTCAGCAAAAGCCTACTTCAGAAAAGAAAACACACACATATTCACACAAGCAGGCCATCACATGTCACTTGATGTGTGCCTGCTTGTGTTCATCCTTTCACCACTCACAATTCTTACCCCCTTGCCACAGGGATCATAAACTTGTGGAAGACCCAGGCACAAGACCTGTCTAATCCATGCACCTAGCACTTCCTATTCCCATCCTGTCACAGACTTACCTTATCCCATCAGAGTCTGGGCCGCTGGTGAAAGCAGCCATGTCATATACCCGCTCTCTTGCAGTCATTGCACAGTTTTTTATATTAGTATGACTACCATCCAGCTGTCCCTTAGGATGAGTGGCCACCACCAAACTGTGCCAAGATGAAAGTGGACCACTCTGTGATGCAACATGTAACTGTACCTAACATGCTCAATTTTAATGGCTACTTCATGACCCAGGCCATCTTGATCCTTCCCTCCACCATCAGCTTTTCTGAACTGCACAGATGGGAGTTACCCTTATAACACTTTTCCACTACTGAAATCATCCTAGCCCCAACATATGGTAACCTACTATACCCCTGCCCTCCAACCAGCAGTTTCCATCCCCTCTGTCCTGTCACCTCCTTGCAGTTTGTCCCCTCACCAACATTGTGCAGCACTCTGCCAACACACCCACTGTTTTTTCCCCCCTCTGTGCACCTCTCCTTATCTGCTCCCCATTCCCGCACCGAGCGAGGTGGCACAGTGGTTAGCACACTGGACTCGCATTCAGGAGGATGACGGTTCAATCCCACATCTGGTCATCCTGATTTAGGTTTTCCGTGATTTCCCTAAATCGCTCCAGGCAAATGGCGGGATGGTTCCTTTGAAAGGGCACGGCCGACTTCCTTCCCCATCCTTCCCTAATATGATGAGACTGATGACCTTGCTGTCTGGTCTCCTTCCCCAAAAACAACCCAACCCAACAACAGCCATATATGTTTATCACTTTCCAATAATGACCCTTGGTTACAAGATATTGCAGTAGAACCAAAGTATCCATCATATCACACGCCATCTTTTATTTTTGTGCTGACTATCTTACATGATTATTAAAGTAACTTATTGCAATAAAATGTGCTCCAAATATGGTTTCACATCCTGCAGTTCAGTTTTTATTATCTATACCCAATGGTAATCTAGAAAGTGCATTAGGCAATACATTAAGTGAAGCTTTGATTTGTACCATCTCCAACTTAAATTCTTGTAAAAATAATATCTATCTCATTAGTCCAATGTATAGCTTTTCATTAAGAAAGACAAAGCCTACATATTTCTATTTTTGAGCCTCATATTAGAGTCTGCAAAAAAATCTAGATAACCATTCTTTCTCAGTAGCTGAGTAATACATCTCATGTTTATTAATACTTCAGCCAGAAAATGTTATTGATCACTGGTCGTCCTATTCTGGATTGTGTTCTTTTTGCCGGTTAAAATCTTGATTCATTTTAGGATGATGTCAAATTAATATTATTAAATGCTTCATTTGTACCACCACCCCAGATCCAGCTACTATTTGTTTCAATAAGTTTAATAAACAAGGGACATTCATTGCATGGCTCCTTATATATCTTCCGTGGAAGCTATAAGCAGAAGTTGAGTTGTCGATAGAACACATGAAAGAGAAAACTTGCTATACAGTGTGGACTGGATGGACATTGCTGTGACTGAAGTGTGGGTGGTAGACAGGGTGGGGTGGGGGTGTGTTAGGTGGGTGGGTAAATGGAGAGAGAGTTGGGAGTCAGGAAGAGGAGCAAGGGATGGCTAGCTAGTGGCGTGGAGGGAGGCAGCATGTTTGCTTGCTGGGAGTGCGGGAGGGAGTGGTGGCAGGTGTACGGGCTAGGCGTGCGATGCAGGACTACCAGAGCCAGTGTGCAGCAGCCCCACTTGCCACCAGCCTGTCCCATGGTGGAGTGCAGCCATTGCCATCAACATCCATGATGCTGTCACATCTTGCAACATCTTAAGTGGCACCTGTTCTCCACTGGTCTTGTTGTTGTTGTTGTTGTTGTTGTGGTCTTGAGTCCTGAGACTGGTTTCATGCAGCTCTCCATGCTACTCTATCCTGTGCAAGCTTTTTCATCTCCCAGTACCTACTGCAACCTACATCCTTCTGAATCTGCTTAGTATATTCATCTCTTGGTCTCCCTCTATGATTTTTACCCTCCACGCTGCCCTCCAATACTAAATTGGTGATCCCTTGATGCCTCAGAACATGTCCTACCAGCCAATCCCTTCTTCTGGTCAAGTTGTGCCACAAACTTCTCTTCTCCCCAATCCTATTCAATACTTCCTCATTAGTTATGTGATCTACCCATCTAATCTTCAGCATTCTTCTGTAGCACCACATTTCGAAAGCTTCTATTCTCTTCTTGTCCAAACTATTTATCGTCCATGTTTCACTTCCATACATGGCTACACTCCATACGAATACTTTCAGAAATGACTTCCTGACACTTAAATCTATACTCGATGTTAACAAATTTCTGTTCTTCAGAAACGCTTTCCTTGCCATTGCCAGCCTACATTTTATATCCTCTCTACTTCGACCATCATCAGTTATTTTGCTCCCCTAATAGCAAAACTCCTTTACTACTTTAAGTGCCTCATTTCCTAATCTAATTCCCTCAGCATCACCCGACTTAATTAGACTACATTCCATTATCCTTGTTTTGCTTTTGTTGATGTTCATCTTATATCCTCCTTTCAAGACACTGTCCATTCCATTCAACTGCTCTTCCAAGTCCTTTGCTGTCTCTGACAGAATTACAATATCATCGGCGAACCTCAAAGTTTTTATTTCTTCTCCATGAATTTTAATACCTACTCCGAATTTTTCTTTTGTTTCCTTTACTGCTTGCTCAATATACAGATTGAACAACATCGGGGAGAGGCTACAACCTGTCTTACTCCCTTCCCAACCACTGCTTCCCTTTCATGCCCCTCGACTCTTATAACTGCCATCTGGTTTCTGTACAAATTGTAAATAGCCTTTCGCTCCCTGTATTTTACCCCTGCCACCTTTAGAATTTGAAAGAGAGTATTCCAGTCAACATTGTCAAAAGCTTTCTCTAAGTCTACAAATGCTAGAAACGTAGGTTTGCCTTTCCTTAATCTTTCTTCTAAGATAAGTCGTAAGGTCAGAATTGCCTCACGTGTTCCAGTGTTTCTACGGAATCCAAACTGATCTTCCCCGAGGTTGGCTTCTACCAGTTTTTCCATTTGTCTGTAAAGAATTCGTGTTAGTATTTTGCAGCTGTGACTTATTAAACTGATAGTTTGGTAATTTTCACATCTGTCAACACCTGCTTTCTTTGGGATTGGAATTATTATATTGTTCTTGAAGTCTGAGGGTATTTCGCCTGTTTCATACATCTTGCTCACCAGATGGTAGAGTTTTGTCAGGACTGGCTCTCCCAAGGCCGTCAGTAGTTCCAATGGAATGTTGTCTACTCCGGGGGCCTTGTTTCGACTCAGTTCTTTCAGTGCTCTGTCAAACTCTTCACGCAGTATCATATCTCCCATTTCATCTTCATCGACATCCTCTTCCATTTCCATAATATTGTCCTCAAGTACATCGCCCTTGTATAGACCCTCTATATACTCCTTCCACCTTTCTGCTTTCCCTTCTTTGCTTAGAACTGGGTTTCCATCTGAGCTCTTGATATTCATACAAGTCGTTCTCTTATCTCCAAAGGTCTCTTTAATTTTCCTGTAGGCAGTATCTATCTTACCCCTAGTGAGATAGGCCTCTACATCCTTACATTTGTCCTCTAGCCATCCCTGCTTAGCCATTTTGCACTTCCTGTCGATCTCATTTTTGAGACGTTTGTATTCCTTTTTGCCTGCTTCATTTACTGCATTTTTATATTTTCTCCTTTCATCAATTAAATTCAATATTTCTTCTGTTACCCAAGGATTTCTACTAGCCCTCGTCTTTTTACCTACTTGATCCTCTGCTGCCTTCGCTACTTCATCCCTCAAAGCTACCCATTCTTCATCTACTGTATTTCTTTCCCCCATTCCTGTCAATTGTTCCCTTATGCTCTCCCTGAAACCCTGTACAACCTCTGGTTCTTTCAGTTTATCCAGGTCCCATCTCCTTAAATTCTCACCTTTTTGCAGTTTCTTCAGTTTTAATCTACAGGTCATAACCAATAGATTATGGTCAGAGTCCACATCTGCCCCTGGAAATGTCTTATTACCTTTAAATGCCTTCGTGCCAAAGCCCATTACTCTAACCAAATACAGTAAGCAAGTGTGTTGGGAATGCTTTGTCTCTTCCCTTGGTTCCTCTGTCCCTTTCTTACGGGTGTTGGCTATGCTCAGCACCCTCCAAAATTGCCAACAGCAGTTTTCCACCTCGGGCTTTGCCCTACCAAGTGGCCTTTGTGTGGATCCATTGGTTCTTGCGGAACGTTTTGTGACCAATTTTGTGACAGCATTGGCATCAGTCGCATATCCAGCTACCTTACTGATCCAGAAACAGCAGGCTGAAGCTCCCCACTTATGTTTTATCCCTTATCAGGCAGATTCCCACAATGAACCTTTTACTGAATGGGAATGTCTTCTGGCCCTCTCCTCATCCCACAATTCAGCCCCTGGCCTTCATTCCATCCATAACCAATTGCTTCAGCATCTCAGTCCTCCAAAACATCAATATCTCTTCCAGATGTTCAACCATATTTGGCTTCAAGTCGTTTTCCCCTCTCCATGGAGGGACATTATTGTGGTTTTTCCTTAAGCTCATATTCATTGTTCGTCAAAAGTTTTCGGCTGATCAGTCTGACCTGTCTGACCTGTCCCCACTGCAAGTTATTTGAACAGATGGTGGTTTGTCAGCTCATTTGGGTCCTCGAATCGCAGGATGTGTTATCTCCTTACCAGTGTGGCTTTCGGGAGGGATGGTCTCCAATTGATCATCTGCTTCAACTGGAAACCACAGTTCAGCATACCTTTCCTCAGTACCACCATCTTGTAGAAGTTTCCTTCAACCTTCATAAGGCATACGACATGGCTTGGTGCCATCACATTTTACTTACACTCCATGAGTCGGGTCTTTGGGTTCCCCTCCCAATTTTTATTCAACTGTTCCTGTCTCACTGGTCATTGTCTGTTCAGGTTGGCACTATTACCAGCTCTCCCCAGACCCAAGAGAATGGCATTCCACAGGGCTCCATATTAATTGTCCTCCTCTTCCTCATTCCTCTTATTGGACTTGTGGCCTCTGTCAGATAGTTGGTCACCCCTGTTCTGCATGTGGATGATTCCTGTATCTGCACTAGTTCCCACTCAGTGGCCTCTGTAGAGCAACAGGTCCAGTGTGCCATCCAGCACACTTCGACATTGGTACTCTCACATGGCTTTCATTCTCTCCCATTACATCAGGGTGGTGCATTTCTGCCACCGTACTATAGCCCATCCTGATCCAGAGCTCTAACTTGATGCCCAATGCCTAACTGTGGTCCCCCAGTTCCGGTTCTGGGTCTCCTTTTTGAAACAAGCTGACTTGGTTGTCCCATATCTGCCTTCTGAAGATAGACTGTTTCAGTAGACTCAGTGTCCTTTTCTTCCTTGCCCACACCTCCTGTGGTGCAGATGTTTAACTCTTCTCTGCCTTTATCAGGTGTCAGTTATGTCCTATCTGGACTATGGTTGTCAAGTTTATGGCTCAGGTGCCCCTTCCACACTGCTCCTCTTGGAGCCAGTCCATCATCATGGTATCCATTTGGCCACCTGCACTTTTTGCACTAGCTCGGTTGATAGTCTTTTGGTTAATGCTGGAATCCTTCCCCTCTCCTTTTGGTTCGGCGATCTGAGCTCCTGGTTTCCTATACCATTGCTAACCCTCTCATTCCTGTACACCCTTCCTCGTCTATTCTTTCCACTGCTTTGGGTCATTGACCCCCCGCTGCCCTCCCTCAGGTGAGCTCCACATCACTTCTTTCCGCTGTGGTTTCCATCATCCCTCTTTGTCCTGTTTCCCACATTCTCTCCTGAGACACCCCCTCCCCCCCACCCCCAATCTGGGGTAGTTCCTCTGCCCCACTCTAATAGTGTTCAGTTGTTTGTTCCACCCACTCTTACGGGAGTTTCAAGATGCTATTGTTTTTCAGACTGATAGCTCTAAATCTGCTAGTCATGTGGGATATGGCTTCACATCTTCTTTTGGTATGGAATACCATCTCTTGCCTGCCATGTATGGGGTGTTCACAGTTGAACTGATGGCTATCTATTGGGCCCTCTGCTTCATTAGTCATCTCTCACATGAGCTTTATTATGTACAGACTCAATGAATGGCCTTCAAGCTATCACTCTGTGTTTTTCCTGGCACCCTTTGATTTCTGCCAGCCGCGACCATCTTTCTGATCTTGGCCGTGCTGCTTGTTTGGTTGATTTCCTTTGGCTTTACAGCTATGTGACTATATCGAGTAATGAGCTGCCTGATTGTCTGGTGCAGAAGGAGGGGTGGGGGTCATAGATAACCTCCCCCAATTCTCTGTGATCCCACTGGGAGTGGGTTTGTAGCTTACATCAAATTCCTTTTTGCCCAGTTGCGAACTTGCTCTTGGAGGAGAGGGGGGGAGGGGGGGGGGGGGGTCAAGCCCGTCCTCGGGTTTTCTTTGCAAAAGTGGTTTGTCCTTCCAGATTTAAGTACATGAATTATCTTTAGGAATAGGAACCCCCCAGTAAGTGTGGGCATTGCTGTGGGAGACCTTCAGCCTTGCCTCCACAACGGTCTGCCCCCCCCCCCCCCCCCCCAATTTTCCTACATTTTGTCTGATTTATTGTGCTTTTTCTTGTGTCTTCTTCCCTTGCTGTTGTCCCTGTTGGGCTTTTCATCATGCATAGTGCCTCTGGGGCACCCCTTGCTCTCGCCATCACCCCCCCCCCCCCCCATCTTCTTTACTTTTCCTGCTGCCCCGACATTCCTTTAGTTTTAGCTTCTTTGTTTACATGTTTCCCCTTCCCATCAACAGGACTGTGCTGTTTGTATTGTTCTTCCCTTAGTTTCTGCCATCTTAGATCACAGGACCGATGACCTCACTATTGGGTCCCCTCCCCAAATCAACTAACCAGCCAACAATTCAGCTTAATAATGACAAATCTTGGTAATCAGGAAACAAACTAAACTCTTTTGGTTAAGCACAAACATTCTTTCAATAATTGGAGCTACACGGGGTAGCTGCGTGGTCTAGGGCGTCTTGTCATGGCCCGCGCGGCGCCCCCCCCCCCCCCAGCCCCCCCCCCCCCCCCCCCCCCCCCCCCCCCCCCCCCCCCCCGTCGGAGGTTCGAGCCCTCCCTTGAGCATGAGTGTGTGTGTGTGTGTGTGTGTGTGTGTGTGATCCTTAGTGTAAGTTAGTTTAAGTTAGATTAAATAGTGTGTAAGCTTATGGATCGATTACCTCAGCAGTTTGGTCCCATAAGACCTTACCACAAATTTCCAAAGAAAAATCATTGGAAGCAGAAAACAAAATGTTATAGGTGTGAACTATCCAATACAAATTCTCAATCTGACAACACAATCTGATAGGGAACAACTGGAATGTTGATCTGAAATTAGAATCTTCTATATCCAGTGAGTCAAAACAACAGGCAGTCACAGAAATATTACGAAATCAAGAATCAGTCTTCCTGTCAGGGCTGCATGTGATGGGGGATGAGTAGTTGTGCTCCAAGGTGGGAGTAGGGTATCACCTGACATCAGCACCTATCCTACCCACAGTGAAATTCCTCGTAGCACCCAGACCCTGCCTCGCTGACCTATTCAATTTGCCATTCCCCCGAATCTCACTCCTAATACTCCATGATATCCAGAACCCAAACAAACCCAAAACACTGTTGTTGAACTTTCCACCAGAAATCTCAGCCCTATGGAAGTTTCAGTCCTATCCAAAGGCCTCACCTTCAGCCCTATACCCAAGTTTGACCATGTTGGACTTGTCAAAGACGTACCCTCCTTCTCCCAATATCTACAGTGGAAACATTTATTTGCCAACAATGCCTCCAACCAAAGCCAACCTAATCCTAACGCTGAACCTTGCCTCTTCTGGTTCATAGCACCATCCAACCATGACCCACCTCTCCCACGTGATCCTCTTTCATCATTCACTGTACCTGCTACATCGTGACACACAGCTAGTTCTCCCTTAATGGATGGTATACAGGGTGTCCTAAGAGGAATGGTCAATATTCAGGGATGTAACGGGAACCATCAGTCGAAACAAAAAAGTCTAGTAAACATGGGCCCTAAAGTTTTTTCTGTCATATCCTTGAATATTGATCATTCCTCCTGGGACATCTTGCATAAACAAATCCATGGCACTACCATGGACACTATGCTGTTTGTAGTAGCTTGCCAGCAATCCTATTTTTTTATTCATTATTAAACCTACTCCTACATTACCCTTATTTGATTTTGTCTTTATAACCCTGTATTCACCTGACCAAAAGTCTTGTTCCTCCTGCCACCGAACTTCACTAACTCCCACTATATCTAACTTTAACCTATCCATTTCCCTTTTTAAATTTTCTAACCTACCTGCCTGATTAAGGGATCTGACATTCCACGCTCCGATCCGTAGAATGCCTGTTTTCTTTCTCTTTCTTGAGGTTCGCCGATGTCATTGTAATTCTGTCAGAGACAGCAAAGGACTTGGAAGAGCAGCTGAATGGAATGGATAGTGTCTTGAAAGGAGGATATAAGATGAACATCAACAAAAGCAAAATGAGGATAATGGAATGTAGTTGAATTAAGTCTGGTGATGCTGAGGGAATAAGATTAGGAAACGAGACACTTAAAGCAGTAGATGAGTTTTGCTATTTGGGGAGCAAAATAACTGATGATGATCGAAGTGGAAAGGATATAAAATGTAGACTGGCAACGGCAAGGAAAGCGTTTCTGAAGAAGAGAAATTTGTTAACATCGAGTATAGATTTAAGTGTCAGAAAGTCGTTTCTGAAAGTATTTGTATGGAATGTAGCCAAGTATGGAAGTGGAACATGGACGATAAATAGTTTGGACAAGAAGAGAATAGAAGCTTTTGAAATGTGGTGCTACAGACGAATGCTGAAGATTAGATGGGTAGATCACATAACTAATGAGGAGGTACTGAATAGAATTGGGGAGAAGAGGAGTTTGTGGCACAACTTGACAAGAAGAAGGGATCAGTTGGTAGGACATGTTCTGAGGCATCAAGGGATCACAAATTTAGCATTGGAGGGCAGCGTGGAGAGTAAAAATCGTAGAGGGAGACCAAGAGATGAATACACTAAGCAGATTCAGAAGGATGTAGGTTGCAGTAAGTACTGGTAGATGAAGAAGCTTGCACAGGATAAGTAGCTGCATCAAACCAGTCTCTGGACTGAAGACCACAACAACAACAACAACAACAACAACCATGGACACCCGCGTGGCACCCTACTATGCCAATCTTTTTATGGGTGATGTAGGGGAAACCTTCCTAACCTCCCAAAAACCTCTGCCTAGTCCAGTTTCATTGATTATTTTTTATGCTGGGGACTCAGGGCTAAAATTCTGTATCCTCATTCCTCCACAACACCACCAAGAGATAGTTACAAAGCAGCACCCTCCACATCACCCATTATCACCCTGTACTGGAGCAGCTGAACCATATCCTTTGTCAGTACTTTGATTATCTAGTGTCATGCCCTGAAATGAGAGAGAGAGAAACTAGAAATGATCGCAATATTTTTAAATTTTTTTGTTCAGGACAGTCTTTTATAACTTGTATCCTTTCATCATCAGGTTGTCTTGTATCCTTTCATCATCAGGTCATCTTGTATCCTTTCATCATCAGGTCGTGTCACCAAAAACATGGCTTGGAAAATATTGTTGTTATTCCTTTTTCTTCTAATCAACTTAGGGTATGTGTCAGTCATTCATAATGGTCCTCCAAGTCTCAGAGACTAGCAGTAAATCATCTACATTAATTATTAGTTCTTTTACTAAGTCCCTTCCAGTAATTCATCTAAAGCACAAATGAAAACTACCACTGAAATGTTCAAAGCCACTGGCAGTACCTTAAACTGAAATGATTTACTGCCAAATAAGAAAGCCATTTATGGTCGTAATTGCTCGTGTAATGTGACTTGCCAATCTGTGGCTGTTAAACCCATTGAAATAAAGAATTCGTCCTTCCCAAACCTAGATAACAACTCTTCTATATTCACGGGCCTATCCTATTAAATTTCTATGATTTTTAAGTGTTCATGCATCCAAAACTAAATGAATACCTCGTGCGGGTTTCTTAGCTATTAACAACGGATTATTGTACACATTTATGTAACTGTCCATCATCTTTTGTATCTCTTCCCTTACAACAATCTGAAGATTCATCAGTACTGAATAGAGCTTACAAAAGAATGGTTTGTTGTCTTTTATTTTAAACCTATAAACATGCTCTTTAATTATCCCAGGTTTTCTCTGAAAACACGTTTTTATTTAGAATATCTTCTTAACTGAAATTTCTGTTCTTTGGACAATACAGACGGACTCTCTTACTTTCAATTTAATGCTACACAGTAACTCACCTTTCCCTTGTTCCATTTCATCTACCACAATAATATTAGTAGAAATCACTAAATGAAGATGCTTCACCAGGGATTGATCTTTAAATTCTAAGAAATTATTTTAGAAGGTTACACTTGATACCATATTATCTCCTCCTCATAAAACTCTTTTCTGGTAAAAATCTAATAATTCTCAGTTATCAGCTAACACTCTAAGGCAAACAGGACATCTAGGTTTAAATTAGGCACTATACTCAGTGTAGTGGTGTGGCAGTATTGCTGGCATGCAGCCAGCCGTGCTAGGCAAGACTGTGAGTGTACCTTTAAAACTGGCAACACAGTGAGCATGTACAACTCAAGAAAGAAGATTGACTGGTGCCTGGTGCCTACCAATCGACTCACTGAAATGTCAGTCACAAAGTAATTTTAATCAGAGTATACCAACAGTGTTTGGTAAGAGGTCAACATATTAATTGCAATAGGTAGTTGCATTTCTTATTTTATTTATTTACCTTCATGACAGGTAATACCAATGGCAAACACTCCTGTTACTGGTAGTATGGGGCAAGGATACTTTTTCCTCAATACTGATGGCAATTCTTGTGAGATTAATGATATTTCTCTCACAGAACCTAAGTGAATATCAACTTTCTTTCCAAAAAGTACCACCCATTACTAATGGTTTATCTCATTCATTCTTAGATTTTATTTCTTCTTCTTCTTCTTCTTCTTCTTCATGTAATTACTCATGTGTAGTTGTCGACCGTGTAGGGCTGCTGTCTTCTTTATGTGAGGTCTTACTGTTCCATCGTTACTTCCTGAAGCCTGGTTCATATCCCAAAATGTCCCTTGTTTCTCAACTATACGTGCAAAAATGATAGGCCATTCAGCATATTGGGACAGACATTGTTTATAGTATTAGAATTGAATGTCTGTTTCTGATTACTCTTTTGATTGTTTCTCTTATTCTTATTTTGATTCCTTAATTTACAGTATTTACTTTCATTTTTTCTGTGGAACCTAGGTGGATGATGGTTTCCATGATTATTATCTGATTGGCAGTTTCCTCCTTGGGTGTATTCTGCTCATTCTTTGTTTAACCTATCAAGACTTTCAGTGAACTGACCTCCCGCCGAACACCATGTTGTCCTCAGCTGATTGACGTCTCTGGCTGCAGATACGGAGGAGCAAGTGATCAGCACACCACTCTCCGAGCTGTTGTCAGTTTTCATTACCAAAGCCACTGCTTCTCAATCAAGTAGCTCCTCAAGTAAAGACTTTCAGTAAATGTTAACAAATCACTTGCCCTCATTCACCACTGATACCGTATTTCCTTTTTCACATAGTATGGTAACCTACTAACCAACACATTAATCAAATGACTCTCCTCTGTATGATTGTTCAAGTATTTGGATCTTGTTATGTGCCACTAAAGTCACTGCTTATAACTACCCTAACTACTATTACGGTGTGGCACCGATGAAATCGACACCAACATTGATGCATCCATCTTTGAACTAAGCTAAGATTATCTTTGGCCTCTTCCGCCATAGTCAGTTCTTTGTGAGCCTTGCTTGTATAAAGTGATGAATAAATGAACTACTGCTAAATGAATGATTATTGGCGCAATCTATCCAGTAATTCCCCTCACTGGTGACCCCGAGTTGTAACGTCTTCCATTTTTGCCGTTTTACTGTGTCCGCGACCTCCACGCCGGTTATTTTCACGTGTATTACATCGACACAGCATTCCAACAATGACTTCGGCTCAGCACCTAACACCGGATTTTGTGATCGACATGCATCGTATTGCAGGCGATGTACACCCGCCAGGACTGCAACACAATGCCTCTCGGTGCCTCATCCACGTCGATCTTCTGCACAATGCGTCAATCCGAACACACCCGCATCATGTTGAGCTTCCACAACCGCAATCGACACATTACGGTGTCTCACCCGTATCGGCCTTCCGTGTCGCAACGGTTCGCGCTCAACCACAATGTGTCACCTTCACGCTGCCACCCGAACAGCCGTCGTTGCCACATCCCCTGGAGACACACTCTCCTGGAATACTACAGCAACAACAGCTCATTTCAGGCAGTGCCCCGATGAACTCAACTCAACCTGTTCTTCCGAACATTCTACAACGCTTACCGACGCTGCCGCCTTTTAATCCCGACAGAGCTACAACCTGGTTCAAAATTGCGAACGAAGTGTTCGTCCATTACAAACTTGACGAGTCAGCCAGGTTTCTGTGCCTCATCACCCACCTACATGACCAGGAGGACTTGATTGCTGACCTGGTCGACACCCCGGACTCATCTACCTGGTACACTCTAGCCAAAAAGACAGTTCTACGTCGGCTTGCACGCTCAACTGAGGCAGCAATACAGCAAGTGCTCCACGTTGAGCAACTAGGCAACGACAAACCTTCCCAGCTCTGGAGATAGCTACGTGCCCTGGTCAGCACTGATCTACTCTCTGACACAGCTCTCCTCGCCATCTGGTCAGATAAACTATCTCCTCACATCTGCTTTGTTCTGGCTCAGAGGTCTCCCGAACCTGTCGAGCAAAGAATGACAATTGCTGACACGCTACACGATGCATCACTGCTCTATTTTGCCAGCCGCTGCCTACCTGACAAGTCTCAGGTTCTGGCTCATCATCCTGCGTCCGAACGTGGCCAGGGCCGCATTGTGCCAACCGTTCCGCTCGCTCCAGGAAGCAGTCACCAGCTCCGCCCATGGTCACGCCCCCTCCTGCAACCGAGCCTGCTGCGGACACCGAACCTCGGCCACTGCTACTGGCAACGAATGTTCCGCAGGAAATGCAACCACACAACCCGAACTGTTACATCCACACACAGTTTGGTGAGGTGGCACGGAACTGCAGACCACCCTGCTACTTCCCAAACGCCAATCGCAGGTAGGTCCGGGTGCCGCCTCCTGCGCACAACATGACAGGCACCCCCCAGTGCTCCATTCTGTCTGGGAACGACCTGATATTTGCGAACGAATTTACATTAAAGACATTTCGTCGGGATACCTTTTCCTAGTGCACACAGGCGCTGATGTTTCGCTGCTGCCTACATCCTTAGCGTCGTCGAATATCCGCTCTCATCATACTTCACTGCAGGCCATGAATTCAACTAAACTACAATGCTCGGGTTCAACTTCCCACATCATCTCATTCTCTGCAAACCGCAAACTCGAGTGGACTTTTTTAGTGTGCAAAATTGATGAACCTATACTAGGCATTGACTTCTTGCGACACCACAAACTTTCACTGGACCTAGTGCGAAACACCGTGTTTCATCACCTGTCCAAGACTCACTTCTCCTGTGCTCCATCGAGCAACCCCCCCCCCCCCCCCCATCTTCCCCTCCCCTGTGACACATTGGTCCGGGCTCATCTCATCCGTACATGCTCGTCTCTGTCAATGACATTACAAGAAACAACGCAAAAGTGCCTTGTCGAGCTTGAAAACGTCGCTCGCCTATGCAAGGAAAACTTTGAGCTCTCCCTCCGGCTCCACAAAACTCAGCTCCAGCTCTCCGATGCAACAAAGGAATTACAGACACTACAGCGAGGACAAAGCAAGATCAGTAAGTGCGCCAAATCTGCTTGCAGTCCCAGCAATGGAGCCTCCGTGTGTTTAACTCCTGCTACCCCTCGCAACTGTGCTATCAAGATTGCCGTAACATGTACTGACAACTTCGCAGCTCCACACCCTCCTAACATGGCAGTGTTTGACAGTCAACCGGACACAAGTGTGCATGCGCGACGAGCGTCACATGTTCCTGAACTGATGGCTTTTACCCTGTCCCTCGCGGACAGCACCTCAAACTATGCAACTTCGGCTCCTGCGCGCCGCCGTGCGACCGCCACTGACAACACAAACAGTGCACTCATGCCAAGTGTTTCGCCCGCGTCCGTGCTGCCACAGGCCGTGCTCTCGTACAGTGGACTCATTAACGGCTCACCAGCTCTACCGAGCTCACCTGACCACGATGCCACTGCTTCGGGCCGGCGGCCATCTTGTCGCATTGACTCCTGGGACACTTTGCCGCCTCGGCCTCCGTTGGATACGCCGAGTGGCTCCGAACACCACGACCACGCCTCGCCTGCCCCGCACGCCACACATTGTAAACAAACCGCCTCCCGTACCACCGGCAACATTTCCGTCGTCACCAATGGCATGGTTCACAAGCTTCGCCTCACACCAGATCCCCTGATCTCCAGCAAACAACGTCGACTTTGTCCCGAGCGCCTCTCTCATCGTAAAAATCAAATTTCTGAACTACTAGGCTCCGGCGTCATTGAACCCTCTGCCAGCAGCTGGTCTACGCCCATACATATGACACCCAAGAAAGACGGGTCCTGGTGCATGTGCGGGGACTACCGTCGACTAAATGCACAAACAATTATGGACACCTACCCCATACCCAACATTGTCGACTTTACCAGTTCCCTCGCAGGTGCAACCACGTTCTCTGTCATTGATTGCAAATGGGCTTACCACCAGATCCCCATGGCACCTGAAGACATCGAGAAGACAGCAATCACCACCCCGATTGGGTTATTTCAGTTTCAATTCATGCCCTTTGCTCTGAAAAATGCAACCCAAACCTGGCAACGCTTCATCAACGAAATGCTATTTGACCTAAAATTCTGCTTTGCATATCTTGATGACATTCTTGTGTTCAGCTCCTCCGTCGAGGACAACATTCGACATGTGCTAACTGTTATGAACACTCTTGCGGCAGCAGGCATCGAGATCAACCAGGACAAATTGCAGCTACATCAACCCGCTATCACTTTTCTTGGTTTTTGGGTCTCTGCCTATGGCATTTTACTGCCCCCTGGGAAAGTATAAACAATACTAAACCTACCCAGACCTTCATCATTCAAAGAGCTCCGGCACTTTCTGGGGACAGTTAATAATTTTTGCCGTTATCTACCTTGGGCTGCAGAGATTCAGGCTCCACTGACGGATGCCTTGGCAGGCACCAACACTTCTGGATCTCGGCCCGTTCCATGGACCCCTGCTATGACCGACTCTTTCACTGCCCTCAAAAATCTTCTTTCCGAGGCCTGCACCATCGTGCATCCTCATCCCAATGTGCAGCTTTTCATTATCACAGATGCGAGCGATACTGCCATCGGCGCTGTCCTTAGCCAGACAATCGATGGCCATACTTCGCCTCTGCAGTTCTTCTCGTGCAAGCTCACCAATGCACAACAGAAATATTCAGCATTTGACAGGGAGTTGCTCGCGGTCTACAAAGTGATCAAGCATTTTAAGACTGACCTTGAGGGACACCCTTTCTATGTTTTAACAGACCACAAACCCCTGGCTGCAGCCATTATAAACCCAGCAGCTGACCCGCCTCCTCGCCACGTCAGATATATGGACTTAATATCTCAGTTCACCACCGATGTCAGACACATAAAGGGTGCCGACGATATAGTTGCTGATTTCCTTTCATGAGTCGACGCTGTCCATACGCTGCTAGACCTCTCTGAACTGCCTAACCTCCAACCCGACGACGAGGAAACACTCTACCTCTTCACTACACTTCATCCGCACCACCTTCCCTGGCATTTCTGGTGAGATGTGGTTCAACGACAGTATGGGCACGTTACGCCCCCTCATCCCAACCAAGCTCCGTCGAGCTGTCTTCAAAGCATTGCATAATTTAGCCCACCCCGGTGTTCGTGCGTCCGCCTGCCTCCTAGTGGAGCGCTTTGTGTGGAGAAATGTCAACAAGGACTGCCAGCAATGGGCACGCTCCTGCGTCACGTGCCAACGCTGCAAACTACACAAGCACACTTCACCCCCCTCGGAACCTTTTTGATCCCTCCTGGGCGTTTCCAGCATGTTCATATTGACATTGTCGGCCCTTTCCCCCCCTCTAACGGCTTTCATAATGTTCTCTCATCTATCGACCAAACGACATGCTGGGTCGAGGCTGTCCCCCTGCCCAATATTACAGCAGAAACTGTTGCTCGAGCTTTCGTCGAGTCATGGGACTTGTGAGCCCTTCTGCGTCTCTCCCTCAGTCTGACTTACCTTCCTTCGTGGACCGCGTCAGACGCCACTTCATCAACCTCCATATACCTCCGCCCACCAGTCACTCACGCCCTAAGGTTCACGTCCCGAAATCTCTGGACAATTGCAAGTACGGCATGCTCCGAGATGACACTGTCTGTGCTCCCTTCCAACGTCCATATACTGGCCCGTACCGAGTTCTCCAGCGCTCAGCCAACACCTATGACATCCAGATGAATGATTCAGCTGTTACAGTCTCTCTCAACAGACTTAAGCCTGCTCATGTCAAGCCTTCTTCTTCCCCCCTTCAGGCCACGACCACGCCACTCACTGTCGTGGCTCACGATGCTCCGACCATCCCTCCATGTTGGACTTACACACTCGGTCGAGTGACTTCCAGCTCCAGTCATCGAGCTCTCCTTCGACCTCACCCTCTACTCCGGTCTCACGCACTCCGTCGAGTGACCACATGCTCCCCACGTCAAGCTTACCTACGATCATGCCCTTGCCCCCGGGTCCTTCATCGGTCCCTTCAACCTCTCCACCGTCACCTGCCTCGCCCTGTTGAGGTTTCTCACGCCCCCCCAACTTGAACGTGCCCTTGCTCGAGGTGTTTGTGCCTGTCCCCCCTGCCATAATCCACAACATCTCAACAATACTGCACGATTATACATTGTTTTCGTTGTGTGTTTCTCTTCATCCAATGCTCATGACACAACCTCCACCATTCCCCACCACCTGGTGACATGTGTTTCCCTACCGCCCGACATCGACCTGAACATGCTTCATGTGTTTGCCACGCCCAGCGGAGACGTCATCGTTGTTGCTCCGTTCCATCCGCAAACCGCCGGCCTACCTGTCGCCGCACGACCAGCATGCCCAGTACGACGCCCGGCTCCCTTCAACGACTTCCAGGTTCGGTGGCCAAACCTTCCTTCACGACATCTACCCACACAGCTCCCCGACGACGCTGTCGAGCTGACCATGGTACGGCTCCCGCAGACCACTCTTGCCGACGCCATAGTTACCCCCCCCCCCCCCCCCCCCCCCGGCCTCTCAAGAGTACTCAAGACATGATCCAACTGAAATATTACATTATTGTGCAATCTCTGTCAGTCTTCAAGTGGCATGCACAATTTTGTTGATGTTCCTGACATGAGCGTTGTCGGTGGATGCCGAAGAGCATCTTGAACGAGGGTCATCCTTAATTTCCATCCGGCCATTTTTATGCCATGTGAACCATTCATAACACTGAGTATGGCTTAATCAGTCATCACTGTACACTTTCTGCGTCATTTGGTGTATCTCTGTTAAGGTTTTCTTGAATTCCGTGCAAAATTTAATGCAGATGCATTGGTCCTCTAACTCTGCCATCTTGAAATTCACAAACAATGTGACGCAACTTTCTACTCAATACAGCACTGAACAGTAACAGACATACAACAATGATACTTCCTGCAGTTACACACTATACACAGGTGTGTGCAGGGATGCCAACTGCATTTCGCTCCAACGCACCATTTACACGCACCAAAAGTTCCAGATTTAGTAGAGTTTTTTGAACAGACCTTGTACTGGAGTAATTATCACACCATATAATTTCATTTTTTTTTATTTATTTGTCTTTTCCTTGCCATTGCTGTATGTAATTGTGGTCCATTTTTTGGAGCTACCATTTGAAAATGCCATTACAACCAAAACTGGACAGTAGCAGAAAATAAATAATAATTACAGTCAAAAGCTGAAAATATGATTTCACAATACAGTACCTGTATCATTCAACTTTGCAATGGTGCAAGAATCAAACTGGAGTAGCACTCCTGTATCTACCTTTGCAAAGAGATATTTGAAAATGAAGTTTACCACTTCTGCTTTAGCCTTGCTACATTCAATTTCAGTTCCTGTATCATCCATACCTATGTGAACTGTTATGTTGGTGCGACTGACAACCTGTGCATAGGACCAGAATTTCTTTGTGAATGGTGGGAGGTCTGTTGATAAGAATCTGCTACAGTAGTTGTTGTCATTCAGTACCTCTCTCATCTATAGCCCTATCCTTCGTATTATACCTATTCTGCACCTATGGACAAGATGGTTTTTGGAACAGGTTGTGCCTTAGAGGTTTCTTTGCAGAGACTGCATATCACAGAAGGTGCCTCCCATTAGAAACTGTTCTACTAGGTACATATCTGCCCTGTGCATGGTCAACTGTTTTGAGCTGCAGTTCCTCTATGTACTTGTGCCCGGATCTAAAGGTTTAGAGTTTTTCCATGACACTACTACCTCTTAGTCTTCTTTATTGAACATGTTTATCTTTCTGTTTGTTTTAGCTGCCATTCCTATTTTGATAACAATTTTCAGTCTCTCATAGTCACTAATGTCAGTTTCACTGCAGACATTCAGAGACTTCAGATCTGTTCTTGTCATTAGAAATATATGTTAATGAGTAGGCTTCCAAATATCTGTTCTGAGTAGTTTTCAGTGAAAGCATTTAATATTGCCTGTGAAGGTTTTCTTGATGTGTCAATGCAATAAAATTTTCATAGGTTTCTTGCCACATAAGATTGTAGTGCAAGTGTGATATTTCAGGAAGGCTACTTTCTCTTTCCATCTTCTGGTAAAGTGTCTGTCTATCCCAACCCGTCTCCTACTGTAGGTATCGGTGGTGGGCATTATGAGATTTGCGTGGCTACTGCCAATGATTATTTATTAAAGAGAGAGACTGTCATACACTGGCACTTCGCCAGGAGATGGAAAGAGTGACCTCCATTGCTTTTTATGGGCACTTCAAGCTTCGGAATTTTCTTATGAATGCTTCAGTGGTTTATCACTAGAATTTGAATAGTCTTATCTGTGAGGGGCATTTCTTTGAGTATCATACAGCTATCTTTGTCTTGACTGGATGGAGAGTAGCTTAATATGTCTGTTCATAGATTTCTTTTTATGTCTGTCATTGATGTATTAGGCTAATAGTGTAAAAAGCATACACCTAGTTTCTTTTAAAGATATTGCAATGGTGTTCCTTTCTAACACATTCCATTTGCTGTGTATAGTTCTATACACCACCACCACCATCACTACCATCACCACTTTACAGAGTAGGCTGCACAACCTGTTCCAGAAACCATCTTGTCCATAGTCATCTGACACTTCATTATCCAGTGGGCCTGTAGCTCATGACAATTCTAGGTAGACAATCTTGCTGCCTTATTTCTAAATGGTTACACTAGCTGACTTCATACTTTTTAATTTTGGTTTCCAAATAAAAAATCTGTAGCTCTTGCCTTATTTCTGTGCTTCATATTTGGTCCATCAGTGTGCAGCCTTTAACTGCCTGAGAAATTTCATCTCAACTGACATAATTTTCACTCTCTTTTTTTCAAGAGTACCCATGTCTCTTTCATATAACACTACTGAAACCACCATTATTTTATAAAGTTTCAGTTTAGTTTCCCTTGTAGTTTTATATTTCAGAGTTCTCTGAGTTGTTCTACATGTATGTTTAAATTCATGAAGTTATGAAGTGATAAATATTTTTCATTTTGATTCAAAGGATCTTAGATTGTCTATTTTTTGGTATGCTATAATTTGTTGTTTTCTGATGTGTGGTTTTAAATGAAAGGATGAAAAGATAACTTGCTTTCCTTTTTTGCAGATAGCTGTGTTGGTATCTCTTGAAGAGGAGGATAATTGTGTGATAATTGCTAACACACATTTACGCTCCTGGCCGGAACCTGATTATTTTCGTGCTCTGCAAGCTTCTGTTGCTCTTGCATATCTCCAGTCTGTTGTGGGAGATATTTCAAAGAAGGTAATTATTAGAAATGTATTTTCTCCTTTAAGTACATATGCTTAAAATACTTTTAACAGAAGTGTCCATATCCAAATGAAAAAAAGCTTTGCTTCAGAACTGATAAACAGTCTTCCTTCTCTCAAAGCACAACCAAAAACGAGCTCTGGCATTTCCAGCTTGGTGTAAGAAAATATTGATTGCCCCAAAGGATCAAGACTTGGTCCAAAATCTTTACAGTAACCACATAACCTGGGACCCATATTTCCTCATGTTCACATTCCAACATCTTCATATTTAGTGACACACAGTGCATTTGACCTTGGTAAACTTATCGTCTACAGTTTAATTGCTGGTTTTCAAAATTGATACGGATGTCATTCATTAAGTGAAATGTAAACAGGCAGAAATCAGTGATCAGTGATGGGATCACAGCTGCTGGAGAGAAGTAAAAATTACTCCCAACTCTGGCTGAAAGACAGTGTGCAATGCAGGGATTAATTTTGATTCAGCTAAGATTTCTTCCATATTCTTAAAGTTCTACAATAATAATTTCACTTGATACAGGATTCTGAGTGACTTCCTATTCTTTGCTGTATCTTCTGCCCGTTTCCTGTCTTCTCCCTTTTCTACAAATTGCCAGGAAAATAATGTTCTAATTAGTTTCAGAAATCCCTGCCTTTTCCACTTTTGTTGCTGGGATTTCACCTGCTGTCATTTATATGCAGAGGACACTTGTTTTCAGACATAATGAGATTTCTTGAACAGAATTTCCTGCTCAGTGCCAACCAGCATAATTTTCGAAAACATTGATCATGTGAATCCCAACTCTCACTTTTCTCACATGACATACTGAAAGCTTTGGACCAAGGCAAGCAGGTAGATGCAGTGTTTCTTGATTTTCCGAAAAGCATTTGAATTAGTACTGCACCTAGACTTATTGTTAAAAGTATGATCATGTGGGGTATCAAGAGAAATTTGTGATTGGATTGAGGGCTTTTTGGTAGGGAGGACGCAGCATGTTATCTTGGATGGAGAGTCATCATCAGATGTAGAAGTAACCTCGGGTGTGCCCTTGGGAAGTGTGTTGTGACCCTTTCTATTCATGTTGTATATTGATGACCTTGCAGACAATATTAACTGTAAAATCAGGCGTTTCGCAGATGATGCAGCTATCTGTAATGAAGTACTAACTGAAAGAATGTGTATAAATATTCTTTCAGGTCTTGATAAGATTTCAATGTGTTGCAGAGATTGGCAACTTGTTCTAAATGTTAAGAAATGTAAATTTTTTAGCACTTCACAAAATGAAAAAACGTAATATCCTATGACTATAATATCAGTGAGCCACTGTTGGAATTGGCAAACTCCTATAAATACCTGAGTGTGTTACTTTGTAGGGATATAAAATGGAATAATCACACATAGGTTCAGTTGTGGATAAAGCAGGTGGTAGACTTCGGTTCATTGGTAGAATACTGGGAAAGTGCAGTCAGTCTACAAAAGAGATGCTTACAAATCACTCTTGCAAACCATCCTAGAATATTGCTCAAGTGTGTGGGACCCGTACCAGAAAGGACTAATGGAGATATTGAACATATACAGAGAAGGGCAGCATGAATGGTCACAAGTGTTTTTAATCCATAGGAAGGTGTCACAGAGATATTGATAGAACTGAAATGGCAGACTCTTAAAGACAGATGTTAACTATTTCGAGAAAGTCTATTAACAGTCATTCAAGAACCAGCTTTAAATGGTTACTCTAAAGTATACCACAACACCCTATGTATCACTCACACAGGGATCATGAGGATAAGATTAGAATAATTACTGCACACAAAGTCATTAAGATAATGATTCTTCCCATGGTTCATATGTGAATGGAACAGGATGAGACCCTAATAACCAGTACAGTAGGATGCACCCTCTGCCGTGCACATAACGGTGGTTTGCAGAGTATTAATGTGGGTTCTGAAACTTCCTGGCAGATTAAAACTGTGTGCCTGACCGAGACTCGAACTCGGGACCTTTTCCTTTCGCGGGCAAGTGCTCTGCATGGTTCGCAGGAGAGCTTCTGTAAAGTTTGGAAGGTAGGAGATGAGATACTGGCAGAAGTAGAGCTGTGAGGACCGGGCGTGAGTCGTGCTTTGGTAGCTCAGATGGTAGAGCACTTGCCCGTGAAAGGCAAAGGTCCCGAGTTCGAATCTTGGTCGGGCACACAGTTTTAATCTGCCAGGAAGTTTCATATCAGCGCATACTCCACTGCAGAGTGAAAATCTCATTCTGGAAATGTGGGTTCTGTTGCAAGATGACCTTGTTCACTGGGCGTTTATCGCACAATACACACCATAGCTCCAAAAGTGTCTTGATGTAGCAGGCAGTATTTATGGTTTGTCTTGGTTCAAGAAAATCAATCAGAATGCAACCTTGTGCATTCCTGCATCCCAGAAGACAGTGCCCATAACTTTTTTGACAGGCAGCATAGTCTTTGGTTTCTTCTTTGGTGCTGAATCTAAGCAGTGCCATTTCATACTCTGGCATTTGTTTCAGTCTCATAATGATGAAACCTGCTTTCATTGCCTTCACAATACTCAGCAAAAATTCATTAACTTAATTTTGTAATATATGAAGAAGGTGTTGAGTGATGGTTTTGTTGAAGTTTGTTTTCTTCGCTTAATAAGTATGGGCCCCAGTGGGCACAAACTTTTTGATAACATAAGCCTTGAATCATTTCTGGCACTGCTCTGTGTCCTACTGCAATTTCTGCAGCGATTTCTTTCACTGTGACATGCCTGTCTTCTCAAATGACCTCACATCTCTTTTCTTGTTGCATTCCATGGAGGCAGTTAGAGGTCAACTGCTACAAAACCATCTTGGACGCTCATGTTGCATCTTTTAAATGTGTAACCCATCTCCTAACACTGTTGGTGGCCGTGCAGACATCTCCAGGCATTCTGAAGTTTGAGGTGAATTTCAGCAGCACATTTTCCCTGTTTAACAAGGCATTCAGTGAGAGCACTTTGTGAAAATGAAACATTGATCTACATCTACACTCACACACATACTCCATAAGCCACTGTACGGTGCATTGTGGAGGGAACTACATACCATTACTAGCCATTTCCTCTCCTATTCCACTCACAGATAGAGCAAGGAAAAATGACGGTCTATAAGCCTCCATATGAGCCCTAATTTCTCACATTGTATCTTCATGGTCCTTGTATGAAATGTGTGGTGCAGCAGTAGAATCGATCTGCAGTCAGCCTCAAATGCCACTTGTCTAAATATCCACAATAGTGCCCAAAAAAGAGTGTCACATTCTCTCCAGGGATTCCCATTTGACTATTGCCATAGTAGTTACATGCTGATCGACCAAACTGAATTACTTCGATATCTTCCTTTAATCTGATCCAACGGGGATCTCAAACACTGGAGCAGTACTCAAGGTGGGTCATACTAAAGTTCTATGCACTGTGTCTGTTATGGATGAGCTACACTTTTCCAATCCTCCCAATAGAATAAAGTGGAGCATTTGCCTTCCCTACTACTAACCTGGCAAGCTCATTCTGTTTCATATTGCTTCACACTGTTACACCTAGTTATTTAACTGATGTGACTGTATCGAGCAGCGCACTAGTAATGATGTATTCGAACATTAGAAGATTGTTTCTACTACTCCATGTAAACTTAAAGTTTTCTACATTTAGAGGAAGCTGCCATTCATTGGACCAATTAGAAATTCTGTCTAAGTCGTCTTGTATCCTTCTACTGTCACACACTAGCAACATCTTCCTGTAAACCACAGCCGCATCAGCAAACAGCCACAGATTGCCGCTTACCCTGTCCACCAGATCATTTATGTATATAGAAAATGACAGCCATAAATTGCTGTTCACCCTGTCTGTGAAATCATTTATGTATATAGAGAATAAGAGCTGTCCTGTCACACTTCCCTGATGATACTCTGATGAACACTTGCCACTGAGGACAACATACTAAGTTCTATTAGTTAAAAAGCCTTCAAGCCACTCACATATCGGGGAACCTAATCCGTGTGCTCAGTCCTTCAACAGACTGCAGTGAGTCACTGTGCTGGGTGCTTTCCGGAAATCTTGGAATATGGAATCCGTCTGTTGCCCACTATCCATGATGTCAGCCATTTTGGAAAGCACTGCCTGTGGTGACATTATAGTCACTGATGACATCACAATCACAATATGGCATCATATGGTGCAAAGTCTGTAGATTTTGATCCCACAGTCATTTACGTTACACTGTTGGAATTGGGATTTTAAAAATGGGTTGCCCACAACTTTCAATATTGACCTTGTATTTAACCACTTACAAGATGTTACAACTTTCAGTAATTATGTTTATGTGCCCCTTTAAAATTACAAATTTTTTCAGTGTATAACATTTTCAAATTCATGGCACTATTGCTACAAACATGGATGCTACATGTCCTCTTAAGAGCTGAGTCAGCATCATTTAATTCAGTTACATGTGTTCAGTGTCTTATTTTCAGGCTGCCACCATATACTGAGCTACCAGAGCAGCACACCTTGCAAACATAATCATAAAATCTGCTGTTCTGTATAAATTCCCCAACATATTAACTCAAGAAATTATTAATCTGTTAATAGTTACATGGACAGTTTTTGAATTACTTGCTAGCAGCCCTGTTTCATTAGGTGCCAATTTAACTCTTTGTTAACTTGCACACAAGATTGCGGCCCATCTCCGCTATTGTGTTAAGTTTGTCTATCAAACCATGTGTAACAAATGGGGTTGTTGCCATAGAAATTTGAAAGAGGGGTTGTTCTGTGTAGACTGTAAGTTATGGTTTCCTTGGGGTGAATGCAGCAGCAAGGAAACGAGGGTAGAAAATGAGGCTCTTCCATGCCAGTGTAGGTTATGTAGAAAGGACAAAAAAAACGCTGAACAGGAGGCAAAAATTTGTGCCCTTAAAGCTGAATTAGATAACGCGAACTTGGAATTACGTAGTTTAAGGGAGGAAAAAGAGACGGGGAAGTTGGAAAAGGTAGCAAGCAAAGGGCAAAAAAGGGAAACACTTGAAAAAACTCCAGAAATTCAAATAGTAAATCAGTTTGGCTTGCTATCTGAAGTGGAGGAAGGGCCTCAGCCAGATGTAGTTGAAAGTAGGTTGAAGCAAAATATTAGCTTAAATAAAAAAGACAGCTTGAGATCAAACCAGAATAGGAAAAAAAGAATTCTGCTTATAGGCAGCAGTCATGGGAGGGGTGTGGGCCAGCAGCTTCAGGAGAAATTAGGTGCAGGGTACCAGCTCACAAGTTTTGTGAAACCAAGTGCTAGCCTCAGCCAGGTGACAGAAAACTTAGGTCAGCTGTGCAGGAACTTTGAGAAGGAAGATCAGGTGATTATAGTTGGCAGAGCAGGAAACAGCCTGCATATGAATCCAAGATACAGTATTAGGAATGACCTGGATAAAATAGGAGCAGAAACTGGGCACACAAATGTGGGTTTCGTGGAGGTCTTTCAGCGCCATGATCAGCCCTGGGTAAAAACTGCTGTAAGGCATGTTAACACGGAGCTGAACAGGATGCACCAGACACTGGCAAAATGTCACGTAAGTTTTGTTCCAGTTAATGCTATTGGTAGGTGGAGATACACTGCACATGACCTGCACCTGAATATGAAGGGGAAAAATAAGTTGCCTTCTCTGTTAGCAGAAACTGTTAGGCGGGCCACGATCACACAAGGGGTGATCCCTGTGGTTAATGGATCCAGGCAGACAGGTTTTTTAGGTTAAAGCCAAAGTCCAGACAGACAACAATCATTATAAATAGAATAAAAGAAACTTCATGTACAGTAAATACGGGCAAAGCTAAGGGCAGTATCAACTTACTTCATCAAAATATCAGGGGAATAAAAAATAAAATAGATGAGCTATTAGTGCATTTGGATGATCTCAAAAATAAAAATGAGATTGTTATGCTCTGTCTGTCTGAACACCATGTAACTGTGGGGATGGATAGTGTCAGCATAAATGGGTATAATTTAGCAACTTACACATGTAGATCTAGGATGGATAAAGAAGGAGTTTCCATTTTCATAAAACAAGGGTATAAATACAAAACTGTAGAAGCAAGCAAATTTTGTGTTGATCAGCACTTTGAGGTTTGTGCATGTGAACTTCTGCTAGATAATGTAATATTGATATTAACAACAGTGTACAGGTCCTCATTAGGAGACTGGGAGGTATTCTTTAAAAAGTTTGACTCCTTATTATGCTGTATGTCAGACAAAAAGAAGTAGTTATTAATCTGTGGTGATTTCAGTGTAAACTTTCTAAGTAATTCTGATAGGAAAAGTGAACTGGAAGTGTTATTAACTACATATAACTTAGAATCAGTGGTCAATTTCCCTACAGATATAGCTCAAGACAGTAGCACTCTAATAGATAATGTATTTGTACAGAAAGAGGATGTAAAACAAACACATAATTTTCCTGTGGTAAATCGTACATGATGCACAACTGATTAACTTACAAAACCTAACAGGGTGTACAGTTCAGAGACCATTAAGTAAAAGTGTGAGGTTGCTCAACCCATTATCTATGGAGCACTTCACAGAAAGTTTAAGAAATGTTAATTGGGGAAATGTATATAATGAGCCAAATGCTAACGATAAAAGCAACACATTTCTTGATAAATTTATATCCCTTATTGAGCATTGTTTCCCAAAGAAAATTACTAAATGGAACACCACACACTTTTCAAAGAAACCTTGGATTACTACGGGTATTAAAGTGTCTTCAGAAAGAAAGAGAAAACTGTATGAGACAGCAAGAACTAGTAAAGATCCAGAAGTAGTTTCACACTATAAAAATTATGGTAACACACTGAGAAAAGTTGTAAGGAAATCAAGAAATATGTATGATAGAGAAGAAATTAACAACTCTGGCAATAAAATCAAATCAGTATGGTATGTTGTTAGAAGGGAGACAGGAAAAGTAACCACTGGGGCAGGTAGTATTACCATTAAAGAGAATGAGACCATCCTAAACAACAGTACGCAAGTAGCTAACGTATTTAACAACCATTTCTTAAGTGTAGGAGAAAAAATTGGTGACACAACAGAAAAAGCCAGGCAGTACATGGAAGAGTCAGTTTTGAAAAATTTTAGTCAGATTAAGTTTCACCTAACAACCTCTTGTGAAATAAGTAAAATTATTAAATCTTTGAAAAATAAATGTTCTGTTGGAGTAGATGACACCCCTAATGAGATATTAAAAGAATGTGGAACAATTACAGTTGATGTTCTGAGTCACATATGTAATGCATCTCTAACTCAATGTAGTTTCCCAGACAGGTTAAAATATGACATTGTCTGCTCTCTACAAAAAGGGGGACACCACAGATGTCAATAATTATTGTATCCTTGTTTACAGCATTTTCAAAAATCTTTGAGAAAATAATGTACTCAAGAGTGGTTAGCCATCTCAACAGTAATGGGATACTTAGTAAATCACAGTTTGGATTTCAGAAATGCTGTTCCACTGAGACAGCAATATACAATTACACTGTCCACACAATAGAGTCTTTAAATAGTAAAATGTGACCGATAGGAATTTTCTGTGACTTGTCCAAAGCATTTGATTGTGTGAACCAGGACATTATGTTACAGAAATTATAATTCTGTGGTATAAATGGAATAGCGTATGAGTGGTTTAAGCCATATCTACAGAACAGGATACAAAAAGTTTCTTTTATGGGTCAAGTGATTTAAATAAGTTACAAAGACAACGTCTGTATTCAATTTTCATGAAACTCAAGAAGACCTTTATAGAAGCATACCAAATGATGCAAGAAGTCTATGGTCATGAGTACTTAAGCCGTCCTCAGTGTTATGACTGTTATGACTGATTCAAATGGTTTAAAAATGGCCAGACAGAAGTTAAAGATCACCCTTGTTTAGGACGCCCTTCGATGTCTACCAACAATGCTCATGTTAGGGATGTCAATGAAATTGTACGTGTCAATTGAAGACTGACTGTCCAAGAGATTGCAGAAGAATATAATATTTCAGTTGGATCATGTCGTGAAATCCTGACACGGCATCTTGGAATGCATCGTGTTGCCACCAAGTTCGTCCCACTGCTCAAGAGTCAAGAGCAGATAGACCTTAATCTCACTGTCTGTGAAGAGCTTTTGGATTGTGCAAATGTGAATGAGGAATGAGATGTTCCTTAAGAGAATCATAAATGGTGATGAGTGATGAGACATGCGTCTATGATTATGATGTTGAGACCAAGGTTCGGTCTTTGCAATGGGTCGGGAAAGGTTGTCAGAGAGGGGGGGGAAAAAAAAGTGTCAGGTCAGCTCAAATGTCAATGCCACACTGATAGTTTTGTTTGACTTTGAAGGATTAGTTCATCATGAGTTCGTGCCACAGGGACAGACTGTTAATCAATGGTAGTAGTGGGATGTGTTGTGACACCTGTGAGAAAATGCGAAAAGGAAATGGCCTGAAAAGTGGTGAGACAATTCATGGCTCTTGGATCATGATAACACACTTGCACGCCCACACACGCACACACACACACACACACACACACACACACACACACACACACACACACACATTCATCCCAGTTGGTGCGTGGCAATTGCACGAAAAATGAAATCACTGTGCTGCCTCGTCCTCCATACTCTCTGGACTTGGCCCCTGTGGACTTTCCTTTATTTCCAAAGTTGAAGACCTCGTTGAAAGGATGAAGATTTGTGACCACATACGAGATAAAAGAAAATTCGCAGACGGCACTTTGTGTGATCCAAAAAGAGGCATACCAAGACTGCTCCTGAGAGCGGAAAAGGCATTGGGAGCAGAGTATCAATTGAGGAGGAGAGTATTTTGAAGGAGACCATGTGCAATAAGCAAAAGGTAAGTGTAGAAAAAATTTGTGGACAAAGTTGTAGAATTTTAATGTCGGAAATCAGCAAGCTGGAGCATGAGGACCAAATGAACGCATCTCCAGGGCCACACATATGGACTAACAACACTGGAAATCATAAATAACAACAAACTATGATTTAACATCATAGTATTTATGCTACAAAAGTTGTTTTGAAGCTGAAAAAGAAGAGAAAAACGTGACAAAGTGTAATATAGTAACATATTGTAACTACTACATAATACATTTATTATGTGTATAAAATAGGCATGTATTACAGGCCACTGAAGATGCTTCACAAATAAAAGAAGCAAAACACATATGACGAAAAGCAAACTGCCTTTCATTTAGTTGCATAGACAGAACACACCTCCATGAAGAATGTATTAAGTTGCAAATAACTTCTTAAGCATGGAAGGTAGACTGACTATCTGCATCTGAGTTGTCTAAGCAGGCTTCCTCATCCTTTTCTAATTATTTGTGGGATTCTGGCTATTATGCTTAATTTTTGTGCTTGTATATAATTTACAGTAGAAATGTTGAAGGACCCAAAATGTCCAACTTTTTCTGTTAATCGAGTAGCACAATTATTCATACACGAGTAGACTTCAGAGCTAAGACATCTGTTTGTTGGAACGGTTATTTGAAGTTTATCAAATAACTGTGTGTGCACAATCACAGTAAATTGTTCCTAAGAAATTTCAGTCAAAACTTAAGAAAGTTTGCCAAATAGTTATAACTTACAAGAGTTAGAAAAGAAAAATTGATTATAATAGACATCCAACAGTTGTACAAATCAGATTATGTAGTGAAAAGTGCAAATATTTGCACGAAATATTTAACCACTGCTTTAAGTAGGCATTTCAAATGAGAAAAATTTTAAGATGACAATTAGCAGAAACTTAAATTTCCTCCAAAAAGATCAAATGAATGAAAGATATGAAGGTTCTATACATGCTGTTCAGGGTCACCAAACTTAAGTACTCTCTAATAACATACAAAACCTGCTGAAAAATTTATAGGGAATATAAAAAAAAATCAACAAGCAAAGTAATACGCTGATGCAATAAATGAATCCAATAGTGTTATGGGAACAACCTGAAGTGTAGTAAATAACAAATGTGAGAAAAAACAGTATGCAGGTTCCAGTAATGTAGAAATAAGAGAACATGGGATGTTGCTGAGTAAGCCAAAGTGAGACTTAAGTGGAACATTTAAGTAAGGCCTGCAGAGAAGAAATGAATTAATAAAATCACTAACTCATTTAATAACGAGTTCAATTTTTTGCATTGTAATCAACACATAGCTTTCAATCAGTACAACACTGGTTATAGCCATTATGCAAAACTATGATATTCAGGTAGGATTATTTTTGGTGACAAGAATGTTGCTTCTGACAAATTGTAGGAAAAGAAAAATATTTGTTTGAATTTTTATGGAAGCATAAAATGTTTGGAGGTAGTGTACATATACTTGAATTGCAGCCCCAGTTTTCCGTAGCATGACTCCAAAATCTTTTAAGTATGTCAATCACACTTTTTGCTCACTTCACATTGCTGTTGGGAAGAGATTCAAAAGTATTGCTGTTGGGATGAGATTAAGAAGTATGACAATAATCACTGAAGAGCAACACAGCCTGAAGAAAGGATTGCATAGACACTGCAGTTCTTAATGACTAGAGGTAGTTACTTTAATAATTAAGATAACAACAATTATTATTAGACCCTATCAGATCACCCATAACTATTAAGTTTCAATCTTTGAAGCTTCCAAGCAACTAATTATTTCTTTGTTGATTCTTTTTCTTTCTTCATCCACTTTTTTCCTGGTCTGGTAGTGACTTCATTCTCTGGCAGTACTTCCCATTTGCTAATAATTTTTTTGTCTGCGTAAGTTTCTGTCAAAAATGTCTGATGGAGTTGCATGAACCTTTCCTAAATTCTTTCTGGCCTTCTGGTTCCAGGGTACAGTTTTGAATTTTTCTATTTATGTCACAATTTTGTGAGTGGGTGGTGTTGTTGGAAATGCCCATAAAATTTCAGTCTTGTTTTTATTACGTCTGCCGCAAGATTTGGAAGTTTTTTAATTGTTTTTCAAGGTTGTGGTCTGTATCCATCTTCTTTTCTTATGGCACTGAGCATCTTAAAATTTTTAATTCTTCTTTTAGGATATCTTTCAGGCAACCCTTTCTGTCGAGTATAAGCAGTGCACTAGCATACAGGACTTCAGACTTGATGACTATGTTATAGTGCTCATTCTTTATGTGTATGAACAAACATCTTTTGTTATGGATTTTACTGTACTTTTTCTGAGTTTTTGCATCTTAATTTTCTGTGCCATTTTCTCTCCCCCTGTAGTTTCAAGGATTTTGCCTAAGTGCTTGAAGTATGGCATTCTCTCAATGTGACCATATTTTGTGATATGTTTTTGTGTAGGATGCTATGAGCACATGTTCTTGGTCTTTTGGAAGGCTATTTGGAGGCCAGTAGTTGTAGTTGTTATTGTTGCTGTGTGAATTTCTCAGTGCAGTAATAATTCAAATCAGAAATTCCAAGTATCCATTTACTGTTTATGTCCATGACCTGTATCTTCCATATGAAACAGACTTCAGTCAGATTTCTTGGCCCACTTTTTGTTTTAATTAACCTGTGCACCTATGCATTAGCACATTTTCCTTGGTGTATTTCATTACAAAATATTTGGAAATGGATCCAATGCACAGTAAAGGACTTTTGTAGTCAGCTTATATTCTTCTGTCAGCTTTTCTCCATTGTATTGCCTAAGTTTCTTCATATTCTCGTACCAGAAATAGAAGAAACCCTGCTATTGACATATCTCATCCAGTTACCATCCAATGAAGAGTATGAGAAACTAAGACACAGAAGTTCAGAATGTTCAAAATGAACTTTTTTTACCATTCCACAGTCATATTCACTCATCAAACTGAACTCAGTAGCCTGTCAAAGCGTTCAACAGCATAACCCATCCACACATGAGTTTTAATCAATAAAATGCTGTTTGTTGTTTGTTTTCTTAACCAGTGTTTTGTCTTTCAGTCTTTTCTTCATCTTGAGCATGTCTGTGGTGTTGCAGGCAGTAAATATCTGTGCTTTCTTGCATTATTCAGCTTAGTAATCAGTTTATGTAGATTGGATTTCTCTTCAGTTCAGTTCCTTCTGCAGTTGAGAAGTGTTGCATCTGTTTCTATAAACCTGTAGTTGTTCAGTATGTACAAAGCCTGAAACGCATATATGGGCTTGTATGCCAGTTGTTGATAAAAGAAAACTTTCTGTTTGTGTGAAATGAATTGTTTAAAAGATAAAAAGCCTTTCAACTGTTATAAGCCTGCCTTAATCAAAAGTTTTTGTTATTGATAAAAAACATTACGGGACACCTTAAGAGCTTTACAAACAATTTTCCCAATTTGAATAAAATTTCTCTTCTGGTACAGGCAAGCACTGCCAATGAAGTAAAGCGTTCTCAAAAGGAACAAGTTGTCAGAGCATAATTTTTTGAAAACTGAACTGTTCAAAAATACATCTCTGGACAGGCCATGGAATAACAGCAATTAAGTAATAAAGTTTGTCAGATCGCATACTTCCCGCTTTGCCTATCAAGAATTCAAATTATTGCATATTTGCCATTGCGTGTGAATAAAATTCTGATTTCTCAATGGGGCATAGGCACACATCATCATAACATTGAAAAATTTTGCCCAACTCTAAAAGAACACAATCTGTTGCTGATTGCTTTGAAAGTAATTATATTTACCTTCAAACAATGGAAAATCCAGGATGGAATGTAACAATACGAAAGAAGGAAAGTTGCTACTCACCATATAGCGGAGATGCTGAGCCGTGATAGACACAATAAAAAGATTCACACAATCATAGCTTTCAGCCATTAAGGCCTTTGTCAGCAGTACACACACACACACACACACACACACACACACACACACACGCGCGTGCAAGCGCAACTTGCACACACATCTGCAGTCTCAGAGAGCAGTGTAGTTTCAGCTCTCTGGGACTGCAGATGTGTGTGCAAGTTGCGCTTGCGTGCGTGCGTGTGTGTGTGTGTGTGTGTGTGTGTGTGTCTACTGCTGACAAAGGCCTTAATGGGCAAAAGCTATGATTGTGTGAATCTTTTTATTGTGCCTATCACAGCTCAGCATCTTCGCTATATTTACCTTCATTGAGTTATGTATAATGCTCAGTGTACCGATGATGTGTGCCTATGCCCCTACGGAGGAATCAGATGAAGATGAGAAGGATGCATTTTCCTCAAAACTGAAGGAGGAAATTAGCAAAGTTCAAAGGCATGATACAAAAATGATCAGTGGAGATCTGAATGCGAAAACAGGTAAAGAAGAAGTGTATAGAAACATAATAGGAAAAGACAGCTTACATGAAGTCAGTAGTGATAATGGACTGAGACTAATATACTTTGCCAATGGCAAGAAGTTGATAAAAAAACGCACATAGCATCCAAGAACAGATATTAAGAAGTGCACATGGTCATCAACAGATGGTTACAAGAAACCAGATATACATGTAATTATAGATAAATGGCATGCGTCAGACATTATGAAAATCGTTAGCTGTAGAGGGGCAGACAAAGACACAGATCATTACTTGGTGCGGATCAGATATAGACAGAAGATAGATATGGTGAGAAACAAAACAAGTAGGGGAAAAGTGAAACATGATATAGAAGGTCACCAAATGAAAAAAAAAGTAGGGAGAATACAAGAAGAAATTAGAAGAGATTATCAAGATAAGAAGAGCACATGGAAGGAAGGGGACGTGGAAACTAAATGGTGGGCTACTGAAAACAGCTGTTAGTCCGGCCTCAGAAAAAGCACTGAGAAGGGCAGTGAAGTGGTTTGATGAGGATTGCTCACTTTTTTGATGAGGAATGTTCACTGGTAATCCAAGAGAAATGAAGTGAGACAAAGAATGCTGCAAAGGTAAACAGTACCGGCGGAGGAAGAGGAGAAGAGCAGATAAGTTATGTAGGATGAAGAAAAGGCAGTATGAAAGGAGGAAGGCAGTGCAGTTGGATAAAATAAGGGATAATAATGAGATACAAAAGTTCTATGAAAGGTCTAGAGAAATGAAGAGTGGATTCCAACCAAGAACAGTCTTCTACCAGAACAAATACGGAAACCTAATTGGAGATAAAATCAAAGCTTTGGGAAGATGGCAGGGGTATTTTGCTGAGTTACTTGGTAGAAAGGGGTGAGGAAACTAGAAAGGAAACAAAGGAGGAGGAAGAGGAACTGAAGTTGGAGTTGAAATTAGAATCAGAAGTGGAAGAGCAGGAAGTCAAACCACCAGACGTAGAAGAAGTGAAGAATGTAATTAAAAGCTTAAAGAATAATGAAGCAGCAGAAGAAGATGGCATAGAGGCTGAATTATTAAAATTTAGGTGAAAGAAGATGGAAACAGCTGTTAATGATTTAATAAAGGAACTATGGATAAAGGAAGAAATTCCTAAGCATTGGAGCATGGAAATAATCTGCCCATTATGTAAAAAAGATTATAAGGCAGAGTGCACCAATTACCATGGTATTACTCTTTACCAGGTGTGAAAACATACTGGGGGATTCTCAGGCTAGATTTAGGAGACATAGATCCATAATAGACCAGATTTTTTGAGACAAGTGTTAGAGAAATTCTTTGAATATGGCAAGCAACTGCATCAGTTGTACATTAATTTTAAGCAAGCATATAAGAGCCTAGACAAGAATAAGATTCTCCACAGCGTGAAGCCTTTTAAAATCCTGCTAAAGTTGGTAGATTGGCCAAAATTTCCATGAAAGCAACAATATGCAAGGTCGGGATAGAGCAAGATTTGTCAGGAGAGTTCCACGTGGGGAGGGGGCTCCAGCAGGAGACGTGATCAGTGTGGTACTCTTTAACTGAGAACGAGAGACGGCAAATGTCAACAAACCGAGGAGGAACAATATTTAACTTGGCTGTACCATGTGGTGGCATATGCTGTGATGACGAACCATTAATTGCAAGGAAAGGATGATTAAGCAGCATTGGAAGGAGCAGTACAGAATTTAGGACTCTGAAGTTAATATAAGTAAAAAAAAGTATATGATAATGGGAGATCCTGGTGGTGATAGAGGAGAGACTTTAATGGAAATAAATGGGAAAGAGTACCAAAGATCTATAGTAATGTATGGATGGGAAGGCTCGGTGATGACCACAAAAGAGGATGGTTGGTTTTTGAGATGGCAAAGGAAGATTTTGAGAAAGATATTTGGGGTGGTAAAAGAGGAAGGAAGCTGGAGAATAAGGACAATTGCAGAAGTACAGATGTGTTTTGGACAAATGAATATTGCAGTGAAAATCAAGCGAGGAAGATTAACCTGGGTTGGACGTGTTCACAGAATGCCAGAAATTCAAAGTTTTGAGGAAGTGTTTATAGAAAAACCCAAAGGAAGACGGAGAAGAAGAAGAAGACCCTGGAAAAGGTGGGCTGGAGATATGGAGGAGGATCCCAAAGCAATAGGAGTCAGGAACTGCAGAAGGAAAGTGATGGACAGAGAAGAATGGAGGCAAGTGACAAACAGGCTGAGGTTTTACAAGGACTGTACCACTGACCAATAACTAAGTAAGTAAGCATGAATAAAATTAAATTCTTTTACTATAAATATTGTAAAGTCTTGTATTGGGTATATCATGAAAGATGACCATTACCTTGTTGACACTTGTGTACTGAAGTCAAATTGTCAAATGGATGCATAGGTAGGTGAAAATTGCTTTTTCCTCAGCCTGATGTGAGAATAAAGCACACTATTTTCCCAAGAATGTCACCATCTCTTTCTGGCTCTTTGTAATGTGAAGAAATATGAACTAAATCTGTTATAGGACTAATAGAATGGTGTAGTATACTTGCTGACGTCCACAGTACAGGACAGTTACTTCAAAATTCTGTAGAAGAGTCATCACAAATTTTAATAAAAAAAACAGCAACTGTTCATAGACATTCCAACCAAACAATATAAACTCTGAAGAGCTACAGGATGAATGTGGCAGGTATGGCTGTGCATGTTAAGATGTCAACAGCACGCAGGTACGAGTGGCACCTCTAAACACTAGAAACAAAAAATTACATAACACTCAGAGACCAAGCAGGATTACTTAGTACTGTAAGAGAGGCAGGCTAGCACACATTAAGACATCAACAGCCCTAGAGAAAGGTATGGCACTGCATTTTAACATATCAGCAGCAGTCAAAGGATCAGTATTATTAATAAAGTTATTTTTATTAATAACAGAACTGTTTTCATTCCTCTTTTGACAGATGCCAGAAAAGAAAATTGCTACAATTTTGTGTGGTGATTTCAACAGCACACCTGACAGCTGTGTGTATGAACTGATGGTTAACCAGTCTATAGCGGAAAATCATCCTTGCTGGTCAGAAGGTAAACATCATTCATTCGTGTCATGAATACCAGTCATGGGTATCAAATATTTGGATGAATGCTGATTTGTAATTTGTGTGTGTGTGTGTGTGTGTGTGTGTGTGTGTGTGTGTACAGGATAGTGCTGTGTTTATTGTTATTGATGAAGACAGCAATGACAGTTGTTCTTTACCTCTTGATCTATGGCACCAGTAAACTCTATTTACTCAAGAACTAGGAGAGATATGCCTCCTCTCCAAGATTAAGAAATATTTTTAAAAACTTAACTACGTTTCGTGCCTGTCAATATAAAATCTAACAATGGAAAATCCATGATTGAATAACAATAACAATATGAATTAGATGATGGAAAATTTTGAATAAGGAATAGGATATATTGCTACTTACCACATAGAGGAAGTGATGAACAGCAGACAGGCACATTTAAAGTAATTTTAAAAGTAGGCTAAGCTTTAGGACACAGTCTTTCAGATGTAGGAAAAAAAACTATCGCACACATGGTCAGTGTCATTTCCAAGCAAAAACCATAAAAAAAATGTGGAAGTATTTTGAGCAATAGGAGGTATGTATGCAGATGTGTGTTTGGTCAAATTGGGTCCTACTTTGAAAATAATCATCACTAATTGAATAAATTTGGTAAGTGCACAAATTTGCTGCATTTCCCATTCCTTTTGTGTCAGGCCACCTATACTCACTGAATTGATCAATTATGGCAAGACTTGTCTCAAGTTAAAGGCATAGACCAAGATCGGAAGCAGTCACGCCCTTACATGGTGCAACAAATAGTACATTGATATAGTATGGAAAGTCACTGCAGAAAGTAAATAATTTAGGAATGGAGGTAACAACTCACCGAATAGATGAGGCATCGAGTCATCAACAGGCACACCAAAAAGGATGAGAACTTCACTGCCTTTTAGACAAATCCTTGAGGCGGGGGGGGGGGGGGATGAGAGAGAGAGACAGAATGCTCTACATTTAGCCATCTGAATACACAATGCCAGGACTGTAGTTCTGCAGAGACTCTGTAAAGATCAGAAATGAGCTCTGTATACTTGTGTACTTACTTTATACTTGCCAGTGGGTCCTACAATGACATCTCTAAACTTGCAGTCTCCATACTCTCAGAGACTCGACTCACCCATCTCCACTGCTGCTCATTTAATTGAAAACTCATTACTTGGTCTGTTTTCGGGTATTAGTGGACTATACCAGTGTAGAAAGGAGAGCAAATACACTGGATCACTAGTATAACTGAGGACTCCACCACTGTTGCTGCACTTGCATGTAAATAAAAAAGATATTGACCAAATAGAGGAGGCACAATCAAAAAGACTTATAAGCTATAAGCTTTTCAACTAATCTCTTCTTCTTGGTGGGGGTAAGTAGGAGACATAATGGGTATGAGGAGGAGACATGGTATGGGGGGAGGTAGTTATAGTAGGTTAGGGGTGGAGGTAGATGCCGTGCTGCCGGTGGTAGTGTGCAGGGGTATGGTGCAGTCAGGATAGAGCTGTTAGGTGCAGCTTTGGAACTGATGTGCGGAGCATAGACACACATAACAGAAGAAGTACTCACACTAGCTTTCAAGCCCTTGCTCTTTTTCTAGCACAAGAACACACACAACCCCACAGACAGTATTTATGTATGTACGTAAAGGTATAGGTGTAGGCATAGGTATGAGGGTGGGTGTCCCTCTTAAGTTGTCAGTCATGTTTTCTCTGGTGTTTCAGCAGGTATTTGTAATTTCACTTTTGCAATGTAGAGCTGAAGTCAGCCCAAACAAATACTGGTCACCGTATCTTTCATGTGAAGCCCAGCATCAGTGGAAAGTGTCTATTTGTTTCTCATTACAAAAGAAAATATTTTTAAAGTGAAAACTCACATTGAATTTCGATAGAGCAGTCCCAAATTAGTCTAGAGTGATATTGTTTTATTAATATGTATTAATGGGAACATGAAACCATAATGAATAATCAGTACTACAACAGTGACTGAGTAGTGCTGCTGAGTGGCGGTAGCCGTCAACATGGGCGAGGGTGGCATGAGAGTCACTGTTGGTGTTTTATCATGTTTTATTGTTCCTGTTAATATGTACTGACAAAACAAATATTGCCCTAAACTGACTTAGGACTAGATGGGCACATAAAATTTCACTTTAAATTTAATGTAATATTTATTTATTTTTTGTAATGGGGAAACAAACCAAAGCTTTTTGTCAATGCTGGATGTCACATGAAAGACATAATGAGCAGTATTTGTTTGGGCTGACTCGAACTACACATTGCAAAAACAAAATTTCAGGTATCTACCAAAACACCAGACAAAATATCCCTTTCAAGGGACAAAACTTTTTTGAAAATTGCTGTAAATTTATTTTAATAATTAATCTATATCCAGAGAATGTCTAAGAATTGCATTTGCATGAAGCATTTTTGACATATTACTGAGTCCATGACAACAGTACTAGAAAGCAGGACATAAGGACGAAGTCTATTCTGTAAATTACTAAAATAAATTTACAGTAGTTTTTGAAAAAGACAGTGATGTTCTGTGCCCTATTTTTGTTTAATGCAGCACAGTATGTTTTCTCATAGTGGAGGTTGAATAAACAAGAGTAGAACTATTTTGTTGGCATCAGATGAGCTTTGTTAATATTTCATTTAAACTGTGGGTTATAGCATTGAACTTCACTCTTCCTCATATGAGCACATTCCTCTTATGAGCACATTTGCAATTGTATACACTATACCACTTAATATATGTCTTATGCCTTCCACAGTCTCATAAAACACAGCTTCATTAGAGGCCATCTGATCCTGACAGTCACTCATTTTTGACTCGTCAGTGCTACTTTACAATAGGAAGTTCATGCACTCAACTTCCGTTTTAAGTCTTGACTAATCTTGCACTCCAACATACTTTAGTTAGAGAGAACAAGTCGACAAGTAGGAAGAAACTGTAGTGCTGCTGTTTTCAGAGCCATCATACTCACATAATTGTATTAGGAATGCAGGAAGCTGCTATATCACTGACTTAAAAGTGGTTCCTTGATTTCTGGTGTGTGCAACCCTTAACACTAGACTCATACTCACTCTGTTTCTGATCTCTGGTACTGTGGGGTGTGGGGCTGTATCTGGTGATGAGAGGGAGAAAATAGGTGGAGAGTGGGTAGGAAGGTTGGGGAAGGGTGATTGACAGCTCAGAGGAAGACAGCATGTGTGCAAGATAGGCGTGCGGTAGGGAGAGGCACTAGATGCATGGGACAGGAATGTTACACATTGGCATTGGAGCTGGTGAGTTTGTGCAGTGCACAATGATGATGACAATGATGTGGGGAAGTAGACTTGAAGGGGATGACAGAGCGAGGAAAGAGAGACAGTTGAGAAGATGGAATGGGTGCAGAGGGTTAGTGAAGAGTTGGGCCTGGAGGATTTCATTAATGAAGAGTGGGTTGCAAGGATAACTCACATCTGCATAGATCAAAAAAGCTGGTGGGGAGGGGGAGGAGGGTTCGGGGAAGGGGCGGGGGGATCGAGAAGGCATGGGTTATGAAGCAACTATTGTTATAGAGCATGTTGTGCTCAGCAGTGTGTTGGGCCAGTAGGTGGTCATCTATGCTCTTGGTCACAATTTGGTGGTGGCCATTCATTCTGGTGGAGAGTGATTCATGGTCATGCCCACATAAAATGCTGTGCATAAATTCGAGCAGAGCTGGTATATGACATCGCTGGTTTCAAAGGGGGCCCTTCCTGTAATGGAATGGGAACAGCTTGTGACAGGACTGGAGTTGGATGGGGTGGGTGGATGACTCAGGCAGGCCTTGCAACCGGGCCTTCCACTGAGATATGTCCCATCTGGTAAGGGGCAGGAAGTAGAGTGTCATAGAAATGGACCAGAATTTTTTCTCCTCATCGCAGATAAGGGTCCAAGGTTGACCAGACTATGTGGGAGCAATTTTTTTGAGTGGAAGGATGACAGCTACCAAAATGCTCATACTCTTGATGGACAGTGATCTTGATCTGGACAGATGTAGGGATGGAGCAATCAAGAGGGGTGGAGATCTTTTTTTGCACAGGTAACATGGACAGAGGAGGATCAGAGAAAGCAAATGAAAGATATGGTATTTTAGATGGGGAGAAATGAGGACAATGTGTGTTGGCCAAGGGCTCAGATCATGAAAATAACATCAGTGTACCTGAACCAGACAGTGGGTGGAATAGGAGGGTACCATGTAGGTGGCCTTAGCCATACCACAGATTTGCGTATACATCTTCCACTCAAAGGAGAAGTAGTTAGGTGTGAAGATGTAATTTGTATGATGTATAAGGAATCAGGTGGTAGATTTGGAGTCTGAAGGAGGTTGGTAGAGATAGATAGTGTTCGGCAGCAACAAGACAGTGGACATGGGTAATATTGGTGTACAGGTACGTGGCATCAATGGTGACAAGTAAGGATCCAGGTGGTAATGGGTTGGAGATGGTCAAGTGTTGAAGAAGAACGTGGTTCATATTTTTATTAGCAATTAGTATGAGGTGGATATTCTTTCAGTAGGAGCACAGTAACCAGCTACAATGTGATGCCCAGCATTGTTAGTTTTATGGATTTTGGGAAGATTGTAGAAGGCGTGTGTGCAGTTGGTCATTGAGACGAGAAGGGAGATGGATTCAGTGGTAAGTTTCATGATGGGTCTAAGGATTTGAGTAAGCATTGGAGATTGTTAGGCTTCTAGAATGGGCTTGTTGGTGGAAGAGTCAGACAGGTGACATATGTTACTTTTTTTGTGTTTTATTTGTCCATCGAGAGCCACCCTATATACTTTTGATATACAGGGTGTTACAAAAAGGTATGGCCAAACTTTCAGGAAACATTCCTCACACACAAAGAAAGAAAATATGTTATGTGGACATGTGTCCGGAAATGCTTACTTTCCATGTTAGAGCTCATTTTATTACTTCTCTTCAAATCACATTAATCATGGAATGGAAACATACAGCAACAGAACGTACCAGCGTGACTTCAAACACTTTGTTACAGGAAATGTTCAAAATGTCCTCCGTTAGTGAGGATACATGCATCCACCCTCCGTCGCATGGAATCCCTGATGCGCTGATGCAGCCCTGGAGAATGGCGTATTGTATCACAGCCGTCCACAATACGAGCACGAAGAGTCTCTACATTTGGTACCGGGGTTGCGTAGACAAGAGCTTTCAAATGCCCCCATAAATGAAAGTCAAGAGGGTTGAGGTCAGGAGAGCGTGGAGGCCATGGAATTGGTCCGCCTCTACCAATCCATCGGTCACAGAATCTGTTGTTGAGAAGCGTACGAGCACTTCGACTGAAATGAAATGTGCAGGAGCTCCAGCGTGCATGAACCACATGTTGTGTCATACTTGTAAAGGCACATATTCTAGCAGCACAGGTAGAGTATCCCGTATGAAATCATGATAACTTGCTCCATTGAGCGTAGGTGGAAGAACATGGGGCCCAAACTAAAATGAGCTCTAACATGGAAATTAAGCGTTTCCGGACACATGTCCACATAACATCTTTTCTTTATTTGTGTGTGAGGAATGGTTCCTGAAAGTTTAGCCGTACCTTTTTGTAACACTCTGTAGATAGTAATAAGTGAATCATATATTAAACCATTAGATATGATTAGAATGTCTAATAATTGTATCATGAATAAAAAGAAAAAACACAGAATATCTATAAATCTTGAATACGGGGTAGTAAGGGAATTAGATCCCACATCTTTAAATTACTAAATGTTAAATTTAATATTACCATAGGAAAATGTGTAATATAGCACATTTTGTGACAACTGTTCATATCAAACTCCCATGAATGATGCTTGTATCCTGCTGAATGAGTGACATAAATTACCAGTTGTTAATATAAAAAATGAGTAAGCATGCACCACATCACAGAGAAATGTTTGACATTATATTGAATGACTGGGAGAGTTTGGACGTACCATGAGACTATCCACGAATGATGCTGTTTGTCACAGGAAGGCTGCACAGTTAGAGGACTGTAACAATGATTGGCGCAGGGACTGACAGTTAACCCTAAATGTAAATAAATGGCATGTTTTGCATAGGTGAAGAGGTAATTGATGACAAATTACGGAAACAGTAACTATCTTAAAATATTTAGGAGTAACCATTTGAAGTGACGTAAAGTGGAATGATCGCATAAAACAAGTAGTAGGTAAAGAAGATGTCAGGCTGAGGTTCATTGGGAGAATAATTCGTTGGGAGAATCATAAGGAAGTGTAATTCATCCACAAAAAAAGTAGATTACAATAAACTCATTCAACCAATTCTTGGCTATTGTTCATTAGTCATCTGGGAGCTTTATGAAGTGGGATAAATAGAAGAGAGAGAGAGAGAGATAATTCAGTGAAAAAAGACACATTTCATTAAGAGATCATTGATTTGGTGCAAGAGCATTACAGAGATGGTCAGCAAACTCCAGTATCATAAGCTTCAAGAGGGAAAACGTACATGACAGGTTTATTTTTGAAATTTTGCGAGCATGTGTTCCAGGAACAGTCAAGCAACATGTTACTTCCTCCCATTTACATCTCATGGAATGACCACAATGGGGAAAAAAAACAGGAATGAAAGAGGACATACAGAGCTTTACTGATAATCATTTTTCTCACATGCTGTTCCTGAATGGAACAGGGAAGGACAGAAAAGACTGGTAATGGAAGTGCCCTCTGTCACACAACATAAGTTAGCTTTCGGAGTCTAGATGTAGGTGTCTTTTCCCTCTCAGCTGTCAAATTGTCCCCTATTATCACCTCAACAGTTAAATTTTCTTTGGTATTTCAATGGGAATAAGAAGTGAAAACATAGTATTTTGTGAGGAATACATGTTTTACCTACTGTGGAACATAAATTTGAGACATTCAAACAAAAACAAATGGTCTCACAGTGTGATTACATATAATTCCCTATCTCCTGCATTCACTTCTAATACAAGGTACTCCTTATTACTAGATGCTTAATGATTATAAATACTGTTTGTAATTAGTTCATTTCTGGTCATACATCAAATTTGAATCTCCCTTTCATTTTCAGTCAGAAATATATAGACTTCTGGGAACTGTGCATATCTGTAAGTAACTACACTTTGTATGAGAAGACCAGATAGCATTAATGACTCACAGTGTGCAGACATATATGAGGTTATTTTTGAAAGGAGTACTTTGTGTGCGTGAAAAGTCATAATAATTTTTGTGCAATTGAGTTACAAACTGCTTATTAAAAGCCCAGCAACATAATCCTTTGAAACTGTTATTTGGTAGGTAGAGATTATTATAAAAAAATTTCAAACTTGATGTCTAATTGGTAACTGTGGTTACAGTAAGCCAATGTCAATTTTCATTATACATGCTCTGATGTCTGTAATCAGAAATTATTTCTCATATTCAATATTTATTCAGTAATAACACATTTCATTATTTTACAGAAGAAAATAAAGACATAAAAGGCATAAATTTATCACACAATTTCAATTTTGGAAGTGCTTATGGGACTCCAGACTTCACAAATTATACCCATGACTTCATTGGTTGTTTAGATTATATATTTCACCAGAAAGATGCTTTACAGATTTTGCAGGTAAGATCATGTATGAATGGTAGTGAAGTCCTAACATGTTGTGAAAGGCTAAATTTTTTTCTTAATAACCTTGTGGTGATATAGAAAGAAAATGATAAAAATATTCCATAGAATCTTCTGAGCAAGATGACATTATAGTAAGTCTTCTAAAATCTTTAGTCTTCCTCTTCTTGTTTTCCACAAATTTTTCATTTCTTTAAAGATACATGTGCAAATGCTTCTTTAATAATGTAAGTACAGTTCCCCGAGACATAAGTTAAAGGAATAAATTAATAATGCCTGTTACTGTAAAACACATGAGAGAGGTAGCAAGAACTCATTTCCAGTCTTTTGCATTTCATCTTAGTGCTCTGTTTATCCTGTGTCTGCACTTGTTTCCCATTGGTTTATCCTTGCTACAGGTATAGTTTTATCACATTTTACTGTAACGTAGCCTACTTTTAGCAGATAGAATTTAAATTCAGAATACAATAAAATGACTTTTTAATGGGTGATTGTTTGTGCACCATTATACTTTGTGATAGCCAGTTTAGAACTTTTAAATAGCTAACAATGTAATAAATAACTTCAGTTGTTGCAGTTATGACTTCCTTTGCACAATATGTGGTTTGTTTGTGGATACAGGAGGGATGAACAGATACCATTCATGAACAGAGAATTCAGATATTAATTTATTTTACATATGATATCAAATGTTAAAAGTAATACATAATTTTTGTTGCTGTAGGGGCAACATAATTTAAATGTAGAAAGATATACAGATACAAGACATTTATAAATCTGTGACTCTTCAGTACAATGTCTGTTAAGACATTGGTGACAATGAAAGTCCATAAATGTTATTCAACAGGCAAACACACAAAAAGGAGTCAGTGTATGAATGTTCAAACTTAAGTACATCTGCTGCTGGAGCTCTGGAGAGGAGATGCTCGCATCTAATTCACAGCACCATAATTGCTTGTAGAATTGCCCTCATGCCATGGTGGTGGCTCAGGGAAACATGATGGCATTACTAGTGATGTGCGTATTTGAAAGTGCAGCTGACTGGATAACAGCCAGTACAACAGTTGCCAGCTATTGAAGATAACAGTAACAATGTACTGATCTTGACATGCTTGATACTGAACTTGTTTGAAGACAGTGTTCGATTGTGTATGGAAATTGAGACAGTTTCCAGACTAGATTTGTTAGTTATTATGTAGCCCCATGGAATTTTTTAAAGAAGAGGTTTCATCTCTTTACCTTGTATTTCAAAATGTATATAATAATTCAGAGGTTGGCATCACAATCCTCTCAGAAAATCTTTATGCTTTGGACACTTTCTAAGTTATATTCAATTTAGGTCTGGAAACCCGTAGTGAAAATGCTGTAATCTTTATCATTTTTTGTGATAATATTCGGCTCTTGTGGAATTCACAGTCTAGGAGCTGATTTAAAGAAATCACAGTAATTGTCATTTTAAATATTTTTTGAACCTCTTATTTGTAGAACATGCTGTGCCATACATAAAAAGATAGTGAAATTTGCGAATTATTTGTTGATCTGAAGCATGCATTACAAATGACATTTTGTTGTTCACCATGACCTGCACCAAAAGTGTTTATTTGTCAGACCAATATTCGGGCATATAGTTGATTATCAGTGACATAAATTGTGCATGCCTTCATCAATAGATGCACCTGTTAGGTGTAAAATCTTTATTTTTATTGTAAATGGTGCAAATCTCTGCAGTATACAGATTATTTCCTGAACTTATTACGTAACTGTAAAATGCTAAACACGGTGAAACTGACCATCTCTTTAACATATGTGTAGACACAATAACTATACATTTTCTTCTGTCACTTGTGTGTGAAGTGCAGTGTCAATTGACTCAGCCATTCTTCTGGGCCATATCAGACACTTCTGTTGCAGTAAGAAAACAAGTAAATACTGTTAAGTGCAGCTTGTAGTGTACAACAAGATGTCCTTTATCAAATACATACAAGCTGTGGAGCACCCAGTGTACAAGATTCTTCAATAAAGAATGTATGTAATGAGAAATTATTACATTCTAATTGTCATATTTTCCTAATACATGAAATTCCTTAATGAAACATCACAATCACTTCATAATTTAATGAAATTCCTATGAATTTTCAAATGTCTTTGATCTAAACAATTAAAGGTGGTATAATTGTACAAAAAGTAATTTTTGTAGTTCAGAATTTTTCTTCCAAAATGTGAATATATTAAGTTTTTGGTCCTGTCTTGAAGCAAGGAAGGAAGAAAGGAAGATTAGGGCTTAGCACCACATCAACAATGAGATCGTTGAAAATGGAGGAGGGAAATTGATTGTGTCCTTTTCAAAGAAACTATCTCAAAATTTGGCTTAAGTAATTGAAAGAAACAATAGAAAACCAAAATCTTGGTAGCCAGACAGAGTCTGAACTGCTGTCTTCATGAATATGAGTCCAGTATCTTGGCAGCTCCTAAAGCACCATAGAGAAATGCTGATGATTTTATGTTGTGTTAATCCTAAGAGGACTTAGTTCCACTTCGTAATTTAACATTGAAATAAGAGAATTGTCAAGACTATTTATTAAAATGTGTATGCATCTTAAGCCTGCAAATACAGTTTTTCAGTATTTTTATGTAATAAATAAGGCTGTATATTTGCAGGTAGCCTTTTTTGAAGTCTCCATCTTAGTTAAATGTTTTATTATATTTTTGTGAAGCTAATTGTAGTATCTGTGTAATATTAAATAATTCTCCCTCATTCTTTTAGATGATGGCTTGCTGTAGATGGGTATTTTCCAAATCTTACAGGATCACACTTCAGAGTTAGGATTTACTCATTGCAAAAACAAAGTCCATCATTCTCAAAAGGGTGCATTTTTTACCTAAAAGCCAGCCATTCACTGCCAGGGCAAATAATTTTTCTCATTTTCATCATATATTCATATTTGTTCTAATCCTTTTATAATGTATTTGTTAGTGTACACATACCTCTATGCTTTGTAAATCCCTATTCTCGTCATAGGTCCTCCAACCCATCTCGTTGTGCAAGCTGGCTTGTGCTCATGCCTCAGAAATAACAACCATTTGGCTCATGATTTGGAAAGGGCAGGGGAGGGGACGTGAGAAAGAATTGGAACAAAGCAGCAGTGAGCAAATAGTTGGCTCACAGTGAATAATGGGAGGGGATAGGAGGGAAGGGAAGGAAGAACTGGAACAAGGCAGCTCAGCATGAGAAACGTTGTCAACAAATTTATTTTACAGCTGCCAGTGGAGATGTATTGTTCCATGATGCCTAATTAATGAATTTAATACAAAATTTATTTCCTAAAACTGTTGCAGTGATGATAAATGACAATGAAATGAAACTCACATTTCATTTAATTGATGAGGCAAAGAATTGGGACAGCCTAGTACAAAACATGATGTTTGTTGTGATTGGTGCAGCCTTATGATGAATGTCTTTTTCGGTCAAAGTTTAAATCAAAGTCAAAATGTATTTCATGACTATTTTATTCACACATTAAACATAGAAACAATGCATGTCAATGAGTACTACTTATTTTGCTTTTAAAGCATCAATGTCTGTTAACAGTTTCTGAGCAGTGCTAAGTGAAAGATAAGCTTTTAAATTGAAGTCTGTCAGTGAGTTTCTGTGGTTAGATTTCATTCTCTTGCCTGCAGAGAAAAGTTGCTCACACAGACATGTAGGTCCAGACATATATATAATCATAGCTGCAAACTTATGATGTTGTGGAAATTTATGTTGAGGAAAATTTTTTACAGGTCTACAAAACATATTTTATTTTGAAACTTATTACTCAACTTGCTGCCACACTGCAGATCTTTAAGTTCTAACTTTAACAATGTTATGAAAACGATAGTTGCAACTCACCATATAGCCGAGATGCTAAGCCACAGGTGGGCACAATAAAAAGACTGTCAGAAAGAGAGCTTTTGGCCAACAAGGCCTTTATCGAAAATAGACAACATACACACACTCATGCAAATGCAACTGACACACATATGACCACTGCCTCTGGCAGCTGAATCCAGACTATGAGTTCTAACTTTAGTTAGGCATCCTGCACTGGTGCTTTATGAATTGATTTTTGTGTGTCTGACCCTGACTTTGAAGTTCCCAACCTGGTCACAATGCTACTTTTCATCTATTTTAAAACAGTTACTCTCCACTTTAAACACTTTGCCATTAAAAATACATGCTTGCATTTCAAACCATGGAGACCTTAACATACTGTCACTACTCTGAAGACAATACAAAGTCTGCAGTTCCCTTGCTTACATAATGATGTCCGACAGTCACATTGTACTGTGAGTGTTCACTGCTCAGGCAGCAAGTGACCATGAGTGCTTGAGCTCACGTAGCCATCTCCTGAACAGGCCTGCTCTAACCTCCTGTTTTCTTACTGGTCTCCGTCTATCTAGCTCCCTCCTCCACAGTTCACTGCCCTCTGGTGGGGTAGTGTGTTATAATAATAATAATAATAATAATAATAATTATTATTATTATTATTATACTATAGCAATCTTTATAATAATAATAATTATTATTATTATACTATAGCAATCTTTATTTGTCCATAATGGCTTTACAGTAGTGAACGTCACCAGTTTCTACACATTTACTAAAATATCACGTCATACATATAAATAATATATACACCAAGTAGCACATTATATACTGTTATATAAACATTTACCCATTAATATACTGAGGTATACAAAGCTAGAATTAATTTCTTGTAATATGGGTCCACATCTCCTACAAAATTTTCAAATGAAGTCATCTTACTTTCAGCTGTTAGTTTTTTGATTACGATTGCAATTTTGGTATTGTGCCATTTTCAAGTACCTACAAAACATAATACAACATAATGAGAACAATGTAAAGTGGGAATAACAGTATTTACAGCCAATTTCTGTAGCTTGTTGACATTCGTATATTTACAAGATTTTGACATATAGGTTCACAGGTTTACATCAGGCAGGGATAACAATATAACATGCATGTCATTTATACTGTTCTTATTATGCTGTATTATATTTTGCAGATGCTTGAAAATGGGATAATGTCAAATGTGTAATTGTAAAATAAAACACTAACAGCTGATGACTTAATTTAGACAACTAGAATTGTCGACGGTGGAGCTCAGAAATCCTTGAGCGAGTATAAACTTTTTCAATAACAACTGTTTCAATTTGCCTTTAAAAAGTCTTCCAAGGAGTTGCTTTATATTATTTTGCAACCTATTATAGAATCTGTGCCTATATCTGTGGAGATGTATCACCTTGCTCAAAAGGTGCCTCATCTCTCCTGCTGTGGTCCCAACCCCACACCTGTCCTCTTGCCACCCATTTCCCCCATCTCTCTCTCTCTCCCTCTCTCTCTCTCTCTCTCTCTCTCTCTCTCTCTCTCCCTCCCTCTCCTCTCTCTCTCTCTCTCTCTCTCTCACACACACACACACACACACACACACACACACAGAAAAGTCACCCAGAACCCTGGGTCAGGGGAGACTTAATGGACAGGATGAGAAGGAAAGAGTGATTGTTTGGGACTGCACTGGACAGGATTTGAAAACCTGAGAGCTTAAAGGTGGAAGACAGAGTAATATTCAAGATGGAAATTACTACTAAAACATCTCGCATGAGTTAACAAGAGTGAAAAGCTAAGTGCATTGTATGTAACACGGATGGGAGGCAGGATGGTGAAAAATAGAAAAGTCAGAAAATGGAAGCAGAAAACTAAAATGGAGTGAAGAAAGGAGTAGTTACTGTGAGGAAATGATGAGATGAAAGGAATTAACATAAATTAAGGCCAGGTGGGTAGTGAGAACAAAGGACATGTTGTAGTGCTATTTCCCACCTGCGGAGTTCTGAGAAACGTGTCTGGAGGAAGAATCCAGATGGCGCGTGTGGTGAAACAGGCACTGATATCACAAATGTCATGCTGTACATCATGCTCTGCAACAGGATATTGTGTGTTGCCTGTGTACACACTCTGCCTATCCCCATTCATCCTGACCGATAACTGGGTGGTAGTCACGCCAATGTAAAAGTCTGAACAATTGGTTGGCGACTCCACAGAGTGCTGACCTTCCTTCTAATAGTCTGAACAATGTTTACATAACAGCTGGTATATGACATGTAGTTTCACAGGTGGCTCTCCCTTTGACAGTATATGTTTTGCCAGTTACAGGGCTGGAATAGGTGGTGGTAGGAGGGTGCATAGGGCAAGTCTTGCACTGGGGACAGTTACAGGGGTAGGAGCAGCAGGGTAGGGAGATGAGTGCAGAAGGAGCATAGGGTCTGGCAAGGATATTTCAGAGATTGGGATGGCAACGAAAAGCTATTCTGGGTGTGGTGGGAAAAATCTCACACAGAATGGATCTCATTTCAGGGCATGATTTTAGGAAGTCACAGTCTTGTAGCTGATTGATACATTCAAGACCAGGATTATACTAGGTGATAAGTGATGTTTGCCTCAAGGCAAACATATTTCTTCAGATAAGATTCTTTCCAGCAATACACCACCACTCTCACTTCAGCCTTCACTAGGCATAATTATCCCAACAGCCTAGTTCAAAAGCAGATTTCCTGGCTGATCACATCCAAAAAACAACTTTGGAGCACAGCACTTGTCACCCAGTATTATTCTGGTCTAGAATGTATCAATCAGCTACTTCGACAAGGCCATGACTTTCTAAAATCATGCCCTGAAATGAGATCCAGTCTGTCTGAGATTTTGCACACCACAGCCAGAATAGCTTTTTGTCACCCTCCCAATTCCCGCAATATTCTTGTCAGATCCTCTGCTCCTTCTGCACCCACCTCCCTACCCTGTGGCTCCTACCCCTGTGACCATCCCCACTGCAAGACTTGACCTATGACCCTCCTACCACCACCTATTCTAGCCCTGTAACTGACAAAACATATACTATCAAAAGGAGAGCCACCTGTGAAACTACATGTCATATAACAGCTGTTATGTAAACACAGTTCAGCATTTTACATCTGCATGATTACAACCCAGTTATCATTCAAAATGAATTGACATAGACAGAGTGTGTGTACATGCAACACACAATATCCTGTTGCAGAGGATGCTGTACAACATGACATTCATGACCTCAGCACCTTTCACGACACGCGCCATCTGGATTCTTCCCCCAGACACCAGTTTCTCAGAACCCTGCAAGTGGGAACTAGCACTACAACATGTTCTTGGTTCTTGCCACCCACCTGGCCTTTATTTACATTACTTCCTTCTGTACCAGCATTTCTTCACAGTAACTTCTCCTTTCTTCACTCCATTTTAGTTTTCTACACCTCCCATTTTCTGACTTTTCTATTTTTCACTGTCTTGCCTCCCATCTGTGTTATAAAAAATGCACTTAGCTTTTCACTCTTATTAACTCATGCACGATGTTTTAGTAGTAATCTCTGCCTTGCATATTACCCTATCTTCCACCTTTAAGTGCTCAAGTTTTCAAATCTCGTCCAGTACAGTCCCCAACAATTGGTCTTTCCTTCTCATCCGACCCAGCACGTTTCCTCTGACCTGGGGTTCTGGGTGACTTTTCCGAACTGTACCTCTTTCCCTAAACCTCTCCAGCACTTTTCATTCACCATCTTCCTTCCCCTTCAACTCTTCTGCCAGAAGGAGGAGCCACTGGCTCTGAAAGCTTGTAAAGGTTAAATGCTTTTTGTGTGTTTTGTGTGTGTGTGTGTGTGTGTGTGTGTGTGTTCCCCTGTCACCGCTTGGTTAGTAGATTTTTTATCTATCAATTTCCATTATATTACCAATAATTGATTATTATTGTTGCCCCTTATCCCTCCCTCTCTCTGCTCACTGTTCAACCCCCCATCACATCAAGACAAACTGTCCACTGTTAATCCTATGTGGTCTGCAGTATCGGGTGAAAGAGTTCTTATAAGGGTTGTTCATTCATTGGTGCCATCAAGTTTGTAAAACTGTTGCATTTGTGCCTTCTGTGTTTATAAATTTTGATGCCAGTGAATACATAAGTCTTAGAAATATTATTTGTAAAAATTCTGAGAAGAGCTGATACATCTGCCATTTACAGCTGACTGTTTCAGCACTAAAGTCAAAAGTGGTGCAAAAGTCTACCTTTCAGAATGTTTGAGAATAGCAATACAATATACAGTTCACTTTAGTTTGGAGTGCTGTTGATTATAAAGTACTAAAACTAAACTAAACTCCTCCCAAACAGGCCATGAAGGCCCAACGGTACCAACTGGCTGCCTTGTCATCCTCAGCCCACAAGCATCACTGGATGCAGCTATGGAGGGGCATGTAGTCAGCACACTGCTCTCCCAGCCATATGTCAGTTTCCAAGACCGGAGTCACTACTTCTCAATCAAGTAGCTCCTCAGCTTGCCTCACAGAGGTTAAGTGCACCCCACTTGCCAACTACGCTTGGCAGACCGGATGGTAACTCATCCAAGTGCTAGCCCAGCCCGACAGCGCTTAACTTTGGTGATCTGACAGGAACCAGTGTTACCACTGCAGCAAGGCCGTTGGCCTGATTATAAAGTTCTGGCTGATTATAATTAATGTTCTAGTTTCAAAACACTGTAAAAAAAGCACCACTGCTCAGAATGATGTCAAATTGGAACAGTATATTATTTAAGAAGGAGGTAACATTATGGGGAAAAAGACTTTTGCCATTAGATAGCACTGTAAGTGGCAGAATATGCAAAATAAAAGATGCGGAGTACAGAGCTGTTCTTTAGTTTGCATCTGAGCAACTCATCTTGACCGTCCCAATGCAGGATCATGCACTGCTGGTAAAGCTGTTTTACAAGGACTGTGACTGTTCACCAGTAGCTCTGCAGAAGCTCCATACACTCAAGAATATGAAAAAGGGCACAAGTCCAATGTCTACCATGAATCTGGAGGAAATGAGTAAGAAATTCGAAAAGACAAGTTCTTTTGAAGTGCAAGGTGGTAGAGAAAGAAAAATAATTGATCAGACGTCAGTAGATGATGTGGCCACAGCATTGCAGGAGGGTTCAGGTGGTGGTGTGCAATCATACAGTGCGTGTGTAGTTGCCCAAACTTTGGACATGCCTGGGTGAGCTGTGTGTAAAATTCTACAAAATATCATGCATTGCTGTCCATACAAAATTACCCATGTTCAGGAATTGCTTCATGTTGATTTGCCAGTAAAAGAAACATTTGCTCTAGAATTTCGCTGTCATATGGAAGTGAACAGCAAATGACCAGGGAACATTCTGTGGGCAGACGAAGCCCATTTCCATATCTGTAGACATGCCAGTACACAGAATTAGAGATGATTATTATTATTATTAATTTTTTTATCATTGTTTCAACCCTTAAACAGCAAGGATGTTTACTTAGGATAATTTTTATGCAAGGTGACACTCCTGTGCACACTTGACAGCCAGGGAAGCATTTTTTGCAGAGGCATTGGGGAAATGCCAGAATTTTCAACCAGCTTTTCTCTGCAGCCTGGCCATCCAGTTCACCTGATCTTAATCCGTGTGACTTTGGCTGTGGGGTTATCTTAAAGATGCTGTGTTCAGCGCTCCAATTACAAATGTGAAGGCACAAATTCTGTAATGCATTTTGAACGTGACTCCCTGAGACTCTCCTATTTCACCTACATCTCATTTACCTCTACATGGATACTCTGCAAATCACACTCAAGGGCCTCGCAGATGGTTTATTGAACCACCTTCACAATAATTCTCTATTATTCCACTCTCAAAAGCACTCAGGGAAAATGAACACCTATATCTTTCCATGGGAGCTCTGATTTTCCATATTTCATTATGATGGTAGTTTCTACCTATGTAGGTTGGCGTCAACAAAATATTTTTGCATTGGGGGGAGGAAGTTGCTGATTGAAATTTTTGTGAGAAGATCCTGTCGCAATGAGAAACATATTTGTTATAATGTTGTCCACCCCAAATCCTGTATCATGTTTGTGACACTCTCTTCCATATTTCTCCATTGTTTGTGGAACACAATCTGTCTCAATTTTGACTTGTGGCAGAAAATGGTGGACAACATATTGAACATGTCTCATGCCATCTCAGTTGCTTTTTTATGTAGTTTTTGGCCACAGGACAATTAAAAACTGCTTTCTCTCATTTAATGTGGTACAACCTTGTTGCGGCAGATGGGATCACTTCACTACTGTTGAATGCCAAACTGGTGCAGTCATGTAGATTGCGCAGTATGGTTGGTTTAATGAGCAACTCACACCATAGCTGCCATACTAGGATTGATTTGTCATTTGTAACTGAATCAATTTACATTAAGATACTTACTGTGCCATCTAGTGGAAAATGTTCGTTAAATTTTGTTTTGTTTTCACAACATTTTTTTTCCTTGTTTGATAATATTTTGCCCCCATGGGCTCAGCATTCATTTGCTGAGTACGGGCTTGGCGACCCCGGGGTTCTGAGCTGGGGACTGGTCAGCACCGCCAGTCTCCTGTTACCGTAACCCCCGGACATGCTTCAGCGACCACCGTATGGCGCGGCGGTGGAATGTTGTGTGCTGCGGGGAATGGTAATCTTGGCTTGACCGCCTGGATTACGAGGGAAGGTCAACCTCTATAAAAAACCCTCAATCTTACGGTGTGCTGTGCGCCTATAAGATGCATGGCTGTTGTGGTGGAACAGTCGCAAGTGGGCAACCTCTGGGGCACCTGCCGCACCCCAGTTGTACAAGCCTTACTCAGGCACGCGGGGCTCTGTCTGAGCAGACCTTTAGTTCCCTAGCTGCTCATGGGACCGCAATGGACCCTTCGACCTCTACGTTTCCCCTTACCAGTGGATTGGGTGGGCCACTGGTAGGAAAACACACCCCATCGAAAAAGCGACTTCGTGCTGCGGGTCCTCCAGCGCCTGGTGTTACTAGAGATTTATCAGACTGTCGTAACAGAGCACATGCTGATAACCAGAATGTGCTTTTGATTGTCAAACGGAAGGAGGGTAGCTTTGAGAGGATTTCTCCCTTTTACATCCACAAGGGTCTTGTGGGAATTGCAGGAACACTGAAGTCTGTGAAGCAACTGCGCAATGGGACTCTGTTAGTTGAGACTTCTAGTTCCTGTCAAGTCGCTTCTCTTCGGAAAGCAACCTGTCTTGGAGGGTACGCCATCGAGACCGAACTCCACTCCACTTTGAACTATAGTAAGGGTGTTGTGACATGTAGGGACTTGAGGGATATCCCCAAAGACGAGTTGAAATCTGAGTGGGCTGACGAAGGTATTGTTGACGTCCAGCATATTATGAAACAGGTCGATGGGGACCTAGTCAAATCCGACTCATTTATTCTCACGTTCAGTTGCCTGAGACTCCCAGAGCATGTTAAAGTGGGTTTCTTATGTTTGCCAGTACGGCCATATTTTCCCAACCCAATGCGCTGTTTTAAATGTCAGCGCTTTGGGCATACTATGTTGGAGTGCAATGGGATAGCCACTTGTGGTAAATGTGGTCAGCCTGCCCATGAAGGAGCCGATTGTTCATCGCCTGTGAAGTGCGTGAATTGCTCTGGGAGTCACCCTGTCTGGAGCCGGGTCTGCCCCATCTATCTCGAGGAATGGAAGATACAGGAGATCAAAACATCTAAGGGCATCCCCTATGGTGAGGCCAAGAAGCTCTTTAAGGCCATGCAGCCTCCCGTGTTTACAACATCTTTTGCTTCCGCTCTGCAGAAACCGGTACAGTTGGCCACTGTTGCTACACAAACGGAGGTTGCTAGTGTCAGCACTAATACCTGCGTTTGCCAGTGCCCTTGTGTTGCTGCGGCTGTTTTGCAACCTGCAGCTCTCCCCACAACGTCGGACAAGGCCGTGGTTGCTGACATTGGGGTACTTCCTGCCCCTCCCCATATGGCGCCTTCTGCCCAAGTGAGTAAAGCTCCAACCGTTGACAAGGTTCTGCATTCTAAGCCCCCCCAAGACAAAGACGCCGAAGGTGAAGCTTTTGCCACCTGACGAGAATAGTCAGGGTCAGTTCGATGACGAGGCCATCATACTGTCTGACATCTCCCTTGGGTCGCCATCGGAGCTAATGGACATTGATGTTGACCGGGGGCGATCTTCTCGCCCCAGGAATAAATCTCCGGCCAGTATGGGCTCTCCTCCAAAGCACAGAGGCAGGGTGAAAGTTCAACCACCCTGATCACTGGCTCCCATATTATAGTGGAGTACGGGCTCTCCTCCAAAGCACAGAGGCAGGGTGAAAGTTCAGCCACCCGGATCACTGGCTGCCATATTATAGTGGAACCTGAATGGGTTCAGGACACATGTGGCCGAATTACAACTCCTTGTATGAGAGTGCCCCTTGTTCTTATGTCTCCAAGAGACACATTTTCGGGCCACTAATGCTCCTTCTTTATGGGGCTATACCATGTATCATAAAGATGATCTGATGGGGGAAAGGGCAAAGGGTGGTGTTGTGATTTTTGTCCGTGACATGCACCACTCATCTGAGCTCCCTCTTGTTACGGACTTGCAAGCAGTTGCAGTTGACCTCTTGTGGGGCAGAGGCTCACAATCTGTTCCGTTTACTTACCGCCTCAGGATGCAATAGACTCTGAGGCTCTCACAGACCTTATTAGCCAACTCCCCCGCCCATTTCTCCTTCTGGGGGACTTCAATGCTCATAATGTCTCTGGGGGCTCTACGACTAATTGCGCCAGGGGTCGCGTTCTGGAAAGCCTCATGACATCCAAAGAACTGTGCATCCTCAACTCTGGTGCTCCCACTCATTTCTGTACTGCTTCTGGGTCGTTGTCAGCTATTGACCTTTCCTTTTGCTCTCCAGCGCTCGCGGATTCTGCTCTGTGGGAGGTCGCTGCTGACCTCCATTCTAGTGACCACTTCCCCCTTTGGATTCGCCTCCTGGATGAGGCTGTGTCATTACCAGTGCCGCCCAGGTGGCACCTCTGCAGAGTTGACTGGACACTTTTCAGCCATCTGGCTGTTTTGGAACACCGTGCCAGCATCCACGAATGGGTCGACCATGTTACAGCCGTGATCTCCCATGCTGCTGAATTGTCGATGCCACGGTCCTCAGGTCATCCCAAGAGGCGTCCTGTCCCTTGGTGGACCACTGAGTGCCACTCAGCCATCCGAGCCCGCCATCCAGCTCTGTGCCGCTTCAAGTGCCGTCCCTCAGCTGACAGTCTTGCGGCCTTTTGGGTGGCAAGGGCCAAGGCGTGGCGAGTGATTAAAGAGAGCAAACGACGGTCATGGAAATCGTTCTTGAACTCCATCTCCCGCTCCACTAGTTCTACGAAAGTATGGGAAGCCATCAGGAGGATTTCCGGGAAAAGCAGCCAACTACCTGTCACAGCATTGCTGCATCAGGCATGTCTCCTCACGGCGCCGAAAGACATTGCCCAGACACTGGCCATGCATTTTGTGGAATCTACAGCCACTATTAACTGTGATCCAGATTTCTGACGCTACCGCACTGCCATCGAGAGGGGTCACTTGGACTTCCGGTCTCCAAATTCTGAACCCTACAACTGCCCCTTCACAATGTGGGAACTGGATTCGGCGCTGTCTGTGGCTCATGATACTGCGCCTGGTCATGATCAAATCCAGTGCATCACGCTGCAGCACTTGTTGCTGCCATCCAAGGAAGTTCCCCTGAATTGTTTTAATATGATATGGTTATCCGGCATTTTCCCTGACTCATGGAGGGAGGCGATTTTGATTCCCCTCCTCAAACTGGGGAAGGACCAAATGCATCCCAGTAGTTATCGGAGTATTGCTTTGACGAGCTGTGTCGGGAATACGTTGGAACACATGGTCAGTCGTCGCCCGGTTTGGCTGCTCGAGACCAGGCAGCTTCTTAGCCACTCTTAGTGTGGCTTTCGGAGATGTCGTTCAACTATAGACAGCTTGACCCTGCTTGAGGCGGCCATCCAGCAGGCCTTCCTACGTAACCAGCATTGCCTAGGTGTATTCTTTGACATTGATAAGGCGTACAACACTACTTGGTGCCGCCTCATCCTCAATCAACTCCATCAGTGGGTCTTTCGTGGCCATCTCCCCTTCTTCATTTGGTCCTTTCTTTCTCATCACCTCTTTCGATATCGGGTTGGTAATGTGCTATCTGATTTGTACGTGCAGGAGAATGGTGCTCCTCAGGGAAGCGTTTTAAGTGTCACCCTCTTTGCCATCGCCATTAACAGTATCACATCCACTATCCGGAGTCCTGCCCAGTGCTCCTTGTTTGTGGACGATTTTGCTGTTTTCTGTTCTTCCTCCGGTCTTGTCACTGCTAGTTGGCAGTTGTAGCTTACAATAAAGTGATTAGAGGCATGGACTGCAAAGACGGGTTTTACCTTTTCTGTAGACAAATGTGTGTGTGTTCATTTTAATCGTTCTTGACGTCTTTTTACCTCCCCTGAATTGCGTCTGAGGGACACCATTCTTCCTTTTAGCGACACTGTGAGGATCCTGGGCCTCACTTTTGATTACAAGTTGTCGTGGTTGCCGCACCTTAAAGACCTCAAGGTGCGGGCTCTGAAGGCACTGAATATTTTGAAGTGTCTGAGCCATCGTTCCTGGGGAGGAGATCGGGCACACCTGCTGCAGTTTTACAGGGCTTTCGTCCGGTCGCGTCTTAACTATGGGTGCACCGTGTATGGGTCAGCGAGGCCTTCGTATCTGAAGATTCACCATGAGGGTATCAGGCTGGCCACTGGTGCCTTCCGTACCAGTCCCATCCCCAGCCTATATGCTGAGGCAGGGGAACCGCCGCTCGCCATCCAGTGGAAACTCCTCATGGTGCGACGGGTGTGTCAGTTCTTTGCCTGCCCTACCTCCCCTGCGTACCCTACCGTTGCCCGACCGCCTATGGAATGTCTCTTTTTCCAGTCGTCCCAGGGCAACGAGACCATTTGGGATTTGTGCCAAGCATTTGCTTGAGTCCGTTGGTGTGGAGCGTGTGGCACCCCAACTCCAGGGTTTTACCTGCCTGTCTCCCTGGTTGCTCCAGAGGCCCAGTGTCCTTTTAGACTTACGGAGGAGCTGCACTTCTGCGTTTGGTTTTACCTTCTTATTTTATGATATTTTAAACCAGCATCCCAACCATGTACCAGTATTTACAGATGGCTCTAAACAGGGGGACTCTGTTGGCTGTGCTGTTGTTTTTCCTGATTGAGTCATCAAGTTACGGGTTCCTGCAGCGTTTACCATCTTTGATGCCGAATTGTTTGCGATCTTGCGGGCATTGGAGCAAATGAGATGTGTTCCCAGTCTTAAGTTTCTCATCTGTTCTGACTCCCTGAGTGCCCTTCAGACCATGCAACACTTGTACCCAGCGGATACGATTGTCCAGAACATCCATGATGCCCTACTCCACCTGCAACGGCAGGAGAAGGAAGTTTCTTTCTGCTGGGTGCCGGGGCACGTGGGTATTAGAGGATACGAACTGGCAGATGTGGCTGCCAAAGATGCATGTTCCCTCCCTCACGTTGTTGAATGTGCCGTCCCCCTCCATGCTGTTACCTCCCTTTTGCGTTTTCATGTTATGCGTCAATGGGAAGAGGAGTGGCTGGCAGTCGGTGAAAATAAGCTGCGCCTTGTCAAGGCCACCACATGGCCATGGCGTACGTCCTACCAGTCATGCAGGCGGGATGAGGTTCTCCTCACTTGCCTCCGCATCGGGCACAGTCCCTTAACGCATGGTTTTTTACTCCGGCGGGAGGACCCCCCAATCTGCAGTGCTTGTGGCGTCCAGATTACTGTCTGCCACATTTTACTTGACTGTCTTTTATTCTCTGACCAGAGGGCGGTTGTTTCCTTGCCACCGGATTTGCCCTCTATTTTGCAAGACAACACAATGACTGTGGTTAAGGTCTTACGGTTTTGTGTCCTGTCCAATTTGTTGCCTCGGATTTTAGGGAGAGGATTTTAATGTGCTGCTGGGTGACTGGCTCACCCAAGTTTTAGGTTAGAGGTCCACCAGTCATGATTACGTACTTGTTTCACTTCAATTTCTGTTCTCTTTTCCTTGTGTTTCCTTTCCTTTTTTAGTGCGTTTCTTCTCCTCTTGTTTTGCCTCTGTATGCGAGGATTTGGAACTGCATCAGGTCTGTGTCTTTTAGCCGTTCTCCTTGTTCGCTGTCCGTCTTCATCCCTTCATCGCATGTGTTCCTGTTTCTATGCATTTGGGCACTGATGACCATGCTGTTTAGCGCCCGAAAACCTCAAACCACACACACACGATAATATTTTGTTCAAATTTGGCATCATTTTGAGCAGCGGTTCTTTTTTTAGAGTATTTTTAAATCAGAACTCTAATTATAATCGTCTTGTATTTTCCAAGTTTTCAAGGGTTTCTATTTACTGAGAAATTGTTTGGTGTTTTGATAAAATGTGTTTAGTCTGTAAATCAATCTTGGTTATGCTAGATGGAGAATGCTTTTGGATACTGCTGTTTGATATTATTGGTAAGTCAGTGCATGCTGACATAAACATTTTAAATACTCCTTACTTCAGTGGCTTTGCTGTATAATGTCCCAAAGAAATATGTGTTTCTGTCCTGATGTTTTTCTGAACTACAACATTAATGCTGTACTGATGTGTTGGGTTATGTGCTTGTGATACGTGCCTCTTTGTCCTTTTGCAGAACTTCATAGGCAGGCTGATTGAAAATGAATATAGCTTTTACAAATGGGTATAACTATTTAATGCATAAAGATACTTCGAAAAGTTCAGGAATGAAAAAGAAAGTTCAGAACTTGTTGTTATATATAATAGAGGGAAACATTCCACGTGGGAAAAATATATCTAAAAACAAAGATGATGTAACTTACCAAATGAAAGCGTTGGTATATGGATAGGGACACTAACAAACACAAACACACAAACAAAATTCAAGCTTTCGCAACCCACGGTTGCTTCATCAGGAAAGAGGGAAGGAGAGGGAAAAACAAAAGGATGTGGGTTTTGAGGGAGAGGGTAAGGAGTCATTCCAATCCCGAGAGCGGAAAGACTTACCTCAGGGGGGAAAAGGGACAGCTATACACTCGCACACACACACACACACACACACACACACATATCCATCCGCACATATACAGACACAAGCAGACAACCGTGGGTTGCGAAAGCTTGAATTTTGTGTGTGTGTGTGTGTGTGTGTGTTTGTTAGTGTCCCAATCAAAATACCAATAGGTCGATACACACACAAACAAACACAAACATACACACAAAATTCAAGCTTTCGCAACCAATTGTTGCTTCATCAGGAAAGAGGGAAGGAGAGGAAAAGACGAAAGGATGTGGGTTTTAAAGGAGAGGGTAAGGAGTCATTCCAATCCCAGGAGTGGAAAGACTTACCTTAGGGGGAAAAAGGGACAGTTATACACTCACACACACACACACACACACACGCACATATCCATCCGCACATACACAGACACAAGCAGACATTTGTAAAGGCAAAGAGTTTGGGCAGAGATGTCAGTCGAGGCGGAAGTACAGAGGCAAAGATGTTGTTGAAAGACAGGTGAGGTATGAGCGGCGGCAACTTGAAATTAGCGGAGGTTGAGGCCTGGTGGATAACGAGAAGAGAGGATATACTGAAGGGCAAGTTCCCATCTCTGGAGTTCTGACAGGTTGGTGTTAGTGGGAAGTATCCAGATAATCCGGACGGTGTAACACCGTTCCAAGATGGGCTGGCCGTGCGCCAAGGCATGTTTAGCCACAGGTTGATCCTCATTACCAACAAACACTCTCTGCCTGTGTCCATTCATGCAGTTGGACAGTTTGTTGCTGGTCATTCCCACATAGAAAGCTTCACAGTGTAGGCAGGTCAGTTGGCAAATCACGTGGGTACTTTTACACGTGGCTCTGCCTTTGATCGTGTACACCTTCCGGGTTACAGGACTGGAGTAGGTGGTGGTGGGAGGATGCATGGGACAGGTTTTACACTGGGGGCAGTTACAAGGGTAGGAGCCAGAGGGTAGGGAAAGTAGTTTGGGGATTTCATAGGGATGAACTAAGAGGTTACGAAGGTTAGGTGGACGGCGGAAAGACACTCTTGGTGGAGTGGGGAGGATTTCACGAAGGATGGATCTCATTTCAGGGCAGGATTTGAGGAATTCCTAACCCTGCTGGTGAGCCACATTCAGAGTCTGATCCAGTCCCGGAAAGTATCCTGTCACAAGTGGGGCACTTTTGTGGTTCTTCTGTGGGAGGTTCTGGGTCTGAGGGGATGTGGAAGAGGCTCTGGTTATTTGCTTCTGTACCAGGTCGGGAGGGTAGTTGCAGGATGCGAAAGCTACTTTCAGCTTGTTGGTGTAATGGTTCAGGGATTCCGGACTGGAGCAGATTCGTTTGCCACGAAGACCTAGGCTGTAGGGAAGGGACCGTTTGATGTGGAATGGGTGGCAGCTGTCATAATGGAGGTACTGTTGCTTGTTGGTGGGTTTGATGTGGACGGACGTGTGAAGCTGGCCATTGGACAGATGGAGGTCAACGCCAAGGAAAGTGGCATGGGATTTGGAGTAGGACCAGTGAATCTGATGGAACCAAAGGAATTGAGGTTGGAGAGGAAATTCTAGAGTTCTTCTTCACTGTGAGTCCAGATCATGAAGATGTCATCAATAAATCTGTACCAAACTTTGGGTTGGCAGGCCAGGGTAACCAAGAAGGCTTCCTCTAAGCGACCCATGAATAGGTTGGCGTATGAGGGGGGCCATCCTGGTACCCATGGCTGTTCCCTTTAATTGTTGGCATGTCTGGCCTCCAAAAGTGAAGAAGTTGTGGGTCAGGATGGAGCTGGCTAAGGTAATGAGGAAAGAGGTTTTAGGTAGGGTGGCAGGTGATCGGTGTGAATGGAAGTGCTCCATTGCAGCGAGGCCCTGGACGTGCGGAACAGCTGCCACCCATTCCACATCAAACAGTCCCTTCCCTACAACCTAGGTCTTCGTGGCAAACGAATCTGCTCCAGTCCGGATTCCCTGAACCATTACACCAACAACCTGAAAGCAGCTTTCGCATCCTGCAACTACCCTCCTGACCTGGTACAGAAGCAAATAACCAGAGCCACTTCCTCATCCCCTCAAACCCGGAACCTCCCACAGAAGAACCACAAAAGTGCCCCTCTTGTGACAGGATACTTTCCGGGACTGGATCAGACTCTGAATGTGGCTCTCCAGCAGGGATATGACTTCCTCAAATTCTGCCCTGACATGAGATCCATCCTTCATGAAATCCTCCCCACTCCACCAAGAGTGTCTTTCCGCCGTTCACCTAACCTTTGTAACCTGTTAGTTCATCCCTATGAAATCTCCAAACCACCTTCCCTACCCTCTGGCTCCTACCCTTGTAACCGCCCCCGCTGTAAAACCTGTCCCATGCACCCTCCCACCACCACCTACTCCAGTCCTGTAACCCGGAAGGTCTACACGATCAAAGGCAGAGCCACGTGTGAAAGCACCCACGTGATTTACCAACTGACCTGCCTACACTGTGAAGCTTTCTATGTGGGAATGACCAGCAACAAACTGTCCATTCGCATGAATGGACACAGGCAGACAGTGTTTGTTGGTAATGAGGATCACCCTGTGGCTAAACATGCCTTGGTGCACAGCCAGCACATCTTGGCACAGTGTTACACCGTCCGGGTTATCTGGATACTTCCCACTAACACCAACCTGTCAGAACTCTGGAGATGGGAACTTGCCCTTCAGTATATCCTCTCTTCTCGTTATCCGCCAGGCCTCAACCTCCGCTAATTTCAAGTTGCCGCTGCTCGTGCCTCACCTGTCTTTCAACAACATATTTGCCTCTGTACTTCCGCCTCGACTGACATCTCTGCCCAAACTCTTTGCCTTTACAAATGTCTGCTTGTGTCTGTGTATGTGCGGATGGATATATCTGTGTGTGTGTGTGTGTGTGTGTGTGTGTGTGTGTGTGTGTGTGCGTGTGTATACCTGTCCTTTTTTCCCCCTAAGGTAAATCTTTCCGCTCCCGGGATTGGAATGACTCCTTACCCTCTCCCTTAAAGCCCACATCCTTTTGTCTTTCCCTCTCCTTCCCTCTTTCCTGATGAAGCAACCGTTGATTGCGAAAGCTTCAATTTTGTGTGTATGTTTGTGTTTGTTTGTGTGTCTATCGACCTGCCAGCGCTTTCATTTGGTAAGTCACATCATCTTTGTTTTTAGATATATTTTTCCCACGTGGAATGTTTCCCTCTATTATATCCATATCATTAATGTGAACCCAACAATTACGTTTGTTATTGTCACTGTTGCATTGCGAAATCTTTTCTGTCATCTTATTTTCTCTTTCTGTTTTTGCCAGTAGTTTCACTTTGTATTCACCTTCTCCTTTTTACTGTAATCTACTATACAATTTTATCCCGCCTATATATACTCAATAATACGTAACCCACTTCCAAACCATAACCAAAAAAATTTTTTCCGCTTTCAACACTACCGCTGCTATAAAATCCACCGTTTCTAGTTCACAAACAGTTCCTTTCACCTATTAAACAACCATTTCGGCTAGTTCTAATAACTTTCGCTTTATTTCCATTTCCGTTGTTCCCACATCACTGATCATTTTTAGCCGCTTCCCACAGGTTTTAACATCATTATTTCTTTGTCAGATAATTGTTAGCCTCATTTTCATAATCTGTCACCACAAAACCACTCCTTTTAATACATTTACACGCAGGTTTTTCGAAATTTTCCCGAATTTCTCCACCCTTTAACGTGTTTCGGCGGCAACAAAACCACCTAACCTTTGTGCACATCGTTGTCTACCAACCCAAGTTCACCACAGGATCAACATAGCCCAGCTTTAACCAACACTTTTTCGCCTTTTTTTCACACCAGATCTCCAGTTGCTTTCTAGTTCACCTTTATCTCTCCCCATATAGTTTTATTTTCATTTTCATTTCAGCCTCATGTTATACACTTTCCACCTTCTAATACCATGTCACCCTCACAACAACCCCACAATGACCCCATTAAGTTTTATTTACATTCCCTCCACAAACATGCCTTCGTCCTAGCCAGATTATGCTCCCATATTTTATTTTCTCAGGCTTGTCTGACATTTGGCATTACCCCCAAAGGCCTCACACTCAAAGTTCCCATCTCTGGCTGCAACCTTTCTTTCCATCAGTCCCTATACCAGTTCCAAACTGAACAATCCATTGCCCTCACCCACCTAATCCTTCACCTACACATCAACTCAGCCAATGAACACACCCGTCAACTCCTATCCTTAATAAAAGTCCTCAATCTTTCCTCTCCCACATCCACACCGGCTGTTCAGAGCATCCTCCTACAGGCCAACCGCAAATTAGAACAGCATGCCACCCTCCACCTCAAAAAACTATCCAATCTCCTGGTTTCCCACCTCCGGAAAGGCAACTCACTCACCTTTCACAACCTTTCCAGCAAACCTCAACCTCCTCTCATTGCACACAAACGCAATCTCTCCCATCTACTCAATCTCCCACTTCCAGCTCCACTCCCTCCAAAACCTCAAAATTCCAATCAACACAATCTGGAACCACAACACCCTAATTCAGTAGTTAACCTTTCCTCCAAACCTCTCTCCCAATCCGAAACCTCTGTCCTATCCAAAGGCCTCACCTTCAGCCCCACTCCCAGATTCAACCAAACAGCCCTCGTCAAAGATTTGCTGTCCTACACTCATACTCTCTGCCGGATATATCACTTTGCCACGAAGAAAAATGATCCTAATCCTACTGCTAATGATCCAACTTCCCAAGACACTATCCAAATTGAACCCTGCCTGGAACAGTTCCGTCCTCTGTCACAGCGGGACCCACCTCCTCTTCCTCAAAATCACCCTCTCCAAACCATCCAGGAATTTCTGACTTCCAGCTTTGCCTCTCAATCCTTCTTAAAAAACCTTAATCCTACTCTCAACATCACCACTGCTGAAGCCCAAGCTATCCGTGATCTGAAGGCTGACCGATCCATCGTCATTCTTCCGGCGGACAAGGGTTCCACAACCGTGGTACATGATCATCGGGAGTATGTGGCTGAGGGACTGCGTCAGCATTCAGACAACACCACTTACAAAGTTTGCCAAGGTAATCCCATTCCTAATATCCAGGCGGAGCTTCAAGGAATCCTCAGAACCTTAGGCCCCCTACAAAACCTTTCACCTGACTTCACCAACCTCTTGACACCACCGACACCCTGCACCCCTACCTTCTACCTTCTTCCTAAAATTCACAAACCCAATCATCCCGGCCGCCCCATTGTAGCTGGTTACCAAGCCCCCACAGAACGTATCTCTGCCTACGTAGATCAACACCTTCAACCCATTACATGCAGTCTCCCATCCTTCATCAAAGACATCAACCACATTCTCGAACGCCTGGAATCCTTACCCAATCTGTTACCCCCGGAAACCATCCTTGTAACCATTGATGCCACTTCCTTATACACAAATATTCCGCACGTCCAGGGCCTTGCTGCGATGGAGCACTTCCTTTCACGCCGATCACCTGCCACCCTACCTAAAACCTCTTTCCTCATTATCTTAGCCAGCTTAATCCTGACCCACATCTTCGCCACTTTTGAAGGCCAGACATACCAACAATTAAAGGGAACAGCCATGGGTACCAGGATGGCCCCCTCATACGCCAACCTATTCATGGGTCGCTTAGAGGAAGCCTTCTTGGTTACCCAGGCCTGCCAACCCAAAGTTTGGTACAGATTTATTGATGACATCTTCATGATCTGGACTCACAGTGAAGAAGAACTCTAGAATTTCCTCTCCAACCTCAACTCCATTGGTTCCATCAGATTCACCTGGTCCTATTCCAAATCCCATGCCACTTTCCTTGACGTTGACCTCCATCTGTCCAATGGCCAGCTTCACACGTCCATCCACATCAAACCCACCAAACAAGCAACAGTACCTCCATTATGACAGCTGCCACCCATTCCACATCAAACGGTCCCTTCCCTACAGACTAGGTCTTCGTGGCAAACGAATCTGCTACAGTCCGGAATCCCTGAACCATTACACCAACAACCTGAAAGCAGCTTTCACATCCCGCAACTACCCTCCCGACCTGGTACGGAAGCAAATAACCAGAGCCACTTCCTCATCCCCTCAAACCCAGAACCTCCCACAGAAGAACCACAAAAGTGCCCCACTTGTGAGAGGATACTTTCCGGGACTGGATGAGACTCTGAATGTGGCTCTCCAGCAGGGGTACGAATTCCTCAAATCCTGCCCTGAAATGAGATCCATCGTTCATGAAATCCTCCCCACTCCACCAAGAGTGTCTTACCGCCGTCCACCTAACCTTCGTAACCTCTTAGTTCATCCCTATGAAATCCCCAAACTACTTTCCCTACCCTCTGGCTCCTACCCTTGTAACTGCCCCCAGTGTAAAACCTGTCCCATGCACCCTCCCACCACCACCTACTCCAGTCCTGTAATCCGGAAGGCGTACACAATCAAAGGCAGAGCCACGTGTGAAAGTACCCACGTGATTTACCAACTGACCTGCCTACACTGTGAAGCTTTCTATCTGGGAATGACCAGCAACAAACTGTCCATTCGCATGAATGGACACAGGCAGACAGTGTTTGTTGGTAATGAGGATCACCCTGTGGCTAAACATGCCTTGGTGCACGGCCAGCCCATCTTGGCACAGTGTTACACCGTCCGGATTATCTGGATACTTCCCACTAACACCAACCTGTCAGAACTCCGGAGATAGGAACTTGCCCTTCAGTATATCCTCTCTTCTCGTTATTCGCCAGGCCTCAACCTCTGCTAATTTCAAGTTGCCGCCGCTCATACCTCACCTGTCTTTCAACAACATCTTTGCCTCTGTACTTCCGCCCCGACTGACATCTCTGCCCAAACTCTTTGCCTTTACAAATGTCTGCTTGTGTCTGTGTATGTGCGATGGATATGTGTGTGTGTGTGTGTGTGTGTGTGTGTGTGTGTGTGTGTGTGTGTGTGTGTGTGTGTGCGCGAGTGTATACCTGTCCCTTTTCCCCCCTGAGGTAAGTCTTTCCGCTCCCGGGATTGGAATGACTCCTTACCCTCTCCCTCAAAACCCACATCCTTTTGTTTTTCCCTCTCCTTCCCTCTTTCCTGATGAAGCAACCGTGGGTTGCGAAAGCTTGAATTTTGTTTGTGTTTGTTAGTGTCCCTATCCATATACCAACGCTTTCATTTGGTAAGTTACATCATCTTTGTTTTTGGATATATTTTTCCCACGTGGAATGTTTCCCTCTATTATATATATATAAAAACAAAGATTCTGTAACTTACCGAACGAAAGCGTTGGTACGTTGATAGACAGACGTATTAGGTCTGCTTGTGTCTTTTATGTGCGGATGGATATGTGTGTGTGTGCGAGTGTATACCTGTCCCTTTTTCCCCCCAAGGTAAGTCTTTCCGCTCCCGGGATTGGAATGTTTCCTTACCCTCTCCCTTAAAACCCACATCCTTTCGTCTTTCCCTTTCCTTCCCTCTTTCCTGATGAAGCAATCGTGAGTTGCGAAAGCTTGATATTTGTGTGTGTGCTTGTGTTTGTTATTGTTTCTATCAATGTACCAACGCTTTCGTTTGGTAAGTTACAGAATCTTCATTTCTATTATTTACCTCATTCCCTTAAATGGCACAACATGCATATACTATATAATAGATTTATTTATTTTTGAAGCTATTACTGCTATCTGTCAGACTTTTTATTTTATCTGGTAATTTGTCAAAAAATTTTAGAACAGCATATTTTATCCCATTCTGTGGCAAAGATAGGTTGAGTAAAGGATAGTGTAACTCTTTCGTTTTTCTGGTATTATAATCATGAATGTCACTGTTGTTTTTAAGCTGGTCCATGTCGTTGAGAGCAAATTTCATTAGTGAGTAAATGTACTGTGAGGCTGTTGTAAGAATTCCCAATTTTTTAAAAAGATGCCTACAAGATGTGCAACTATGAACCCCACACATTATTCTAACCACTTTCTTTTGAGCAGTGAATATTTTTTGTCTAAGTGTTGAGTTACCCCAAAATATTATTCTGTATGACATTAGAGAGTGAAAGTATGCAAAAAATGTTAGCTTACTAATTTCTATATCCTCAAAATTGGCAATTATTCTGGTTGCAAAAGCTGCTGAACCTAGTTGCTTCAGAAGATCCAAAATATGAATTTTCCAATTAATATTCTCATCCATATGCACACAGTTTAATTTTCAGGTCATTTTGAGAACATGCCAGATCATTGTTTGTTGCATTTATGGCTTTATACAGGCATTATACACTGATTTCAGTGGACTATGTCGAAAATAAAGATGAAGTCTTTCAAAATTTCTTGCTGATACACTTGACTGGCTGATACTTATTCTTTTGCACAAAGCTTTTGTTTCTTTAAACTGCTGATGCCATATGTTAATGTTGTTGGCATTTGGAGATGCTTGCTTGTATTGGTGATAAAATCTCAGCAACTTGATGGCAGAATCACAGATGTTTAACTATAACCTGAAGAATGTTGTATTTACAGGATCCAACATTTTCCCTTTTGACATGAAACTTTTCACTTGTGCATCCACTTGCGCAATGATTGAAATTTTGATTTTTCTTTTACATTCTCTGTAATTTGTGCTGATGTAACATTGCATTCTGGTTAGGTCACAGTGACTGCTGCAGTCCCGTGGAAGTCATACACTTTTCTGCATCTACATCTTCATCTACATGACTGCTCTGCAGTTCACACTTAAATGCCTGGCAGAGGGTTCATCAAATTACATTCAGACTATTTCTCTACAGTTCTAGTCTCTAACGGTGCACAGGAAAAATTAATACTTAAATTTTTCTGTGTGATTTCTGATCTCTCTTATTTTACTCTGCTGATCATTTCTCACTATGTAGGTTGGTGGCAGTAATATGTGGAGGAAGTTGATGATTGAAATTTTTTGAATGCTGATCATTTCTCACTACGTAGGTTGGTGGCAGTAATATGTGGAGGAAGTTGATGATTGAAATTTTTTGAAAAGATTTCGCCATAACAAAAAAATGCATTTGTTTTAATGATTGCCATCCCATCTCACTTATCACATCTGTGACACACTCTCCCATTTCATGATAATATAAAGTGAGCTGCCCTTCATTGAACTTTCTCAATGTCCTCCATCAATCCTGTCTGGTAAGATACCATACACAACAGCAGTACTGGATGAACAGGTGTACTGTATGCTGTATCTTTAATAGACCTATTGCATTTTCTAAGTGTTTTGCCAATAAAATGTAGCCTTTGGTTTGCCTTCCCCACAATATTATCTATGTGGTCATAACAAGTAGTTTGTAATTGAAATTCCTAGATATTTAATTGAGTTGAGAGCCTTTAAATTTTTGTGATTTATTGTGTAATTGAAATTTAATGGATTTCTTTTTGTGCTCATGTGGATGACCTCACACTTTTCCTTATTGATAGAGAATTGCCAGTTTGTGCGCCATTCATATATCATGCCTGTCATTTTGCAATGGGTTTTGATCTTCTGATGACTTTTCTAGACAGTAAATGACAGCATTTTCCAACTTCTTTGTATGGCTCCTGCTTAGACTATGAAGGAGAAAAGCAAAAATTTTTTATTGAAATATATACCATCATCCTTTACCTCCACATTTATTTAGGTGCTTTTAGAGTTAACTCAGATTTACAGAACAATTAGATTTTGAAAATTATGAGATTTGGACGGGAAAAAAGTTTGTAAGTCCAATACATAAAAATTTATTACAAAATAAATGTACAAAACTAGTTCATTGAATTTATGTAACTGTTTTGACTGAGCAAAAATTACCTTTATATGATATTTCTTGAAACAGTTAGGTAGTCACAACCCTGCTGTATATTCTTCACACAACCATCAGGTCTCTTTTCTCACTTGTTTACAAGTAATGAATGCGTATCTCAAAGAACAAACAGTGCTTGCTTGTTATCGATGGGGCACAAGTGGGGAAATGCCTTGCAGTTAGCCTGTTTGCTGCAGAACACTGTTTTTCATTTTCAATAAAATCTGTATATGCTTTCTTGAATTTGTTTTCCCAGGTTATTCATAAATATAAATAGGTTGGTTTGTTTGTGAAACAAATGCCTAAATTTCTTGCAGAGAATGTGGGAAATGGCTAGAAATATCATAAACACATAAGAAATACTGTCTTCCATCATTTCATTGTTCGTCATTGAAAATAATAGGAGGTTACCAATTGATCTCCATAATCAACACCAACTTTATTTCTTTTATAATCGGTACGAGATCAGGCTTCAGATTTTCTACCACATGAGCCTTGGATTGTGTTGATGACACTTCTTGTCATGCTGTGTTTTGTGCAGGACGAAAACACCCGTAGTAGCTTTCCAGTGAAGTGCTATCACAGAGCATGTGCCCTCATCAAACAACCTTTCAAATGAACTTATGCTAGTATATAACCAGTCCATGTATATTGTATGACCCTTGTTGTTGTTCTGGTCTTCAGTCCTGAGACTGGTTTGATGCAGCTCTCCATGCTACTCTATCCTGTGCAAGCTTCTTCATCTCCCAGTACCTACTGCAACCTACATCCTTCTGAATCTGCTTAGTGTATTGATCTCTTGGTCTCCCTCTATGATTTTTACCCTCCACGCTGCCCTCCAATGCTAAATTTGTGATCCCATGATGCCTCAAAACATGTCCTACCAACCGATCCCTTCTTCTAGTCAAGTTGTGCCACAAACTTCTCTTCTCCCCAATCCTATTCAATACCTCCTCATTAGTTACGTGATCTACCCACCTTATCTTCAGCATTCTTCTGTAGCACCACATTTCGAAAGCTTCTATTCTCTTCTTGTCCAAACTGGTTATCGTCCATGTTTCACTTCCATACATGGCTACACTCCATACGAATACTTTCAGAAACGACTTCCTGATTCTTAAATCTATACTCGATGTTAACAAATTTCTCTTCTTCAGAAACGATTTCCTTGCCATTGCCAGTCTACATTTTATATCCTCTCTACTTCGACCATCATCAGTTATTTTACTCCCTAAATAGCAAAACTCCTTTACTACTTTAAGTGTCTCATTTCCTAATCTAATCCCCTTAGCATCACCCAATTTAATTTGACTACATTCCATTATCCTCGTTTTGCTTTTGTTGATGTTCATCTTATATCCTCCTTTCAAGACACTGTCCATTCCATTCAACTTCTCTTCCAAGTCCTTTGCTGTCTCTGACAGAATTACAATGTCATTGGCAAACCTCAAAGTTTCACTTCTTCTCCATGAATTTTAATACCTACTCCGAATTTTTCTTTTGTTTCCTTTACTGCTTGCTCAATATACAGATTGAATATCATCGGGGAGAGGCTACAACCCTGTCTCACTCCTTTCCCAACCACTGCTTCCCTTTCATGCCCCTCGACTCTTATAACTGCCATCTGGTTTCTGTACAAATTGTAAATAGCCTTTTGCTCCCTGTATTTTATCCCTGCCACCTTCAGAATTTGAAAGAGAGTATTCCAGTTAACGTTGTCAAAAGCTTTCTCTAAGTCTACAAAAGCTAGAAACATAGGTTTGCCTTTTCTTAATCTTTCTTCTAAGATAAGTCGTAAGGTTAGTATTGCCTCACGTGTTCCAACATTTCTACGGAATCCAAACTGATCCTCCCCGAGGTCCGCTTCTACCAGTTTTTCCATTTGTCTGTAAAGAATTCGCGTTAGTATTTTGCAGCTGTGACTTATTAAACTGATAGTTCTGTAATTTTCACATCTGTCAACACCTGCTTTTTTTGGGATTGGAATTATTATATTCTTCTTGAAGTCTGTGGGTATTTCGCCTGTCTCATAGATCTTGCTCACCAGATGGTAGAGTTTTGTCATGACTGGCTCTCCCAAGGTCATCAGTAGTTCTAATGGAATGTTGTCTACTCCCGGGGCCTTGTTTCGACTCAGGTCTTTCAGTGATCTGTCAAACTCTTCACGCAGTATCTTATCTCCCATTTCATCTTCATCTACATCCTCTTCCATTTCCGTAATATTGTCCTCAAGTACATCGCCCTTGTATAAACCCTCTATATACTCCTTCCACCTTTCTGCCTTCCTTTCTTTGTTTAGAACTGGGTTGCCATCTGAGCTCTTGATATTCATACAAGTGGTTCTCTTCTCTCCAAAGGTCTCTTTAATTTTCCTGTAGGCAGTATCTATCGTACCCCTAGTGAGACAAGCCTCTACATCCTTACATTTGTACTCTAGCCATCCCTGCTTAGCCATTTTGCACTTCCTGTCAATCTCATTTTTGAGACGTTTGTATTCCTTTTTGCCTGCTTCATTTACTGCATTTTTATATTTTCTCCTTTCATCAATTAAATTCAATATTTCTTCTGTTGCCCAAGGATTTCTATTAGCCCTCGTCTTTTTACCTACTTGATCCTCTGCTGCCTTCACTACTTCATCCCTCAAAGCTACCCATTCTTCTTCTACTGTATTTCTTTCCCCCATTCCTGTCAATTGTTCCCTTATGCTCTCCCTGAAACTCTCTACAACCTCTGGTTCTTTCAGTTTATCCAAGTCCCATCTCCTTAAATTCCCGCCTTTTTGCAGTTTCTTCAGTTTCAATCTGCAGTTCATAACCAATAGATTGTGGTCAGAATCCACATCTGCCCCTGGAAATGTCTTACAATTTAAAACCTGGTTCCTAAATCTCTGTCTTACCATTATGTAATCTATCTGATACCTTTTAGTATCTCCAGGATTCTTCCAGGTATACAACCTTCTTTCATGATTCTTGAACCAAGTGTTAGCTATGATTAAGTTATGCTCTGTGCAAAATTCTACAAGGCGGCTTCCTCTTTCATTTCTTCCCCCCAATCCATATTCACCTACTATGTTTCCTTCTCTCCCTTTTCCTACTGTCGAATTCCAGTCACCCATGACTATTAAATTTTCGTCTCCCTTCACTACCTGAATAATTTCTTTTATTTTGTCATACATTTCATCAATTTCTTCATCATCTGCAGACCTAGTTGGCATATAAACTTGTACTACTGTAGTAGGCATGGGCTTTGTGTCTATCTTGGCCACAATAATGTGTTCACTATGCTGTTTGTAGTAGCTAACCCGCACTCCTATTTTTTTTATTCATTATTAAACCTACTCCTGCATTACCCTTATTTGATTTTGTATTTATAACCCTGTGATCACCTGACCAAAAGTCTTGTTCCTCCTGCCACCGAACTTCACTCCCACTATATCTAACTTTAACTTATCCATTTCCCTGTTTAAATTTTCTAACCTACCTGCATGATTAAGGGATCTGACATTCAACGCTCCGATCCGTAGAATATCAATTTTCTTCCTCCTGATAACGACGTCCTCTTGAGTAGTCCCCGCCCGGAGATCCGAATGGGGGACTATTTTACCTCCGGAATATTTTACCCAAGAGGACGCCATCATCATTTAATCATACAGTAAAGCTGCATGTCCTTGGGTAAAATTACGGTTGTAGTTTCCCCTTGCTTTCAGCCGTTCGCAGTACCAGCACAGCAAGGCCGTTTTGGTTAATGTTACAAGGCCAGATCAGTCAATCATCCAGACTGTTGCCCCTGCAACTACTGAAAAGGCTGCTGCCCCTCTTCAGGAACCACGTGTTTGTCAGGCCTCTCAACAGATACCCCTCCATTGTGGTTGCACCTACGGTACGGCCATCTGTATCGCTGAGGCACGCAAGCCTCCCCACCAACGGCAAGGTCCATGGTTCATGGGGGGGTATGACCCTTATGTAGATAAATATTGCACAAATGAATGACTTCTGGATTGTCAGCCTTTTTCCCCCTGTACTAGTTCACAGTTCAAAACATTGCCTATTGCAGAATCACTAAGAATGAAAAACTTTTTACCATACCTGTTTGGCTTGTTCTTGATATATACTCTAAATCAAATTCTCCCCTAAAAGAACACAAACTTTCATCAGATGTCACATTCTCATCAGAAGAAAAACTGCTCGTGTTCTTCATTATCATAAAAAGGCTAAATTTTGGCCAAAAGATTGTGGTTTGGTTGCCCCCTGTGTACATAATTGTCATTGTTACTCAAATGGAGTATAAAGTAAATTGACCCAAATCTGTCCCTCCTAATGATTATTGCATGTAAAGATGAGTCTACCATTAGCTCAGTGCTCAAATAGTGCATAGTATTTGGTTTGTGCACTTGTGAATAATTATAGCAAAAAACTGATACATCTCATGTGCCTACATAGCCAGAGCAATGTTCAGTTTTTATGTTCTGTATCACATTCCCAGTGATAAACAGGCTCCCCCAGTCAAATCCAGTTCTTTCAGCATCCAAAGGTGCCAAAACATTACTTACACTTCGCTCCTTTTGTCCACTGTTATCTGGTTACATTTATTGAATCTTCTCTGGTTACCTTACAGAACATAATGAAAATTTTGGCTTCTTAGACCATTGTTAGATGGCAACTGATTTTCGTCAAGTAACATGAAACAAAGAGAGAGAATAAAGCAACACGAAATGTACGCTATTTAGAATTGTACCCTTTCTATATGCTGATCAGCAAGAATCAGTCAGTAGTAAAAAAGAACGCTACTCTGTTAATAATTTAAAAAAAATAAATAAATAAATAAAACAGTTTTTTTCTACTCTAAACTGTCACTTGCATTTTAGAGTAGCAATAACTTAACTAGGATATTATTCAGCTGTAAAGATACATTCAAATCTTTGTCACATAATGGCATGTACAGGATCATCTGTAAATTCGATGGTAAATTGTATATATCTGTCCTGCAGAACTGTTGCAGTTACATTGTTTGAATATGAGAAAAGCTGGAGACTACAAAATACAGATTCAACCTTTGCTAAATATGTCATAATAGAAAACTATTAATATTGTATGCAATGCTACATGTGTATATACTCTCCAACAAGATGTGTGAGAAAAGTAATGAGACTGAGAACACTGCAAGCAATCTGGCAACACTGTGTTGTTCTACTTATGTAGACCCATATGTTCATCTCCTCCAGATGTTCAGCTATCAGGTGACTTTTGAGAGCACCATTAGTGAAGTTGAAGTTATGTTTTTTGTTATGCACTAGGGAAATGGAACAACAGAACTTCCAGTAATATGGTGCCATCAAGTTTAATGTTAAGCTTGGGGAATCCATGAACATATCTTTGAAAAGTTGAAACAGACCTTTGAGGAACATTTCTTATCAAGAGCATAAGTTTGTCACTGGCACAAATCATTTTTGGAAGGCCAAAAACACGTTGAAGATGAACCTCGCTCTGAGAGACCTTCAACTTCAAAAACCAATGAAAACATCAAACATGTGCTTGCTAAATAAAGAATTTGTTCTTCCAGGACAAAATGTCACCAAAGTGTTTTACAAAGATGTCCTTGAAAGGCTCAGGAAAAAGAGTGAATCGAGTGAGGCCGGACTTTGCAGACAAGTGTATGCAGCATTGTGATAACGTCCAATGTCACACAGGCACTTCCCTCATGGAATTTTTGATCTCAAAAGGCATTCCTGTTGTTCTGCAGCCCCCCTATTCACTTGATAGAAGTCCTTGTGACTTTTTTCTTTTCTTGAAATTGAAAAATGTCTTAAAAGGACATCATTTTGGCACTCTGGAGAACATTCAAAAGAATGTGACTGACATGTTAAAAGGCCCTACAAGTTGAAGCCATTCAATGCTTCTACAGTGACTGGGAACAATGACTCTGCTGGTGTATAGTTGCTGAAGGGAACTGTTATGAAGGAGACTGTGTTGTTGTTTGAAAAAAATAAAGACTCTGGTAGACAAAAAATCGTTCTCATTACTTTACTCATACATCTTGTATATATAACCTCAAAAATTTCTGAGAATGCTGACAGTGAAGTGGTGGTTTAGTAGTATCCTTAGAACTTACAGGTTGTGTATTTTGGAGCTTTCTGAACATAAATTATATTTTGCCATCCGAAAGAAGTTATTAAGAGAGTCCTAACCTTTTCTGCCTCTTCTGCTATGTTCCTAACTTCTATCTAGTTGCAAAATTTTTAAGTGCAAATATCTTGTTGTTCTCATGACTTTAATTATAATTGTACAGTAAAACTCATAAAGTAATTTTTGTTAGATCATTCCAGAAGAAGGAATTAATTTTCTATTCCGTCACCAAATGTAATTTTTGCCAAATCATGCATTAGAGAGATCACAAAATTCATTATGTCACTGAAAAGCAGTAACTCCTTTGGCTGTGATAACATTTTCACCAAAGTACTACATTCTTGTGCCGAGTTAATAGTGCTTCCATTGAGATACCTAGTTGTAATCAGTTTCATGAAATACAGATGCATGCAAAAGTAATGCCCATTTATGCAAATGGAGACAAGCAAGAAATCTCTAATTATAAACCCATCTGCTCCCCCCCCCCCTTTTTTTTTTTTTTTTTTTTTTTTTTTTAAAAAAATGAGGGGATGGGGGTTGGGGGGAAGTTAGCTTACAACAGAATATTGAAATATCTTTCCATTAATAATATTTAAACAGCAGCTCCATATGTCTTCCATAAAGCATCCTGTAATAAGAAAGTAATATAGGATTTTGTGAACTCGGTTCTGGTAAAACTAAACAAAAAAATTACTGTGCTATCTCTCTAAAGCCTTTGATTGTGTAGATCATAAACTTATGTTAGGGAACTCAAATGGTATGCTGTTAAGGGCATTCCCCTTGCTTGGATGGAGTCATATCTTTAAAAATTATGTAGCAAATTTGATCTGGGAAAACAAATATGGTATTCCATAATGTTCAGTCCTTGGCCTGCTCCTGTTCTTGGCTTTCATAAATGATTCACCTGGGACATTGGAGGATTCTTCAAAATCTGTGATGTTTACTGGTAATAATATACTGATAGACGGCCTAACACATCTCTACCAGACACAGGAAGGAGAATACTAGAATGGGCTTACAACTGGCTTATGGTCAACAACTTAACCCTTAATCTTACAAAGACACTTACAATGTAATCGCACAAGAGAATTACTTTTAGGTATTATAAGTAGAGATCAGTAGGCACATACTGGATGAGACTAAACATGTGAAGTTCTTAGACATTCAGATTGATAACTATTGTGGCACAAAACACAAATGAACATTGGATTTTGAATTGGTTTACTGAGTACCACACACAATGGCACAATGTACAGTAACATGGAACTACACACGGAGGTAATACAAAGTCTGTAGCATGACAAAGTGTCCAGATCTCGAAAGCTGCACATAGCTAACAGTTAACAGCATGGCTTGGACTGATCCTGTGAGGCTAACATTGTCCTACATATAGGTAGTTGTAGCTGGTATTGTAGATGCAGTGGAGGCTGATGGTGGAGCCCCTGGTGTTGGTCCCCACATTTGCAGCTACTGAGCCTTAGTTCAGCATATAAATAACTTACGCAGTGTGCTGAGTTTCTCAGGCACCTGGCACAGCATACAGATCTGCAGTCTGGTGCATGGCGAAAGGGTGTGGTAACTGCTGGTTTACCACAATAACAAACAGAGATGACATTAGCATGTGGGTAATTTAAGCAAAAGTTTGGTTCTGCCTGATTTGGACTTAGAAATCTCTCTCATTGTTTCAATCTGCAGATGGGATTGCTAGCACATTTTGTGTACTTTCACTCATGATTTTGCAATAATCTGGGGCAATACAGGAAACGACAAAAAAGTAAAAATTGATGACAGAACACCTTGCTGAAGTATCTTCAGAGATCTAAAGATTATTACACATACATGCCAGTATCTACACTCCCATATAGTGTTTGAGATTAATAATATGAGTGAATTTAGGATTAATAATGCAGTTCACAATCCAAACACTAGAAGTAAAAATAGTTTCCATAGAGGCAATGCATTCCCATCTAGAGGTGAAAATGGAATTTTCTATTATAATGCCAAAAGCTTTAACAGGTTACCAGCAGACTTCAGGCAGAAATTTGAGAATCCCCAGATATTCAAAAAGAAAATGAGTTCCTCATTAGCTGCTCCTTCCATAATTTATCAGAATATTTGGAACCTGACATGTGAATTTCATTACTCCAGTGTCTATATTTTACAATTATAGAACATAATCTCTGATCAGTACCTACATTCAGGAAAAATGCTAGTTCTGCCAGTTGACACACACAAAAGTACAGACACAATCCTATCTAGAGACATAATCCAAGCTTTAAGAATTAATAGTTCCTTCCCCAGGTCCCTCTCATCCTGGAATCTAGGTGACCTGTCTTTTCTTTGTAACCTTCTTCCTCATGTTGAGATTTATGGAACATAGTGTGTGAATGAGTCAGGTAGCTTAAATAAAAAATTTTCTTACATGTTTCTTTTAGTCTTAATTTTATGAGAACACCAACTTTCCCACAAATTTATTTTTCTCTCACTGTTTGGACCATTGTTGAAACTACATTTACTGGAGATTTCTCTGTCTCCAGTACTCCTTTATGAGTTTGTTGGCCTGCTTCCTTTATTCTTGTGTCCCAGCTTATTACATTATTTAGCTTGAAATCCTTCTAAATTTTGTTTTCAGTTCCTAAATGAACATCTTTGTAACATTTGGGAGTCAGGGTTGGTAGATTTTTCTTGATCTTTCTAGACCTTCTTTAATCTTTAGTCATCTCATTCTTTTTTGAAAGAAGTTGAATAACTGGTTTTTTGTTCATTCTGTGTTGGTGGTGGAGAAATATCTGCCTCTTTGTCCCCATGAACTCCAGCAAAATTCTCTTCACATTCTTCAAGACTTATCTTTTTCAAAGTTTTCATCTATCTTCATTACTGACTGCACTTGCAATGATTTTCCTTACAGTTATTTTCCTCTAGGTGTAGTATTTTCAAACAACAGTTCATGAAAAGGCATTCACGGACATAGAAGCAGCACTCTTGTTTTGACCCTAGTGTTGCAGTGTCTTATTTGAGCATTCCAGATCATGTGCTTCTTACTGTGGATTTTTTTTGTCAATCCCTGTATATATACATATATTTTTCATTTTTAAGAACCACCAGCAATACCCCAACTTCAACAGCAGCCACCTATTACATACCAAGAAATCCATTCCGTACAACCTAGCCACCCATGGCCATTGCATTTGTAGTTACAAGCAGTCCCTCTAAAAATAACCAAGGGTCTCACTGAGGCCTTCCAAACCATAATTACCCTCCCAACCTTATACAGGAACAGATCTCCCATACCTTATCTCTCCAGTGACACACAACTTCCCAAAGTTAGCTGTCCAGCCACAGAGGAACATTTCCCTCATGACCCAGTATCGGAGCAACTGAATCACATTCCCTGCTAGGTTTCTGACTACCTCTCATCGTGCCCTGAAATAGGAATGTCCTGTCCTCTATCTTTCCCACCCCTCCCACAGTGGTATTCGACTGCCCACTGAACCTACACAATTTCCTCGTCCAATCCTGCCCAACGCCTACTCCTAACCCCTCGCCTCATGGCTTATATCCCTGTAATATGCAAGACCTGTCCCAGACATCTAAGACCATGAAGCAGCAGGACTGCCCAGTTGCTGAGCACACTGCCCAACACAACATTCTTCATTTTGGTGACTGCTTCACAGCCTGTGCCATCTGGTTTCTTCTTGACAATACCAGATTTTCTGAATTGCAAAGGTGGGAACCCTCCCTGCGATATATCCTATGTTCTTGTAACCCTCCTGGCCCTAACCTACCTCATCCCTGCAGTATGCAACCACAAACAGTACTGTACTCTTTCCTGCTATTACTCCCCCTCACTGCCCTAGCCTCCTCCTTATCCCCACCACCCAGATTGCTTTTCCCATCATGTGCAGTTGCTCACAGTCTGGCCATGACAGTCAGAGGTAGTGGTCATATGTGTGTGTGTGTGTGTGTGTGTGTGTGTGTGTGTGTGTGTGTGTGCGCGCGCGCGCGCGCGTTTGTGTGTGTGTATTCTGCCTTTTTCAGGAGAAGGCTTTTTGCCGAAAAGCTTACTTGTTTAACGTCTCTTTTTTGTGTGACTCAACATCTCCACTATATGGTGAGCAGCAGTCTATCCTTTACATAATATTTAACAATGTAGAAAGGATAGACTGCTACTCACCACACAGAAGAGGCGCTGAATCACAAACAGGCAGAGTGATTTATTTATTATAAACATTTTAGGACGAAGCCCTTCTTCAAAAGGACATGTGTGTGAGTTATTCTCGTGTGAAAGTGTAAGAATTTTGTACTTCTGAAGAAGGACTTTGTCAAGAAGCCAAAATATTTCTAGGATTCTTTTGCATTGTGCCTGTCTGCAACTCAGTACCTCCCCCTATGTGGTGAGTAACAATCTATCCTTTCCATATTGTTGTTATTCCATCCTGGACTTTTCATTGTTTGATTTCATCTTGAGATTCATTCTCCAAGAGCAGCTTATTATAATCCATTTCTTTTAATGTTCCCCAAAAAGGTACTTAAACTTCTTGACATTTTCATATATCCTGTCTCCATTTCAAGGAATTTTGCTCAGTTTTATCAAGAATTTCATCTCTTATACCAATGTTATGACCTTTGGTTGGCTTTCTGGAGGTTGATGGTCCTCTGGGCCTTCTTCAGCAAAAGCAGGCAATTTAATTAGAAAGTTGGCTTTATTCTTTTGTCATCAAACCATGAGTTCCAAATTCTTGTAACCCTTTTTTTGGCACAGTTGATCAAGAGTTTTGGTTTTGACCATATTGTTTCTTTACAAAATGTTGCATATTATGATATCATTCATATGTATTCTCTCTCATTTTGTTGCTGTTTTCTCTTAAATGCTATTTTTTAAATTGTATTAAATTAAAAGTATAAATTACAAATGTTGTATAAAATATTACAATTTTTTCTTCTTTTTTAGCTGGCCTTGCTTATCAGACTGATCCTACCCTTCACTGTTCATGTATTTTCCCTTACAAAAGTCATTATGTTTTATTTTAAACCAGTCTTACATGTACAGCTAGTTTCATCAGAGCTGAATACAGAATGTGTTATGTAGTCCTCTTTGTTTGTAGATTGTGCCTTTACCTCATGAAGAAGAAGTCAAGGAACATGAAGCAATACCAAGTGTAGTTTTTCCATCTGATCATTTAGCATTAATAGCTGATATCTGCTGGATTTGAAATGTTCTTTATCATGTTTACAGTAAGTAATATTATTATATTTTATATGTGATTAGTACTGTATTATTTGTGGTTCTGAAAAGGAAGTATCTAGTGAGAATGTAATCTTATGCTACATTCTTAAAATTAGTACCCATATCCTCTTTTTGCTGCAAATCCTTATTACTTTCATGGGCTATTCCAGTTTCAGTGATCGTATATTCACTGTAAATTGCAGTTTGTACCCAAAACAACTTCTTGTTGTTATTACGTACAAGCAGGTACTGTTTTTTTAATACTGTTGTTGCTCTGTCACTGACTACTGCTGTACCCTGAGACACATTTAATCTTTGTACCTACTGCTGCTACTGTCTGTTGCTGGAAGTGTTGGACTGCATTGTGTGTCTGGGACATCATTTCTTTTGTTTCTGCTGAATGCATATATGTGTGTGTTGTTATCCTTTTGTAGAGGATTTGTGTGAACTTCACAGTATCCTTGCTGCTAATTTGGATACATTTCGGTACTTTGAACACTTTTTCCCATTGACTTGGAGTCATTTTCCTGTGTGGTCTGCCATTATGGTTTTGGGGTTTATGGAGTACTGACCTTATATAACAGTTTGTTTCAGTTTCAGTACTCTGACTTGATTCGTAATAAAATGGTGTATATATCCTGTAGTCCCAAAACAAGTATATACTCGTTCCGCACCTGTAAATAGTATGATGGTAAGCAGCGTTAGTCTTGTATGCTTAAATACTAGTTCTAAATGACAAAAACAATTATTGACAAAATTATTTAATTGGGTAGATAAAAAAAATCCACTGACCAAGTGGCGGCAGAGTACACACATAAAAGCTGGTTGTAATTGGCAAGCTTTCGGAGCCAGTGGCTCCTTCTTCAGGCAGAAGGGTTGAAGGGGAAGGAAGAAGGGTGAAGGAAAAGGACTGTAGAGGTCTAGGAAAAAGGATAGATTTCAGGACAGTTAGCCAGAACCATGGGTCAGGGGAGACTTACTATACCATAAGAAGGAAAGATTGATTGTTGGGCACTGGATCAGAAGAGATGTGAAAACCTGAGAGCTTGAAGGTGAAAGACAGGGTAATATGCAGACAGAGATTACTGCTTAAACATCATGAATGAGTTAAAAAGAGTGAAAAGCTAAGTGCATTGTATGTAACAGAGGTGGGAAGGGGTGGTGAAAAATAGACAGGAAAGACAATGAAAGATGCAGAAAACTAAAATGTAGTGAAGTAAAGATTAGTTACAGTGAAGAACTGCTGAGACGGAAGAAATTAATGTAAATTAAGGCCAGGTGGGTGGCAAGAACCAAGGACTTGTTGTAGGGCTAGTTCCCAACTACGGAGTTTCTCAAAACTAGTATCTGGGGGAAGAATCCAGATGGCGCATGTGGTAAAACAGGTGCCGAGGACACGAATGTCATGTTGTTCAGCATCCTCTGCAACAGGATATTGTGAGTTGCCAGTAAACACCCTCTGCCTATGCCCATTCATCCTAATTGATAATTTGGCAGTAGGCATGCCGATGTTGATGGCCAAACAGTGTTTACATAACCGCAATGTCTCAAAAGAGGGGGGACAGCATGCCACACTGCCTCCTCATCACTTCTACCCCTACACGACCATGCCTGCCCACTGCATGCTGCAGCAGCCGCCATCGTGGAGCGATGAAATGGGCGTCAGTGCCATCATTGGTGTTTTCTGTGACTAGTAATCTCTGTGCCTTGTGAGATCAGTGCTTTTTTTTTTCACAGTACCAGCTCTTTTTAATTTGGTACCAGTGCTTTTTTTCGTACCCATCATTTTTTCGGTACCCTGCATTTTTTTTTTTTTTTGTGCTGAATTTTTTCTGTACCCTTCAATTTTTATTTGCCATGTGTTTTTCCATGCCTAGTGTTTTATGTCTGTATATATGTATGAGGTTCTCCCATCCCTAGAAGGGAGGAGTGATGTCACTCATGAAGCATTCAAATTCAGGCAGAGATCGGTCATCCATACATTCCACAGGGATGCTTATAAAGGCCACCTGGGTTGGCCCCCTGGTGCCCTACCAAAGAAACAGCATTATTTAAGCAATTATAAATGAGTGCTTAGCCTGTTCTGTAACCTGTATTATTCTTGTCCATTCACTGTGTTCAGTGCCACACACAACGTATACTTCACTGTATCTTACATTGGCTCTAGAAAGTAATATGTACCATAAATCAGAAACCCAAGTCTATTTTTTTTACAGTTTATTGCATTAGTGGGTCTCATTTCAAAAGAGGTTTTGCTGTCCTGATCATGTGATTGTGGAATTACTTCAGAGACTTTTTCCTCTAAAGCTGCACATTTTTGCTAAGGGTTATGTTTATTTCATTAATGAATCAATAATCCATGGCAGTAGGAGTTCATATATGTCTGCAAGTGCTGGTTTTCATATATAAGTAATGTTTTTTGATCAAACAAATTGTTGCTACTGGAGGAATTTGTTACACTGTTACTGTAGGGATGCTGTCCTGAAAATGATCTGTAAAGGTTATTTGCTTAAGTGAACATTGACTTAGAGATGAAAATATAAATTTATTGAACAAACTTCCAGATTATGAAGTAGCAGCTAGCTTCTGTAGAGACAGTGGGTATGGTGGTTCATGTATTCTGGTTCATTCATCAGTAAAATACCAAATTAAGCAAAATTTCAATAATTTAATTGAAGAATGCACATTTGAGAGTTGCTGCATAGAACTTAAGGACTATAACATGCTTATATTCAGCATATATCATACCCCTGTTACTCAATCTCCTGCAATTTTCTGGTCAAACTTGAAAATTTACTCCACCTACCCAAAACTGAAAAGGTATGTAAAAAAAAAAGTTGTTTGATCTGATTTTAATATATATGTGAGAAAAAATGACAAATTTGCCTGTAAGATGAAGGAGCTCATGTCCACACATGGTTTTATTCTAAATTTTGTAGAACTGACAAGGGTAACTGCTTCATCGGTATCCTGCATAGATAGCAGTGCTAGTAGCTTAACAACACATGTGAAACAACACGTGTCATATATTAGCTATTATGGAGACACTGTCTGGCATTCTACATCGGCATGACTACCACCAAATTATCAATTAGGATGAATGGGCATAGGCAGGGGGTGTATACTGGCAGCTCGTGATATCCTGTTGCAGAGCACGCTCTACAACATGACATTTGTGACCTCAGCACTTATTTCACCACAAGCGCCATCTGGATTTTTCCCCCAGACATGAGTTTCTCAAAACTCCACAGGTGGGAACTTACCTCACAACAAGTCCTAGGTTCTCGCAACCCCCCTGATCTAAATTTAGGTTGATTTCTTCTGTCTCAGCATTTCCTCACCGTAACTACTCTTTGCTTCACTCCGTTTTAGTTTTCTACATCTTTCATTGTCTTTCCTGTCTATTTTTCACCATCCCCTTCCCATCTCTGTTGCATACAATGCACTTTTCACTCTTATTAACTTATTCATGATGTTTAAACCGTAATCTCTGTCTGCATATTACCCTGTCTTCCACCTTTAACACTAGAACAGGGGAAGGAGTAAAAATGACCCCTGTCATACATTTTTTGTTCATTGTCCTATCCAGTTTATTTACTTCTTTAATGAAATTATATGACTTTTTCTAATTTTTTCTCCTCTTTCTGAAGATATTTTAGTATTTACAATATATTTTAATTTTCATCGCCATTTTATTCAGTATACCTGCAATGGCGGAAGGTGTCAATTTGACCCCACTGTAATTTTTCTTCTGAATATAAGTAAATTATCCAACGATACAATCGCAACAGTGAGAAATAATGCAGAGCAGTTGCTCCTCATTGTTGCAAGTTGGCTCGTGCACATTCTAGTCCACCACAGCTTATGTTGTGTCACTTGGGCAGTTTCTGTCTGTGAAACACATTTTCGAACACATGTTGCTAGCATGGACTTTCTGATGAAGAAGTGTTACATCTCTTAGAGAATACCAAAGTTGCATTGGAAATTGATGTCACTGATGAAGATGATGATTATGTACCTGACACAAGTTCAGATGAAGACACTGTGAATGAGGGACGGTTAGTGGAAGAGGATTCCGTTGCTGATATTTGTCAAATCATCACCTCTTTCACCACAGCAGGTACAATTGGAAGTGTTTACAATGATGATTGCAAGGGATGAAACCATGTGGGAGATTGGAAATTATTCATCTTCTGTAAGGCAATCAGCTGTGAATTTTCTGAAGGAGAGAGGAGGTCCCATGGCTTATGCTTGCCAACGAGTAGACAGCTCTGTCATCAGTGCCTTCCGTCTTATTTATGATGAAGCAGTGCTACGTCTCGTGAAGAAATGCATAGAAACAAATACTCAAAAAGTATGAAAAAACAACAACTGGACTGTGTCACTTGAGGAACTGGAGAAGCTGATAGCCATAATTTATGTTTGGGGTGTATTGTGCACTAAAGGTATGTCTGTGGATGATCTCTGGTCACACTCTTGGGGGCCTGCTTTCATCAAGGACAGATTTCAGGAGCTTCTCAGATTTCTTCATTCTGATGAAAAATCAAACCATGCTGAACACCTGGCAGCCAAAAAATTTGCTCTTGTATCAGAAATTTGGGGAAAGTTCATTGAAAACAGTATTTGCACTTACCACCTTGGAGAAAATATAACCATTGATGAGCAACTGTTACCAAGCAATGCAAGATGCAGGTTTACTCAATTCATGTCCAGCAAACCAGACAAATATGATCTCAAATTCTGGTTGACTGTTGATGTAACGATGAATTATGTATGTAATGCTTTCCCATACCTCAGCAAAGAGGACACACATAGAAAGAAACAACCACTTGGAGAATACATCATTCTGCGTCTCATGGAACCATTTGTAAATCAAGGAAGAAATGTGACCATAGACAGCTTCTTTACATCTCATCAACTTGCTAAAAAACTCAAAGAAAAGAAAACTTGATTAGTTGGTGCAATGAACACCGTGAAATCCCCGATGAAGTAGGGAAGCAAAATGCTGAAGTCCACTCCACCACAGTACCGCACAATAGTGGCAACACAGACTGCACCTTGGCTGTGTAGCAAGGGAAGAAGAATAAAAATATCATTCTTCTGAGTATGCTGCATGCTGAAATAGCAGTAAGCAAGGAAGGAAAGAAAAAACATGAAACCATAACGTTCTACAGTGCAACAAAGTGTGGGGTGGACGTGGTTGATCAAATTACCTGTAAACATACTACGAAGGTTGCATGTAGGAGATGGCCAATGCATGTCTTCTACAACATACTGGACATGGTGGCAATAAATGCATGGGTCATCTATAACATAGTAACAAACAAGAAAATGGAAAGGAAGAAATTCATACTTCAACTGGCAAATGAACTCAAGGGAACGAAAGAGCAAGAACATCAGGCAAAGGAAGAGGATATGGGAGTGAAATCACTTAAAAAGCAGAGGAAGTGCCAAATCAGCCTCTGCAAAGGCAACAAGACCAGCAAAAACTGTGTAAAGTGTCACAAAGCCATGTGTGGAAAGTGTGCAGATAAAATGGAAATCACATGTGCTAAGTGCATCATTTGAGTGAAAAGTAACACAGAGCTGTTTGTAAAACACGTGTGAGAGTAAAATGAACTGAATATACTAAATGTGTCTAGAAGGTTGTATGAATAGTTAATAAATTAAAATCTATAGTTAAGAAACTTGTTAGCAGTAGCAACAATAAATTTGTATGATTATTGTTGTTCAAATAAATTAGTAATTATTATTTGTAATTGTAAAGAATTGTTGTGATTACTAGAAATAAAATATAGATTAAGATAGATTAAGTACTTGTTTAAGTCAAATATGAAAATATTTTATGTGGGGTCAAAATGACCCCTTTCCGCCATTTTAGGAATGTCAGAAACTCCGCCGTTCTAGTGTTAAGCTCTCAGGTTTTCAAATCTCATCCAATGCAGACCCCCAGCAAACTGTCTTTCCTTCTCATCCTGCATGGTAAGTCTCCCCAACCCATGGTTCTGGATGACTTTCACAAAATCTACCCCTTTTCCTAGAAGTCTACAGTCCTTTTCTTTTCCTTCACCTTTTTTCCTTCCTCTTCAACCCTTCTGGCTCTGAAAGCTTGCCATTTACAACCGTCTTTTATGTGTGTACTCTGCCGCTGCTTGGTGAGTAGATTTTATCATCTATCCAATTAAATAAATACTAGTTCTTTCTCATATAGCATACTAATGTAGTTCCCATTGCAATTTTTGTAGTGCAATGTCAGATTTTGCTATAACAGTGAAGATTTTACCATATGGTTCACAATGAAATTGAATATTCAGAAAATATGCCATTTGCATTGTAACTACTGATCATCCTCTAGTACTCCACTGCTTGCTGAAAACTATCCTGACTGTATAACAATTAATAACAAATTCTTCATTCCTTATCCCCCATATTCAGCGTAGATTGATGCATAACCCAGTAAGATATACAGAAACAATGAAAAACACTATATGTTGTCTAAGCCTGCATGAACATTCAGTTTATCTTGACCATTATGGATGTGTTTAAATACTATAGGTGTGATTACATTAAAGATAAGTCTGGATGAAACTGCAGCCAATCAACATTTGGTTGGTTCTTGACTCTGCTCCATCATCACAAGCTTTTGTAAATCATATTTCTGTAACAACGTTATGTGTGGTGTAAGCTCAAAGTCCACATTACAGTTTTATGTTTCGATATCATTGTTTTATGTCAACAACTGAAAAGGGAGCAACACACTTATTGATGTGTTTTATTATTTCACTGAACATAAAACATAAATAATAAGAAGATAAGAGTCACTGCTTGACAGGCTGAATGTGTTTTGGTACAGCTGAATTTTCAAGGGATATGGCTCCCGGATACCATACATTAACTGGTAACTGACATACAGAGATTTGAAACTAGTTACTGTATAAACAATTATTTCAATCAATGAAAAACATGAGGGTTTATTAAATCTTCAAGAATAATCTGTAATGGAAATGTCATTAACTTTTTAGATTATAAAAAAACCTACATATAATTTTAATAGTATTTAAATTTGCCTTGCATGATGGCTACCAACCAATCAAAACTATTAAGCGTATAATTTTTCCTAGATTTGGCAACAGTGCTAGATGGGGCAGTATTGATAAATAATAACTGCCAGGGATAAAAAAAATTACAGCAGCCAGAAAGAGTGCTCCAAATAAATCCAGACTTGGAGAATGCATAGAACTGTATATCAGAAATAATTGATTATGCAACAGACATATGCTATACATGTAGATCCTTCTCTTATGTGGCTAGACATCAGTGTTTCACTAAATCCAGGTAGTGAAGCAGAAGTGCCAGTATACCTTTCTGAAGTAAGAAGCATGATTTCTACAAGTGAATGGATTTGATTGAGACAAAATGACCAGTCTCCTTAAAATGTGTTTTGGTATTGTTATATCTTGACTTTATCATCTTGTCCACAATGGATTTATGGTATTATCGACTGTTGTCTCAAGGCTGGAGCTTGTGGCTGAACATCTCATGCATGCTTTTGTCAGCTTCAGTTGTACAGAAGACTACTGTGGGAAAACATCATTGCCTAACTGAATTAAAAAAGGTACTGTTTGTAGATAAGCCCCCTTTATAATGTCCTACAATGAAGGTTGCATAAGCATTGGATACTACATTGGTGACCACAACCTGCAGGCCTGCATTGTTGTGTAGGGTGATACATGTCAGATATGACAATTTTGGGTGTCACTGACTACTATATGTCATCTCAGTTCCTACATATCGAGAGCAACCTAAAGAGTAGTTAGCTCATTTCGGTAATTTTATTGCCCAAGTTACTTCCTCTACTTCATCAACTTCATATGCCATATTCCAACAGGGTAACATCCAGCCAGTGTGTAGTGAGGAAAGCATAAATATTTTTCAAAGTATGATGGTCCCATTGCCTTTCCTAGACTGCTAGTTTGCCTCATGTGTCACCTATTGAATATCATACCTCAGACGTAGTTTGCCAGGAACAACTTTTTAGGCCACTGTCGTCCAGCAACTAGTGCTGATGCTTTGTGGAAACATTCACAAACTATGTTGATGGAAATTACTGAAGAATGTACCAAGACAATCTGTAATACAATGCCATGATGTGGGGAGACTAAGTTTAGCATATAGGATCTTCTCACTATACTAATATGTCACTGTCAGATATTGTGTGCAGTTCTGTAATCATGAGTATAGTTTAGTGTTCTGAACATGTAGTATAAAATCTATCAAAAAAATCATGTGCATCCTTCTTTTCATAACTGTTGGTGTATTACTGTAATTGGAAGAACTAGACAGAAAATAAATGATGATTTTAGTGGACAAACTGCCACTTACCTTGAAGATGAAGTGATGTCCAGCAGACTCACAGATAAAAATTAGCTCATAATTACTGGCCTTTTGAATTTTTGTATTTCTTGTGCCTAGCAGGATGAAGAGGGATGTTCATTTTTCCAGATTTCCTTTATTCAGTCTTAACATTTTGTGTCTGCCATACAAAAACACCATTTTGTGATAATTTTGTTAATTTGTTTACACTCACCTCTGTAGAGAATTAAGAGACTTATATGATGTTTCTTTTTGGCAGCTGATGGTAGTTCCACCTTCAGAATTTGGATCCAAAGACTGATCAACAACAATAAAGCTCACTTGTTGTACCTGTATCAACAAAACCAAAGGAACACTCGGTATTAAGACAATTTTTGCAATTTAAAAAATAATAATCATATGTTGTTCTTACTATGTATTTTTGTTGCAAATGGAAATTTATTTTATTTTATATTATTTTTAAGATATAATGTGTAGTGCTTTCCTTGTACTAGAGAATCATATTAACAGGCAGGTACCAAATGCCTGGCTGGTATGATACTGAGGTAGATGAATGTTAGATTAGAAAGGTTGTTCACATTGTTTTGATAAAGAAAAGTATCTGCCATAAATACTAGCATTCCCTAAAGATACGCAACAGACACAAACATGAACAAAATGTGAAACAAACAGAAGTTTCATCTGACAAAGAATTGGAGAGAACAGTTCTGTTCAAGAGGATGAAAAGTAACCCAGTATAAGAGAGAAATTTATCCTTAATTTACGATTTTGGGTATTACTAACATTTAATATTTGATATTTCCTTTGTCGTGGAAAGGTTCACACTCACTGTAAAGATAGTGATTTTATACCATTGTCTTTCCTGCTGGATGCAGAAATATTTGCAAAAACTAACAATTTAATCACATTTCGGTCATTTGTGTCTGCTGTACACCAGGTTTTTAAAACCTTTACTACATTGTTCAGATGGCATGTAATTTTTAAACTGAGTAATAATTGGACTGTTTTAGTTCTGTTTACTTTTTTATCGGCTCCATTTTTATCTCATAACAACTTTAAAATTGTGTATTTGTCTAAATGTTTTTATGACTGTATATTACATAAAATACTTTGAAATTACATTCATACATACAACTGGCACTCTACAATTCCCAGTGTAAAACCATGGTGTCTAAAGTCAGACCAAACAAGCTGTATTTTAAATAAATTTTATTTCATTCAGTAGCATAATTGCCTTTATTTTATTATTTTGTGTTGGAACTACTTATTTATGAGATAACAAATAATATATCGAATGTGATGAACTTGGATATTTATTTAATGCACAGTTATACACACAACATAATGGGGAGAATGGATACGTACAATAACAATAAAAAGATACTGAACCGCAAAGAAAATACACAGAGCAAAAAGTTGTGACAACCAAAGAAAATAAATCACTGAGATTCTAACAGAAATATAACAAATAAATTTGTCCTCCTTTCACACATTTTCAACATTTTGTTTTATTTTTCATCTAAAGACTGCAGGCTCCTATTGGCAGTTTGAAGATGAGTGACAACTCTTTTTCAAGTAATTGAATAAATAACAGGAGCAGTTGCTTGCTTCAAAAAATTATTCATCATTGAATAAAAATTATCAGAGGTTATTTTCATACTTTTTTACTCACAAAAACAATGCAGTCACATATACTTTAGTCCAGTATTTAAATGTACATGCTGTAAGCAATGTCTACCTCTGTCCATCTTCATAGCACAGTGGTCAGTGTGTGTGGCTGCTGTGCAAAAAAACCCAGGTTTGATTCCTGGAGCTGGTAGGAATTTTTCCTTGGTGAGAGGGCTGTAATGGTTTGTACTCAGCCTCGTGATGCTAACTGAGGAGTTACTTGAAAGAGCATAACAGTTCCACGGTCTAGAAAGTCTACAATGGCTGGAAGAGTGGTTTGCTGACCCCAGGCCCCTCCATACTGCATCAAATGGTGACGCTGATAGATAATGACACAGCAGGTAGTCAGTTCCAAATAGCCGGTCTGGGCCTGAATGCAGAGCTTTTGTTATCGATAGGGGTAAGATGTTGCACATCATACCCCTAACATATTGCTGGTTATTTGGAATGTTCAGAGTGGGCAGCACCTCTTTTTGGGAGGGGCATTGTTTTGCTGTTACATTCAGCAATGTGCAAGTGCTTCCAGTCTGGCGCCAGAACATGAGGGGAGAATCATCATTTGGGTTTAGTGTGAAGAGGTTGCATGTAGTTGTGTAGCACTAAAGTTATTTTAATGGTTTGTTGAGGTGACAAATTATGAGTATGGAAGTACTATATCGATTGGTGGGGTGATAGTGAGTAATGATTCAGTTTATTTGTAGAAGGTGTGCATAATTACCTATGAAATCAGTGGATGATTAACAGAAGCATGTTAGGGTCTAGGCTTTGCTAGGAAGTGGGTTACTTGCTAAAAGACAGTAAATGAAGTGAAATGATCTTTACTGTTATCCTTTCAAAGCAACATTTTTCCACCTAAAATTTTGAGGAACATTATGTTTATAAAGTAAAGAGACACACCTTCATGTTAGGCAACATACTGAAATTTATTATGCAACAAAGTGTATTCTTTCTGTTAATCATCCTCCAGCCATGTCCAGTCTCTGTAAGTTATTGTAAAAGGAGGTAAGCAGGAGTTTACAGTTGGTTTACCATGAAAGGATTGCGTTTTGGTGAAGAAGAGTCAAAACTGTGAACTTTGAAATGCAATAATGAAGAACAGTTGTGAACAGTAGTGTGATGAGTCCATGTGCAGAGAGGTTAAAAAAGTGGGCCTTCACCAAGAAAATAAGTCTTGTGTGAGAAGGTCATAGACAGAATCATAGATTACAGCAGTTTGAGTCAATCAACACTACAACACACAGGCAGTTACGCAGTTTCAGCACACCATCAATGCGTACAAGCCAACAGTTGCAGAAAGAAATGTGTCACAAAAATGCCAATTGCACTGTAAGATATTAATACAAAGCCTCGTAATTTCTCAGTCAACTAATTCTGTAACTTTAAAGTAATTTCTAGTGTATGTATGTACTGTTTTAAATACATCAATGTTCTTTACTTAAAAACTCTAATATAATTATGGAGAAACTATTGGAAAATAATATTGTAAAAACTTTGTTGTATGAATGCTGGCAAACTCAGGTAAGTTCATATAATATAGAATTCAAAGATCTTTTTCAAAGTTGACTATAATGTTATTGGACATGAGTGCAAGCAGAGTCAGTAGCATAGAGTGCATCGCTAGTTCTCTGTGGAGACGTATGGACACAAAGTGGTGGTGCTCACATGTGTAATGGAGAGTGTTTTCAAAATGGTGTTTTAAGCAAGGAAATGCATTGTAAATGGTCAGTCGAGTACATATCTTTGCACAGTACAAAATGTATAACAAGAATTGGTAATTGAAGAAGAATAGTTTGTGACCAAAATGATTAAAAGTTGCATGTTGTTATAGAAGAACGTATTGCCAATAATGCTCATTATAAAATGTATTATGTCACACCATATGCAACTGACCACATTGTAAGATAAAGCCAGTTATCTTTTTTAGTTATGTACACAGATTGCCGGCATAGTAGTTCCAGTACTTTGAACATACAGTGTTTTTCAGTTGAACTATAAATATTGAGAGTGCTACTGATTATTCCAGTTCATTAACCATGAGTAGAGTCCTAACTTTTCATCATTATTACCGAGACAATCATCAATGAAAGTTATACAGTTATTTCAGTGGAAGAAAATTAATTACATTTACAGTTAACTTGAATCAAGTACTTCGTGAAACTAGATATATAGGTAGTTAAATTTCTTTGTACATTGTAACGCTCCTACTGCATGCAGCCAGTGTAAAGTAAAAGTAATTCTAAATAGTGGCAAAGTAAAGTGAATACTCAGTTTTGACTAAAGTAACTTTTACAATAATTTTGTGTGTTTGCAATTATTTCATTTGTTTATGACTTTCATAACATTGGCATTGCAAAGGTGTTTGTCATTTGCTAATCAAACTATTAAAAACTTTTCTGAAGTTCCTCTTGTTACAAAACAATTATTAGTTGTGGATATTTACTTCGCAAAACTGGATGGCAGACAGCATTACAGTGACATCTGTTAGTACATCTCATGTGATGTGTTGCTGTAAATAATCGTTATTAGGTTTCATTAGTTGCAAGTAATTTTAGTGCTTTCCTAATTAACTTAAAATAATTTTGTTATGCATTTCTTTCGCATTCAGACTTTGTGTTTGTAAATTTTTGTCCCACTTTAGCCTTCCTACACTTGTAATTATTACATAATTTCAGTTTCAGTGTAGTCATTAACAAACAGCACCTTCACTCTCTTATGCGCCGGGTACCTTAATAAACCATTCTGCAATCCAAATTTCATGCTATTACAATTGCCTACACAAAAATAAAACTAGCTACTGTGATGTTGCTACGTATGGTTCCTGAAGAGGGGCAGCAGCCTTTTCAGTAGTTGCAGGGGCAACAGTCTGGATGATTGACTGATCTGGCCTTGTAACATTAACCAAAACGGCCTTGCTGTTGTGGTACTGCGAACGGCTGAAAGCAAGGGGAAACTACAGCTGTAACTTTTCCCAAGGGCGTGCAGCTTTACTGTATGGTTAAATGATGATGGCGTCCTCTTGGGTAAAATATTCCGGAGGTAAAATAGTCCCCCATTCGGATCTCCGGGCGGGGACTACTCAAGAGGACTTCGTTATCAGGAGAAAGAAAACTGGCATTCTACGGATCGGAGCGTTGAATGTCAGATCCCTTAATCGGGCAGGTAGGTTAGAAAATTTAAAAAGGGAAATCGATAGGTTAAAGTTAGATATAGTGGGAATTAGTGAAGTTCGGTGGCAGGAGGAACAAGACTTCTGGTCAGGTGAATACAGGGTTATAAATACAAAATCAAATAGGGGTAATGCAGGAGTAAGTTTAATAATGAATAAAAAAATAGGAGTGCGGGTTAGCTACTACAAACAGCATAGTGAACGCATTATTGTGGCCAAGATAGACACAAAGCCCATGCCTACTACAGTAGTACAAGTTTATATGCCAACTAGCTCTGCAGATGACGAAGAAATTGGTGAAATGTATGATGAGATAAAAGAAATTATTCAGGTAGTGAAGGGTGACGAAAATTTAATAGTCATGGGTGACTGGAATTCGACAGTAGGAAAAGGGAGAGAAGGAAACATAGTAGGTGAATATGGATTGGGGCTAAGAAATGAAAGAGGAAGCCATCTGTTAGAATTTTGCGCAGAGCATAACTTAATCATAGCTAACACTTGGTTCAAGAATCATAAAAGAAGGTTGTATACATGGAAGAATCCTGGAGATACTAAAAGGTATCAGATAGATTACATAATGGTAAGACAGAGATTTAGAAACCAGGTTTTAAACTGTAGGACATTTCCAGGGGCAGATGTGGACTCTGACCACAGTCTATTGGTTATGAACTGTAGATTAAAACTGAAGAAATTGCAAAAAGGTGGGAATTTAAGGAGATGGGACCTGGATAAACTGACTAAACCAGAGGTTGTACAGAGTTTCAGGGAGAGCATAAGGGAACAATTGACAGGAATGGGGGAAAGAAATACAGTAGAATACGAATGGGTAGCTCTGAGGGATGAAGTAGTGAAGGCAGCAGAGGATCAAGTAGGTAAAAAGACGAGGGCTAGTAGAAATCCTTGGGTAACAGAAGAAATATTGAATTTAATTGATGAAAGGAGAAAATATAAAAATGCAGTAAATGAAGCAGGCAAAAAGGAATACAAACATCTCAAAAATGATATCGATAGGAAGTGCAATATGGCTAAGCAGGCATGGCTAGAGGACAAATGTAAGGACGTGGAGGCTTATCTCACTAGGAGTAAGATAGATACAGCCTACAGGAAAATGAAAGAGACCTTTGGAGAAAAGAGAGCCACTTGTATGAATATCAAGAGCTCAGATGGAAACCCAGTTCTAAGCAAAGAGAGGAAAGCAGAAAGGTGGAAGGAGTATATAGAGGGTCTATACAAGGGCAATGTACTTGAGGACAATATTATGGAAATGGAAGAGGATGTAGATGAAGATGAAATGGGAGATACGATACTGCGTGAAGAGTTTGACAGAGCACTGAAAGACTTGAGTCGAAACAAGGCCCCGGGAGTAGACAACATTCCATTAGAACTACTGACATCCTTGGGAGAGCCAGTCCTGACAAAACTCTACCATCTGGTGAGCAGGATGTACGAGGCAGGCGAAATACCCTCAGACTTCAAGAAGAATATAATAATTCCAATCCCAAAGAAAGCAGGTGTTGGCAGATGTGAAAATTACCGAACTATCAGTTTAATAAGTCACTGCTGCAAAATACTAACATGAATTATTTACAGACGAATGGAAAAACTGGTAGAAGCCAACCTCGGGGAAGATCAGTTTGGATTCCGTAGAAATGTTGGAACACGTGAGGCAATACTGACCTTACGACTTATCTTAAAAGAAAGATTAAGGAAAGGCAAACCTACGTTTCTAGCATTTGTAGACTTAGAGAAAGCTTTTGACAATGTTGACTGAAATACTCTCTTTCAAATTCTAAAGGTGGCAGGGGTAAAATACAGGGAGCGAAAGGCTATTTACAATTTGTATAGAAGCCAGATGGCAGTTATAAGAGTCGAGGGACATCAAAGGGAAGCAGTGGTTGGGAAGGGCTGTATAGGAGGCCACATGTAAGACACCAGCACAACCCATTTTTGAGTACTGTTAGAGTGCTCGGAATCATTACTAGGTCAGATTAAAGGAAGACATCAAAGGAATTCATAGGCTGGCTGCTAGATTTGTTTCCAGTAGGTTTGAACAACACATAAGTATTATGGAGATGCTTTGGGAACTCGAACGGGAATCACTAGAGAGAAGGCAACATTTTTTTCAAGGAGCAGTGTTGAGGAAATTTAGAGAATCATCCTTTGATACTGACTGCAGAATGATTCTACTGCTGCCAGTGTACATTTTGCGTACAGACCTTGAAGATAAAGTTAGAAAGATTTGGGCTCATACAAAGCCATATAGACAGTCACTTTTCCCTCACTCTATTTGTGAGTGGAACAGAGAGGAAATGACTAGTAGTAGTGGTACGGAGTACCCTCCACTATGCAGAGATTAGATTAGATTAGTACTTGTTCCATAGATCATGAATACGAAACTTCGTAATGATGTGGAACGTGTGATGGCTTGTGGAGTATGTTTTTAGATGTAGATGTAGAGGTTGTAACTGGCTGAATTCTTTCTATTAACATTATTCTTCAGAATCAATGTCTTTTCATGTTAAATAAGGAATGTTAGGTACACGGATAATTAAATCACGTATTACCGAAGAATGTATTCTTGTTATAGCACATAGTTTGACTTTGCTGCTGTAGTTGAAACTTTTGGACCATCTGGTGTGTGAAAATAATCTGTGTAGAGGAAGACAGTTAGGCTTGTGTTTCGTACTTTCGATTTTCAGTCATAAAGAAGTCATCGGTAAAAGATCGAAATCACTAGATAATGTTGTGGGAGTTCCGCTCTGTAAAGAGGGGGAATATGATGGTGTAGGATTCAGAGATTCTGTTTATGAGGATGTGAGTAAGGAGGAATCAAAAGACATGGAATTACAATGAAACTGCATGTGACTAAACCCTGAATAACAATACAAAAATCAAATGGAAAGACATAGAAGTGACTTCACTTAACAGTAAAACTGGGCACCAGCAGCCTTGAGGTATCAGTCAGTTGGGTATCATGGCACTGCTCACTGTGATAAAAGAAATCACAATGGAAAATCAAGAGAAAATTATGAATGAATTAGAGGAAAGTCAAAAAGAAACCACAAGCAAGTTAAAGGAGGAGCTTAAAGAAGAATTAACTGTGCTAGAAATCAAATTGTTTAAATAGAGTCCAGAGAAGTCCAAGAAAAGGAAAATATTGTAACTGTGGATCTCTGTCAGGAACAGGAAAAGGGAAAGAGAAAAGGTTACTGAGCTTGAAAGAACACAAAATACATGTTTAAGTAAGCTAGAATGAAGACATGGAACAGCATGCCAGAAAATTAGTACAGGTAGAAGTTCAGTGCAGGCATAACAGACTGGGTGCCTGGATAGGGCAGGAGAGGGTTACCTCATAAGGAAGGTGGCTTGCCATTACACACTGATATTCATTGCAGTATACAGAAGTGCTCATCATGTCAACAGATGTGCTGTCTTCAATTGCCTTAAAATAAAGGTGCACAATGCAATAACAGCTAAGTAGCATTATGTCACTTGCAAAACTTAACATAAATATTATTCTCACAGATTCTATGAAAAAAGGGAATAATTCTTTTCCAAAACATGTGCATGAAAGATTTCTAGATCACCACCTTCCGTACAGTACCTTCATAACACTTGAATCAAATCTTACTTAATAAATACAAAGTTTTCAATAGGAAGCTTCATAACACCTAAAGGCATCAGTTCCAAGCAATCCATAGTATAATCCTAATCACTGTGTTGAGGCATGAGACAAGAGTCTTGAGACATGAGGCATGCAGTGTGCCCAGCTGGCACAATTATCTCACAGTCTTTTGAACTTCGCAGTAGGGACCCATATGTATATGGCAGAGTTTATTATCCATTGTAAAAAAGAATAAGTGCTACAAAACCACAATTACCATCACAAAGTCATCAAATATCTTCAGAGTAGAAGAGGAGGCAGCTTACAAGCAATGCACAAAGTGTAAAGTACAATGTTTCATTCAAAATGTGACACGTCACAGAGTGAAAAGTTGCATGCTGCCAGGAACTGCCAGAAGGCATTTAGAGGCATGTATCAACAATGACCAAGTGTGTGATAAAAGAGGTAGCGGGCTGTGATGGACGAACATTTTATGATGATGGCCAGGAAGGTGAACTTACTGTAGTAAGACACAGATTCCATTGGAAGGGAAGAAAAAGGACCGGGAGACACCACAAGGCCTGGAAAGTGGGTTAGGAAATGGCTAATATGTGACACGTTGCCATATTACTGGCTTGCCACAAGATGGCAGGTGTGTGCCAGGTCAGGCATTCTACATTGCTCATTTTTTGTACTGGTAACTTGCTACGTAAGGCAGTGAGAATGTGCTTTCACAATATTACAACAAAAGAAAAAGGGTTCGTTCACCAACAGTAACACCAATGTAAGTGCACTTCATAATCACAGTAATCATCTCTGTGTTATGTCGTCATCTACTTTCATCATGCTTATCTCATTGATCGGTGTACCTTCTACATATCTCACTCCCACTCACCGTAGTTTAAAGTGCAACTAGACGGTTTCAATAACATGCAGATGTGCTGTAGCAGTAAAGAAGGAGAATCAAGCCGTAAACCCCCACATCTCTTCAACAGGGCACCTATGAGGCAAATACTACTTCCGTCAGGAGCATGGTCAGGAGTCGATATGAAAGATAAAAAGGAGATAGGATGGATCATGACATGAAAATGATGGGAGAAAATGCCATGACCGTCTCAGACACTCTATGGTTGCTAAACTCTATCTTGCCAACTGCAAGGTCCAGGATATTACTGGGGACTCTTTATCAGCTTTGGAATCCTCCACTGTGACAGTCAACATTCGTGTGACCAATCTCTTTACAGTGATTGTAACAGGGAGCATTACAGATATCAGCTGCATGTCCTGTCCGTTTGCACCTCCCACAGCTTAACTTATTTGTAGATATGTGGCGTGAGTCATTACTGTCTGATCACATCGGAACACATTGTTCTACTTCTTCATGCAATATTGCTAAGAGGATGAATTTGTGAAAGGAGGATGGTGTAGCTACCAATTTGAGGGTTGATATTGCAAATAAAGAAGTCTACTACCCATGCTTCAGCTTCTTCTAACAAGGGAACCTCCCCATCGCACCCCCCTCAGATTTTGTTATAAGTTGGCACAGTGGATAGGCCTTGAAAAACTGAACACAGATCAATCGAGAAAACAGGAAGAAGTTGTGTGGAACTATGAAAAAATAAGCAAAATATACAAACTGAGTAGTCCATGGGCAACACAGGCCACATCAAGGATGATATGAGCACAGGAGCGCCATGGACCTGTGGTTAGCGTGAGGAGCTGCGGAACGAGAGGTCCTTGGTTCAAATCTTCCCTTGAGTGAAAAGTTTAAAGTTTTATTTTTAGAATTATCAGAGTTCAGGCACTCACACATAATCAACTTCGCTCTCCAAAATTCCAGGACATGTTCGGATTTGCTTGGACATATGACGGTCTACATATGGAAAAATTTGAAAACGTTAAAAACATATGTTTTGACAGAGCACAGAGAAAACTGTGCGACTGTGAAACTGTTGCATTCATTTGTTGCAGTTTATGTGAAACACTCTTATGTTTTCATCACTTTTTTGGGAGTGACTATCACATCCACAAGAAAACCTAAATCGGGCAAGGTAGAAGAATCTTTTTACCTATTCGCCAAGTGTGCAAGTTAGGTGGGTCGACAACATATTCCTGTCATGTGACGCACATGCTGTCACCAGTGTCATATAGAATATATCAGACGTATTTTCCTGGATCAAATGTTTTCGGTTCCCATTGGAGAGGCATGTCCTTTCGCCTGCTAATCACACGGTTTTGTGGTGCGGTCGCAAAACACATACACTAAACTTATTACAGTGAACAGAGACGTCAATGAATGAACGAACAGATCATAACTTTGCAAAAATAGAGTATGTAAATTTTTCGCTCGAGGGAAGACTTGAACCAAGGACCTCTCGCTCCGCACCTCCTCACGCTAACCACGGCGCTCCTGCACCCATATCATCGTTGATGTTGCCTATGTACTACTCAGTTTGTATATTTTGCTTATTTTTTCATACTTCCACACAACTTCTTCCTGTTTTCTCGATTGATCTGTGTTCAGTTTTTCAAGGCCTATCCACTGTGCCAAATTATAACTAAATCTGAGGGGGGTGCGATGAGGAGGTTCCCTTGTAAGAGTACTTCATTACATGTTGCATCCTTTTGTAAGTTGACAGGAAATCATTCTAATTCTGTTGGCAAATGCCACCAAATGCTTTATTATGTTAATAACTGACTCTGCTCTTATCTGAATACCACTCTGCTAAGCACTTTGCCCAAGTTTCAAATCTCTCTGCAGTCTTTAGCATATATACTGATTCCACGCCCCGTCCTCACAGCTTTACTTCCACCAGTACCTCGTCTCCTACTTTCCAAACTTCACAGAGTCCTGCTTGGGTAGCTCAGATGGCAGAGCACTTGCCCACGAAAGGCAAAGGTCCAGAGTTTGAGCCTCGGTCCAGCACACAGTTTTAATCTGCCAGGAAGTTTCATATCAGTGCACACACTGCTGCAGAGTGAAAACTTCATTCTGGAAACATCCCCCAGGCTGTGGCTAAGCCATGTCTCCGCAATATCCTTTCTTCCAGGAGTGCTAGTTCTGCAAGGTTCGCAGGAGAGCTTCTGTGAAGTTTGGAAAGTAGGAGATGAGGTACTGGCAGAAGTAAAGCTGTGAGGATGGGGCTTGGGTCATGCTTGGGTAGCTCAGATGGCAGAAGACTTGCCCGCGAAAGGCAAAGGTCCTGAGTTCGTCTCGGTGCGGCAAACAGTTTTAATCTGCCAGGAAGTTTCATATCAGCGCACACTCCACTGCAGAGTGAAAATCTCATACCAAGGAAGTTGTCTAACTTAACATCAGTTACCAGACATATCATCAGTGATGTAATGCCACCACTGCAGTTATATTCGGATTTTAACTGAGGATGTTAGGTGGAGTGGTGTAAAGTTCTTGTCATGCCTCATTCCGCTTTCTTTTCTTCTTACTGGCCAAATTCTAATGCTGAAACTTTTTTCATACTAATCATTAAGGTAGTGTTGTCCATATGAAACAGGATTTAATGAGCTTGATCACATATTGTGCACACTATTACTAAAAATGTATTTTTGTAAAATAATTTTATTTATGGGAGGGGTTGAAATACCGCTTCAGTTGTAAATTTCTTTATTTTCACGTGACCAGTTTCGGACTGTTACAAACCTGTCTTCAGGTGTCATAGCTGTGCTGTGTTCCCCGAGCGCCGCATGTACCGGGTGCGGTGTGCTGCCTATGAATGCAGAACAGGGAGACTCCCTGTTACATGTGTTCATTATGCAGATGTTTGCTTGTTTGAAGTCATTTAGTGTCTGTGTAAACCATGTTGGTTGTCCTTTCAGCATTATAATTTTGTAATAATATATAATAAATAATAATAATAAATATATAATATAATAATAATTAAATTATTTATAATTGCCTAGTCAGTCTCACAACATCCATTCTAGCTACATGTCCAAAGAACAACATTCTTTTGTGCACGGTATTTTTATTTTCTCTACATATACATAGATATTTTTATTGGTTGTGGCGTGTTACATACTATTTCTGTTGTCCTTGGGCCAAATATGCTTCTAACTAGTCTTCTATCTATTTTCCTGATTTTTTTCTTCTATGCCACATTTCCACACTAGTTTTAGTGTTTCAGCACCATACAGAACCTCAGGACTCGCTATTGTATTATAATGTGTAATTTTGGTCCCGTATTAATGCCTTCATCTTATACAGAGTTTGTCTGTAAAAGAATGAGACTGGCTGCTGAGCAGCAGTCCAGTCACCAGCAGCACACTCCCCCAGTGTGTGGTTTTTGTGCGTGTGTGTGGTGGTGGGGATTGACTAAGCTAAGCAATGCACTGCATGACAATATGTGTCAATCAAAGTAACAAATCTTTTTACTAGACCCAGTGACATTAATTTATGGTTTGACCGTAATGTAATGGTCATCTTATTTGCTCTTATCTCTACACTGTCCTTTCCAAGTTGGTTATTCTTAGCCACTCACATAAATATTTGAATGAGCTGACTTTCTCGATATATATATATATATATATATATATATATATATATATATATATATATATATATATATATATATATATATATATATATATATATATATATATATATATATATTTATTTATTTTTGCGAGTAATTTCTGCGGACAATTTTTAATATTCGTTTTAAATTCTGTCTTTGGGAAAGAAATTAGTAAACTAATTTTTCCTGCTTGCACAGTTAGGATTTCTATTTGGATTTTAGCATTTTCTGCTGTGTCTGTTGCCAAGGCAATGTCATCTGCAAATTCCATGCTGTTCACATAGTTGTTATCTTTGTGGTTTCCCAGTTTGATGCCTTTTGTGTCAGTTTTTCTCTACACTCTAATCACTTTCTCCAAAGCATAGATGATAGTCCATCCTCGTGCCTGATTCCTGTTTTTACCTCAAAGTTTTAGGAGAATTCTCCACACAACCTGACTTCGTATTTGTCCATGATCTTGGTTGAGGTTTGTAGTTTGTTGATCAAAGCCGAATTCTTTCACCACATTGATGAGGAATCTTCTGTCAGTGGAATCATACACTTTCTTGATATGTACAAATGCAAGAGAGACTAGTTGCATAATATATTCTCCATGGTCACCTGTTTTATAAAGTCAATGGACTGGCTGGTAAGATCTGGATAGGCATGGTTCTTTTCATGCTAACAGACTTCTTCCTTGCATTGTCTTCAATGCTAGAGGCTGGAAGAGAGCTGTTTGTATGTATTGACCAACACTATTTCTTCTTTCAACACCATTCTACTTAAGCTTCTTTATACATTGAGTTAAGTCGTACCATCACTATTTAAATACAGATATCTTCTGTAATGAGATTACATTTTGACAAGTGCAACTGACTGAGAATGTATGACAGAATGACAGTTTTAAAACTTCATTTGTTCTTCTTCTGCAGTGCCACTATTATTCTTGTTATTGTGAGTGCTGTTCTTCCATGGTTGGAACACATCTCCAAGGCACAACATCTTAGAACAAGCAGGTGGACATGCTAAACTCATTGACTCATCTTGCAGATTCACAGCACCTGTGTACCTTGCATTACCTGCACATAATAATAAATCATTTTCCCAACAATATGCTGTCTGAAACTTAACTACTAACAAAAATGTTTCTTAAATGTCACAGTTCTCTTTCATTATTGAAAAGAACAGAGTGTGACCCCATTTTCCCTAAAATGATGTGTTATATCTCAGTATCTATCTACTGCATGGCCAACTGTTCATTTTATTGAGCCATAGTTCCTCTGCGTGTTCCTCATTGAGGTATGCCACTATTGCTACTTTATCTATTTTACTGGATGTGTAAATAGTATTTTAATTGCGCTTTGTACTTTGATAGTCATTGTTGCTACAACTGTCTTGTGGTCACAGATAGCAGTTTCAATGCAGACATGCTCAAAGAGATCACGTCCATTTGTTGCCGTTAGATCGCGTGTATTTCCATCACAAGTAGTGTTCTAGGTAGTTTTTAGAGCAGGCATTTAGGATGTCTTGCCATGCCCACAATTAATAAAACCGTAATTTATCCCATTTGATTGTGGGATGATTATCTTCCGGTAATTACAATATGATAGGGAACAGAGGTTTTCTTTTCAAGTTTTCGGCTACATATGGCAGGGTTCAATTACAATTTTATGCCCACACCTGATACTGAATCTTGCCCAAAGAATCTTGCATGTAGATTTAATTTGTATCTCAGTGGATTTGAGTTTCTTTTCTACTGCAACAAATATTCCATTTCCTAGTAGCCCATCCTTTTGATACATACTTAAAATTTTTGCAAAATCCTCACTGCATCAACTTTGGGTTTTTAACTAACTTTCTGAGCCTAGTATTACGTGAGCTTTGCTGCTTTTTAGGAGTGCTTCAAACTCCGGCACTTCGTTGTGAGTGCTTTGGCAGTTATCCACGAGGATTTTAACACTCTCGCCTATGTGTGGCATTTTTTGGATCTTACACTGATACTTCTGGGTCTGCTGGAACTATTATCTGGACTGGATGGAGAATCGCGTAATCTAAAAATCCCTTGTATGCGTACCACAGTCAGCTGAAGTGTATGTTGACAGTGAGGAAGATAACTTGTTAGGCTGACGAGGACAAGATGAAGTGAATGGGGCAAAAAATGTTAAATATCTGGAGGAATGTGGCTAGGGTGTCCTCACCCTCAATCCAGATATCATGCAGAATGTCATCAATGAATCTGAACCAGGTGAGGAGTTTGGGATTTGGAGAGGTTTCTCTAGATGGCCCATGAACAGGATAACATAGGATGCTGTCATGTGAGGTCCATTGAGAATATATTTGGGCTTGGTGACCAGGAAGGAGGTTGTAGTTCTGGAGTCAGTCGGGCATCAGGAAAGGTAGTGTTTAATAGCATGTGCCCATAGCCTTCGGGTGTTAAGTGTAGAGGGAGCATCAACAATGATGAGGAGGGTGCCCTGCCCTCTATTTTAACAACCCATTCATTGTCTGTTCACACAAATGAGAGAAGCTGGGAGAGTTCTTGGAATATCTAAATATCACCCACAACAAAAAGCACACAGTTCTAAAAACACTGGTTGATCAAGCAGTCTTTGATGCCAAAAACTTGCCATGAACACTGAACCACTTACAAATAGATTTCCATGAGAATAACTACAACTACCAACAGTATATCCAGCAATTTGAGTAGGTGTCCACAAGCAGAACATCACTGAGGAGAAGAGAAAAAAGCTTGCATTTTTGCCATTCTGTGGTTCAGTGATGAGGAAAAATTTGCTGGCTCTTGAATAGATATAACAAGTCAGTCTTGAGGGATCCAACTAATATATGTCAACTCGCAAGACCTGCAATAGATAATGTGGGCCTCAGAACTCCTGATGTGGCCACTATCATGTCATACCTGACTGAACAATGCTGGATTGAAGGAAAGCGGTGCCTGTGACTACACTATCCACAGAAATCAAAAACTGCATTTGAAAATCCCTGTCTCATCAAAAGGGCTGTGATAGGATGATAAAATAAGCTAAAGATTAGAATACCTAATGTCTAATAACACTCTCCACAGACTTCATGGCTTGCAACATAATACAGTGTGAAACCTGGACAATATGAAGTTAAAGCCGATGCTGTAGACACTGCCTTATATAGTAACAGACTGAGCACCAGAGACATAAAAGCCTCTACTATAGCTATATAAAGGCAAGGCCAGCAACCACATAACAAACCATTTTTTACCTCTTGACAATGGCTCAGGAACACTTGGTGGAATGCTCATGGATGCATCACTAATTTTGATAATTTTATGTATGGTCATGTTTAGGGTTAACAACTCTGGATACTAATGAGCAGTTTTTGCTTTGTTTTGAAATTGTTTTCCATGAATATGAAAATGAATAATGCAAAGTAAAAACATGCTGGTATTTCATTGTTTAGATAATATAACTTTTCAATTTATATATAAAATAAAAACTATTCAAAGAAAGCTAAAACTTTACATGATGGACTCTAATGAGGTACTGACTAAAACATGCGGGTGAGTGTTGAATCCTAATACTAGTCAAGCAAAATCAAATATAAAATTGTTAGTTGTAGTAAATGTAGAAATATAAATTTTAAGTGGTACTAATACCAGTTTGTAACAGAAATAAAGTTTGTTTTTACAATGAAAGAAAAACTAAACAACTTGTACTGTCATAAATATTGCAAAATTGTTGTGAAGTAGTGAACTTATTAGTGATGAACATTGTAACAATACTAGGTGGTTATCTTCAATATGTAGCTATTCACATAGATCCAGTGTGGGCTGCAAAACTTGCTAGAAATGCTGATGCATTAATGCGGATCTGATTGACAGGGGAAAAGAATTTATTCCAGTTTTGATTGCCAGGTGCATTGTCAGGTCCTGTGAATACAAGAAAGATGTGTAGAAATGTTTCCATATGTAATGGATTAGAAATCGGATGCGGGCAGAAAAGGCCAAACAAGTGATAAAGACATACTGTTGGTTTTATTATTAACTGCTGCTTACACAATTTTGTTCAGTATGAGCACCAGAGACGTCAACAAGATGCTGCATCCAAAAATAATGTGAGCAACAGTTGCTTGAAGCAGTTCTGATGGAATCTGAGCAAATGTTCCTGCTTACTAATCTTCAGATCAGGCAGGGACCAAACATGTCCCTGGTAAAATTGTTCTTTTATGTACCACCAGAGCCAAAAGTCACATGGATTCGGATTAGGTGACCTTGCAGACCATACACATTTAAGCAGATCTTTCACTGGGCATGTAACATGAGGTGTTGCCGTATCTTGCATGAAAACGGTCGTTTCCATACAGTTGTGCTCTTCCAAAGCAGGAACCACATGTACAAGGTCTTCTTGATTAACGTGCAGCCATCACGGTACACCTGACAGGCCCTCTGGTTGTATTCTCTTGAAAGAAGAACAGACTGAGAATAAACGTGCTTGTGAAGCTGCACCACAGTCCATACAGTGAGTGCAATAGCTCTGTGTGTAAACACATTTAACAGTACCCCAAATTTGGCAGTTCTGGGTATTCACTGCACTCTTTAGTATAAAATTCACTCCCTAGAACACTGCCTGGCCTCATGTCAACTTTGATCCATCCCAGAAACCAAAGAGCAAATTCAGAGTGTTGCCACTGATCGTGAAGTTTCAGTTGCTGCACCATCTGGATGTTGCATGGGCTCCAGTATAAAATAGACCACAAAACTTCCCTTATTGTTGACCATAGGATTGACAATTCCTGTAACAACGCAAGACAACTAATACTACCCAGGGTATGTGCTGTATAATCACTTACAGCAACAGCACCTCATCACACAGGGATTGGCTACATTCCTCTTCCAGGTGCAACACCAAGCTAACCAATTATTTTTAATTTCATTATCATCATCTTTAAACCCCCCCATGAACCATGGACCTTGCCGTTGGTGGGGAGGCTTGCGTGCCTCAACGATACAGATAGCCGTACCGTAGGTGCAGCCACAGAGGGGTATCTGTTGGGAGGCCAGACAAACGTGTGGTTCCTGAAGAGGGGCAGCAGCCTTTTCAGTAGTTGCAGGGGCAACAGTCTGGATGATTGACTGATCTGGCCTTGTAACACTAACCAAAACGGCCTTGCCGTGCTGGTACTGCTAACAGTTGAAAGCAAGGGGTAACTACAGCCGTAATTTTTCCCAAGGGCATGCAGCTTTACTGTATGGTTAATGAAGAAGCTTGCACAGGACAGAGTAGCATGGAGAATTGCATCAAACCAGTCTCAGGACTAAAGACCACAACAACAACAACAACATCTTTAAACCATTTAACACCACCATCTCTCTCCTCAAACCCTTCAATGGGGGATACTCTCTCAATTCACAACTCTAATTGCAGCTGTTCACATAAAACAAGTTCCACTGAAAGCACATGGTCTCTAGTCAATAGCCTTACTGTTCACTCATGTATGGCTTGTCAAATGTCATACTATCTTACAAACAGTGCACAGTGCCAGATTTACACCTGGTGGCCAAATTGTGAACTTTTTCCAATGTAAATCAATTTTGCATTAACACATTGATATATCTATCAAGTTTCTGTGGAGACTGATTTAACAAACTGGTTGACTTCGGCTTGCACATATGTTAAATAAATCAAAGTTAAAAGATATTAGTGTCAAGTTATTTGCAAAAGTCTTGGCCCGCACACATATTGTATGCAAATCTATTCAGATACCTTTTTTTGCAGTTGTTTTATGTTCTCTCTCTCAGATCATGAATACACAGCACTGCAATGCATTGACATTGAAATGTTTGGTTTTATTATATTTGAGGAGCATGTTAAAAGTACACGAAAATTTCATTCATTAATGCTTGTACCTCATTCCCCAGTAAGCTGCAAGCAGATTTCAAATTGTCTTGAATTCTCTGGATATTGATACTGATGCTGAAGTCTCAATTGACCCACAAACTGAGGAATCATATACCAACAGAAAAATTACAGCGTAACATAGGCAGTCTACATATAGATTTGTGCCACAACCTTATGGAAAGATTCAATACAGCACTATTTAATGACAGAGAGAACGTCAAAACACATGAGGCTCATCACAAAACTGTTATCATGAGTTCCTAGAAAATCACCCACACCACACGAGTACCGTGGCTGGCCTTGGTCATGGTAGTGGCTAATGATGCACTCTGCAATCAATAGGCCACGCCTCAATTGTTTGATATCTATTACTGTAGATGAAAAAGAAAAAAAAAAGTGTATTGGGTATATCATACATTACAATCCCATTCTACGAATGGCATTTTTGTCACCCTTTTATGAACTTCATGAAAATTTCTCAATTTTGTTGGAATGTCTGAAAAGTTTATCAAAACTTTTGCAGAAAATTGGACAGGGATAGGAGATGAAGAGTACTAGTTGAAGTAAGCATCATTAAAGAGAATCTTTGTCAAGAGTTATTGTCAGCACATTATGCAATATCCATAATTTCATAGAAGAGAGCGAGTAGCGCAGTAGCATTATCACCAGTAATCCCTTCAACAGTTGATTGCCTTACCTAGAAGACTGACTGCAAGGGGCTGCATATTTCTCATAGCTTCCTACTGGCCAGGAAGATGGGAGTAATTTCAAGGTAATGTTGCATGCAGTATCTGCATGATTGTGAAGATTTATGAATATACAGTGTGAAGCATACATCGGAAGATGATATGGTCAGAAAATTTAGACTACAATTGAGCTGCTTTACAACACTTTTATCATCTTTCACTATCATTTTGTAAACTATCTGTGGTGCTGTGATTTTTCTTGGTGTATACTTCAGATGAGGAGTGCCACAAACCAGGTCTCTCCCAGATTTTTAGTATATATTTCTCTTTATCAGCATCCATGTCAACAAACAAATGATTTGTATAGAAATTCAGCACAGTTGGAAGCATGTCTATGGCTCACTACACACTGCCTGTCTAAAATGACTGGCTGAACCTAAATAGCCACAACTTTGGTCTTCGCCGTCTCAGTGTATCATTGCCCTAAATGGTAACCCATTGTGCCAAAAGCAAAGTTAGTAAGTTTGTCCACAATACTTCTGCATGTGTCCTGTAACTTTCTTTAATGCTTCATTCATACACAAATATCATCCACTGCAATGACTAACACTAATTAATTAATTTGTCTACATATGCAGCCCACATGGTGTCATACTGTGTGTGGTAGAGGATGCACACTGTGTCCGTATCATTTTGTCCCTTTTTGTTCCATTAACATATGGTGGTGTGGGAAGAAAAATTGTCAGTATTCTTTATGAACATGAAATTCTCAAATTTGTCATACCATTGTGCAAGATTTATAGTTGGATAAAATAATTAAATTACTGTTCATTATTATGCAAGCAAGAACATACTGTAATGTATTTCCAAATATTAATGTATGTTTCTGACACTGACAGAACATGAAAGACCTCATGGGAGCGATTAGTAGCTGTGCAAAGAACTAGGAACTGTATTAAAATGCACAAATAAGTACCGAGGGAACATTATAAAAAGATGGCAATGGCAAAGGCAAAATTTTCCTGCCTTAATATGTTACTCAATGAAGCAATGCAACTGAACTCAAGACACTCCTCTGGTAAAATACTAGATAGGCACAATACTGTTATATTTCTTGCAAGATGATTTATTCTCATTAAACCTCAGAAAAGGGCTGTAAGTAACCAGTGAGAAAGCAACTGTCAGATGAGGTGTTCCGTAGTAACAGTTCAAGTAATTGTACACAATGCTGATCTGAATGTAACCACAAAAGTTCAAGATTTTTTCCATAATGACAAAAATAATTTTGTGGCACACAATGTACTGCCAAAATTGATAATCTCTACTTTTATGATACACTTTCATGGGCTGTGCCAACTGAGAACCAATCTATCATCTTCCATCCTAACTTAGACCTTGATTTAGTTTCAGATCAGTCTCTGAACAAATCCTAGTTTGAAAACAAAAGAGAGGAAGAAAATGCTTTGGTAGTTGGAAAAAGGACAATCTCAATGCCTAAATTTGAACTGACATTATTAGGTAGAACTGTACATTTAAAAATGTGCTGAAGGAACACATGAATAACATTTATCATATATATACTTACATTCATTCAATGAATTTATTACAGTATAAATAACATTCCTAATTAAAATTTTACAACAAAACCACCATTTCCTGAATTTATTTATATTCTTATTCTCTTCTGATCAAACTTTTTCTTACATTACTTACACAACCAAGAAGAACTCAGGAGCTGCCATACAGTTATTTACATTACATTCTGGTACATACACACACTGCCTAATTATCTACACCCATAATTGCGTAACATCAGCATCTCCAAATCACTCCCATATTTGTTACTCAATGCAAATGGATTATGTATCTTAACCCTTTTCAACTATGATTACTGATTTACAATGATACCTTCTACAAAGAGCGGGTACACCAAATGACAAGTTTGTTACAAGTAAAATAACAAAAATGCAATCACGAATGCACATCATCATTAAAACATGTAGTCCATCAGTCTTACAAAGGAAAAAAGTGAGTCAAAGACAAAAACAAATGAATACAAAAATGACATTCACACTAAATATTAATTAATACAAAATATAGCACTTAATCATATAATAGCAGTTAAAGGAAGTCCTATTGGAATGAAATCTTGCCCTTTTTATTTTATTTTCCCTTTTTTTTAAAAAAAAAAAAAAAAAGAGGACATGGGCATTTCCATTGCAAATAAATACTTACCCTAATTTCGGTTTATCTGGTGGATAACACCGCATGAAGTGCAGTGACAATTCTCAGTCTAAGATTAAAAAGAGTATAACTTAAGAACATTTGTTTATTTACTACGCTGGTCACTTGTTGATCACACTCAAAACCCTACCACACTGAAATATTACAACATTTCTAAATGTAATAATGCTAATAATATTCAACAATACACACACACACAAGTCCAAAAATTATCACAGTGACAGTGTATACAAGAATAGCACAAACAAAACACAATGTGATCAAGATTTCTTAGTCCATATTTTGCCTAAATCTTAACAAATGCAACATACTCTTTCTTTATCACTGATCTACCGAGTTTTAGCTATAAACAATATGCTAATAAATGCAAAAGCACATAAATGACTAAAATGATTTTTGGTACATTGAGGGGACCAAAATGGCATAACACTGTAAATTGACTAAGCCAGCACAATCACATAAATGGCAGTCACCAATGTTTTCAGTTCACACAGGTAGTTTCCACAGCAAAAGAATTGGTAATAGTGAACCAATATGTCATACTACGCCAACTAATGAGGATTTTGGGGGATCGCTGACAGCTGTAGGCTGAGCATGATCAACAAGGTTGGAATGGGTTCCCGTTGGAAGTCCGTCTGGCTGGGCAGCATTACTACGCATCTCCTCTGCCGTTGCCCTGAAAAAATTTTCAGAGGGCATTTGAGATCCTTTTCACAACTGCACTGAAAATACTTCAGAACATTTTATATTTTCAAAGTAAAAACCCTTCAAAAAGAAGCACTATGTCGCTGATAATACAGAGATCAGCATACTGCTAAAAATGACTGATCCAAGCAACTGACTCAACAGTTTACCCGAGTAGAGCTGATTAATGTTTTAATACATATTTTTTCCAAGGCAGTAAATCAGAAATTACCCTTATATTCTACTGCAAGCAGAAAGTGCACTCACTTAGCTGTAGCCATGCATTGTGACAAAAATTGCAATCAACCAAAAATATAACATTCTATAACTGATTGATTCAATTTAACTGAAATGAAAAAATGTACAGTAAAGCAAAGAGAAGAACAGTATTAGGAATAGGTTTATCATTTACAAGTTCAGTTGTCAGTGATACACACATGCAAAGGACTTCCTCACAGTCAAACAATATTTCTCTTGCTAGCTATGTAAAGAGATTCTAAGATGTTGAAGTATCCGCATTAATCAAGGGAGTGCACCATTTTGATGTGCTGGTAAAATAGTGCATTAGTTACTTACAGACAATTTGAAATTTGGCAACATTTGTTTCAGAAAGTATACAGCAAGGAAAGTACAAAGTGAAGTATTGCCTGTTTGTTTCTATTTTGGAATCTTCCGCTGACATCTGTTTAACGATTTTCCTTATGTTCCAATAATGTGAGTGGCTGGTGTAGTCAAAGATTCACCCAGCAGTAGAGGGTGAAGCTTTACTGATGCCACCCACTTGTGCTGCTGAAACATCAGGAAACTTGTTTAATGTCAGCTGAAAATCCTGAGACAGAAGCAAACAAGGCTGTGAAAACCCGAACAATTTTGCACAACGTGGTACATGAAAACAAATCAGTCCAATCATCTGCAGACACAAGATTTAATTTTAGTGACCGAACTGTCAGGCCCCATCTCACATCTTTGATTTGCTAGGACCTCTCTTCTTCTGCTATTTAAACCACACATATACTCTACTGCTAATCTTTCACTAACTCTACTGAGAAAAAGGATACAATAGAGATCGGTTTATTCCTGTTTAAGATTAAAATCATGGTATGAAACATAATTGTTATCTGTAAAGAAGTTTCATTCCAGTGTTCACACTCCTGCAGTATGAAAGACTCATTTGAGAAACATTTCAAAAAATTCAATGGAGGGTAGCTTTGTCATAAGATTCCTCCCTGGGATCACTGCATATGGGTGGGAAATGTGACTCAGGTTAGAGTACACTGAAGCCGTAAGAATAACCATAAATACATAGTCATACTATAATGGGGAAAGACAATACTGACTAAAAGCAGTAAGGACAAGATCAAGTGTGTGTGTCTCCCACATAGTTTTGATTTTTCAAGATGTTTCGTCGGTCATCAACTCCTTCTGTAGAAAGCTTTCCTTGCAAGCAGAAAAGCTTCCCAAGACAAACTTGCTAATAGAGAGGTTACTAACAGCATGGGAAATGAAACCGCTTCAGTCACAATGAGTCTTTTAGACTTACCACTTAAAAACAATTGAAGTTTCCTAGTAATAAGAAATATAGATTTATTTGGGTTTCAGATGTCACACATGTGGTTGCTGGATATAATTTTGGTACTTCTGAACATTAACAGTATTGCTCCATGCGCTAGCAAAGAATTTTAGGTTTTGTATGTCCACCTAATGTCACCTCACATTTTTGCAATTTTTCTACCTACAAGTCATCTTCCAAACAAATGTGCACTAAAAATCATTCTGTAAACCACAACAAGAATTGTCTATGAAGGGTATGTGCATCTCCCTTCATTCATGGTATTGTATCAATGTTGCTGATTACATAAGAAATGAGCTTGTCTCCACACTGCCATGAATGGGACAAACACTGCTTTTCATATGACAAGCAGATCAGTACAGCGTTTGTCAACAAACTGGCACACTTGAGGCACCTGTAAGCTTTCAAAACAAGTTTCTTCAAGTATTATAGGAAAATATGGTGCAGTTAAGGCCAGATATTGACATTTTTCTTGAGTGGCTGCCCTTTATTGTCTTTCTACTAGACTAGGACAAATAATGTACACACGGTAATGGAGGAATACCACATATCTTAAACAGAGGTTTGCAAGAGTCTCTAGGTTTGCATCCAAGCAGCCCTTTTTTTTGTAGTTTGAAAGTGCTATAAGCCATTTTAGAGTTTCTCCAGAAAGTGACTCCACATTTAGGACAAAAATGGAAGTAGCCATGATATGCATTCATTACTGTTTTCTGACTACAGCATATTTTAGCGAGAAAAGAAGATAACATGTCTTGCTCAGGTATTCAATGTGCTTATTCCACTTTACATTACTGTGCAGCTTAAGTCCAAGGAATTTGGTTTCAATACTGTTACTAAGTAGTTCATCGTTGATAGAGGCCAATGGGATAAACATGTCCTTGTTTGGAGCATTGTGGACTTTTTTTGTTTTTGTTTTTTTTTGTTTGTTTTTGTTTTTTTTGTTTGTTTTTGTTTTTAGCTGATTATTCTGTGCCCAGCTGCCAAGTAATTTGTTTATGGGCTGACAAGTGTTCAGATACAGTGTTTAGATGGATATTTGTGTGCTTGATGCACACTGCCTGATTATGATTGCTCAGGAAGGAACTGATCCCATTTTGGACAGACCTCAAATAACATTTTTCAAGCTCTGACAGCAGAATCTTATGGTCCACCATGTCAAAAGCTTTTGACATGTCAATGAATACCTTTATTGAGTCCTGTTTCTTTTCTATTAGGCTTAATATGGAATTTATGCTCTCATAAATAGCAGTTGTCATTGACTTCTTATTTCTGAAACCATGTTTTTCATTGCATAGGATATTTTTTTTTATTTATAAATTTCATAAGTTTGTCATGCATAACATTTTCTAATACTTCTGAAATGCAGGAAGAAATTGTGATGAGTCTGTAGTTATTTATATTATCTTTTCCACCTTTTTATGTACTGGAATGACTTTTCAATACAGCAGGGAAAGTGACTGCCTGAAGTGAAGTAAGCAGTCACGTAAATGTGTAAGTATTTCAATTAGACTTGATGCACTCCTCTCTATGAGACTGTTACAGGGACACCATCAGTGCCTGAAAAGGTGGAATTTTTTGGTTCTTTTATTGCATTAACTACTACATCTTGTCAGATAGAACTTATGTACATTGATCCTCTACAAGCACTTATTTTGTATTCATTGGCTTGGGTGCTCTTATGCAAGTTTGACAGTATCATATTATCAGCAACACCTGTTAAAAAAAACTGTTAAAAGTGTTTGCTATTTTTAAGGGGTTTATCACTCTTATACTTTTTGTGACAGTGTTATATTTTTGCAGGATGGCCTGTGTTCAACAGATTCTTTTTTATAACACAACAACAGCCTTCTGTTTATTAGCTGAATTGTAAATGTATTTGTCATTATGCATTTTTTTGCTCCTCTCACTACTTTTCTTAGAATTCTTGAGTACTTTTTATGGTATTTGTGTATTTCAAATGAGGAATTTTTGGTTTGCGCATATTACAAAGTAGTCTTATCTTACAGCATGGAACCCTTATTCCCCTCGTGATCCAGCTTTTTGCTCTAGAATTCACCCTTACGGTTACAATTCTCAGTGGGAAGGCAATTTGAAAGAAATGGGTTAATGTATCTATGAAAGAGTTGAATTTTTCTTTGATACCATTAATTTTGTAAACTTGTGACCATTTTTCTTTCTGTAATAAGCTGTTGCAGTTTACATTATCCTTATTATACCTTCTACTTGTAGTTCTTTAAGACATGTTAATAATAATGCCTTTCATTTTTAAGCTTAATATTTTAGCAAGATGGTCACTAAAACCTGTACTGAAATTTTTTAGTGAAGTATTGTGTAAACTTTTCTTGAGCAGAAATTGATCTAAAGCTGTTTCGCAAGCTACTGTTACTCCTGTAGCAGCTTTTACTTCAGCCAGTAAATTATAGGATGTTGCACGGTTCAAAAGGGCCTCTGTTTTCTACTATATGTGAAGTTGCCTCAGATTATCAACTCTCAATCCATTTTGTTTACTTTATTTAGCAATAACTCCATTTCATTTAGGAAAACTTCAAAGTTTCGAGATGGTGATCAGTAAACTGTAGCAAAAAAACTACGTTGAAAATAATATTTCAAGAGCCAGTGACAGGATATTTTTAGTTGGAAACCTCAGATCTCCAATGGATCGAGCTGTGATGCAAAAAACACAAACATTTACGATACATTAAGTTTTCTGAACACCATCCAATAGATTTCAATATACTTTTTGGCATTCTCCAAAATACATGTACCACTTCACTAAAAATCTATCCATACTTTGAAATGGTAGTACAATTCATAATGCAACCAGCTTCTTGTTTATTTCTTCTCAGAGAGCTTCTTTTTATCCATCTCTACAGGCAAAAATCTAACGAGGTGAGGTCTAATAACAGTGGAGGCCAATAAAGAGAATTGAAGCAGCCAGTTTGGTAGTCAGTGGTGTTACATTTAGATTGTGTGTTACCTGAGAGATGTAAACTGCAGGAACTTGGTTATGTTTAAAGAGCATGCTTAGTCCTGTAGGCAAAGGAATGCAAGCTTTCAAGGCTGCTGTTAAAATCCTTGGCGATTTCTGTTTTATGGGCTCTGGTCCAGGGCATGTTTCTATGCTGAACTCTTTCCACACTAGAGGCTCTTCATTTAGCATAGATGATTTAAGAAGGCAAAAGATATATTTAATCTGTTTTTGCTCATACTACAGTACACCACACATTTACAGAGAAGATATGCTGAAACTGCCTCCAGAATGGTATTCATATCTTTGTCACACAACAGGTGTTAGATGGGAGAGCTGCTGACGCCATCCCAGACAAAAGTTACATTACTATACCACAAATTGCAAGTTGGTATTGCAGAATAATAACTGTTGAAAAGTGAGGAGATTACTTATAAGAACAAAACATACTACAGAATTTTGTGAGTAGCAAAGTTCAACAGGCAGTGTGTTTTCCATATTTTCATTCGATAATTCTTTCTTTCCAATGTTCTTTATTCAGCCAATGTTAGATGTGGACTAGTATGGTACTTTTCCAATTCTGCAGAGAACCAACCACACCTGAATATAAGCTACTATTATTACAATTGAATCACTACTCACCAGCTCATTTTAAAGCAACTGCCATCTCCCCATGAGGAGAAATCCATGTACCCCTTCTGTCTGAATCTAGTGTAATTGCATGGTTAAATGTTACATCATTTTTCAAAGTGCATGCACAATGTGCGTCTGGGGTGGGACGTGGCAACCAGCCCCGACTATCTTTGTGAATATAGAAGACAGCCCAAAACCATGTCCAGGCTGGCTGCCGCCTCAGACCCAGTGTTAATCTGCAAGGTGAATTTGATCTGAGGCCTACATGCCTTCCTGTGTGTTTTCGTTCAATAAAGTACCTCTGAATTATACGTCTGGGTTGAGTCTTCAAGAAACAGCTTATACAACTGAATCATAATGAATAATACACTGACTTAGCAAGTTACAAAGTTTGTCCGGAAAATACGTATAAAAGTTGAATAATGTCTTTATGTTACAAGTTGCAGTCACCGCCAGGTGGGACTACTGCTGTAATCAAACCCATCAATGCTCAGTTCTAGTCAGAGCACTCTGCGTGAAGGTGGGAGTATGCGGCAGCTTGTTGACCGTTACCCTTTTTCACCTGCCGTCGGCATGGAGCTATCTCTGATTGAGGAACAGCGTGTCAACATCAAGTTTCTTGCAAAGCTAGGCAAGAATGGCCGTGAGATTTTTGAGTGTTTGAAACAGGTTTACGGAGACAATTCTCTGAAGGAACCAACCGTGAAAAAGTGGTTAAAAAGGTTCCGGGATGGCCGAGAAGAAGTGAACGATGACCCTTGCACAGGACGCCCATCGACATTGAGTTCTGATGCAAATGTTGAACGAATTCAGGCTTGTGTTCTTACAGACCATAGATTGACAGTCAGAATGATTGCTGACGAGCTGTCAATCCCCAAAACAATCATTCACGAAATCCTGACACAAAAACTTGAAATGAAGAAATTGTGTGCGAAAATCATACCGAAGCTCTTGACGTCAGAACAGAAGCAAAGAGGGTTGAGTGCTGTGAGGATTGGTTGGAAGCAGAGGAACAAGGGGACTTTCTCAACCGAGTCATCACTGGAGACGAGTCCTGGTTTTATGAATTTGATGTGGAGCTCAAATCTCAAAGCAAGGAATGGAAAACAGTAGGAGAACTGAGAACAAAAAGGTCGCGAAAATCAAGGTCCAATGTGAAAACAATACTGATTGTTTTCTTTGATTCTAGGGGCATTGTTCACAAACAATTTTTCCCTCCCGGCCAGAGAGTGAACAGAAATTTTTACGTTGAAGTTCTGACACGTCTCAGAGCTCGTGTGGCCCCGAGTTCGACCGGAGTTGGCAAAAGGGGGCAGGTCGATCCCTCATCACGACAATCCGCCCACTCACACGTCGGTCATTGTGCGCGAGTTTTTGGCCTGAAGCACAATCACCGTGACAGACCACCCGCCTTATTCCCCCGACTTAGCCCCGTGTGACTTCTTCATGTTCCCGAAATGCACTACTGAAGACTTTCAGCAATATTATCAACAGTGGAAATGGTGTTGGCAGAAGTGTATCACTTCTCAGGGCGAGTACTTTGAAGGAGACCATATTGTAATACCTGAATAAAGGACAAACCTCATACATAATGTGAAACTCTCTTTAAAATGACAGATGTTATTTGTTGTAAATTATCCATTAGTTTAAAATTGGTGTCCATTATTACAATACTGGAAGGAAAAATTACTTTCATTACTCTCCATTAAATTTATCTATGGCTCAGAAAGGGGCTAATAATGGTACAAGCAAAACCTCTGATCACTTATCTACTAATATTGTTTGACCAATTGTTCAGTATTCTACATCAATCTCTGACACTAATCACATGAGATTTAGAGAAGACAAATACTTTGTTCATAATGGTCTGTTTGTCATGGAGGGAGATTAGATGGCAAAAATCATTATTTGTTGTTTCAGTCACTTATTTTAAACATCACTGTATGTTTCAGCGGTCATGTCATCAGGTGATTCTGATGTTTTCATACCTTGTGTTACCTACTTGGCAGACAGCCATGTAGTAACAAAGTTGTTTGTCATTTTGCTTTGATGAATGAACATTTGCATTAATTTACAGCACTAAAAGGGGTTATACACTTTTCTGCATCCATGCAGAAGCTGTACTTACTGCATGTCTGGATGAATACACTTGTTGTATGCTGCTATAGTGCACCACACATTTGTCAGTACACATTTCAAATAAAAATATTTTTCAAGTTTTAACAATAAATGGCAATCTTTTAACTTAGTTCATTTACTAAGAATGAGAGTACCATGAAGCTTATCAGCAAGCTACTGACAAACACTACAGAAAATGTGTTGTGCATCATGGAAAGATTTATTGTTAAAATTCTACAATCCTCCCACACACATCTCAAAAAATGACTATGGCAGAAATATTATTGATATTCAATCTCACAGAGGCTACTCAGTTTTTATCCCGCACATCTCACAAATGTAAAAGGAGTGTAGTAAAACAATAAACACCCTCTGCCAAATGCTGTAAGATGACTTATGGCATAGATGTAAATAATATAAAAATGCCTATAATGTGTGTCAAGGATAGATCACTACACATCAAATGGTTGGAATGTTCCTTCTGGGCAATTTTTAACAGAGGAAAGCTTTGTGTCTGATGTACTGCCACACATAATGGCTACACACACTGCTGTATTCACTATGAGTAAATAGTAAATGATTCTTGCAGTCTTTACTATTGCCTTGGGCTATTATCAGAATCCAAAAATTATGTTGACATGGGGAAAACTGTTCTATTGCATTTCTTTGTATGTCCAGCAGAGTTACAATATTTGGCAATACTAGAATCTGAGGGTGTCAAAAGGCAAGTGAAACACTGATGTTCAGTGGAAAAGTTCATTGTGGGCTGCGCTGACTGATAAGCTATTCCAAATCGACAATGTTGTTGTTGTTGTTGTTGTTGTGGTCTTCAGTCCTGAGACTGGTTTGATGCAGCTCTCCATGCTACTCTATCCTGTGCAAGCTTTTTCATCTCCCAGTACCTACTACAACCTACATCCTTCTGAATCTGCTTAGTGTATTCATCTCTTGGTCTCCCCCTACGATTTTTACCCTCCACGCTGCCCTCCAATACTAAATTGGTGATCCCTTGATGCCTCAGAACATGTCCTACCAACCGATCCCTTCTTCTGGTCAAGTTGTGCCACAAACTTCTCTTCTCCCCAATCCTATTCAATACTTCCTCATTAGTTATGTGATCTACCCATCTAATCTTCAGCATTCTTCTGTAGCACCACATTTCGAAAGCTTCTATTCTCTTCTTGTCCAAACTATTTATCGTCCATGTTTCACTTCCATACATGGCTACACTCCATACGAATACTTTCAGAAATGACTTCCTGACACTTAAATCAATACTGGATGTTAACAAATTTCTCTTCTTCAGAAACGCTTTCCTTGCCATTGCCAGCCTACATTTTATATCCTCTCTACTTCTACCATCATCAGTTATTTTGCTCCCCAAATAGCAAAACTCCTTTACTACTTTAAGTGCCTCATTTCCTAATCTAATTCCCTCAGCATCACCCGACTTAATTAGACTACATTCCATTATCCTTGTTTTGCTTTTGTTGATGTTCATCTTATATCCTCCTTTCAAGACACTGTCCATTCCATTCAACTGCTCTTCCAAGTCCTTTGCTGTCTCTGACAGAATTACAATGTCATCGGCGAACCTCAAAGTTTTTATTTCTTCTCCATGAATTTTAATACCTACTCCGAATTTTTCTTTTGTTTCCTTTACTGCTTGCTCAATATACAGATTGAACAACATCGGGGACAGGCTACAACCCTGTCTTACTCCCTTCCCAACCACTGCTTCCCTTTCATGTCCCTCGACTCTTATAACTGCCATCTGGTTTCTGTACAAATTGTAAATAGCCTTTCGCTCCCTGTATTTTACCCCTGCCACCTTTAGAATTTGAAAGAGAGTATTCCAGTCAACATTGTCAAAAGCTTTCTCTAAGTCTACAAATGCTAGAAACGTAGGTTTGCCTTTCCTTAATCTTTCTTCTAAGATAAGTCGTAAGGTCAGTATTGCCTCACGTGTTCCAGTGTTTCTACGGAATCCAAACTGATCTTCCCCGAGGTTGGCTTCTACTAGTTTTTCCATTCGTCTGTAAAGAATTCGTGTTAGTATTTTGCAGCTGTGACTTATTAAGCTGATAGTTCGGTAATTTTCACATCTGTCAACACCTGCTTTCTTTGGGACTGGAATTATTATATTCTTCTTGAAGTCTGAGGGTATTTCGCCTGTTTCATACATCTTGCTCACCAGATGGTAGAGTTTTGTCAGGACTGGCTCTCCCACGGCCGTCAGTAGTTCCAATGGAATATTGTCTACTCCGGGGGCCTTGTTTCGACTCAGGTCTTTCAGTGCTCTGTCAAACTCTTCACGCAGTATCGTATCTCCCATTTCATCTTCATCTACATCCTCTTCCATTTCCATAATATTGTCCTCAAGTACATCGCCCTTGTATAGACCCTCTATATACTCCTTCCACCTTTCTGCTTTCCCTTCTTTGCTTAGAACTGGGTTTCCATCTGAGCTCTTGATATTCATACAAGTCGTTCTCTTATCTCCAAAGGTCTCTTTAATTTTCCTGTAGGCGGTATCTATCTTACCCCTAGTGAGATAGGCCTCTACATCCTTACATTTGTCCTCTAGCCATCCCTGCTTAGCCATTTTGCACTTCCTGTCGATCTCATTTTTAAGACGTTTGTATTCCTTTTTGCCTGTTTCACTTACTGCATTTTTATATTTTCTCCTTTCATCAATTAAATTCAATATTTCTTCTGTTACCCAAGGATTTCTATTAGCCCTCGTCTTTTTACCTACTTGATCCTCTGCTGCCTTCACTACTTCATCCCTCAAAGCTACCCATTCTTCTTCTACTGTATTTCTTTCCCCCATTCCTGTCAATTGCTCCCTTATGCTCTCCCTGAATCTCTGTACAACCTCTGGTTCTTTTAGTTTATCCAGGTCCCATCTCCTTAAATTTCCACCTTTTTGCAGTTTCTTCAGTTTTAATCTACAGGTCATAACCAATAGATTGTGGTCAGAGTCCACATCTGCCCCTGGAAATGTCTTACAATTTAAAACCTGGTTCCTAAATCTACCATTATATAATCTATCTGATACCTTTTAGTATCTCCAGGGTTCTTCCATGTATACAACCTTCTTTCATGATTCTTAAACCAAGTGTTAGTTATGATTATGTTGTGCTCTGTGCAAAATTCTACCAGGCGGCTTCCTCTTTCATTTCTGTCCCCCAATCCATATTCACCTACTATGTTTCCTTCTCTCCCTTTTCCTACACTCGAATTCCAGTCACCCATGACTATTAAATTTTCGTCTCCCTTCACAATCTGAATAATTTCTTTTATTTCATCATACATTTCTTCAATTTCTTCGTCATCTGCAGAACTAGTTGGCATATAAACTTGAACTACTGTAGTAGGTGTGGGCTTCGTATCCATCTTGGCCACAATAATGCGTTCACTATGCTGTTTGTAGTAGCTTACCCGCATTCCTATTTTCCTATTCATTATTAAACCTACTCCTGCATTACCCCTATTTGATTTTGTGTTTATAACCCTGTAGTCACCTGACCAGAAGTCTTGTTCCTCCTGCCACCGAACTTCACTAATTCCCACTATATCTAACTTCAACCTATCCATTTCCCTTTTTAAATTTTCTAACCTACCTGCCCGATTAAGGGATCTGACATTCCACGCTCCGATCCGTAGAACGCCAGTTTTCTTTCTCCTGATAACGACATCCTCTTGAGTAGTCCCCGCCCGGAGATCCGAATGGGGGACTATTTTACCTCCGGAATATTTTACCCAAGAGGACGCCATCATCATGTAATCATACAGTAAAGCTGCATGCCCTCGGGAAAAATTACGGCTGTAGTTTCCCCTTGCTTTCAGCCGTTCGCAGTACCAGCACAGCAAGGCCGTTTTGGTTATTGTTACAAGACCAGATCAGTCAATCATCCAGACTGTTGCCCTTGCAACTACTGAAAAGGCTGCTGCCCCTCTTCAGGAACCACACGTTTGTCTGGCCTCTCAACAGATACCCCTCCGTTGTGGTTGCACCTACGGTACGGCTATCTGTATCGCTGAGGCACACAAGCCTCCCCACCAACGGCAAGGTCCATGGTTCATGGGGGGGATCGACAATGTATCTTTTATAAAATCCATTTCCAGTCGCAAATCATCCTTGACCACTCCAAGAAGGGGAGAAATGTAAGCTAATGCATGGAAAACCACTTTTACCTTAAATTCTTAAGCTTTACGGCTGTCTTTAACAAAATACTGCCCGCATGTAAAAGGAAAGTTTTGCACACTCCCCAAAATCACACTAGTCTTCAATTAAATTGAACTGAGTATCAATTTTTCTCTTAACTCACACTGTTACTCCCTTAACTCCTTATGCATACTATCTAAATTGGAAACTAAGTGTGGCCCTATGGCATGTAACAGTGATGGCAATTTGAAGCTTACAAAATATGTCTCAGAACCATCATTATTCAATTCATATAAAAAAATCCACTTCATTTTAATAACTGATCTGTAAATTAATATTTTACACTATAAATGAAACCAATTTCTAAATTTACTAAAAAATTCTTTTGTTGCATCAGTGCAGCATCTAGAAAGAATAAAATGCAAAAGTGTGCTAAATTCATTACAATAATATTTATTGGTAAGACTACTATGCATTTCACCAACTTTCTAGTACTATCTAACTTTGTAGGATATCAACATGCGGTGTTCAGCTGTAAAGGAAATGCATTACTAGCCATGAGAATACTAAGAAGAATGAAGATATTTTTGCATTTTGATTTCTGATCCAAAATAATGTAACATGCAGGGCACATGCAAAAAAGATTAATGATGTTCATTACAGTGATAAAGAAACTGAGTTATTACGCCTAGGTTGGGCGCCATATGTCAGGATCTTCCATTAGTGTTGTGTTATGGTCAACTTGGGGAGTTGAAGCTGGAGGTGATGCCATTGCCGCCATGTCTTGCCGAGAACCTCTGTCAACGTAATATCATGAATATTAAGTTGATATCCCCAAAAAATCAAAATAGGTCTTCTGGAGTTATTGTGTACATACAAACTTTGTTAAACAGAAGAACTGTGATTATTTCTCAACTTTAAACACAAAAACTGTCTTACATATAAATATTTCCTATTTCATGTGACACGCGATATTTTATAATGTTAAGCTAAAGATGCATGCAAAGAATATTTTAAAAACTAAGAAAAATGTTCACTATATTTCATATTTTCGTGGCTTAGTGGTTAAGTGCAAACTACTGAGCTACAGATATGGGGCTTGATCAATAGTCAGACAGGATTTTTATCTTTCACTTATCAATTTGTTAATGTGAAAAATTCCAAGTTGCACCTTGGTTTGAAGTCCATGTAAACTGGTTGGATAAGTCTGTTCACATCTCTGAGGAAGGCAAGGGTAGATATTACCACTTTTAATAGGACTATGTCTAATGAAGAACTATTGTTTCTCAAAACAGCTTCCATGCTGACTGCTTTATCTTCTATCTCATTTTGCAGCAATCATGATCAACAGTGAAGTCATAATGATGAGCATGATCACTCCATGTTAAGACCATGCACAATGGTACAGGTCTCTACTTGAGATGAGCAAGGTTGAAATCCCCATCCACCAACCCCGATTTAACAAGATGGCAGCAGCATATAAAGACAAATTAGAAACAAGGATAACACAGTGTATGGATCATTGTTTTCTCAAAGGGATAATCCAGCATTTGTCTTTCAGGTAAGGCAAATGAGAGGAAAGGTCATTTCGTAAAGCCAAAGTGAATTTATTTCCCATTCCTTTCCAAATGAACCAGGTCTCTCTCCTCATTGACCAAACAATTAACAATATACAGGGTGTTCAAAAAAGTGACTAATACTCAGAGGCGGTAGTACTGATTGAGGAAAAACGTCCAATCAACATCGGTCCAGAAATGCATACTTTCTGTGATAAACATGTGTTTACAGGTGGTGTTCAACTTGCTGTCCAATCATGACAATACACCCCTCTGCCCTCTGGCATAAGGAATGATGCACCCTTTGAAGTATACCCAGTTGCTGTTTTACCGGCTAGTACCCATTGAAGACAACCCTGTAGTGTCCACACATTGTTGATTGACATGGTGTAGACTAATTCCTTTAAGTGTCCCCCACAACTTTAAGTCTAGGAGATTAAGGTCTGAGGAACGAGCAGGCCTGAACTTTTCAGATAATTGTTTTCACTCCTAAATGAATTACCGTCTACAAGGGCTTTCTATAACTGTATTAATTTTTAACTGTTAAACAAAATTCACCAACTAAGAAGCACCCTTTATTATAAAATCTTAGCATTTGTTACCTCTTATCTTTGGTGCAAATGCCAGCTAATGTAAAATGGAGTGATTAAGACATCATCCCCTGACAATTGAAACCTCATATTGCTTTCTATGCAATTAAAGCACTGCCTGCTTTTACCATTATTGATTCATGTACTAAAGTAATTTTGCTTCCAGACTATGCCACAGGTTGCAGAGAAAAAGCATATGCACAGAATTACTAAAAGGTAAAGCTTGTTTTCACATCACAATAATTTATGTGGCATTGTCCTCCTGGAGGCATTATTATGCCTTTCCTATCCTCTAACCTTTGAACTGATGGACCCAGCGAGTTATGGGGAGATAGGGAGGGGGCTACACTTCAACAATGACCCTGAACCACAGTGCAATTTGACATTTTTCACATTAACAAAGACTGCCACAGATGAAAGAAGTGGTAAGTGACAGAAAAATATCTTAGGGCAACTGATAATTGAATTCCGGACCTTGCAATTTATGATCTGGTTCTCTGGTTGGGTGGATAAGTGTCACACACAAATTGCCTGTCTTATATTAATTTTAAATAAATCTGGTTGATAGTTTTGTAAAGAGACAAAAGGAATTTTAAACATAAGAAATGTTTGTGACCTTATTAAACAAAACCACGACTGTTACAGTGACCGTTGATGACACTTTTAAATTAAGTTAAATGCATTTGAAACAAATAAGACTCTATAGTTGCAAAATGTAGCACAATCCCCATATTATCTGTAGAAACTGTGACTAATTCTGCAAGATGTGTTATGGAAACATTAATTAAGTATGTGTTTACTGTTATTTGTGTATTTTACTTGACATCCATAAAAAGTTAAAGACACAAATTAAATCTGAAACATCAATCTACATCTCTCTCTCTCTCTCTCTCACACACACACACACACACACACACACACACACACACACACACAGCAATCCAATCTCCCCCTCCCTGTCGACACACAAACAAAAGTTGCCACTTGTATGTTGGTGCAATATCAGGTGATTTGTGTCTCCTATTAATTGTGCACACTTTTATACACTGTCTGTTCAAACTTTTTCCATCCTAGTTTTCAGTGAAGAACAAGGCACCAAACCCTTTCCACTTAGAATAGCCTACACTGAATTATGGGAATGCAGACATTCTCTTGTCATTGTAAGTAGCACAGAGCTGTTACAGTAATTTGTGCAGCCTTTTACAATAAGCATGGCAAACAACAGTGAATTTGTTTAAACTACGGGTAGCAATTTCATACTGGAACAAACATTTGTCAGGAACTATTCAGCCCATCAATTGTGTCTTTTTCACTTTTTGTAAAATAGCCCCATGCAATAGGCAATATTTCTGACACGCATGATTTTCACCCTTACTCTGTATAATGGTTCTCTTTCTAAAGATTTTCTTTTAAAGAGTGGGCTCAATGCAAGAAAAAGGCAGTTCACTCGGCAAAAATTTAATTATCTTTTTCATTACTATGGTGTAAAATGCGGTCCAGTTATTCCTACTGATGTACAATATACTTCTCTCTCTATATTAAATTATGCCTAGTGGAGTGAATTTAAGACATTATTTTGGGGTCAGCTTCTCCAAACCATTACAAAAAATATTAATAATATGTCACTGTTAAAAAAGAGAGCAGTACCTATGAAGCTCATCCTCTTTAACACCTTTGGCCTACACAACAGTTGGAACCATGGCCAGTTTGTAACACGCAGCCATGGCACTCCCTACCTCACACAAAATAAAAACATAACAACAAGAATCAAAGTCTTGTGTAAGAAAACATTAAATATATGCCATAACACTCCAGTGAATGAAAGATAGTCAAATTATACATTACATCTGATGGTACCTGCAGCAGGAGTATGAATGCTAGGGTCACCAATGTTGTGACATTATGCCTGTTAATTTTGACACTCTGGAGTATGTTCCTATCACTACCAATCAAATAACCAGCTATCACACAGAGAGAAATCACATCTGAGCAGAAATGGCTCTGAGCACTATGGGACTTAACTTCTGAGATCATCAGTCATCTAGAACTTAGAACTAATTAAACCTAACCAACCTAAGGACATCACACACATCTATGCCCGAGGCAGGGTTCGAACCTGCGACTGTAGCGGTCGCATGGTTCCAGACTGTAGTGTCTGAGCAGAAATCTTCCAAACTAGACACCCAAACAACTAACAATCAAGAAGAAAAAAATACTGATGCCTGTGACCACTTCAGTTCAGAATGCATTCTTGTAAAATAACGGATACTAGACCTACTCGACAACTGCCAAGTGCTCTAATCTCTTGGAGAAAAGCAAGGTTATAACGGTCATCAAACCAAGAAAGTTACCTGATGATCCTGGAAGCTGTATCTCTCCATACACACTACAAAGCTGCTCCTTATTCTTTCACCAGCCAGTTCCTATTTGGGAAAAAGTACGACTTCACAAATAATAAATGTCGCACAACTGATCAAGAATGGTTTTGAAAATCTGTAAACCTGTGTTCAGGGCCTCTTAGGTCTCTCTGCCTCCTATGATCTGTTTCAACTGAACTCAGACCAACAGTGTTAACACCATAACGAAAGGCTAGACACTGGCCTTGATATCAGATACCTCTTGGACAACAGTAATTAATTAATTAGTTAATTAATTGTTAAAGTTTTTGTGGTCTTCAGTCCAAAGATGGTATGATGCAGCTCTCCACACTCCTGTGCAAACCTAGCCATCTCTGGATAGCCGCTGCAACGTACACTGAACCTGGTTACTGTAGCCAATCCTTCATCTTCCTCTACAATTTTTACTACTCACACACTTCCTTCCATAAACTGATAATTCCCCGATGTCTCTAGATGTGTAGTATCAACTGATCCCTTCTTTTGATCAAGTTGTGCCACAAATTCCTTATATCGCCATTTTGATTCATATCCTCCTCATTAGATATTCAGTCTATCTACCTAATCTTCAGCACTCTACTGTAGCATAACATTTTGAAAGCTTTATCCTCTTCCTTTCTGAACTGTTTGTCATCCATCTTTCACACCCACACAAGGCTACACTCCAGTTCAGGAAAGACTTTGTAACATATAGACTTACACTTAACGTCAACAAATTTCTCTTTTTCAATTATGGTTTCCTTGCTACTGCCTGTTTGTATTTGGCTATTGTCAATTTTTCAATTTTTTTTCTTTTTTGCTGCTCGAAAAGCAGAAGTCGTCCTATTACTTTTAGGGTCTCATTTTCTAATCAGATTCTTTCAACATCACCTGATTTAATTTGACTACATTCAGTTAGCTTTGTTTTACTTTCACTGATAATCAGTCTATAACATATTTTCCAAGACAATATTAAATTTTTAACTTTTCTTCCAAGTCCGCCAGAATAACAATGTCCTTGGCAAACCTGGATATTTTTATTTCTTCTGCTTGTACCAATTCCCTATTTAAATTTCTCCTCTTTCCTTCACATCTTGCTCAGCGTACAAATTGAATAATATTGGGGATAGGCTACAACCCTGTCTCACTCTTAACTACAGTTTTCTTTTTATTCTCTTCAAATCTAACTGTAGTCTGGTTTCTGTACAAGTTGCAGATTAATTTTCACTCCCTTTTTTTATTCCTCGTGTCTTCTTCAGAATTTCAAAGAGTATAATCCTGTCAACATTGTCAAAACCTTTCTCTATATCTACAAGTGCCATGAACATAGGTTTGCCTTCCTTTAATAAATATTTTAAGATAAGTTGTAGGATCAATACCAATTCATGTGCACCTATTCTTCTCCAGTACCCAAACTGAAATTCCCTCAGGTTGGCTTTAATCAATCTTTCCATTCTTCCATAAACAATTCATGTCAGAATTTTGCAACCCTAACTTACTGAACTCATTGCTCAGTAACATTTACAACTGTCAGAACTTGCCTTCTTTGGAATTGGGATTATTATACTCTTCATTAAGTCTGAGGATATTCTGCATATCTTGTACATCATTTACACCAGGTGGAGAAGCTTCGTCATGGCTGATTCTCTCAGGGATCTCAATTTTCAGACAATGTTGCCTACAGTAAGTGCCTTGTTTATACTTGGGCCTTTCACAGCTCTGACGAATTCTTCTCACAGTGCTTTATTCCAGTCTCATGTTCACATTATCTTTGAGTTCATTCCCTTTGTATAGCAGCTTCAGATTTTTCTTCCATCTTGCAGGCTTTGCTTCATTGCTTGCCATATGAACTCTTACAGATTCTTCTGTTTTCTTCAAAAAGTCTACAACTTTCCTGTAGATGGCATCTATCTTTCTCAAGATCATGAATGCTTCTGCAGCTTTGCATTTCTCCTCTCGCCATTCCCAATTTACCATTCTGCATGCGCTGTCAACCTCAGATTTTTTTTTTGTCTGCATCCCCTTTTTCTCATTTCATTTTCTGCATTTTATATTTTCCTATTTTGTCAATTAAATACAATACCTCTTATTCTATTCAGACATTTCTACTAGGCTTTATCTTTTTGCCAATTTGATCCTATGATGTCTTCACAACTTCATCTCTTGAAGCCACCCACACATTCTTATTGTATTACTTTCCCCCAGTATGAGTCAATTGTCACCAAGACCTGTCTTTGAAACTCAACAATTTCTGGTTCTTTCAGTTTATCCATGTCCCTCTCCTTAATGCACAACTTTTTTGCAATTTGTTCAGTTTTAATCATGCCGACTGGTTACCTACTGTTTAAGGAGGCAAAGATAATTTCTATTTTTAAATCTGTTACACCCAGCAACAAGATAGAATTTTGCCCCATAGCCCTTCTAAGCTGCTGTTGCTGCTGCTCCAAGCTCTGTGAAAAGTAGGTCTGTAACAGAAAAAAAGTGCTGTCGTAGATCGTGTTCCAATTTATTAGGTAAGCTTCAGATTAGGCCACAGGTATTGCAACCACAAGTTATCTCTTGCATTCTTCATAGAGGATGGATCCCAAATGAAGCTCTCACTGCTGCCTCCAGTACTGAGTCGATGGAAGGCCTAATCTATGAACCACTTCAAATTATACACTGCAAAACGATGGAGCAATTTGTTAACACAGCATGCTAAGTGATCAGAAGTTCCATATAATCACTGGAAGCAAGATAATCAAAGAGGGGAAAGCTCAACAACGGATTGTCTTAACACAAATTATTGTTTCAACCTATATTTATCTGATCTTCCTACCACTTCAACCTGAAAATTTTGCTATGTCAATGACCTACCACTTGCTGCAGAACATAAGGAACCAACCTAGAAAGAAAAGATGCCGACAAGGGACTAGTCTATGCTGGAGACTTTTTTCATAATCTGGAGACTCCAACCCAGTGTGAACAAAACAGCGGTATCCTGTTTCCATTTGAACAATTATCTGGCAAATGCAGAACTGAATGTAAGTTTCAGAGGGAGAGTCCATCAGATTTCGAACCCAAAATATCCATGTGTCATCTTGGACGAAAAACTGTCCTGCAGACACCACCTTCCTAATCTAACTCAGTCACTGAAGACTCATAACAACATCCTCCGTAAGTTATGTGAGTCATCTGGCAGTCCCTCAGCAACTGACCTGCCTTCTTCAGCCTAGGATGTGGTGTACTTAAGTGCTGAATATCGTGCATCTTTCTCAATGACCAGTCACCATACAGAGCTTGTAGACTACCAACTGAATACTGTGCATAGTATATGGCATTATCAGATCTACCTCAGTTTCTTCATGCCTGCTGTTAACAAGTATTATGCCATCTAATTTGTGTAGATCTACTGCTCTTACAAGATAATTCAACTAGATGTCTGGGAATCCCAATCTACCCACACATAGGGACCTGCCATTTTAAAATCTTAAAGTCTACAATAATGGCATCCTACTCTGCGTGATGCTTCTGATATGATTGCCAGAAATTTTAAGCCTCTTGAAGAATGGAAATGTTAGTGGGAAACAATAACAGCTTTGCACCTACATATCATGATCTCAGGTGCTATGAACAGTCCAAGACAGGTGCAAAGATGCAGTCCACAAGAGGAAAAAGCTGAAACTTGCTGGCAGATTAAAACTGTGTGCCGGACCGAGACTCGAACTCGGGACCTTTGCCTTTCGCGGTCAAGTACTCCGAGCTTCACATCAGACTATACATAACATTGTCAGTGAACTGTCAGGTTCAGGCACATCACAGCAGTTAAGAAAAATTCATGCTATGCTGTTTGACTGGGTTGAAGAATTGGACATTCAGTGGTGAAATACATTAAACCTTGTCAGTTGCCTTGTTTCTCATTTGTTTTTATCTGCTGTATCTTTTGACAATCTTGTACATTAGCCATGCACTAAATAAAATGATCAGAGCCCTCATCCACCACTGGAAATGTCTTTCAGTTCCAAATCTGGTTTCAGTAACAGTTATCATTACGCAGTCTATCTGAAACCTTCTGGTGTCAGCACATCTCTTGCACATTTATCATTTTCTTTCACAATTCTTATACCAAGCTACAGCTGTGATTAAATTGTGCTCTGTTGAAAACTGCACCAAGTGGCTTCTCCTTTCACACCTTTCTCCTCTTCCATTTGAAATCCAGTCTCACATCAAAATTAAAATTTTCTCCTCCTTAACAATCTGAATAATTGCTTTCATCTCATCATACATTCTTTCAGTCTCTTTATCATATGTGGAGCTAGCTGGTGTATAAACTTCTACTATCTTGACTATCAGTATGCTGGTCATAGTAGCTTTCCGGCATTCCTATTTTCTTATTCATTGTTAGAACTACATCTGCATTAACACTATTTCATTTTGTGTTGATAAATCTGTACTCACGTGATCACATGAGTTCTTCCTGCCTCCACACTTCAATAATTCCCACTATCCAGAATGAGATTTTCACTCTGCAGCGGAGTGTGCGCTGATATGAAACTTCCTGGCAGATTAAAACTGTGTGCCCGACCGAGACTCGAACTCGGGACCTTTGCCTTTCACGGAAGTTTCAATTCCGACTATGTCTAACTTCAACATATCAATTCTCTTCTTAAATTCTCTAACATACTAAATCAATTAAGGAATGTAACATCCCACACTGAGTCACAGAATGCCAGTTTTGCTTTTCTTGATGACAATATCCTCCTGAGTAGTCTCTACTCAAAGTTTTGATTGCAGGTCTATTGTACGTCCTGAGTAGCGTACTGAAGAAGTTATCATTATTAAGCCATACAGTAGAGCTGCATGTCCTCACAAAAAATAATGGTTGTTTTCACTTGTTTGTAGCAAAACGTAGCAAGGCCATGTTGGCTAACGTGGCAAAGGTGACAAACTGGATGATTCATTTGTCTTTGCAACTACTGAAAATGCTGCGGATCCTCTACAGAACTATATGTTAGTCTTGCCTCTTCACAAATAGCCCTCCAATGTGGTTGCACCTATGATAAGGTATTCTATATCAGTGAGGCACTCAAACCACTCCACTGCTGCATGGTATGTGGTTTGTAGCATTATAAATTAGATCTGTTGTTTTCAATTGAAGGAGGGAAGAAGCAACTGGCAGGGACAGAAAAATCGTTTACAAAAAGGCAGTCTACTGATGTTAAAAAGTCTTAATACTTAAACCAAGGGCCATCCACTACTGAATGACATCACAAACTTCATCTACACTGAAGATTGAGGTATGGCCATCCAGGGCATTGCATTTGAGAAGGATGGAGTGAGCACCAATCAAGACCTAGAGAGGCTCAAACAACACTATGTTTGGAAAAAACTGAAGCCCAACACCACAAAAACCAATGTTCACACCTTTTGGCTCTACAACAGACATGCATCCAGAAGACTCCAGGTACATTTCTAGAGCACCAACCCTACCTGAAATACTTTGGTGTTACTTTGGACTGGAGTCCAATATCTAGGCAGAATTGTACCAACACTAAAATGGTCAGGGGCAGAAACAATAACCTCCAAAAAATTACAGGCTTAAATTGGCGATATACCACAGTTGCAAAAACACCACCACTGGCAGTTTTGTTATACCTTTGGTGAATGTGCTTCTGTGTCTCATTAACATGCATTAAGCAAGTTTATGTTATACTCAACAAAAACTACAAACTCTTCACCGACTGAAACCTACTCCCACAGATACAATCTAACACCTGGCTGGACTCAGTCCAGGAGCAGGAGAGAACTGTCTACCAACACAGAATGAAGTCCTCCACATCTGGACGGAACCAACTATATGGCACCAATTGGCTAAAATCAACAAATTGGTTCCTCAGAAATTCAGCCTGAAGTGGAATTGTGATCAGCTTCAAAGACCATCACTGAGTGGCCCTTGGCTATCATGAAAACTGTGCAGTCTGTTTAGGCATTTCTAGACTCTTGACAGGAACAACAAGATCCAAAGCAAATCTTCTAGAAGAGGAAGAAACAGTACTGTGTAACCTGTGTTGTTGTGGTGACACCCAGAAAAAAAAAAAAAATGCATTCATGCCTGTCTTTAATGTTGCATCCAATGAAGCCGAGTTATTCCAACTGATGTCACTTGCTTCTGGGCTAAATTAGTTTCTCTAATCCGCTTTGTTTTGTAAATATTGCTATAAATATTTGTCACTTCCATTCTCATAATCTTCCTATTTTATTTTAATTCATAATCTGATGCTTCTGATACAAATAAATTATGTAAGCTGATCACGCACAGTTAGTATAAACAAACCCTCAATGTTCAGACAAACTTTTTCCCAACACTCAGATACACATTAATCAACCCTTTCTAACATAAAAAATAATTGTGCAGTGAACTAAGAAATAACACGCTTTAATTTTGTTACTCATAGCCCAATGGAAGACACGCACAGAGATAGAGAGAGAGAGAGAGAGAGAGAGAGAGAGAGAGAGAGAATATTCTAATCATGATACTTACTTTCTCCCTAGTGCCATCAGGCCATATATCACACCCGTCGTGAATATTAGTCCACTGCCAAAGATGCTGCCCAAGCCAGGACACAAGAAGATTGCAGGCAATGCTATGCTGCAAGCACAGAAATGGAAAATAAAAAAACTTTAAATAATTTTTTTAAGTTCAAGGTACTCAGCAATCACTCACAATTTCTTTCTGAGAAATGTGTGTATTGCTCAGTAACATAGCTGTTCACAAAACTAATTCAGGCTCCACTTCTTGCACACACTCCCAGTTTGACCCACTTTTCACAGTCATGACCACTATTTCTCAAACCTACAGACAACCTGATATACGGCAGCAACTAGCACAAAAAAGTTGTCAACATTTCCTTCAACAGCTTTCCCCTGTAATTGCAGCCTAAAGGTCTTGTCTTCAGTTCCATTCCCAGGTTTAACCAGACTGCTCTTGCGAATACTTTTAGGATTCAACTTGTTACTGTTGTATAACTAACATTAAGGTTGCATCTAAGTCAAATTCTGACAAGAGAACTTAACAATCACTTATGTGTAGTATAAAAGACCTTGATACTTAAATAGGCACCACCACCACCACCACCACCACCACCACCACCACCTCACTGTGCTGAGTATCTTGCTAATCAGTCTGCCGTTAGCTTTGAATGTATGTCTTGCCCATTCCAACCTTTTGATCTTAATGTAGCTGACAGGTAAGTATTTATTCCAGTTTTTAGTAGTAAATCTCCTCCTCCCCCCTCTCTCTCTGCCCTCCTCCCCCTCCTCTTGTCTCTATCCACCTCCTCCTCTCCCTGTGTCTATCCTCCTCCTCACTGTCTGTCCACCATTCTCCTCCTTCCTCCTCATTGTCTGTCCACCTCTTTGCCCTCCCATCTCTGTTCATGTTATCACACTCACACCAACAGGAGGGCTGTTGGTTCTTACCCCTGCAGTACTTCTGTCCAGTCTGTAGTTAATATGTGTACCAATTTCGACTGAAATCATTCCAGGAGTTTAGGATGAGTTTTTTTCCCCATGGCTTTGTTCACATATGCACATTCAAATATATTTCACACATATTTAACATGTTTCACATATTTTGCTCACATATTTCGTCTATACGTCTAGCAAGTTTTGCTCTGTAGATTCATTTTCGTTCGGCTTACCGTATTTACTCGAATCTAAGCCACACTTTTTTCTGGTTTTTGTAATCCAAAAAACAGCCTGCAGCTTAGAATCGAGTGCAAAGTAAGAGGAACCTTTGAAAAATGTTGGTAGGTGCCGCCACAACTAACTTCTGCCGTCAAATATATGTAGCGCTACACAAGGATGCTTTGCAGGCACGAAGATAAATACTGGCACCAAAACTTCTGCATTAGCAAATAAATTGAAAGAAAAGGTAGAAGAATGTAAACATTATGCCGTGTATTCTTTCGTGTTTGCTGCTATCTCATTTAAATCCTGTCTGCCTAATAAACTACGAAACTAGAGTGAGACAACAGCGAACGTGGAAGAATATATATATCATGTCATGTTTATATTCATATTATTCTTATGCTGAATAGTGATACAGTCTGAAATGAAGCACGGCAACTGACTAGATTTTTAAATCTAAAATGTGTGTAATTTCTGTGCTAAATGTAACATACTAAAGAGGCGTCTGCAAAGATTTTCAAACGGACAAAAATGTTCGCTAAACTCTCGTTCAGAACATCATCTATCATACGCAGTCTATCATTTGGTTCTTGTTGATCATTATCAAAGAAAGCAGCAGAGTAAGTAACAACAAATAGCAGTCTATTGCTTTTGTTTCGCTTATGAGAACATTCCTCTCTTTCTTATTGTAAGCGGCAGTAGCGTGCACAAAAGCGAGCCATGCCGCGGGTGGCTACAGGTCGTAAACACTCATTATCAGAATGCGACAAACAATGCATGACACAGTGCAATAATACATTTTCAGCTTAGAGTGACGTAAACACCTATAACAACGAGAACAGCACTTATCAGATCAAAGCAAAATAAGCAATCGATTCAAACCAGACAAAGCACGTGAAAAAGGAAGGGTACCCGTATAAATAAGGATGGAGCGCCTGACACATAGCAACAGCTACTTGGTAAAATCTTAACTGTTAAGCTTACGACTCGAACCAAACTACTGTAGCTGTATCTTCATCCTTTCGACCTAAATTGTGTCTCATACTACAATGGACCAACTTTGCTTCGATTTGGAGGTGCGGTCTGAAACTTTTCTCGACCCTTGAATTTTGAGTCTCAAATTTCAGGTGCGGCTTAGATTCGGGAACATTTTTTTCCCTTGATTTCGAGTCTCATTTTTCAGGTGCAGCTTAGATTCGAGTGCGGCTTAGAATCGAGTAAATACGGTAATGTTTATAATATCATATTTCCTGAATTATGTGCTGTACAATGATAATTTTGCAGGTACATCCAGTGATGGAGTTTGGGTCACAGATTTATTCCAAGCTTGGTGCACTTTTCGAAGTTATTAGGACAGCATAATGTGCAAGTAGTAAGACATACTACTTAGGCAATTTTGAGAAACACTCACGAATATCTGTGTGTTGCAACACTGACCTTGTGGTGGCGACAGTCAGGTGTTTAGCGTTCAAGCTCCATAATTGGCTAATTGTTAGATCAAGTTTCACTCTCTTTTGTTTGGATTTTAAATGTATATTTTTTTTCAACACTGGTGATTGTGTGATGGTGATTTTCAAAAAATTCACACATACACTATTCATTCTTTCTTTTCTCAGACGTTATGTCTGGTCAAAAATGGAAAGTGACGCGGACCTTGATCAAGTGTGACTTCCTTTCAACTGTATGGTACATGTTACATTGCATTTAGGAACTTTTGGGTAATTGAACATGTATCAATAATTACAGATTTCTGTAGTTGTATATATATGTTTGGATGTAGCTGTATTGCGTTGATGTACTGGTGGATATTGTGTGGCATGACTCCTGTAGTTGATAGTATAATTGATACAATGTCAACTTTATCCTGATGCCACATGTCCTTGACTTCCTCAGCCAGTCGGATGTATTTTTCAATTTTTCTCCTGTTTTCTTCTGTATATTTGTTGTATTGGGTATGGATATTTTGATTAGTTGTGTTAATTTCTTCTTTTTATTGGTGAGTATGATGTCAGGTTTGTTATGTGGTGGTGTTTTATCTGTTATAATGGTTCTGTTCCAGTATAATTTGTATTCATCATTATCCAGTACATTGTGGTGCATACTTGTATGTGGGAATGTGTTGTTTTATTAGTTTATGTTGTATGGCAAGTTGTTGTATTATTTTTGCTACATTGTCGTGTCTTCTGGGGTATTCTGTATTTGCTAGTATTGAACATCCGCTTGTGATGTGATCTACTGTTTCTATTTGTTGTTTGCAAAGTCTGCATTTACCTGTTGTGGTATTGGGACCTTTAATAATATGCTTGCTGTAATATCTGGTGTTTATTGTTTGATCCTGTATTGCAATCATGAATCCTTTTATCTCACTGTATATATTGCCTTTTCTTAGCCATGTGTTGGATGAGTCTTGATCAATGTGTGGCTGTGTTAGATGATACGGGTGCTTGCCATGTAGTGTTTTCTTTTTCCAATTTACTTTCTTTGTATCTGTTGATGTTATGTGATCTAAAGGGTTGTAGAAGTGGTTATTAAATTGCAGTGATGTAGCCGATGTATTCATATGAGTGATTGCTTTGTGTATTTTGCTAGTTTCTGCTCGTTCTAGAAAGAATTTTCTTAAATTATCTACCTGTACATAATGTAGGTTTTTTATGTCGATAAATCCCCTTCCTCCTTTCTTTCTGCTTAATGTGATTCTTTCTGTTGCTGAATGTATGTGATGTATTCTGTATTTGTGGCATTGTGATCGTGTAAGTGTACTGAGTGCTTCAAGGTCTGTGTTACTCCATTTCACTACTCCAACGAGTAGGTCAATATTGATATAGCGTAAGTGTTTATAGCTTTTGTCTTGTTTCTTGCTGTCAATTCTTTTTTCAGTATTTTTGTTAGTTTTTGTCTATATTTTTCTTTTAGTTCTTCTTTAATATTTGTATTATCTATTCCTATTTTTTGTCTGTATCCTAGATATTTGTAGGCATCTTTTTTTCCATAGCTTCTATGCAGTCGCTGTGGTTATCCAATATGTAATCTTCTTGTTTAGTGTGTTTTCCCTTGACTATGCTATTTTTCTTACATTTGTCTGTTCCAAAAGCCATATTTATATCATTGCTGAATACTTCTGTTATCTTTAGTAATTGGTTGAGTTGTTGATTTGTTGCTGCCAGTAGTTTTAGATCATCCATGTATAGCAAATGTGTGATTTTGTGTTGGTATGTTCCAGTAATATTGTATCCATAATTTGTATTATTTAGCATGTTGGATAGTGGGTTCAGAGCAAGGCAGAACCAGAAAGGACTTAATGAGTCTCCTTGGTATATTCCACGCTTAATCTGTATTGGCTGTGATGTGACATTATTTGAATTTGTTTGGATATTAAGTGTGGTTTTCCAGTTTTTTATTACTATGTTTAGGAACTGTATCAATTTAGGATCTACTTTGTATATTTCCAATATTTGTAGTAACCATGAGTGGGGTACACTATCAAAAGCTTTTTGGTAATCAATGTATGCGTAGTGTAGCGACCTTTGTTTAGTTTTAGCTTGGTATGTCACCTCTACATCTATTATCAGTTGCTCTTTACATCCTCGTGCTCCTTTGCAACAGCCTTTTTGTTCTACATTTATAATTTTGTTCTGTGTTGTATGTGTCATTAATTTTTGTGTAATGACTGAGGTTAATATTTTGTATATTGTTGGTAGGCATGTTATGGGGCGATATTTAGCTGGGTTTGCTGTGTCTGCTTGATCTTTAGGTTTCAGATAAGTTATTCCACGTGTAAGTGTATCAGGGAAGGTGTACGAGTCTGCAATGTAACTGTTAAATAATTTAGTTAGATGTGAATGTGTTGAGGTGAACTTCTTTAGCCAGAAATTTGCTATTTTATCTCTTCCAGGGGCTTTCCAATTGTGCGTAGAATTAATTGCTCGGGTGACTTCATGTTGCAAAATTATCACTTCGGGCATTTGTCGTATCATCTTGTATGAGTCTGTTTCTGCTTGTATCCACCGTGTGTGTCTGTTATGTTGTACCGGGTTTGACCATATGTTGCTCCAGAAGTTTTCCAAGTCTGTTATGTTTGGTGGATTGTCTATTTTAATGTGTGTGTGTATTGTCTGGTAAAATTTCTTTTGGTTTGCGTTGAATGTTTGGTTTTGTTTCCTTCTATTTTCACTTTTTTTTGTATCTTCTAAGTCGTTTGGCCAATGCTTGTAATTTCTGCTTCTTTTCATCTAATTGCTCTATTGCTTCTTGTTGTGAGATTTTACCTAACCTTTTTCGTTTTTTGTCTGATATTTCATTTCTTATAAATTGTGTTAGCTGTCCGATGTCTCTTCTCAGTTTTTCTATTCTGATCTGTAGCCTGTGTTGCCATGTTGGTTTTGTGGGTTTCTTCTGTGTGTTGGTTGGTTCTGATCTCTGCCTAGTGTGTATATTTAGTGTAGTGAGTGCTCCTATATAAATCAGCAGTTGTAACTCTTCCACAGTTGTATTTTCATTTATTTTGTTGTGTATGATTGTGTTGATAATTTTTATTGTTGTTTCGACTTGTGGGTTATTTGGTGGTCTATGCAAGAATGGTCTTATGTCTGTATTTGTGTCTTTGTATTCTATATATGTTAGCTGAAATTTTTCTTCTATATCTAACATGTGTGTCACTTCATGTTCTATTTGTGCTTGTTCTGGTGACTGTCTTAAGATTTCGTTTTCCTCTGAGGGCTGAAGGTGTGCTCGACATCATGGTCATCAGAGCCCTGATGAAAAGTCAGCAAGCAAATCTTACGCCAAATGAATTGTAAGTTGAAGAATCCAGATACTAAGCAGTTCTGGGTGCCTTACCAGACTGCAGGTATAATGGATTTCGCAAATCATGACAGATATGCATGTTCATGGAACGTTTATGTATTTGGTCATTTGCTTGTCTACAGCTAAAAATAATATTTATTGTAATAATTAAAATTAGTAAACAGCCAAATGACACGGAACAATAACAGTTCAGGCCAACACACCTTTTTTTTCATAATATTGCTTTTCAAATGTCATATGTATGAAACAATAAGACCACTGTCAGAAAAAATATAACTAAAAAAAGGATTAGGGAGACTAGATCCTGGGATCCATTAATTACAGAGCCTGAATGCTAACCAGTGGACAGCCGCCACCTCGTAACAACCTTTTTCATTGTAGCACTGTGAGGTGCAAGAAGAGAGTCAGTAAGTTGCAGAAGGTGCTGACAGGGATGTGGAGCCATGCCAACTCCAGTGTTGTGATCAGCTGCCCTATGTTTTTTGGCCGAGGATCCATGGCACAAACAGCTCGATCGAGGTGGTTCCACAGATTCTCGGTCGAGTTTAAATTTAGGGAGTTTGCTAGCCAGGAGAGTATGATAAACTCATACTTTTGCATGTACACTGCAAGCTATGTGGCATGTTGCATTGTCCTGCTGGTAGGTGCCAGTGTGCCAAGGAAGAAACAATGTAGGGATGGACGTGGTCCCCAAGGATAGATGCATACTTCTGTTGATTCATTGTGCCTTTCTGGATGGCATGATCACCCAGGGAACACTAAAAACCATTACCCAGAGCATAACACTCCCTCTTCTGGCCTTGAACCTTCAGAAAACTTGCTTTCAGACATTTTACACTGTACATACTAACAGCTATCTTAAAATGTAATTCATCTGAAAAGGTCATGTGTCGTCACTCAGATAATGTCCCTTTGCAGTACTGGCATGCAAATTCCATCCTTTGTCACTGAAGAACAACAGTCAGTATGCGTGCAGGAATCAGATGCCTGCTGCGGAAGCCCATATGCAGCAACATTCACTGAACAATCATGGAGGAGACATTGTTTTTAGCTCCTTCAGTCCTTTGGGTGGTCAGCTGCTCAACAGTTGCACATCTATTCACCCACAGATGCCTCTGCATCCTTCATTCACACCTTTTATCTACAGGCTATGGTGCACCACAGTTGTCGATTTTGGATGGCACCATTTTGCCACACATGGTATACTTTAACCATGGCGGCAGGAAAACAGTTTACAATCTTCTATGCTTGGCCCAAAAGCCAATACTCATGCCCTTTTTGGATGCCAGATAAATTGCTTTGTTTCCATATTAAGACAATGAATGAACTGTTTTCCATGCGGCCTTTTGGCTTTGAAGCTTCTCTACAAATTCATGGCTGCCACATATCTGCATAGATGTTAAGACAGCTTTTCCTTCAATAGTTTCCGATCCAATTTTGATAATTTCTTCCAACAGTTACATGTCCCTTTCAATATCCATCAGTAGTTCAGCGTTCCTTCATATGTACACATTCATAATACCTACTGTACCACATGTGTGCATCGCTTTACTAAACAAACAAATTTGGTTTTACTTAAGCAGCAGATATTTTTAGATCACTATCGTCACTTACTTTGTGGTGGCATGCAGATTACGCTCTTTCATTGCGTGAAGGATGAAAACCATAAACGATATAGTTTTGACAAGTGTTCCCAATATGTCACCACTTTTCTCCAAAGTGTGTAATCCAGTTTCCTCTCATAATGGGAGAGTTTGCGCTGAAATGTAACCTTATCTAAAGAAATGTAAGACTCTCTCTAGAGAGAATTTCACTGAAAACTGAAGCGTTCAGAAGAACATCTCACGACCAGCTTTTTTTCCATACTAACCATGAGAAGTGAAGTAGCTATGAAGCAATACCAGGGTGTATACACGGTAAAAAATAAAAAAAAATAAAAAACACCCACACACACACACACACACACACACACACACACACACACACACACACACACACACACACTTTCTCCTGGATGAAAATACACTTTTCCATGTTAAGTAACAGTATACTTTTCCTCGGAACTGTAAAACTTATCAATCCTTTCAACGGTTGTGGTTTTATACACCGGTGTAGAATTTTGTGCACTTTAGAAAACAAAACTCAGAGTAAAGATATCTGATGTGCAGCAACATGTACACTGCATATTTTCGTATTACGAAAATATAAATTCGAATTCCACCGAACACCACATGTTACTTTCCAAATGATTGAAATCGAGACTGTGATGCGCTTTTGTAAGCCAGTTGTATCTCATGTCAAGTGATCTCACCAGCCGATGACAGTGGATATTCAGAGCATAGGACACATGATGTAGTCAGCCAATAGCAACATCAGTGTTAAGTAGTGCGAACACACAAATAGGAAAAGGCATTGGTTTAAATTAAAATACATAGTGTCTTTACAAGAAAAGAAAATCTTTCATGTGTAATACTGGTCTCTAAGATTAATAAGCTGCAAGAGAAGCTAAGCTTTTACACACAATGTTGATCTTTTATGCACGTGTTACGCTTTAAGATACATCACACAAATGTGCCTGTAAAATTTTTAACAATGACATAAATGTCTGATCTGGGCTCGAAAATATTCTAAATGGTCGTCATCAAAGATATGATTTTTGAATGAGAGTCAAACGCTCTGTGACTTACGTAATTCATTGGACATTCATGCACACAGTTCATCTTGCGTAAAAGGAAATTTACTTTTAAAGTAAAGCTTTTCAAACAACCATTCAGAATATTTTCCCGCAACCTGTTAGAAATAGATTTGTTTCAGTACTTGCCAGAGAGCGCCAGATAACAGGCGTCACCACACTTGCGCAGCTACGATGGCGCATGAAGCCCGTGTGTTCGTACGTGTAAAACATTAAAAGATCTTACATTATGTCATAAAAGAAACAAGACATCAGAGGATACTCCAAGAGCACGGGAATTTTGTGGACCATACTAAAATGCATAATTCAGCTTAAAAGTGCAAATTCGTATGTCCAGATTCAGATGCAAATTTTCTTGGAGTACCAGTACTGTATTATCTCAAGTTTGGTTCTTTATTATGGCATAATGCCATACGTGCTAGAAGATGAAACTGTGAACTTGAAATACATGAACAGTTGAAACTAGCAATAGTGCGGAATTAAACACTTTGTTTCAAATAAATTGACTGATTCAGTAGAAAAAATTAATAAAAGTCAATTTTCTTTTAAAAAATGGACAAAAATAACTTCATTGTTCTGCAAGGCAATTAGTGCTTGACTGGCAGAAATGTGGAAAAAAATAAAATCTGAAACTAGTAACATATTTTGATGATGACTAAGATGAGGTCCCCTACTCCGAGGAGCGTAGGGGACGATGCGAACCCCCTTCCGTAATCGTGTGAATGTATTTCAATTCACTTGATGGCTCCCGGCCACAGAAATCCGTTTCGTTTTCATTTGACGTGCAACAAACTACGAGGAAACAGCAAAATCACTTAAAGCAAACACGGGTCACATTAGATAGTGGCGCTCCCCCTCTCTAGAGCATTTGAGGTAGGACGCCAAAAATTAAAAAAAATCGACTTTCTTCATTTGTAGCGCACATCTTTCTGAAGAGTCTGATACATAAAACACACATGTTCAAGGGAATGTGTTATTTGGTCTTCAGTGTGCCAAAGTGCAGTGCCACGCCTCTTTACACAGCATTCTTCCATCATATGTCTCTGTATTTCACTTTGTGGAATTCACATTTTTAATTGTAATGGGTGTAATGGGTTCCATCAAACTATATTCAGGCCAGTGGAAATTAAAATCTCTTGTGGTGCCTCTCCTGCTCCCAGTCGGCCGGGTTAACATCCTGGCCCTCTAAAAAAATTTCGCAATTAGTACTGGATGGGATTATTTGTAACCGGCAGAACAATTGCTGCAGCTTTATCTGAAACAAGCTGTCTGCATCATCACTATTACTTGCTAAATTGTGTTAAAAGGAACGTAACCAATACATCTCTGTCAACTTTTATTGTACACAAATTCCTTGCAATAACAAGTTGAAATTTTGCCACATATTATATTAAGGTCTTCTTATGCAGTGTTTGAAATTTGGCTTGGATATCACTTGTCCCTTTTGTGCTACCATACTTCGAAAATCTATGTTTTTCAGGTAATTTTTCAAATTTTTGTATTTTCGTGTGCATGTAACTGTGTCACATATGGGCATGATGAGTTCTGTGTGTTTAGGCCACATTAAGCTTACCACAAAAAAATTTACACCCTTTTTGAGTGAATTGTATTAGGCATAAAGGGTACCTACAATATGTACTTTTTAACGTATTACTTTATTTAATCACATTTTGGAATTTTTTATTTTCCCTCAGAAATATGTTGTTGGTATTTTGATTCATGGAGTGTGTTCTCTAAATGGATGTTACTGGGTTGTAAAAATTTCACTGGACTGTTTGGAATAGTTCCAAAGTTATTAAGACCTGAAGTTGGGTCTGAAGATAGATTGCCAGATACGGGTTGCAATTTCCGAGTCACGTCAACTTCTTTCAAAAGTCATAATTCTGGAGCTAATTGGCAGGGGAAACTAATAATTTGTACACGAGTGTTCCACACACGGTAGAATTAGTGTACTGAATTTTAGTTAAATCTGAGACTATGATTGGGAGCCCCTGGTTGAACTGACATGGAATAATACACTGACACCAGTCTTCATGAACAGGAAGCCATAGAGTGACGACAGATGCAGCTGAATGAGATCACAACAGACAAAATACCTGTTCACAACTTAGTGACCAGAAAAGTAAAGTTACCAAAATATGGGATGGAAACCCTGGTGCATGCTTAACCCTTTCAGACCTGAATTCTTTTCTGGAGAAAAGAAAAATTTTTATTTATGTGGTAATGCTCTTACGTGATTTTTTACAAAGATATGTACTTGTTTACTAAACATAATTTGTACACTTGGTTTCATTTTATGAACTAAATTTCCTAAATATGATATATTCTCTATAGTAATAAATAGTAAATTTATCATTGAAGCTAACTCATGGTGTGTGGCAGAGGGTACTTTTTATATCAAAAACTGAACTATGCAATGCTGTTCCACTCACAAATAGAATGTGGGAAGAATGACTGCCGGTAAGCCTCTGTAATGGCTCTAATTTCGCAAATTTTCTCCTTGTGGTCATTATGCAAGATGTATGTGGGAAGGGGGGGAGCAGGGGGGGGGGGGGGGGGGGGGAGGGGAAGTAGTATGTTGCCCGACTCTTCCTGGGAAGTGCTTTCAAAATTCCAGTAGTAAATGTCTCCGTAACGCACAACACTTCTCTTGTAACATTTGCCAATGGAGTTTGTTGAGCATCTCCGTAATGTTTTCACACTGGCTAAACGATCCTGTGACAAAATACGCCGCTCTTTGTTGGCTCTTGTTTGTCTCTTCTATCAGCCCTACCTGGTAGGGATCCCAGACAGATGAACAACACTCAATCAGTCAAACAAGTACCTTATATGCCACTTCTTTCATGGATGAGCTACATTTCCTTAAGAGTCTTCCTATGAATTTGAGTCTGACATCTGCTTTTCTCACTACCTATTTTATATGGTCTGGATAGTTACTCCCCCCCCCCCCCCCCCCACACACACACACACACACACCAAAAAATGTTTTGAATCACCTCGGTTCTGAGTGTTCTGGAACCTGTACAGAAAATTTCTGCCCTTTTTATTGTTCGTGAAAACCACACACTGCATGTTGTACCACCATACAGCAAGACCTTCGTGGTCCAGATTGCTGTACACATCAGTACCTCTAATACTCAGTAGCATGTCCTCTTGCACTGACGTATGCCTGTATTCATCATGGCATACTATCCACAAGTTCATCAAGGGACTGTCAATCCAAATTGTTCCACTCCTCAACAGCGGTTTGGCATAGATCCCTCAGAGTGGTTGGTAGGTCATGTCGTCCATAAACAGCCCTTTTCAATCTGTCCCAGGCATGTGCAATAGGGTTCATGTCTGGAGAACATACTGGCCACTGTAGTCAAGCGATGTCGTTATCCTGTAGGAGGTCATTCACAAGATGTGCATGATGGGGGTGCGAATTGTTGTCCATCAAGATGAATGTCTCGCCAATATGCTGCCAATATGGTTGCACCATCAGTCGGAGGAATGTATCATACAGCCGTTACGATGCCTTCCATAACCACCTGTGGCGGATGTCGGCCCCACATAATGACACCCCAAAACATCTGGGAACCTCCACCTTGCTGCACTCGCTGGACAGTGTGTCTAAGGCATTCAGCCTGACCGGATTGCCTCCAAACAAATCTCCAATGATTGTCTGGCTGAAGGCATATGAAACATTCATTGGTGAAAAGAATGTGATGCAAATCCTGAGCAGTCCATTCTACATGTTGTTGGGCCCATGTGTACCATGCTGCATGGTGTCGTGGTTGCGAAGATGGACCTCACTGTGGATGTTGGGAGTGAAGTTGCGCATCATGCAGCCTATTGCACACAGTTTGAGTCTTAATACGACGTCCTTTGGCTGCACGAAAAGCATCATTCAACATGGTGGCGTTGTTGTCATCAGGGTTCCTCTGAGCCATAATCCATAGGTAGCTGTCATCCACTGCAGTAGTAGCCCTTGGACGGCCTGAGCGAAGCATGTCATCGACAGTTCCTATCGTTGAGTCTCTCCTCCATGTCTGAACATCATTTTGGTTCACTCCGAGACACCTGGACACTTGCTTTGTTGAGAGCCCATCCTGGCACAAAGTAACAATGTGGATGCGATCGAATCGTGGTATTGACCGTCTAGGCATGGTTGAACTACGAACAACATGAGCCGTGTACCTCCTTCCTGTTGGAATGACTGGAACTGATTGGTTGTTGGACCCCCTCCATCTAATAGGCACTGTTCATGCATGGTTGTTTACATCTTTGGGCAGGTTTAGTGATATCTCTGAACATTCAAAGAGACTGTGCCTGTGATACAATATCCACAGTCAAAGTCTATCTTCAGGAGTTCTGGGAACTGGAGTGATGCGAAACTTTTTTATGTGTGTATTTTACGGCAGATACTGTTTTCCGCAGTTTGCCATCAATAGCGTAGCTGAAAGTAGTGGATTTCTTTTCCATTGTATGCGCAATGTTACATTTATTTACACTCAGTGTCAACTGTCAGAGTCTGAGTCATTCATCAATTCTTTGGAGAACATTCTGCAAATCATTACTATCCTCTGGCATAGCTATTTTATTATAGACAACTGCATCATCTGTGAACAGCCTTAAAGAACATCCGACACTTTCTACTACATCATTTCTTCTCCTCCTCCTCGTTTTGAATGGGCCTACTTTGGACCACACTTGTTGAACTGTTGGGGTCTGCTCTTTGCCCAGTATTGTCGCATCCGCTGCCAATGTAACTCCTTCCTTTCTTCTGTCCAGGGGGTTCCTTTCCTTCGGGGCTTTTCCTGAAATCCTTGGGCTTCTTTCAGGGTACGTCTCACAGACTGATTTTTCTGGGGATCAGTTATTCCCAGTTCTTTAATGTCCTTTTCAGTTTCTGTCATCCAAGTGGTGCGAACCTTCTTGTTTTGCCAGAAGGTGAACAGATGGTTGGTCAATCTGTTTGGAGGCAATCTTGCAACATGGCTATAGAAAGCTACCCTTCTTTTTCTTGCACTATCAGAGAGCCTCTCGATATGTTTGTAGAGCTCCAAGTTATGTTGCTTTCTGAATTCCCTATCTTCTTCTAACATGCCTACGATCTTCCTGAGGATTCTCCTCTCAATGACTTCCAATTTCTCCATCAGACCTCTCCAGCTCATAGAAAGACATTCCATGGCGTACAGGGCTTCTGGTCGTATGTATGATGTGTAGTGCTTAAGTTTCAGGTTGCGTGACAGGCATTTTTTGTTGTAGTTGTTCATAGTCAGTCAATAGGCTAGTTCCAACTTGTTGATTCTTATGGATAAGAAGTTTTTTCTGATAAGTTGTGTTCAATCCATTCACTGAGATGCTTAAACTTCTCAGTTCTTTTGATGCTTCCCTGGTCTAGCAACATCTCTGTTAGCTTCTTTGATGTTGGTGAAGAATTCTGTTTTCTCCAGTGACACCTGAAAACCCACTCTGCCTGCCTGTTTTCTGAGACAACTTACCTGCATTGTTGCCGTTTTGAGAGAATCAGCAATCAGTGCCATGTCATCCGCAAAAGCCAGGCAATCTACAATCAGTCCTTTGTTCTTACAGCCCATGTAGACACTACTCTGAACACCCACATTGGTCACTTCCTTGTACCATTCTCTCACAATCTTTTCAAGGACACAGTTAAAAAGAAGTTGGGGAGAGTCTATCCCTTTGTCTCACTCCAGTTTTTATCTTGAAGCTTTCTGAGAGCTCACCTCTCAATTCGATCTTGGAATGGGTGATTATCAAGGTTTCTAGAACAAGTCTGCGGGTTTTGTTGTCTAGTCCTAGTTCCTGGAGTATTTTGTTAAGTCTTTCTGTATCAAAGGAGTCATAGGCCTAGCTGAAATCAACAAAGGTGACAACCACATTGCAGTTTCTCATCTTGGAATGTGCCAGCACAGTTTTAAGATTGAGGAGCTGTTCAGCACAGAATCGGGTCTTCCTGAAGCCTCCCTGATACTCTCCCAGTTGATCTACATGATTTATATATACTTTAAACAGTAACGGTCCTATCACACTTCCTTACTTCCTTGGGGTTCTCCAGAAATTACCTTTACATCTGTAGATTTTGTTCAGTTAAGAGCGATGTGCTGAGTTCTATCTGCAAGGAAGTTTTGAATCTAGTCACAAATCTGCTCCGATAGTTGTATTTTCTTCATCAAACGGCTGTGCAGGATAGTCTCAAATGCTTTCCTGAAGTAAAAGAATGCAGCATCAACCTGAGTGCCGTTGTCTACAGCACTGTGGATCTCACTGTGGAATCCATGTTGATTTTTATAGAGGAGATTTTCATTCTCCAGAACATCATAATTCTTGAGCATAAAACACGTTCCATAATTCTACAACAGATTGACATTAACTATACACGTCTAATATTGTGTGCGTCTGTCCTATGGCCCTTCTTAAAAATGGGAATGACCTGCGCTTTCTTCCATTGCTCAAGCGATCTCTGTTAAATTACTGCCAGAAGGGGAGCAAGTTCTTTCTTACGATCTTTATAGAATCTTACAGGTATCTCATTTGGACCTGACATCTTTCCACTACTAAGCAATTGTAGTTGGTTTTCTAGTCTGCAATTGGTTATCTCAGTATCTGCCATTTAGATGTTCATACGACGATTGAAAGAGGGGGACCATGTTTTGATCTTAAGTGGTGAAATAGTTTCTGAAGATTGAATTCAGTATTTCGGCCTTCTCTCTGTTATATTCCATTTTGGTGCCAGTACGGTCACTGAGTGAGTGAATAGATGATTTTGACCCATGCAAAATAACAATATTCAATTACACAGTGGAATATAGTGAACCAACCACATTCATGCATTCTGGTGGTCATGAGCTCTGTGCACTGCTACACTGACTTGCTTATATTTTCATAGTGATACCCAACAGTAGGCAGCATTTGCACATGGTGAAAAGGTTAACAGTCATAAATGTGTACCTCAGATTTCCATTGGGAAAAACTACTTCTGTTGCAGCTAAGATACAGTAAAGGTTAATGTACACAATTGTAACCAGAGGGTCTGAAAGGGTCAAAGTTGTCAATAGCATTGAGGTATACAAGTGGTGGAATGTCTGTATTCATCATTAGCTCTCCAAGGTCAGCAGGAGGGCCTGAGTTGGACTCTGGGACAATGCCTCCACATGATCCCATTGAAGTTTCAATCTTAAAATAATTCTGTACACAATATCGGGTAGGAGTGATCTGCCCCTCATTTATAACCTCCCCCAACCAACGATTTAGTGATCATGGGAAACCTAAATCTGAATGGCAGGATGTGGGTTTGAACCATCGTTCTCCTGATTTTCCTCCCTGAGAATGTGTCATACAATCTGGCAGGATTAATATGAATGTGGCAAAGAATGGAAAAAATACGTAAGTGAGAAATAAAATTGCTAAGAAGAATGAGATAATCCAAGCAAGTACTGACAGTAATAAAAGCAACACAGAAAAATGGAGTGGGCATATAGTGATGGGCTCAAAAATGTCATTGTTCAAGAACATGTGAAGTAGAAGAGAGAAGCAGAGAAGCAGGAAAGATAAGCTCCAAACTGATCTGAAGAAAGGTCGAGGTACAGAGGACTGACAAATGAAGAAATGGCCCACTAGGAAATGAAGCAGCAATGACATTCACACAGAGCAGAAAACCAGTCAAATGAATAACTCAGTCCCCTGCCAACTACATGAAAATCTTTGTGTTAGGCAGTGTGATAATGTTACTTTATCCATGTTAACGATGGTTGAGATCCATGTCTGGATTGAATTACTTCAAGAAATACAACAATCAGCTCCCTTTCATATAGTTTTATTTTATTCCAATATGCAATAGAGGCTTTCATCCAACTTCACATTTACACTACTGATCAAATGTTTTCAGTTATCCCTATGTAACATGGAATTTATTACTAGATGTCACAAAAGGAAGACTTGTCAATATAAATGAGGGAAGGAGCAGTGTGTTGTCAATATAGAAGCAATAACAGCACAATAAGTCAAGAGAGCTGAGCAGTTTTGGTCGTGGACTAGTAACAAATCAAGGAAGATTGGGTTTAATGTCCCATCCACACAGAGGTCACTAGAGACTGAGCACATGGTCAAAATGTGTCAAGAAAGGGGAAGGAAATTGGCCACACCCCACCGAAGGAGCCATCCTGGCATTTGCCTGGAGTGATTTAGGGATCATGAGATATCTAAATCTGAATGGAAGGACGTGGATTTGAACCATCGTCCTCCTGAGTGCAAGTCCAGTGTGCCAATCACTGTGCGACCTCACTCGGTAGTAGTAACAAATCCCACCTTTCCAAAGCTGCCAAGGCTGACTGTTGTTGACATGATTATGAACTGGACACATGAAGGAACAACCACAATGAAACCAAGACTAAACAAACCTCATGTACAGATGGGCACATTGGGCAATGAGGAGGGCGATTGTTTAAATAAATAAATAAATCATATTAATTTTCAGCAGTAGAACTCACTCAAGTTCCAAAATGCTACTAGCAGTCCAGCTAGCACAGTGACTGTGCTCAGGGAGTGGAAACAAATAGTGTACAATGGTCAAGAGCAGCATCTTGTAAGACATACACTTCTGCAGTCAATGCTAGGTGATGACTGACGTGGTGTCAAGATTAATGCCAACAGTGGGTGATCAGAATTGAGTGATTTGGAGTGAGGAATCAAGTTATACCCTGTGGCAATCTGATAGATGGGTTTGGGTTTGGTAAATGCTTGGAGAATGTTACATGCTATTAAGTGTAGTGCCAACAGTGAAGTACAGAGCAGGTGGTATTACAGTAAGGGTGCCTACGGAAATGCTGACTGTGGAAGGATATGAATACACTTTACAGTGTTGTATACAGTAGAAGAACAGTCTGGAGATATTGATTGTTATGTATCAGTATGACAATTCACATTGTCAGAGTGCAGCATTTGTGGGGCAGGATGTGGGTTTGAACATTAACATTGAACAATAACATTCCTGAAATGGACTGACTGTCCAAGATCCTGGCCTGAACCAAATGGAACACTTTTGGCAAGTTAGAAAGTTGATTTCACATCAAACCCCAGTGTCCATCATCACAACCTTCCCTGGTTTCGGCTCTCTGGGGAAAAATGGGCTGCCATTCCCGCACCTCGTTGAAAATGTCTCCAGCAATGTTCTGGACATCACAAAAGCAAAGGGTAAACAATTTCCATATTAATGTCCAGTAATAACTGTCTTGATACTTTTTATCCAATAGTATGGATCTTAATTAATTTGATGTTTTTATCAACTGCATTTTGAGCAGCAGTATGCTACCTTTTGTTTTGCAATTCATTGTTCCTTTTTCTGCCCACAAATACATAGTATGAACAGTTTTAAATTCACAGATGTATTCATGCAGTGCAGCATTTGTTATGATGACTGTACCAGCTCAGAGAGAGAGAGAGAGAGAGAGAGAGAGAGAGAGAGAGAGAGAGAGAGAGAGAGAGACCTCTCCATTTCCACATGTGTTGAACTAGCACTATCTATAATTCTATAATACTCACATGCAATAGAATGCTCCTCTATTCCAATATGGCCTCTTTTCTACCCAGTCACTGATATTTTGAACAAAATCCAGAAACATGCAGCAACAGGGAGCCTCAACTACAATAACCAGGAAACCAGCTAACCTGGAACAAAGGTTCAAATAAAACAGTTCATTTATATATGCCTAGTGTATAAATCCATCTACGTTCACTATGTGTACATTGAAAATTACATGAAGAATAGATGAAAGAGGCATATGTACATTGTAAATTACATACTGACTGCTACCAGTGTCAAATGAACCTATGTAATAGCCAAAAAATGAAATGAAAGCATTCAAAGTTCACAACACATTCTGGACAAATAAACTGTGAACTTGTCCAGTTGCCTTCATTCTCACTCTGATACCCACAAAAAGGACAAAAGGTGAGTAGATATCAACAAACAAATGTAATCACAATGTTACTCAAACTTTATAACTAACAGAGATTAAACTATCTACTATAGCAACCCCCCATGTGCACGATGGGATGGCTACGAGCCAGGATGGTGCAAGTGAGTAGTGGAGGCGAGGAAGCACCACATGTGGCTCCAGAGAAAGACAGCTGCAAATGTAACAAGTTCTTTGATGGATGCATCTACACTGCTTGATACACTGGATCAGTGACCAGCTGGCAACTAAAAATTCCACTGAGCTGGCTACCCACACACCCTGTGTTGCCGACACAGTTCAACATTACACTGGCGGTCTCATGTAAGCCAGCTGCACGGGCCCCACCAAGTGTGCAAATTAGGTGCTGCTGTGACCGAGATGCCCAGCCGGCAGTGGTAGGCGGTGGCTGGTGTGCACAGGAAATGACTCTCTGCACCACTGGGCAGAAGTCAGCTATGCTGTTTGAGATGATTGTGTGGCCAGCCATGCCGTGGCACTAAACCTGGAGGGGGAATGTGGGTACAGAGCTGTTGTCCTGCCATGACCTTGGGCCAGTGACCTCTGGTGGCATGTGCATGTGGTGTCTAGCTGTGACACTATGGTTGGGCTGCAGGATTCACGATAATTCCATTACAAAACTGACCAGTACTTGTAGTCAGCTTCAGCGCGCTTTTTGTGCACATGCACGAGTACTAGTCATGTATAATGAAACAACTGCCATTGTTAATGTAGAAACCTGTGTTGCCCCTTGTTGTACTAGGTGGTGCAGCACTGCAGAGTGCTACACTGTTTCAGCAAGCCAACCCGCATTGCAACATTGCACTGGCCTAGTCTAATTACTTCAGCAACATCGCATGCTCATCCACCATCAATGCTACTGCGCTATACTGCTCACGTTCTAATATATTCATTAAGCTACACTACCTCTTCATTTGTACTCCACAAGCCACTGTCTATTAAAGTTAATCACTAAATGAACACACACACATGCCACATTAAGTTCTCCAGTTATGTGTGCATCCATCACTTTAAAGCAGCCTGGAATCACCTAAGTTCCCAAGGGCTGCTCAAATTCTATTGCTCATAAAATTTTGAACTATCAAAACAGTACAGCTGGACTGCCGCCAAGAAACTAAGTTCAAGTTCTGCTGAAAACTACCTAGACTTGCTAACCATTGTCATGTGAATAGACTGCCTGCTTGCAGCAGACTGGGAAAAAAAAAAAAAAAAAAAAAAAAAAATCCACCAGGTGCAGTAGTGTCGTGTACTTAATACCTCAGCATCACTTTTACAACTTTACATGAGATTACATTTTTTTATTATCATCACTGGTAATATATCATTCTACTTACAACCAAACATATTGAAGTGAGTGCACCCCCAATACTGGTCACTTTCCTACTACACAAAATCTGTTACTACAACCACAATATGGTGGCATCATTCACAACATGAAAATAAATGTAAAATATACACTGTATACCTACAAGTGTGTCATATTAAACTAGAGGACAATTTACTGAGTTTACATTGTCCTCTTATTTTGTTTTTATGTAGCAGCAGGTGCAAAATTTGAATTATGGCCAATTTAACTGGTTATCAGTCTCAATCAAACTCCCTGCAACTCAATTTGACACAGAAATATCTTACATACCTATACACAAATACATTTATAACAAGGACATAGGCACAGCGTAAAACACACACACACACACACACACACACACACACACACACACGCACTGATATCACGATTCATGTGACTGTGGAGTACATTCATTTCTGATCAATTTGCTTTACTATTAATCAAAATGAAAACTGTTGAAATGTTTTCAGTGTTCAGTCCATCTCCACCTTGACACATTATTTATGAATATGACAGTATTTGCTTCCGTGAAATCTTCTCGGGTGATCAGCCGAGTAAAGGCGTCGTCTTCTCGCAACGTTTCGAAGGGTTTCGTACCCATCATCTTCAAGCGAAGTGTCGAGATGCTGTGTTGCGCGGTCCTATAAAGGCTCCTGGACCAGTGACTGATTCCGGGCGCCGACCAATCAGGTACCTGCGGAATCGGCCGCCGCGCCAGTGGTGGAGGGTTCGCGGCGCGGACCGGGCGTCGAGTCCCTGCCGGTTCCTAATACGTCTGTGGCCGCTACCGTCTTCGTGCCGGAGCGTTCTCTTCTAATTTTAGTTATTGCGGGATTCCAAGCTGTACTAAGTTGGAAACCAGTGTCTCGATTGATCAGGTTGCTGTTCAACCGAATTCTACAGCCTCTTTGAAAACTGAATCCCAAAATCCTTTAGCGTCACACAGCTTCTTCGTACCCTCAAAGAGGAAGGTGTGTCCTTCGTTAAGGACATGTTCCGCTACCGCCGATTTTTCTGTCTGACCAAGGCGTACATTTCTAATGTGTTCCGAGCGCCTCTGCGTGATGCAGCGCTGCGTTTGTCCGATGTATTTCGTACCACATTCACATTCAATACTGTATACGCCCGGAGTCTGCAGTCCTAGGTGGTCTTTGACTGAGCCAAGTATGTCCTTAATTTTACTTGGGGCATGAAAAATTGTCTTGATGTTGTGTTTCTCCAGAATGCCACTAGTATAATCTGAAGCATTTTTTTGATGACTGTGTATAAAAATCTATGTCAGTTAAAATCTAGAGTGAGTAAAATATCAAACACTGCACTGAACTCAAATGATGAGACGCACAATTTAGTACCCAACTGGGACAAGAAAATGGGGAAGTGACAGCAGTACATAATGTACCCTCCACCACACACTGAAAGGCAGCTTGCAGAGTTTAGATGTAGATGTATGTCCATTGGCTCCAATTTTAGTATTTTTGGATTTAATACTTGTGAGTAATATTCTGCAACTGCAAACCAACACCTTTGACAGATAGCCACAAATCTGGGACTACAGTGAGCACCGTAACTCAATCAGAAAATCCCATCCTCTACCTGCAGCTAGCTAGCTAAATGCTCAGCACTGGCCATACTTACAAAAATCCACCTCACTGCTGTGTTGTGCCAACAGCCGGCCGAGATTGTAAACTTACTTACTGAAGCTACATTTGCTTCCAATGAGGCTTGCAACATTTATAAGCAACATTGTGAGTTCCATCCACCAGTAATTCTTTGAGCCAATCCCATAGAGACTTTCTGGGAGTCATGAAAAACAGCACCAAGCTGAGCTCCAAGGCCTACTGCTTTCTGGATCTCATGAACAAACAGAGCAGGCCGAGTTTCACACAGCCAGTGCATTCCATGATGATTCTTATATAGTAGTTGTTCAGTTATCAAAACAACCACAATATGTGTTACATAATTCTCCAAGAAATCAAAGTCAATGATAACTGTTTATAATACAGCATATCCATTTTAGGAATCTCCTTACTGACTGGAATGACTTGCACCTTTTTAAAGTTACAAGTCATGCTTCATTATTTCAGTGACATGGCACTGATGCTAGATGATAGGCCACCTTCTCTGCATTTTCAATACAAAATCTAATGAACATCCCATCTAACCTATTTCTATATCTAGCAATTTCACACCTTTGTGAAAGTCTAACGTAGGAACTGTGTTATCATATTTGGTGAAGCACTTTCAAAAGACTGAGTATAGTCATTTGGAATTCATTTTGTCACTCCCATTCTGGTGTAAAAGATTGAGAACGTTTGGTCATACAGCTTCATTCCATAGAGTGTTTTCATGTATGACCAAAAACTGTTTAGGAGAGTGACAACTCAACAGTAAGATCTTTTTGAATTCACTGAACACTTCTTGCGTAGCTGCCCTAATGTCTGTTTTGACTTAGTTTAGCTTCTGCTTGTCCACATGGGCGTGGCTTCACCTGGAGCTGCAGCTAGCTCTCCAACTCCACCCCCACCCCTCCACTGTTCTTATCAGGAGATAGTAAGCCATTAGTTAAGTAAGTTGGTTGAATTATATCATTGAAACATCATGGAACTTTCATATGCTACCACAGATTATGTCAATGTGCAAGTGAAGAACACTGGTAGCAGCAATGTTGATTTTGTCAGGCGGTCACCTTTATGTGTCACATGTTCATTTTCCTGCACCACTAAGGGTGTAGCCACTGTTCCTGTTAAAGTAGTTGTTACACATTCCAATTTCCACAGCTTTTTTGGTGTCAGATTCTCAGAAGTTAGATGCATGGGATAAACTGTCTTTGTCATCAAACAATTAAGGAGCATTCAAAAAGGAACGAGCCGGACTCTGGAATGCGGAAACCAGTGACAGGAGGGTAATATCATGGCGTTTGTAACGAGGTGTGGTTCCAAGCAGAGCATGGAAGTTCACAGCCCGTCGCTAGAAGGCATGCGTCCATTTCATGTGACTATACAGAGCTGCTAGCAGCAGCAGGCATCAATCATCCAACGCTGCCAGTTGCATTGCGGTGACATGGCGGCGACAAAAGAAGAGCAAAGAGGTGTTATTTTCTGACAGCGGAAGGAGTAGGAGGAATGGACATTCATCGACAAATGTCTTAAGCATACGGTGAACACTGCAAGTCCCTTGCAAGAGTCAAGGCATGGCACAAGTGCTTCAGGGAAGCACGGGTGTCATTAGCCGAAGATGCACAGTCTGGAGCACCACACTGCATTACCGATTACATCATCCAGCTGGGGGATGCACTCACTGCCGAGGACCGCCAAGTGACAGTGAAAGCCATAGCCACTGTGGTTGGATTGAGCGTCTGAAGTGTTCACACCATCATGAAGGAACCACTGCACATGTGCAAAGTGTGTGCCCAAAGGTTGCGCCAAAGTGCTCAATTACACCAGGAAGCACTTCAAATGGCCCACTGTCTTGCTCATCTGCAGCGCTGTGCTCAGGAAGGGAATGCATTCCTCGTACAAGTGGTGGCTGGAGATGAGTCATGGTGTCATCACTTCGAACCAGAATCAAACTGACAAAGTCTCCAGTGGAAGGATCCACGGTCACCACCACAAAAAAAAGCCAAGGCCATCCACACGAATGCAGGAAAGGTTATGCTGATGTCGTTCTTTGACCAAGATGGCCCCCTTCTGATTCACTTCCTGCAGCATGAGACAACAGTGAATGCCCAGCATTACTCGCAAACCCTGACCACCCTTCACCAAGCAATCAAGTCAAAACGACCAGGCAATCTCACCTGTGGAGTCATTCTGCTCCACGACAATGCAAAGCCTCATATGGCCAAAACAGTCATGGCCCTCCTGCAGAAATTCGAATGGGAGGTTCTCGGCCACCCTTCATACAGTCCGGACTTCTCTCCCTGTAATTAAACCATTTTTTGTCCCCTTAAAAAAGATTCTGAGGGGGCAAACGATTCATCTCTGACAACGTCCAGCTGTACGTGCAGAACTGGTTAACGTTGCAGCCTCGGGAATTTTATGAGACAGCCATTCACTGCCTTGTGTCACAGTGGGACAAGTCTCTCAACAGCCAAGGTCAGTACTTTAACATACAGGTACTGGTTTCTGTAATTATGCCTCCGGCTCGTTTCTTTTTGAACACCCCTTATATGTTTGCTCATTACGTTGTAATCAGCAACAGGAGATCTGTTCAAGTCTCAATATTTGATGTGATGCGGGTGTTCTGTGCAGCGTCCTGAAATTGTTGATATTGTCTGACCAATGTTAACTGCTACCACATTCAAAAGGTATTTCATAAATTCTAGGAACACTCAGACCAAGGCTGTCTTCTACTGGGAACAGAATCTCCTTAATTTTCTTGGGTAATTGGAGAATAGATTGAATACCATGTCTGCCCAGGACTACCTATTTTGTCTGTTGTAGCTCATGATGACAGAGGAAGTTGTCAAAAGCTTGAGACTGACAAATCTGATTGGCAACAACTCTTAAGCACTTGGTGCATTGGCATGTACAGTTTTTTGGAATAATGGTAGTCAATTGTGGTCCGACAAGAAAATACACTGAAACACCAAAGAAACTGGTATAGGCATGCGTATTCAAACACAGAGAGATGTAAACAGGCAGAATAAGGTGCTGCAGTTGGCAACCTATATGACAAGTGTCCTCCCCCCATGAACCATGGACCTTGCCGTTGGTGGGGAGGCTTGCGTGCCTCAGCGATACAGATAGCCGTACCGTAGGTGCAACCACAACGGAGGGGTATCTGTTGAGAGGCCAGACAAACGTGTGGTTCCTGAAGAGGGGCAGCAGCCTTTTCAGTAGTTGCAAGGGCAACAGTCTGGATGATTGACTGATCTGGCCTTGTAACAATAACCAAAACGGCCTTGCTGTACTGGTACTGCGAACGGCTGAAAGCAAGGGGAAACTACAGCCGTAATTTTTCCCGAGGGCATGCAGCTTTACTGTATGATTACATGATGATGGCGTCCTCTTGGGTAAAATATTCCGGAGGTAAAATAGTCCCCCACTCGGATCTCCGGGCGGGGACTACTCAAGAGGATGTCGTTATCAGGAGAAAGAAAACCGGCGTTCTACGGATCGGAGCGTGGAATGTCAGATCCCTTAATCGGGCAGGTAGGTTAGAAAATTTAAAAAGGGAAATGGATAGGTTGAAGTTAGATATAGTGGGAATTAGTGAAGTTCGGTGGCAGGAGGAACAAGACTTCTGGTCAGGTGACTACAGGGTTATAAACACAAAATCAAATAGGGGTAATGCAGGAGTAGGTTTAATAATGAATAGGAAAATAGGAATGCGGGTAAGCTACTACAAACAGCATAGTGAACGCATTATTGTGGCCAAGATAGATACGAAGCCCACACCTACTACAGTAGTACAAGTTTATATGCCAACTAGCGCTGCAGATGATGAAGAAATTGAAGAAATGTATGATGAAATAAAAGAAATTATTCAGATTGTGAAGGGAGACGAAAATTTAATAGTCATGGGTGACTGGAATTCGAGTGTAGGAAAAGGGAGAGAAGGAAACATAGTAGGTGAATATGGATTGGGGGACAGAAATGAAAGAGGAAGCCGCCTGGTAGAATTTTGCACAGAGCACAACATAATCATAACTAACACTTGGTTTAAGAATCATGAAAGAAGGTTGTATACATGGAAGAACCCTGGAGATACTAAAAGGTATCAGATAGATTATATAATGGTAGATTTAGGAACCAGGTTTTAAATTGTAAGACATTTCCAGGGGCAGATGTGGACTCTGACCACAATCTATTGGTTATGACCTGTAGATTAAAACTGAAGAAGCTGCAAAAAGGTGGGAATTTAAGGAGATGGGACCTGGATAAACTAAAAGAACCGGAGGTTGTACAGAGATTCAGGGAGAGCATAAGGGAGCAATTGACAGGAATGGGGGAAATAAATACAGTAGAAGAAGAATGGGTAGCTTTGAGGGATGAAGTAGTGAAGGCAGCAGAGGATCAAGTAGGTAAAAAGACGAGGGCTAGTAGAAATCCTTGGGTAACAGAAGAAATATTGAATTTAATTGATGAAAGGAGGAAATATAAAAATGCAGTAAGTGAAACAGGCAAAAAGGAATACAAACGTCTCAAAAATGAGATCGACAGGAAGTGCAAAATGGCTAAGCAGGGATGGCTAGAGGACAAATGTAAGGATGTAGAGGCCTATCTCACTAGGGGTAAGATAGATACCGCCTACAGGAAAATTAAAGAGACCTTTGGAGATAAGAGAACGACTTGTATGAATATCAAGAGCTCAGATGGAAACCCAGTTCTAAGCAAAGAAGGGAAAGCAGAAAGGTGGAAGGAGTATATAGAGGGCCTATACAAGGGCAATGTACTTGAGGACAATATTATGGAAATGGAAGAGGATGTAGATGAAGATGAAATGGGAGATATGATACTGCGTGAAGAGTTTGACAGAGCACTGAAAGACCTGAGTCGAAACAAGGCCCCCGGAGTAGACAATATTCCAGTGGAACTACTGACGGCCGTGGGAGAGCCAGTCCTGACAAAACTCTACCATCTGGTGAGCAAGATGTATGAAACAGGCGAAATACCCTCAGACTTCAAGAAGAATATAATAATTCCAATCCCAAAGAAAGCAGGTGTTGACAGATGTGAAAATTACCGAACTATCAGCTTAATAAGTCACAGCTGCAAAATACTAACACGAATTCTTTACAGACGAATGGAAAAACTGGTAGAGGCCAACCTCGGGGAAGATCAGTTTGGATTCCGTAGAAACATTGGAACACGTGAGGCAATACTGACCTTACGACTTATCTTAGAAGAAAGATTAAGGAAAGGCAAACCTACGTTTCTAGCATTTGTAGACTTAGAGAAAGCTTTTGACAACGTTGACTGGAATACTCTCTTTCAAATTCTAAAGGTGGCAGGGGTAAAATACAGGGAGCGAAAGGCTATTTACAATTTGTACAGAAACCAGATGGCAGTTATAAGAGTCGAGGGACATGAAAGGGAAGCAGTGGTTGGGAAGGGAGTAAGACAGGGTTGTAGCCTCTCCCCGATGTTGTTCAATCTGTATATTGAGCAAGCAGTAAAGGAAACAAAAGAAAAATTCGGAGTAGGTATTAAAATTCATGGAGAAGAAATAAAAACTTTGAGGTTCGCCGATGACATTGTAATTCTGTCAGAGACAGCAAAGGACTTGGAAGAGCAGTTGAATGGAATGGACAGTGTCTTGAAAGGAGGATATAAGATGAACATCAACAAAAGCAAAACAAGGATAATGGAATGTAGTCTAATTAAGTCGGGTGATGCTGAGGGAATTAGATTAGGAAATGAGGCACTTAAAGTAGTAAAGGAGTTTTGCTATTTGGGGAGCAAAATAACTGATGATGGTCGAAGTAGAGAGGATATAAAATGTAGGCTGGCAATGGCAAGGAAAGCGTTTCTGAAGAAGAGAAATTTGTTAACATCCAGTATTGATTTAAGTGTCAGGAAGTCATTTCTGAAAGTATTCGTATGGAGTGTAGCCATGTATGGAAGTGAAACATGGACGATAACCAGTTTGGACAAGAAGAGAATAGAAGCTTTCGAAATGTGGTGCTACAGAAGAATGCTGAAGATTAGATGGGTAGATCACGTAACTAATGAGGAAGTATTGAATAGGATTGGGGAGAAGAGAAGTTTGTGGCACAACTTGACCAGAAGAAGGGATCGGTTGGTAGGACATGTTCTGAGGCATCAAGGGATCACCAATTTAGTATTGGAGGGCAGCGTGGAGGGTAAAAATCGTAGAGGGAGACCAAGAGATGAATACACTAAGCAGATTCAGAAGGATGTAGGTTGCAGTAGGTACTGGGAGATGAAAAAGCTTGCACAGGATAGAGTAGCATGGAGAGCTGCATCAAACCAGTCTCAGGACTGAAGACCACAACAACAACAACAATGACAAGTGTCTGGCGCAGTTAGATCAGTTACTGCTGCTACAATGACAGGTTATCAAGATTTAAGTGAGTTTGAACATGTTATAGTCATTGCACGAGCAATGGGACACAGCGTCTCAGATTTAGCAATGAGGTGGGGATTTTCCCGTACAACCACTCCACGAGTGTACCGTGAATATCAGGAATCCGGTAAAACATCAAATCTCAGACATCGCTGCGGCCGGAAAAAGATCCTGCAAAACAGGACCAACGACGACTGAAGAGTGTCATTCAATATGACAGAATTGCAACTCTCCTGCAAACTGCTGCAGATTTCAATGTAGGACCATCAACAAGTGTCGGTGTGTGAAGCATTCAACAAAATATCAATGATATGGGCTTTCAGAGCCGAAGGCCCACTCATGTACCCTTGATGACTGCGTAACACAAAGCTTAATAATGCCTTGCCTGGGCTCCATCAACACTGACATTGAGCTGTTGATGACTGGAAACATGTTGCCTGGTCGGATGAGTCTTGTTTCAGACTGTATTGAGAGGATGGACCTGTATGGGTATCGAGACGACCACATGAATCCATGGACCATGCACATCAGCAGGGGACTGTTCAAGCTAGTGGAGACTCTGTAATGATGTGAGGCATGTGCAGCTGTAGTGATATGGGACCCCTGATAAGTCTAGATACAACTGACAGGAGACACGTACATAAGCATCCTGTCTATTCACCTGCATCCATTCATGTCCATTGTGCATTCTGACGGACTTGCAATTCCAGCAGGACGCGCGATGCGATACCTCACACATCCAGAATTGCTACAGAGTGGCTCCTGGAACACTCTTCTGAGTTTAAACACATCTGCTGGCCTCCACACTCCCCAGACATTAACATTACTGGGCCTATCTAGGATGCCTTGCAGCATGCTGTTCAGAAGAGATCTCCACCCCCTCATACTCTTATGGTTTTATGGACAGCCCTGTAGGATTTGTGGTGTAAATTCCCTCCAGCACTACCTCGGACATAGTTGAGTCCATGCCACGTCATATTGCGGCACTTCTGCATGCTCGAGAGGGCCCTACACAATATTAAGCAGGTCTACCAGTATCTTTGCCTCTTCAGTGTATGTTACGATGTAAGGGCCAAAAACATACAGGCCAAAAACATACAGGCCAAAAATACTGGTGGCAGCAGCAGCAGCATAAGGAAAGATTTCCTTGAGTGCCAGTGCCTGTGCTGCTTGTCAGCTATGGAATTCCTGCAAACTAGCTTACATTACTGTGAATGGATGCCTGCTACAGAATGTCGCGGTGTACGTAATAACACATACCAGTATACGTGTGATATCAAAAGTGGAGTAAATCTGTGAAATCCTGAGCAGTAAATACACAGTGATAGTTTGCAGAGTCGTGTTTGCAATCAAACATACCAGAACAAATACCAAAAGTAGAGTAAATTTGTGGAATCCTACAGGGCTAATGAGCTGCAGCAACAGATTAACTATGAGAAGCCCCACATTCATGACAAGCCGAAAGTGAAGCGGAAGATAATGCTGTAGACAGTTATATACTTTTAAAACATTTGTGAACTGTGTTGGTGTGACTCATTTTGCAATATTATTTTACTGGAGTAGCTTCGTCAATTTGGTCTTGATAAAGAAACCAAATATAAGTTACTGCTAGCTTTTTATGCACTTCTTTGTGTCGCTATTGACTTTAATGGTATTATGAGACAGAATGTTCACACTTGGCAAAGCTACCATGTGACAACCACTAATAGTTACACAGCAACAAACAATGTTACAATGCTAAGTCTCTGCACAAGATCAGAGGATGCAGGCTGCATAGATATTTTTAGACTTGAAAAAAGCTTTCAATTCAATGAACCATAAGTTACTTCTAAAATAGCTGAATCATATCTTATCAGGGATCCAACAATACATCTTCTAGTCAAACAGCTGTTGAATCATAAATGATGCGTTAAACTGATTTGCAAATTACATGGTAAGATAAACTATCAGTTTGTGGGTGAATTTAATACCCACATGTAAACATCACTGCTAATTTTGCGTATATTGATTATTACTTTTAATGAGCAAACAATAGCAATGTATAAACATCCAAATAATAAATCAAACAATTGATAACCAAAAGTTTCTTGGAACACACATCAAAGCTGATTGACTGAGCATTTATTTCTACATTGTATCTCTCCTCCTCCTCCCGCCTCCCCCCTCCCTTGGGCAGGGATGGGATGGATCAGAACTTAATGGCTCCCAATGATTGTTGACTTTTTGGTGTAGATGGTACAGGGAGGGAGAGAGCAGCACTGCTATAGATTATGTAAAGCTTTAGCCATTTCTGCAGATTCCACCCGAATACTTGATTGCCTTTTGTGTTGTGACCAAAAATTGCGTTCATTGCACATTTTTGAACGGAAGTCGCTGCCGGGAGAAGACTGTGGTTGGTTGGTTGGTTGTTGGGGTGTTTAAGGGGGACTAAACAGCTAAGGTCATCAGTCCCCCATTCCAAAAAAAAAGGCGAGACAGAAATGCACGAAACAGGTAAAACCCCAAGGGGAAGGAGACTCCCCCCCAGGCCCTAAAAGAACACAAATGCGGTAACGAACACTACAGACATGAAGACACCAGACAAAAGGAAACAGAACAAAAGAAGATGACCAGAGACTGGTTGACTGACCACGACAACAAAAAAGGGAAAGAGTCAACCAACCGACTACACACTAAAATCTGCAACCAAATACGAGAGACTCGAGGACAGGAGACACACAAAGGGAAAGGAGCAGGACCTCCCTAAATGGAACAATAAAAAGGACTACCACGGATAAAATTTAAAACGTCATCAGCCACGGAGGCATTGTCGCTTAAAACCAAAGGCAAAGTGCCCGGGAGATTAAAAGACTGCCGGAGGGTGCGCAGTCGGGGACACTCCAATAAAATGTGGGCGACCGTCAGCCGGCACCCACACCGACACAGGGGGGGATCCTCCTGACGCAAAAGATGGCCGTGCGTCAGGTATGTATGGCCGATGCGGAGCCGACACAGGATAACAGGCTCCCTGCGAGAAGACCGTAGGGAGGAGCGCCACACATCGGTCGTCTCCTTGACAGCCCGCAGTTTATTCGGGGCTGTCATGCCACGCCACTCAACAGACCACACCCCAAGCACCTTACGGCGCAACACCAGCTGCAGGTCGCGAGCTGTGAGGCCGATCTCCAAAGCTGGGGCGTCGATCGCCCCTTTGGCCAGCCTGTCAACACGTTCGTTCCCCGGGATGCCAACATGACCTGGCGTCCAAACCAAGACCACCGAACGACCAGAACGGGCAATGGCGGAAACAGACTCCTGAATAGAGGACACCAGAGGAGAAGAGGGATAGCAGCGGTCGATGGCCTGAAGGCTGCTCAGGGAGTCACTGCAGATGACGATGGACCTACCTGAGCAGAAACGCATATGCTCAAGAGCGCGCAAGATGGCCACCAGCTCTGCAGTAAAAATACTGCAGCCAACCGGCAAGGAGCGTTGCTCAACATGGGCAGCGTGAGCAAAAGCGTAGGCAGTGTGACCATCAACCAGGGAACCATCAGTGTAGACAGGCTCACAGCCCGAAAATGATTCGAGGAGCGCAAGAAAACGGCGACGGAGGGCCACAGGCGGAACCGAGTCCTTAGGTCCCTGTGCCAAATCCAGACGGACAGACGGCCGGGACAAACACCAGGGAGGCGTAGGTGTACGGACCTGGAAGGGAGGCAGAAGAGGGAATGACCCCAGTTCCGACAGCAGGGACCGGACGCGGACAGCTACGGAAAGCCCAGACCTAGGTCACCGTTCGGGCAGATGGAGGACCATGGCAGGGAAAAGCAGGCGACGATTGGGATGGCCTGGCGAGCAATGCACGTGGACAGCATAGTCGGCGAGCAGACGATGGCGGCGAATCCGCAGTGGGGGAACCCCGGCCTCCACCAGTAGACTATCCACGGGGCTAGTGCGAAAAGCGCCAGTGGCAAGCCGAACCCCACAGTGGTGTATGGGGTCTAACAACTTCAACACTGAGGGTGACGCAGACCCATAGGCCAGGCTCCCATAATCAAGCCGGGACTGCACAAGGGCTCTGTACAAACGCAGCAGCGTGCAGCGATCTGCACCCCAAGACGTGTGGCTAAGGCAGCGGAGGGCGTTGAGGTGCCGCCAGCATTTTTGCTTCAGCTGAGTAACATGAGGAACCCATGTGAGCCGGGCATCAAACACGAGTCCCAAGAAGCGGCAAGTGTCCACCACTTCAAGCAGGTGGCCGTCGAGGTAAAGTTCAGGATGAGGGTGGACCGCCCAACGCCTGCAGAAGTGCATAACTCGAGTCTTGGGTGCAGAGAACTGAAAACCATGAGTCAGAGCCCATGATGCTGCCTTGCGAACGGCGACTTGCAGCCTGCGGTCGGCGACTCCCGTAGTCGTGGAGCTAAATGAGATGCAGAAGTCGTCGGCATACAAAGAAGGAGACACCGACGACCCCACTGCTGCAGCCAGACCATTAATGGCCACTAGAAATAAGGAGACGCTCAACACTGAGCCCTGCGGGACCCCATTTTCCTGTATAGAAGATGAACTAGAGGTGGCACCGACTTGCACCCGGAAAGAGCGGCGCAATAAAAAGCTTTGAAGAAAAGCAGGGAGCCGACCACGAAGACCCCACTCATGCAACGTGGCGAGGATGTGATGCCTCCATGTGGTGTCATACGCCTTCCGCAGATCGAAAAATACAGCAACGAGATGCTGACGTCGGGCAAAGGCCGTACGGACAGCAGATTCCAGCCGCACCAAATTGTCCACTGCAGACTGGCCCCGACGGAAGCCACCCTGGGATGGAGCGAGGAGACCGCGCGACTCAAGGTCCCAACACAAACGCCGCCCCACCATACGTTCGAGCAATTTGCACAAAACGTTGGTGAGGGTAATGGGACGATAGCTGTCCACCGCCAGTGGGTCCGCACCGGGCTTCAAGATGGGGACAATAACACCCTCTCGCCATTGCGACGGGAACACGCCTTCGCTCCAAATGCGATTAAATATCGCGAGAATGTGTCTCTGGCAGTCCCTGTAGAGATGCTTCAGCATCTGCGCGTGGATGCAGTCTGGGCCTGGTGCTGTATCAGGGCAATCGGCGAGGGCAGCGAGGAATTCCCTCTCGCTGAAAGGAGCATTGTATGTTTCAGAACGACGCGTGTGGAATGAGAACGGCATCCGCTCGGCTCGCTCCTTTAGAGAGCGAAAGGCGGGGGGATAAGATGCAGTCGCAGAGCTCTGAGCAAAGTGCGCGGTAAGCCGTTCAGCAATGGCAGCAGCGTCCGTGCAGACAGCGCTGTCCAAGGAGAGCCCAGGGACACCCATAGGGGTCTGGTATCCATAAATCCGCCAGATCCGGGACTACACGAGTGAGGGGGAGACATGGGAGCCCAAGGATGAGACATACCTCTCCCAGCACTCCTGCTTACGCCGTGCAATAAGACGACGGGCCAAGGCACGGAGCCTCTTAAAGGCGATGAGGGTCTCGAGAGATGGGTGCCGCCTATGACGCTGGAGAGCCCGCCGACGGTCGCGAATAGCCGCAGCAATCTCCGGCGACCACCAGGGTACAGCCTTCCTCCGAGGGAGGCCAGAAGATCGGGGGATGGCAGCCTCGGCCGCTGAAATGATGGACGTGGTTAAAACACGGACCACCTCGTCAATGTCACCCTGTGGGGGAGACTCAATGGCTGCAGCAGAAGTAAAAGCCGGCCAGTCTGCCCTGTGGAGAGCCCAGCAGGGCAGGCGCCCAGAAGAACGACACTGGGGTAGTGACAAATAGATGGGAAAATGGTCACTACCGCACAGGTCAGGGTGCACCCTCCAGTGGAGGGATGGGACAAGTCCGGGGCTGCAAAGAGAGAGATCGATGGCCGAGAACGAGCCATGGGCAACACTGAAATGCGTGGGAGCACCGGTGTTCAAGAGGCTAAGGTCGAGCTGAGCCAACAAATGCTCCTCTGCCCGACCGCGGTCATCAGAGACAGTCCCACCCCATAGAGGGTTGTGGGCATTGAAATCGCCCAGAAGCAGGAATGGTGGCAGGAGTTGAGCCAGCAGCGCAGCCAAGACATGGCGGGGGAGCTCCCCATCCGGAGGAATGTAAACAGAGCAAACAGTAATAGCCGGCGAGAGCTCAACCCTGGCAGCAACTGCCTGTAAAGGCGTCTGAAGGGGTACTGGCGAGCTACAGACAGAGTGGTGAACAAAGAGGCAAACCCCACCTGACGCTCGTTGACAGGCAGCACAGTTCTTATAGTATCCCCGATAACCGCGAAGGGCGGGGGTCCGCAGTGCAGGAAACCAAGTTTCCTGCAGAGCAATGCAGAGAACAGGGGAATCACTCAGAAGCATCCGGAGCTCAGGCAGGTGGCGGAAATAACCGCCGCAGTTCCATTGGAGAATGGAAGCAGGAAGGGACTGGGAGGGCGTGAATGCGACTAAGAGGCAGACAGCGCTTCAGAGCCAACTGCCGCCACCAGGGGAGAGTCAGCTGAGTCCATAGGAGAGGCCCCCAAGGGTTCCGTGAGGGCGAGATCCGCGGCAGAGGCGAGGATCTCCACCTCATCCCCGGAGCCAGGACTATGTACAGCAGGTGGTGCTGAAACCGCCGGAACGTCCTTCTTCTTGGACACATGCCGTTCCTTCTTCTCACGTCGGCCCTTAGGGTGAGAGGGCTGGGAGAGCTTCTCTGAAGGAGCGTCGGAGGCTGACGACGACGCAGAAGCCCTACGACCATCAGGTGGCAGAACCTTCAGCCACTGGCTGACATCTGGCTGGGAAGGAGAAGAAACGGAGGAAGGGAGAGCCCCAAGGGACCCCTTCCGCGAGAGAGGAACTGGCGGAGGCAACGCCGGCGGAGAAGGAGGGGGAGGAATCGAGCCTCCCGGTTGTGGAGCAGATGTCACTCCCGAAGTAAGCGTGGGGGGAGCGACAGAAGAGGGTTTGCCCCCAACTGCTAAGGGGGCAACAGAGGAAGGCCTGCCCCCAGACACGAGGGGGGCAGACAGAGATACACGGCCCCGAGGGCCCACTGAAGGAGGCACAGATGAGGCGACAACCGTCGCTCGCGTGGACGACGATAACGTGGCTGCAGCATAAGAGGTTCGAATGGAAGCAGGATACAACCTTTCATATTTCAGTTTTGCCTCTCGATACGTAAGTCGGTCCAGGGTCTTAAATTCCATGATCTTCCGCTCCTTATGAAGAACGGGGCTATCCGGCGAGCATGGAGAGTGGTGCTCCCCACAGTTGACACATACAGGCGGAGGCGCACATGGAGAATCGGGATGAGAGGGGCGTCCGCAATCTCGACATGTAGCACTGGATGGGCAACGGGAGGACATATGCCCAAACTTCCAGCACTGGAAGCACCGCATCGGGGGAGGGACGTATGGCTTCACGTCGCAACGGTAAACCATCACCTTGACCTTCTCGGGCAAGACATCACCCTTGAAGGCCAAGATAAAGGCACCGGTGGCCACCCTGTTAGCCTTGGGCCCTCTATGTACACGACGGACAAAATGTACACCACGTCGTTCCAAGTCGGCTCTCAGCTCGTCATCGGATTGTAACAAGAGGTCACGATGGTAAATAATCCCCTGGACCATATTTAAGCTACTGTGGGGAGTGACGGTAACAGGGACGTCACCCAGCTTATCGCACAAGAGCAACGCTCGTTCGTGACTGGGCTGGGGAGGACGTCTTGAGGAGGATGGACCCATTCCTCATTTTAGACAACCCCGCCACTTCCCCAAACTTATCCTCCAGGTGTTCCACAAAAAACAGAGGCTTCGTCATAAGAAAGGAGTCACCATCAGTCCTGCTGCAGACAAGGTATTGCGGTACGTAAGGCTCCCGCTTGGCACTAGATCGGCGTCCTTCCCATGGCGCAGCCAACGAGGGGAACGACTGAGGGTCATATTGTGCAGCATCAAAGTCTACTCTACCACGCTTAGAGACGCTGGTGGCCGTGCGACCACCAGCTTGGTGTGATTTATTGCGCTTCATTGCGCCACATCCGCCCAGATGCCACCTACTCCGAACGAGGGCTCTCCCCAAGGGCGCCACCCAGCCAAAGCAACGGGTACCTGGCCGATATCCCATTGCCCGGAGTCCCCGTGCCCCAGACAAGATGGGCACATACTCCTTGGCATGCATGGGGAGGAAACAGCTCTGGCATCCGTAGTGCGATCCCTGCGTGGTCAGGGGGCTACCACCAAGAGGGTACATGACGACCCCACCACAACGGACTGGCTACCGTGCTGGATTTTAGGTGTTGAAAGGGTCCACAGATGTCGTAGGCGCGAAGAAGAAGAGTGCGCACAAGGCGAGAAGGAGACAACCCAGAAGATGTTGGGCGTAGTCCCCCCCCCCCCCCTCCCCACACAACAATAGGTAACATGCAAGATGGTGGAGCATGAGGGACCAATATAAAAACACCACGTAAGGTGTCCTTCCTCAAATGGCACGCACTAACAACGGAAATTTGGAAAAAAAAGGGGGGTCAAACCCAAGAGGGGACCATCACAGAAGGCCGAAACGTTTGAGACTCCTTTTAGTCGCCTCTTACGACAGGCAGGAATACCGCGGGCCTATTCTTACCCCCGAACCCGCAGGGGGGGAGAAGACTGATAAAAATTTACACTGCCCAGGAAACGTCTATACTGTTTGAAGTCCTTAGGCATTCAAAGGTTATGTAAAATAGATAATTTCCCTGTTAAAAAGTAGATATTGTGAGCCAAGACCCTATGGCTGAGGAAGGTCACTTCTCTTTTGCCCGTGGCAAATTTATGTTTATTTAACACAATACCATGGCTATTTAGTCTGTCATATTTCATGAACTTTCATCTCTTAACTGAGCGTTGAATGAGAATACCAGAATATTGACCCAATATACACAACAAAATGTCAGTCACTGCAAAATTTTGGCAATGAAACACTGCTGAGTTTGAGCAGTGTTTTGAGGCTGAAATGGCATGAACAAGAATTCAAAAAGGCATATTCACTACTGTTTTTGGTATATCATTAAGGCCCAGAATTTAATTATTAGTCTTGCATTAGTCCAGAATGTTGAAAACATTTTCAAGTGCCAAAGCACATGTGAAGTCTTGGTTATTAGGTATGAGATTCCTGTCTGGGACAGTTCTAGCATTCAATTCACAGTGATCCCATCTGCAAGGGTCCCATCTGCTGCCACACTAATGGAACAGTTTAGAAGGGATGTCCATGGACTGTCTGAATGAAGTACAACTACTGACTTAGCATTTCCTCAAAGGTTGCTTTAGTCAATAGGCAATCCAGTGTGAGCCTGCAGATGTGCTGTGAAACAGTTCGTCCTGGTGCCTTATGTATGTTGTTCATGGTATTGTGACTAACAACACAGTGTTTCATCAGCTCTGTGGCTCTGACAAAAACTCTCCAGTATGCAAAATGTTAGTGCCTGAGAGAATTGTGTACTTATATTGTCGACTCTTACCAGTATGGCAACTGCAGAAGGACACTCAGTTCAAATCACTTCATGACTGTCAATCCCATTTACTACACATGCAATTGTCAGGTCCACAGAAAAGGCAAAATGAAAGGAAATTGACACTTAAGATGGGCTGAGTGGTGTCAGCAATCACTTAAGTACCCTCACATTGGAAAGCAAAATCCGTAATGGTCATCAGATTTTTGTAGCCATGAGTGATGGTAACAGAGTTGTTTAGAGCCACTGAATGTAGAGACTCTTTACACATCAGCTGCACGAGGCAGGGAGTGTGCTGGCCTCTGAGCCAGAGTCGGTCAAGAAAACCAAACTAAAAATTTTGTGAGAAACATGGAACCACCATGGTGCTGTAGTTTACACCAGAGGTCATAGTGACAGTCACCTGAGCAAGTGCTGTACTGCTACTTTTGCTGGTGGCACTGTTTGTAGGTGTGACAATCTTTCGCACATAATCCAGATCACCATTGTTGTTTGGGTAGCTGCATGGCTTCGCGACCTTCACAGCTTGAAATCCAAAATGTCTATAATACTAGTAGATGTTAGTAGAGCCAGCTTGGTATTGGCTGTGATCATGAGATTGGGCAACAGAAGAATGTTATTAACATGAACTTTCGTTAGGGTCAATCATAGCTGTAATGCCTGAAACTGCTTGGTCTTCGGCTCAATTATGGTGCGCAGACTACCGATTTCTTCGTCTATGCTCAGTGAATGTTGGTGTAAGGTGGTAGCACGCTGACGCATCATGTATTCGGGTGAGCTCTGCATTTGTCTGTTGTATTCGGCTAGGACGTTGGTAGCTGTTAACGCCGCAGTCAGTACAGTAGTTGAATCCAGCATTGCATTATCGTATTGGTAGCTTGTAATAACTTTTATAAATTTAGCACTTTCTGCATTATCAGAGCCGGCTGCACTGGCGAAGGCAGCTGTTACCCGATCTGTAATAATGAATTTTCAGTAACCATAGTAGTGCCAACGATAGTACATAAATGTGTACAAAACTCCGATGGGTTTCTGTCGCCACATTTTTCATGGCACATTATCTTGTTTAAGCTTTTAGTCAGGCAGTGTGGTGTAACAAGCAACTAAAGCTATTTGGGAGCAAAGAAGGTTCACTGCTGATGTGAAAGCAAAATAATGTCCAAAACAAAAGTGATCAGTCACAGGTTCTGGTTGCTGATTGCTAATGTCAACTGTTCCTGATCTGAAACATGCAAAAATGTCTCCTGAATAACAAAACATGTTGCAGGTTGTGCAGACGTAAATGACAGGGCCGCAATTGCAATCGGTGCATCGAAGAACCACACAAGTTGGTGGGCAGAAAGCCCAACTTGTATGTATGATCAAGCATGGATGAGTACACTGGGAACACTAATGTTATGTCTGGTTTGATGCCACTTCATGGCATAGCAATGATACCTGACGCAAATTACTGCATTTCGTATGCTGCCAGATTTACTCATTGCACTGTGTTCATTGATTGTTTTACACTTGAGAACAATCCCTAAATCTAGATCTCTTGCTGGATGTGCTAGATCTCACTGCTGACAGTTTATGCATACCATCCATGACAAAATCATTCCCCATGGAACTTTGAAAATACTTGTCCACAGTGAAATTACTCTCTTATGGGGGTCAGCAATTCACATAGGTGAAACAAATACCCACAAATGAATATCAATGCTAATTTCATGTATAATAACTGCTTTTCTTTTCTCAATAAAAGTAATGTATAAATATTTGAACAATAAATCATATAACTAATCACCAACACTTGAGGGAGCACATATGAAACTTGGCTGAGTGATTGTTTATTTACACAAATTCGCCAATGAAACAGTAATACAAGATGTACTTCAGGGCTCAGTCCTTGGCCCCATCCTCTTCCTCATGTAAGGTGCCCCAAGAGGAATGCTCAGTATTCTGGGATACAACAGTAACATGCATTTTAAGCAAGATACATCATACCCAGCTGTGTCAAACTGTTGTGGCTAATCAGCCAACATAACACAGAAGAGTTATGCGGGCACATACCTCACAGTGGACAGCTCTTTAGATAATAGACAAGGGTCGTCCACACTCTGCCCAACCAGCAGGGGTAACCCAAGCACCACTGAAGTGATTACTGGCCCTGTGAATCTTTCCTTCTCCATAGGCCACATCACAAAGTAGTACATGCAGTATCATGGCACCCAGGCTAGGCTCTGGCAGTTTGCTCCGAGCATGTTTCCTGGGCCACGTGGTGATTGCAAAAGCACACACACAATCAGGTTCTCACTCATGAGCCACTCCTAAATGACGATGTCGTCCACATTGACTTTAAGCTCCAGGAGCATCCAGCTACGGACCTACAATCATTCACGGCCTTTACACCGAAAAGACTGGGTTGCCAACTTTGTAATGTCTGTCTTTGTTTTTCATTGGCAATATGCCAGACTTAAACTTTGGTGTGTCCCTGTGGGACTTTAACTTATTTTCATCCTCTCAGGAGTAACTTTTTTCACATCCCTTTTGGACTTTGATTGCAGCACACTTAGTCCACAGACATTGGATTTTGAATCTTTCAATTTACTGTGACTTTTAAAGGCCATAAGCCTTCAGATATTGTTATTGTTCTTTCATTATTCATGAAGTGACTCATTTTAAATTATTGTGTTCCAAAATACTTGTCATTGGAAAAAATTTGTGTGTGTTACAATATTCATTTTATACCTAGGTGTTGTGTAGATTCTTTAAATGGCCTACATATATAAATAAATATTTGTAATGATTCTTGTTCACACCGTTCCCTTGTTGCAAAGATATTGTAGGGAAGTATGATTATATCTGAGTAAGCTAACAGAAAATTTAAACCTACCGGTATACTATTAATTTTTTTATGTACCTCAATTTGTTTTTTCACCAATCTGTGTGTGTCAGTCTTTTGAGTTGGTGTGACGAAGACATATGTACTTGCACTCTCCCAGAATTGTGTTAGTTAAAAGTTATTCTATGTGGAAGTCAAGCATTCTCCTAAGCTCCACATCCTGATGCAATGAGGACTTGCATTTTTAAATGGACCTCTTCAGAGAAGAAGTCAACAAGAAGAGAGAGTAGCCAATGCAGCCACGCTGGCATTGTTGTACATTGTTGGGGAGATGAGGTAAATATCAAACTGTACACAAAACTATAAGGAATTAATCTTGAATCAATGTTCCAGAACTGCCACAATGTTTCTTAACCTGCACACATCCAAACTTGCATGTGTTTCTGGATATACAATTTCAGGTGTGGCTAAACATGCATTAGCATAACTGCATCAGCTCTGAACAATTCACATGATCTCTCTCCTGACCACTATAGTATTTTTCCTGTGCTACCTTCGGTGTACATATCGTGCCCTATTTCATAAACATTTAATGCACATTTGCATCTGGGCTAGTGGTGTATATGTATGAGTCTCACTCATCCAACGTTTGATTAGTCATGGTGGTACAATTCACTGTCACCAAGGTCAACAGACCTTACACTATTAAATTTTAGTTTACAGTACTGAATGAAGTCCGAGATGTACAAACAAAAGGCGAACATGCAAGATGCAATATAACATCATGGATGCTGCTGCCCTCGCTAGGAACTGTGCAGAGGCGCTCTGACAAGCAACACATGCTCTCCCAAAAGTATACAAATGCACTGAAGTTGTTGATAGGATGTCTGAGCATTATTGTGAACTATACAACAGCTGTAATGTGACGTATACAATAATTCTTAGAATGATATATGTTAAAAATACATATTTTACAACTGAAACTTTGTAAAACGTGTGATGTAATGTTCACTAAACTGTTTTATGTGTGTAAACCCCACAGTGTATTGAATAATATTGAAAATAAATAATATGTACATTAAATATTTTCTATTTCTGAAACCATTTGGAATAGGGCATGTGTCCATACGAAGTTTTTTTGCTTCAAATATCCCTGATATTGGTCATTCCTGCTGGAACGTCCTGTACCCTATATATTAACAACAGTGCACAACCCATTAACTCCCATATTATAAGCTATGTAGATGAACCTCAATTTTATTCTAGTGTAGGGAGGGTAAAGATCTAGAATCTTCTGCTACTAATGGCAGAAAAGAATTAACTAGATACTGTAACAATCAAGGCCTCAAGGTGGATGTTACCAGATCTAAATTACTGGCACTTAAAACAGGCAGTTCTCGCCACACCAATGTAAATAGTGCATGCGATACCTCGGCAGTATGATGTGGTATCTGTAAGTTTCTAATGTGTATGTGAATCAAAATCTGAGCAGTGGATAAACCACATTAATTTTGCATGTGGTAAACTCTTACCTTCTTAGCCAGTCTGCCAAGACAGTTACTAGTCAAACATTAACAATAGGATCTCATGGAATAGTTAAATGCATTATTAACTATGGGACTGAATTATTTGGCCAAGCAGCTGATATCCACTTAAAAATAATATTGGTAAAATGTAATGTATCATTTGTTTAGAGCATTTTTCTGGGGAGAAAATACTATGCTCTTAGCTATTTACACTACGAGACGTACGCACTGAGCAAGGTGGCTGTTTCTGTACCTGCAATAGCACAGGTGAGTATAGTGTTTGTTTGCAAATTGTTTTACAAGCTCCAAACAGGAGCAACTTATTTTGCATTTGTGTGCTTACTATGCACAGTGTAACATTTTAACAACAGAGTAGTGTAGAGTACCGCTGTCTTTAGTACGAGAAGGGACTGTGACTGCTGTTTTTGGACAAAGGCCAAGTTGGTGATCCTTTGCTCACAGCTCCAGGCTGCACTGGCTTCAGTCACACAGCTCCAGGCTGTTGCCAATGGGCATCACCACAGGTGGCAGACGTTGGGATTTGAGGGACATCCAGCATGTGCCATGTGTTACTGTGGCTGCCCCAGGTACTGCTTGCACCGAGGTTGACCCATTACCCAAGGGCGATTGGGAGGATGTCCTAAGGTTACGGGTAGCGAAAGACTTCCTGGTTTGGGCAAGAGGATGGGTTATGGAGGTGAAGGGTGGAGCGGGTGGTGGGAGACAGAAGATTCACAGGCCTCCCCAGTTCATGGGAGAAACAGGTTTAAGAGCTTTTGAGGAATCCTCTCAGCCTACAGGATCTGAGAGTCACAGGGAATGGGACTACTGATAGTTGGGAGCTGCATTGTTGTGTGTGTAATGGGGTTGTTTAGGGATATGGCTACCAAATAGGGGAAGAAGTCCAGTGTGCACTATGTGTGTATACCACAGGGGAGGGGGGGGGGGGGGGGGGGGAGAGGGGCGTCATGCCACATGTGAAACAAGTCCTTCCAGGTGGCATCAAGAGCACAGGGTGCAACCAACTGCAGGTGGTTGTCTCATGTTAGTACAAGTAATGTGTGCTGCTTCGGATCGGAAGAGACTTGCCCTTGTTTCCAGTTGTTATCAGAATCAATAAAGACTGCCAGTCTTGTTTCCGAGATGGAGGCAAAGCTCATCATCTGATCTATTGTTGGAAAGACCGATTGCAAAACTTTGGTACAGAGCCAATGGAGGGTCTGAATCAGAGGGTCAGGCAGTTCTGCAACGATTTAGGCTGCAGACTGCTCAATTTGCACCAAAGGATGGTACGGTATCAGATTCCAATTAATAGGTCGGGCCCACACAGGAGGCAGCTACATGGATAGCAGAGGCTGTGTGGAATGGACTGGGCAGTTTTTTAGATTACAGAACATCAGGAAAGTACAAAAATGGTTTAGTCTCAAAGGGTACAGGGTTGACTAAGTAAATTGAAGCTGTTTCAGGCAAGAAACAGAGCTCCAGGCATTAAAAGAAAACACTGAAGTACGAATCATTACTGAAAGCTGGTTAAATCCCGTGATAAACTCAGCCAAATTTTTTACAAAGTGCCTCATGATAAGAAAGGAAAGATTAAATACAGTTAGTGACCGCTCATTTGTTGCTTTTAGGGGATGTCCACATGATGCCTCTTTTGTCTTGTGCAGTCACAGATGCACAAGAATAAAAAGCCATGCACAAAATTTGGGGAAAGAATGCATGTACACAACAACATTCTCATGTCCACACATTACCTGATTGCGCAAGCAGTCTACATGGATTCTTTTGTTTGCCTGAGAGCTTGTGTTGTGTTTACTGAGATGAAAAAACCACAGACACACAAAAGCAACTGTAGATAAAGAAGTAGCTAAATAACAGCGGTACAAAGTGACAACATTTTGTTTGCAAATTTCAGGAGGTCACAGAGATTTCAGATTTTATGCTTGGGTAATTAGTTATAAGACTGGCAATAAAATTTCATTAGCTAGCAACCAGCAACTTATATACCAGTCTGAACTATTTATTCCAGATTTCCAAACTAAGTGTTTCAGTGATTATTCTGAAACTGAAGAATACTTAAGGGAGGTTCTTAGTCATTATGCAAATGTTAATTAATTTTCAATGCATCATCTGTTTACACAACTTTAATCATAAAAGATAATATGCAGATTAACATACTCTCGCTCTACAGATTTGAGAATTTCATAGACACCAGAATCCTTTAAAACAGAAGAGGTTGTGTTTTTCAATTTTGTACTTTTTGCATCATCAATGTCCTTCATTTCTATTTCTAGTAGTTTGTACAGGAGTTGCACATACCTTCATCATTTCTTTTGTTCAGATATCAGGTTCCTCAGATGATGTGGTATTAAGTCACCATACCATGAATATTCGTTAACAGTTTCCATACATACTTTTCACAAATTTCTAGCTTACTCTTCTCTGTTTTCCTAGTTTGAAACTTGTGGTATCTTATTCTTAACAGTAATATGGCTATAGAATTTTTATTTAATACTTTGTCAGGACAGCACATCTCAGGTTTTGCTCAAATAAGTTTTAGAAGCTGCTTTCCATATGACCTTTTTTTTGTCTGCAATAATCTACAAATTAATGCATTCTTCCTCTGTAGTCAACAGACATTATTGCACATAAATCTCTTCCCAGCATCACCTCAACAAAGTACAAAATCAACCACACATGGGTCCCAGCTGCCTGTCGTCTGCTAGAAAGCGTAAGGATTCCCGCCAAAGGTGGGCAGTAATGCACTTTACACACATTCTCCATTTCAGAGAAATTATGAATGCATAAATGTGCATGCATAGTTGTGTTGCTGGAAATTTATGCATGTGCAAAAAGTTGGACACAAAACAGGCATCACGTGTACGATTATCCTTGACAACCAGAATAAATTAATAACTTGCTCCTATTACCGACCTCCAAGTTGGCTGATACAGTTGCTGAACAGTCGAAAGAAGAATTGAGCCCTCTCAAATCGGTACTACACTCATACGATTATACTTGGTGGTGATGTCAATCTACCCTCGATGTGTTAGTGAAACTACATGTTTACAGTCAGTGTTAACCATAAAAGTTGTCCAAAGTCATACTAAACGCTTTCTTCAAAACTCATTTTGAACAATTCGTTACTCAAATTGTAAATGGTTTCGAAAACATACTCAACCCCTTAGGAACAAATAACCCCAAGCAAACAGGAAGCATTATGCCGGATGCAGGGATCAGTGATCACATGATCATTGTAGCGAGACATGATACCATAACCTCCAAACCTACCAAAAAATAAACACAAAATACAATTATTTAAAAAAGAAGATAAAAATTCTGCTTGGCACCTCACTAAGAGACAGTCTCCATTCCTTCTGCACTTACTATGTAAGCATAGATCAGACGTGGTTTAAATGAAGAGAAATAGTGTTGAAAGCAATGGAGACATTTATAACAAATTAATTAATAATAGACAGAACTGACCACCCATGGCGCACAAAACAGATTAGAACACTGTTGCAGAACATAAGGTCGAAATTTTGCGCAAACTTCAATGCCAGATGCTGATCAAATGTGAAGGATATTAGCACAAAGACACAATCTATGCCTTCATTGCGCGATAGTGATGGCTACTGTTATTGACGAGTGTGCCACTACAGCAGAGTTACTAAATATAGTTTTCCGAAATTCCTTCACTAATGAAGACAAAGTAAATATTCCAGAATTCAAATCAAGAACTGCTGCGAACATAAGTAGCTTCAAAGTAAGTATCCTCTGTGTAGCAAAGAAACTTTAATCACTTAATAAAGACAAGTTCTCTGGTTCAGACTGTATAGAGTACAGTGATATAATAGCTCTGTACTGTATCGCATGCAACTGCTCGCTCAATGAAAGATCCGTACCACAAAGAATGGAAAGTTGCACAGGTCACACCAATGGTTAAGAAAGAAAGGAGTAGTCCAATGAATTATATAGATCTATATCACTGGTGTCTAATTGCAGTAGAATTTTGGAACACATACTAGACTAACATTATGAGTTACTTCAAGGAAAATTATCTGTTGACACAATTAGCACGTATTCAGAAAATATCGTTCTTGTGAAATATAACTAGCTTTTTATTCTCACAAGGTAAGGGTGCTATCAGCACAGTATCACAAATTGATTCCATATTTCTAAATTTCCAAAGAGCTGTTGATACTGTCTCTCACCAGCAGTTTTTAACCAAATTGCTTGTGCACTGAGTCTGTCAACTGTGCGACTGGATTTCTGATTTCCTATCAAGAAGGTCACAGTAAATAGTAACTGATGGAAAGTAACTGGTAAAACAGAAGTAATATCTGGTGTTCCCTAAGGAAGTGTTATAGGTCCTCTGCTATTCTAATCTATATAAATTATTTACGAGACACTCCGAGCAGCTATATTAGTTTGTTTGCAGATGATGCTGTCATTTACCCTCTAGTAAAGTCATCAGAAGATCAAACCAATTGCAAAACGATTTACACAAGATATCTGGATGGCGCAAAAAGTCGCCACTGACTCTAAATAATGAAAAGTGTGAGGTTGTCTACAAGAACACTAAAAGGAATCCATTAAATTTGGTTACATGATAAATCACACAAATCTAAAGGCTGGCAGTATTACAAAATGGAGAGATTGTCATCCACCATGCAGTGGAGATGTTAAGTTGCAGACAGGCACAACAAATCAACTGCTAACAAGGGAGATTTCAGCCAAAAAAGGTCTTCCTCTAAAGCACACAAGTGCACTCATGCATGCGCAAAAAAAAAAAAAAGCACAACTCTCTCACACATGACCGCCATCTCTGGGTGCCCTGGCCACCTACTTCAGAATAAGGCCTTTTGACTGAAAGCTCACTTGTTAGCAGTCTTTTTTTGTTGTGCCTCAACATATGCACTATATGGTGAGCAGCAATCTATCCTTTTCATAATATTGTCATTATTTCACCCTGAATTTTCCATTATTTAATCTAAAGGCTGTCAATTCACCTAAATACCAAGGAATTACAATTACAAATAACTTACATTGGAATGATCACATATAAAATATAGTGGTGAAGGCAAACAAAAGACTGTTTCATTTGCAAAACACTTAGAAGATGCAACAGGTCTACTAAAGAGACTGCCTACACTATGTTTGTCCATCCTCTTCTGGAATATTTCTACATGGATAGGACTGACAGAAGACATCAAAGAAGGGCATTTCAATTATCATGAAATAGGGGAGAGCGTGTCACGGATGCGATAGGCAATCATTAAAACAAAGGCATCTCCAACAAGACATGCAGATGTGGGTTATTAATTCCTACCAACCATTTTTTACACATTAGAATAATAGAAATTTTTGTACAGAACAGAGAGAGAGTTGTCAACGAGAAGTATTCTGAGTTTGTTATCAAATTTTACTTTGCTGCCTGTCAGGCATCTTATATCATTGGGTAAAGGGTCAAAGCATTATACATTTTGTATTGCAGCATTATGCACCCCTTTTCGTGCTAAAGACAACCTTAATGTATACCTCATTGTTCCTGTTGAACTGTAGTGAATTATTTACAACAAACTTCATGAGGAAACAAATATACTGTGAAGCAGTCAGAGTGCCCAAATCGCTAAACAGATGTCTAAAAGATTATCGTGGGTGGGCACCACATATTATTCTTGCAGCACATTTTTGTGCAATCAAGACTGTTTCTTAGAGATGAATCACCCCAGAACATTACTCCACATGACATTATTGAATGAAAATATGCAAAATGTGCCAACTTACTGATTTGTCTCTCCCCAAAATTTGCAATGATTAAGTCCAAATGTGGCAGCACTAAGTTGTTTTTCGAGGTCCAAAATGTGATTCTTCCAATTTAAATTCTCATAAATATGGACCACCAAAAATTTTGAAGTTTCAACCCTTTTTACTATTTCCTCACCATTTGTTGCACTTATCATATGTGTTGTATCCCTAGATGTGCAGAACTGAATATGTTGGTCCTTTTTAAAATTGAGGGTGACCATTTGCAGAAAACCTGTCAATGATACTTTCAAGAACTTTATCATTTATTCTGTTTCTTTATGCATGCTTGGACTGACTACAACAATAGTGTCATCTGCAAAAAGAACTAATTCTGCTTGTTGTATACTACACAGAAAATCATTTACATATATGAGGAACAGTAGTGGATCTAAGCTTGAACCTTGGGGAACCTCATACGTGATTTATCCCCAGTCAGAATTATGTCCCAGGACTATATTGCTTGAATTACTAAGAACAACTTTCTGCATTCTTTTCGTTAGATAGGACATTATCCATTGGTTGGCTACACCATCGACCACATAAAATGTTAATTTATCTACGAGAATACTGTGATTCACACTGTCAAATGACTTGGAGAGATCGCATAAAATACCAACTGGTGCTAGTTTGTTTAATGTTTGTAAAATCTGGTGAGTGAACCTGTAAGAAGCTTTCTCAGTACAGCAATCCTTCTGAAACCCAATCTGTGATTTGCTAAGAATACTATTGTTGCTAAGGTGAGAGATTACTCTAGAACACATAACCTTCTCAAAAATTTTGGAGAATGATGTCAGCAGAGAAACAAGTTGATAATTATTGGCATCTTATCACCTTTTTCTTAAAGAGCAGCCTCTCTGGAAAAGTGTCTTGAGTTAGTGATGTATTATATATTTCAGGTAAGACTGGGCTTATTTCATGGGAACGAATTTTTAGTACTCTATCGGAAACAGCAAAACTAGACGAGCTATTTCTGAGAAAATGTATAATTTTCTTCATTTCAAAAGAAGATTGTAATACATTCATATGATTGAATTTTATTAAAGTCAGATTTTCAACATACTGCTGTTATTTTGTTCTTTAACTGTTTGTCCCTATGCTTTGTGCTTTATTTAAGAAATGCTTATTAAATGCAATTGCCACCTGTGACTCATTATTTATAGCCTTTCCATTCAGTTCACTAGTGCCATTGCATTGTTCTGTGACTGGTTGTCATGTGTATTGTTTCACTACAATCCATACTGCCTTAAGTCCGTTTTCAGAAGTACTGATTTCTGACATTATGTGCATATTCTTTGATTTTTTTAAATAACCTTTCTCAGTACTTTTGAGTATTTTTTGTGCACAAGTACTGCAGGAATTCCTTCTTGTTCTTGCCAAAAGATACATTTCCCTTTCATAAGATACTTGAACCCCTCTAGTGATCCAAATCGTATTAAAATAAGAGTAATCAGAGCTTGCACAGAAAAATTTAAGTGTTTGTCTTTTCCCAGTGATGTTCAAGTGTGGAACAGTAGAGAAATAGTGCGAAAGTGCTTCGCTGAACCCTCTGCCTGGCAGTTAAGTGTGAACTGCAGAGTAGTCATGCAGACGAAGATGTAAGGTACATGAGGAGAGTGAATATTGTTTTTGATATAATAACTTAATTTATTTGTTGTAATATGTTAATTGATTATTTGGAGACACATCTCATGTCTGTGATGTGAATCACCACCTCTTGGTGGGTTGTGGAGGTGGTGGTATCTGGCAGTGACATGAAAACAAACCAACACAATGCCTATAGTTTACAATGAAGTACACTGTTGTTAGGGAACCAAACTGTTGTTTCATTTTATGCATTGAATATGTGAGAGTTGGTCTGTGTTTATTCTCTTGGTCTATAGTCTTCTCATATGTTTAAAGGAGAGATAGAGTCGGGGAGAGTTGTGTTTGTATAGTAGTTTGTGGTAATGTACATCAGGAATACAACACTTAATCCATCCTGAATTATTGTGGTTAGCTTCTGAGCTGAATAATAGATGTATAATTATGTACTCTTAAGTGACTAGGACAGAAATGGCATACCTGATGTGGCAGCACAAATTTATGCAGTAAAAAAAAACAATTTTATATTATTACAAGTTCGAAAAAAATATAGCACAAAATATTAAAGAAGAGAGATTACTTCGGCCAGTAATAAATATCTGATTTCATTAAAAAGAGAAAAGCAAAGTTTGAATATTCATTTTTGTGGCTTTAAATACAACAAGGTTTTAATAATTTCCAGTTGGGTATTCATGATTAAAAAAGTCTTTGGTAAAGAAGCTCACAATATTTATCTTACAGTGAGATCAGGTTCCTTCACATATGCATGGGCAATTTATGAACAAGTTTCCAGCAGAGTGGATTTAGATTTTTATTAAATTTTGTTACGTACAGAAAAGATGAGAGACTAAAATGCAGACATACAACGGTGTTTGGGTCATGTGATGTTGCTTCACCACTTGAACAATACAGGTCAATTTGTTACCAAAAAACCTTTATTTGGCATTTACATTTGTTGGCTTCACTATCTCACATCCAAATTATCACATTTCAATATCATTGAAACTTTAACTGCACTACAGATTACTTTTGTCAGAGCAACCAAACTGACTGATTTCAGACAAACACCAGCTGTATGTCCTTATTTTGGTGACTCATCTAAGTTGGGTCAGAGAGGTTCACTAGTGTTAAACTGCAATAATAGGTGCAAAGTCACTTAAAATATTGCAATCAGCATAGTAAGATTGTTGGCACAGGTGCGAAACATATATTTACGAAATAAAAGTAGCCTACACCAATGGGTAAGGAAAGAAGGAACCAGAAATATATATTAAATCTTCAGGAGTACAGTACTTAGTCTTCATGGTGTATTTCTGTAACTTATATGTGAGAGAGCACATGTGTAATGTAGTCTTGCTATGTGAAGCAGTTACTTACTGACTAAATCCACAAAGCTTAATTCCCTGGGCATGTTGAGTTTATGTTGTGCTGCATTAAAATAAAATAATCAAAAGAGAACAACAAAAATCTGGAATGAAATATCAATATGAATTATGATAGATTAGTGCTCACCACACAGGAGGCAGCACTGAGCAGCAGACCAGCACATTTAAAGCTACACTGTTAAATATTATTCAGCTATTGGACAAAATCCTCCAACAGATGGAGACACACACACACACACACACACACACACACACACACACACACACACACACACACACACTCTCTCTCTCTCTCTCTCTCTCTCTCTCAATGTAGTATGAAGTGAGGAATTTAGAAATATACAACAACTCACTCCCCCCTCCCAATAAATTGCTCCTGCAGAGACCATGTAGACAAGATTAGTCTAATTACAGATCACACAGGCATTTATGCACTCATTCCTACCAAACTTCATAAATGAGTTGCACAAGAACAATGTAACATGTGACACAAAGGGAAGAATACGTGGCGCACACTTATTGGGACCTGTAGAGACCTGGACATCTACCGTCAGAATACACATTTGAGAAAAGCAGCAGTCAGAAAATACCACTGATGACTGTAAAGGCAATAATGATTGTCAAAAATATCTTCTATACTCTATTCTTCTATGCTACAAGGAACAAATTTTGCTGCTAGCAGAAAAGCTGCTACAGTGACAAACAGTATGAAATCGGGCTATGTACGACGACAATGCAAAGAGAGTTTTCCAGCCCTCAGATCTAGAGTAACAAATAACTAAAAGTGGCGTGGACTTTATTTAAAATATTTGTTACTTATATTAGAACCCCACTTGGGCACTACAGCAACGCAACAAAACAGTTGAGATGTTCATTTTGTGTCTTGGGAAATACTATGAAACGTATGAATCCCGTGAAATTTCTCTGTTGGTATTATTGCAGGAACTGCTGTTATCCATTTTATATTAATTTCAATCTAATCACATTAAGTTTTCAATAGGCATTATGTTTAAAACAACATGAAATCTGAATGGTAGCATAAAATTATCATATAAAAATATGTCTGAACTAAACTCCCACAAACAAATGACGAGACCAGAAAACCAGTCACCTCTGATTAACTTCTTGTAGCTGAGATACACGGTAATGTAAAATTTCGTAAAAGACATCCTTGGCAAAGGCAAACATGATGTTTTTCACAAAATAATCAACTATGCCTACATGAACTACAATTTATAGTTACGATACGGTGTATGACTATTAACTACAAGCTGAAGAAAAGTACTGCTGACTTACATTTGCCACATTCCACCAATAAGGCAGTCAACTTGGCCAATTACAATGCCAACACAGTTCCAGACACCCAGCCCAATGGCAACTGTAAAGAAAATTACACACAAAAAACTTGTTATATTTGGTACGCCGTACTTCCGCCAATGTGCTTCTATATAGTATAACAATAGTACCTAAACTGCCCACGGTTCCTAATCCACGGCCTGCATATTTCATCCACCACGGGATGTCATCTTTAGCTACAGGATCTTGACCTGGTCTCTGCATTAGGGCACCAATTTTTTCTGCAAAAGACTGAAAGAAGGATAAGAATTACTGAAAGGTCTGCCAAGTAATCACGTTCTCTCTAAACACCGAATATAATACATCACACGGACCATCTCTCAGCGCTGTAATGTAGTCAGTTACAGCGGAGCAGATGATACGGTCAAACAATTGCCAAGCGACGAAGCGAAATACAGAGGCTTAGACACGTATTACTCCTCAGTTGACGTTTCCATATAACAAGCTTGTACTTGATATTACTTGCTTCAGTGTTTAATATTTCAATGAGTCAGAAAAAGGCTGTTAATTGACGGTATTTTAAAAATATATGACAAATACTATACAATCTGTCATATGACACAACTCGCAAATCAAAGATCACGCCTTATCACACGTACTTCAAACCCCGCATAGGCAAGTCAATATCACGAGATCTTCTGATACGCAACGACAAGCAAGACGAAAAACAAAGTAGCTAATATAACAATAGGCTTATTTTATTCCGCCTAAGAACCGGCTAGGACGATTACAAGAGTTTAATAAAACTGAAGTATATTTTGGTCTCGAGGACAGATAATAAACAATAGAATCTTAGGAAAGGTATTACATAGGAGAGAAGAAGGAAGGGTCTAATATGATACAGAATTAGTCTCTTTTCACTAGTTGAAATTATTTTTTGGGAGGAGTTACGTCTTTGGGATATGCATATCGAAATAGCAAAGATAATAGAATATGTGCAAGATTCGTACGAAAGGGTCAACAAATCAGAGGTGGTACTGGTGCTAGTTTATTTGGATTGAGACGAAAATAAATTAATATGTCACATAACCAGTTATTAAAATGCACGGCATCACAAATCTTGTAGTCCCTGTAACAAGCGATAGTGCTTGTTATATTTCAGTGGTGGAGCATAATTTTGAGAAACAGTAAAAACTCACGTATCAAAGGTGAGTTAAATTATCCCCAACTGAATCAACAGATGTAATTCTTCCTTTTAAATATAACGATTAATGTAATTGGCACCTCCGAATTGTTTGCAAATGGTCATAAGATATTACTGGAGAGTCTTGTCAGACTGTAAATGTTAGACTGGAATCAACATCCGGTAACTATGTCACTTATTTTTATTGTTATATTTTTGTTGACAACACATTGACGGTAACTATGGTCGCAATGACTACAGATTCATCTTTTTATTCACCCTTTGTCAAGCTAAACACTGAAACAGAGAGAAAACTTTTCATTTGCAATGATCATGTGCAACTGTTGTCAGTTGCCAGTACTAGGAAACGATTAGACTTTTGAAACAGTAACGGTAAGTTGGGTGTCAATAGATTCTCGTATTGGTAGCAACAGTAATATAAGCACATGACAGAATCACAAAATCAAACCACATGTGCAGGCCCTAGTTATTTCTATAATAAAGTGAATAATGCCAATGTAGTATTAAGTAATTAATGTAATTACTTTGAATTGACGTTTTGTTTAGGGTTGTATTTAAGGGCAAATTAAATTTGCCTTATTGAATGTTGACACCACCAAAAATCTCTGTGTGTTGGTGTTGTAGATTGACTCTGCGTGGGATTGGGCTGCCCAGCCGCCCTTGCGCCTCCATCTAGCCCAACAAGCTCGCAGCAGCAGGATGGGTGAAATGGTGATAGGAGAACGGCCACCATCTCCTGCTCGCTTAGCACATACTTCGGAAAAACATCCAAGAGTTACTCTGACGGAGTTAAATGTACTGCGAAGGCACCGTGAACTCTGTGATGTGGTTCTCAATGTTGGCACCCGAAAGATCTTTGCTCACAGGTTAGTAGTACTTTACAGTAAGGTTGAAAATGTTATTTCTTACTAAAACAGTTAATTCTTTGATGCTTCATGTCTTGCTAGGAAGGTAATGATGGACTGTTTCCTCATTAATTTATTATATGTTGTTCTCCGGGCAATAGCAGGGAAAGTTCCAGTTTTCTAAGTGACATACAGGATTACAAATTCAAAGAAGCAGCATTTGTCTGTTTTATTAGTTTGTGGAGGAATTAATGGTTTGAGAATGGTAGGGTAAACTTACATATTGGATCCCCCCTCAATCTTGGTTGTAGTGACAGACTGATTTGTAGCACATATTGAGGGTTAGGTTTAAGGTGACAATTTGGTCATGAGTTAGCGAAGCCAAGAAATGTGAAAGCAGAAAATTGGGTTGTAGTAATAAATTGGCTGGAAGCGAAGCCTAGGCTGATGTTGACATCCAAATGGTAAAAGAAATAGGATGATGATAAATTATTCAATTTTGGGGACTGTAACTGAGAAACAGTTTTTTTCAATACACCGTACCACAACAAGAAAAGTGGCTTTGGTTAATGTATTTAAACGGAATCAGGCTATTCCATAAAATTTTGACAGTTATTATTGCTGTTTTCTAGTGAGGTGGGAGAACCAATTATTTATGTCGTATCCTCATACTATATTACAAGGGGTAGTCTGAAGTTTTAATTATCACCTGAAAAAATACAAAGCAACCATGAAACTTGACAAGTGTGTTAGTCCTTTTCTACATATTCAGCCGTCACTATGACAGACTTTGCCAGTGGTGATTGATTCATCAGATACCCTGATTGTTGATGCCTCCGTTGTGATTATTCAGGAAATGTTCCACATCAAAAATCGCATCACTGCCCCATAAATGCCTGCTACACAATGATTTTTTTCTTCTGTGGAAAGAGGAAGAGGTCAGTGGATGCCATTTTGGGTAAATACAGAGGATGGGGAGGAAAAATTTGATAGTCCAAAGAATCAGCGTGTGTGAATGTGTCCTGTGCAGAATGAGCAGGGGCATTGAGATATAGTGGAAATGCCTGCTTGGACAACTTCTGACACTACTTTGTTTTGACAACCTCCGATTGCCTCAACAGGATATTTCAATAATATGCTCCTGTGGCAGTTTGCCACTGAAAAGCATAGTGTGTTAGCAACGCACCGTGTCAGTACACCCCCCCCCCCCCCCCCACCACCACCACCACCACCACCACCAAAAAAGAGTCAGCAATTCCTTTCCTGATGATTAAAAGAAGACGGCATGTTTCACTTTTACTCTACTTATTTTATTGCTTGACAACTAGTTTCTGCCTTCTGGGCCATTCTCAAATGTTGGCATTAGAAAAATGGGCCATATGTGATGAAATGGCAGCTGTCAAACCAACAGGAAAGCATATGTAAACCAAAGTGAATAGACCACACAAATTTAGAGACATGATAATACAGAAAGCACCATTTTTGTGCTGCATAAAATCACTTTATAATGGCATGAAAAGCAGCTAAACAAGTTGTGAAACAATGAAAAAATACAGCAGAAGTGGAAATGACACCATGTTTTATTAAATTTTTAGCTCTGGCTCCCACTATGAGGAAAATTACCCGATGATGGTTGGGTCTGCTTTTTTTTGCAGTGATAGTCACACATTTCCACTGGTTGCTATACTCCTTTTCTTGGGGTTGTAGCGATATACCACACACACACTCATGATGATTACGCAGTTATGAAAGTCTGGATTGGCTTGACACAGGTGCTGCCTTGATCTAGTAGGCTTTTTGAATGGGTTTTCACAGTTACGGAACCCAATGGGTGGCACCTACGTATGATAGATGGCACAGTAGTGCAAGATTTAAATGTGTATCAGGACTGCAGGCTGGCACCTGCAAACAAGCAAAAAATTGTTTATGTACTTTATTTTTTCAGATGGTAATTAAAAATTTAACCACCCCTCATATGCAACTCTTTCTATGACGTTAGTGCCACCCAGTAGATTCTTGATGCTTATACTTTCCTCAGTATGTGTGCTTAGGGATGCCGTCTTGGAAGAAACCATGGGCTTAAACAACTTTTCAGTCGTGTGGAATGAAGGCAGTTTACTACAAGATTTATCATTAATGTAATCAATTTGTTGTACCCTTATCATCATACTGAAGATTCTTTCAGCAAATGATTTACTAATAGGAATTGAAAATATGTATCATTTAAGCCTAAGCAGTTGGAAATAGGAGAGGGGGTCCAAGCTTAATGAAATCTATTTAGTTCTGGTCATCTGCTTTACTTCTATCAAGTCTAGCATACGCACTCTGCAAATCACAGAATTCATTATATAGCTGACCTTCATCCAGCCTGAGATTCAATTTATTGGTAAAGAAACATACTGCTAATGCAGGTGAAAAACTTCTTATTCATTGAACACATTGTTCTCAGAAAACCCATAGTTTCGGCACAAATAATCAAAGCAACATGCCAAAAAACATTGTGCAATATTTTCAAAACTCAGCCTCTTTGATTTCGCTGTTACTTCCAGAATTTCATGAATTTTCTTTCCTAAGAACATGTCTTGGTTCCCACTCTCTAGCTTGCACTTACGGTCCTTTATTATTCTTCCCAGTTCAACAGATGTAACTTACCCATTTTCCAGTTCTCTAACATCAGTTTCAAGCAGTGTCATAATATCCTGCAGAAAACATAGATAACAGTCATGAAGTGAATGGTCATTTTCTTGATTTATTTTAGGTATTTATTTAGTTGTCCGTAGATCATGGTAGTACAGCAGTGTCAGACATGTTAGAAACTTAACACTAACAAAATAGGATAAGACAGGAAATCGCTATGACCTAATTGAAGGAAACATCCAGCATTTACCTTAGCAACAAGGGGGAGCCATGGAAAACCAAGTCAGACTGGCCAGGCAAGAAATAAACCCCAGTTCTCCTAAATGTGAGTCCAGTACATTAAGATTGTGGTATCCACCTTGCTCAGTAGATGATTGGAAATTGAATCACAAAATACATCATCTGCATTGTCAGTGCAGTGTGCACACTAAGTAAATAAACTGAAAAAGTGAAAACACCTGAACAAACTACATAATGCTGTAGAAAATTACAAAATGTGCAATAAGTTAACAGTGATGTAGGTAAATCATGAAACTTTAATTTAAAACATCCATTGAAAAATAAAACTTATGAGCAAATTATGTAGCACTGCTAAAGTGTAAAGCATGAGCACATGAAAACCTAGAGACACTATAACCATCACAGTTAGGCTAGCAGCAAATCCCTTCTCAGTGGAAGTGTATCACAATGCATCTGAAACAGAGGAAACAGAAAACCAACAGCAGAAACATTCTTTGCAAAGACAAACATAGCACCAGTGGTACATCAGTTGCTGTTGTTGTCCCAGTCCAGAGACTGGTTTGATGCAGCCCTCCATGCTACTCTATACTGTGCGAGCTTCTTCATCTCCAAGTACCTACTGCAACCTACATCCTTCTGAATTTGCTTAGTGTATTCATCTCTTGGTCTCCCTCTATTGTTTTTACCCTCCATGCTACCCTCCAATACTAAATTGGTGATCCCTTGATGCCTCAGAACATTTCCTACCAACCGATCCCATCTTCTAGTCAAGTTGTGCCACACATTCCTCTTCTCCCAAATTCTATTATCTCCTCATTAGTTATGTGATCTACCCATCTAATCTTCAGCATTCTTCTGTAGCACCACATTTCGAAAGCTTCTATTCTCTTCTTGTCTAAACTATTTATCACCCATGTTTCGCTTCCATACATGGCTACACTGCACACAAATACTTTCAGAAATGACTTCGTGACATTTAAATCTGTAATGAATGTTAACAAGTTCCTCTTCTTCAGAAACACTTTCCTTGCCATTGCCAGTCTACATTTAATATCCTCTCAACTTCAACCATCTTCAGTTGTTTTGCACTCAAATAACAAAACTCATTTACTACTTAAATGTCTCATTTCCTAAACTAATTCCCTCAGCATCATCTGATTTAATTTGACTACATTCCATTATACTCATTTTGCTCTTGTTGATGTTCATCTCCTGCAGGAGTAGGTTTAATAATGAATAAAACAATAGGAATGCGGGTAAGCTACTACAAACAGCACAACGAACGCATTGTTGTGGCCAAGACAGACACGAAGCCCACGCCTACGACAGTAGTACAAGTCTATTTGCCAACTAGCTCTGCAGATGACGAAGAAATTGAAGAAATGTGTGATGAGATAAGAGAAATTATTCAGATACTGAAGGGAGACGAAAATTTAATAGTCATGGCTGACTGGAATTCGGTAGTAGGAAAAGGGAGAGAAGGAAACGTAGTAGGTGAATATGGATTGGGGGTAAGAAATGAAAGAGGAAGCCGCTTGGTGGAATTTTGCACAGAGCACAACTTAATCATAGCTAACACTTGGTTCAAGAATCACAAAAGAAGGTTGTATACATGGAAGAAGCCTGGAGATACTGACAGGTTTCAGATAGATTATATAATAGTAAGACAGAGATTTTGGAACCAGGTTTTAAATTGTAAGACATTTCCAGGAGCAGATGTGGACTCTGACCACAATCTATTGGTTATGAACCGTAGATTAAAACTGAAGAAACTGCAAAAAGGTGGGAATTTAAGGAGATGGGACCTGGATAAACTGACTAAGCCAGAGATTGTACAGAGTTTCAGGGAGAGCATAGGGGAACAATTGACAAGAATGGGGGAAAGAAATACAGTAGAAGAAGAATGGGTAGCTTTGCAGGATGAAGTAGTGAAAGCAGCAGAGGATCAAGTAGGTAAAAAGACGAGGGCTAATAGAAATCCTTGGGTGACAGAAGAAATATTGAATTTAACTTACGAAAGGAGAAAATACAAAAATGCAGTAAATGAAGCAGGCAAAAAGGAATAAAAACATCTCAAAAATGAGGTCGACAGGAAGTGCAAAATGGCTAAGCAGGCATGGCTAGAGGACAAATGTAAGGATGTACAGGCTTATCTCACTAGAGATAAGATAGATACTGCCTACAGGAAAATGAAAGAGACGTTTGGAGATAAGAGAACGACTTGTATGAATATCAAGAGCTCAGATGGAAACCCAGTTCTAAGCAAAGAATGGAAAGCAGAAAGGTGGAAGTAGTATATAGAGGGTCTATAAAAGGGTGATGTACTTGAGGACTATATTATGGAAATGGAAGAGGATGTAGATGAAGATGAAATGGAAGATACGATACTGCGTGAAGAGTTTGACAGAGCACTGAAAGACCTGAGTCGAAACAAGGCCCCGGGAGTAGACAACATTCCATTAGAACTACTGACAGCCTTGGGAGAGCCAGTCCTGACAAAACTCTACCATCTGGTGAGCAAGATGTATGAGACAGGCGAAATACCCCCAGACTTCAAGAAGAATATAATAATTCCAATCCCAAAGAAAGCAGGCGTTGACAGATGTGAAAATTACCAAACTATCAGTTTAATAAGTCACGGCTGCAAAATACTAACGCGAATTCTTTACAGACGAATGGAAGAATTGGTAGAAGCCGACCTTGGGGAAGATCAGTTTGGATTCCCTAGAAATATGGGAGCACGTGAGGCAATACTGACCCTACGACTTATTTTAGAAGCTAGATTAAGAAAAGGCAAAACTACGTTTCTAGCATTTGTAGACTTAGAGAAAGCTTTTGACAATGTTGACTGGAATACTCTCTTTCAAATTCTAAAGGTGGCAGGACTAAAATACAGGGAGCGAAAGGCTATTTACAATTCGTACAGAAACCAGATGGCAGTTATAAGAGTTGAGGGACATGAAAGGGAAGCAGTGGTTGGGAAGGGAGTAAGACAGGGTTGTAGCCTCTCCCCGATGTTGTTTAATCTGTATATTGAGCAAGCAGTAAAGGAAACAAAAGAAAAATGCGGAGTAGGTATTAAAATCCATGGAGAAGAAATTAAACCTTTGAGGTTCACCGATGACATTGTAATTCTGTCAGAGACAGCAAAGGACTTGGAAGAGCAGTTGAACGGAATGGACAGTGTCTTGAAAGGAGGATATAAGATGAACATCAACAAGAGCAAAACGAGGATAAAGGAATGTAGTCTAATTAAGTCGGATGATGCTGAGGGAATTAGATTAGGAAATGAGGCATCTTTTGCTATTTGGGGAGCAAAATAACTGATGATGGTCGAAGTAGAGAGGATATAAAATGTGGACTGGCAATGGCAAGGAAAGTGTTTCTGAAGAAGAGAAATTTGTTAACATCGAGTATAGATTTAAGTGTCAGAAAGTCGTTTCTGAAAGTATTTGTATGGCGTGTAGCCATGTATGGAAGTGGAACATGGATGATAAGTAGTTTGGACAAGAAGAGAATAGAAGCTTTCGAAATGTGGTGCTACAGAAGAATGCTGAAGATTAGATGGGTGGATCACATAACTAATGAGGAGGTACTGAGCAGGATTGGGGAGAAGAGGAGTTTGTGGCACAACTTGACTAGAAGAAGGGATCGGTTGGCAGGACATGTTCTGAGGCATCAAGGGATCACAAATTTAGTAGTGGAGGGTAAAAGTCATAGAGGGAGACCAAGAGATGAATACACTAAGCAGATTCATAGGGATGTAGGCTGCAGTATGTACTGGGAGATGAAGAAGCTTGCCCAGGATAGAGTAGCATGGAGAGCTGCATCAAACCAGTCTCAGGACTGAAGACCACAATAACAACAACAACAACAACAACAACAACAATGTTCATCTCATATCCTCCTTTCAAGACACTGTCCATTCTATTCAACTGCTCTTCCAGGTCCTTTTCTGTCTCTGACAGAATTACAATGTCATTGGCAAACTGCAAATTTTTTATTTCTTCTTTATGGATTTTAATTCATATTCCAAATTTTTCTTTTGTTTCCTTTACTGATTGAATAACATCAGGGATAGGCTACAACCATGTCTCACTCCCTTCTCAACTGCTGCTTTCCTTTCGTGCCCCTCGACATCAGTTAACAGAATTAAAAGAATCTAACAGTGAATGAGGGCCTGGTAATCCTGTAGGCTAACATATTCACTTACGTTGTAGAAACATTTCTTGAGAAGAAATGATTTTAACTCTGATTTAAAGGAACTTTCCATTTGCGACATCTTTATGTATGTTGGCAGTGCATTATAACGAATGGCACCAAAGTAATTCATAAGTCTTTCAGTTAGGGTTGTTCTAACTCATTTTGTATGGAGGGTCATGCAGTTAGAGTATTCAGTAAGCAGAGTTGGTTAGCAGGTCACCAAGTCGAGCTCTCGTAATCAACCCACTTTCGTGTATGTACAAGGAGGGTACAGTAAGTGAACACAAACTTTTTAAATTGGGGCTTGCAGTTAGCCCTAGCCTAAGTGACAAGATTCGAATAGCCCTTTCCCCAAAGTATAAATTCATAGGTCCCCAAACGACCATATCCAGATTTAATGAAATTTGGTGTGAAGGATCTGTATGACCTTTGATGGGTATAAGTACCAAAGTTCAGTTCAGTACCTTCAGTGGTTGAATTTTTAGGGGCTTTTAAAGAGAGGCTACTCACCTCCTCATCACATATGAGGGTGCAAATGTGCCAAGTTTACTAATTTTTTTAAAATTTCTGGCAAACATTTGGTCATTTGCTTTAATATATATAGATAACTTTGTATGCTGAATCACATAAAGGCAAAAAGTAGGGATTTAGCCACACCTAATATAAATGCAAGCCTCAAAAGTGCCTAGAAATTCATCGTGCAATTCTGAGAGTCAAGGTTTGACCGACCACTGCTAGTTTTCGTATAAACCAATCACACCAAAACGTCATAGTGTTATTCCCACCCATAATGTCTATATATGTATCAAATTTAATTAACATTGGGTGCCTACTCCTTTTTTTTTTAATAAATTTTTTATTTTTATTTGCCACAGCTGGAAAGAACATATTAGCTTTCAAAAGTATATTGTTTAATTTCTGAATCTTGCATTTTGATGAGTAAGAATACCTTTCAAAAGTTATTATTTTAGAATTTTGAGAACATTGAAAAGTTAAATATGTTGCTCATTAAATCTCACAACACTACTTGTAATTACTCTTTTTATTCGATTAGCTATATAAATCAATTTCCAATATCAATGTAACACATGCCATTAAAATAAGTATAATACCCAATGCAGCAAATTTGCAAGATAAAAACACTAAAAAGCCAGTTCCAATTTTGATTAAACAGTTCTACAGTTTTGTCAAAGACAGATTGTGATGGTGTGTGTAAAGTCATGAACATATGTTGCTCAGGAATCCAGCTGGTGTCTAGCAATTGGCCAGTATAAGGAACAAGCAGAACCATTTAGGTGCATAAAGCTGATGAAATCTTGTTGTTCATGTAAAACTTCATATACGTTTCCAACCCACCAAAAATTGTCATACATATATGCAACTTACTATCTTGGTTGTAAACTAGCAATTGATACAGCTGGAATTTCTTCATCTGCTTCAACGGCAATAAATGTGAATGCTGTGACATCATTGGAAACTCTGCTTACTTTGGTCTGATTACAATTAATTGGCTAAAATTTATGATTTTCTCTTGTTCCAGCAATTGTCTCTCTCCTGGCAACTTTGTATCTTGGCCAGGCTAAATTTTTTCAATTTCTTCTTTTGGCACATAAAAAACTATGGCTGGAATACTATCACACAGAATTTGAACAAATCATATGGAGTCAATATTTGGTTATCTGACGGCCCCCATAAACTAGCATGAGATACTAGTCTTTTTGCTGTTCCCACAATGCCCTCACAAGGCAATTTACCATGGCTTGTTAAAAAAAAAATCCATTTGGCAGTGATGGCAAAATCCTTTTTGTATTGATGAAAGTTTTGAAATTCTTATAATGAGCTGCTAAACTGTCACTAAAGAAATATATGCTCTTAATGTTTTCAGTCTTTGTCTTTAAATATGCTATTAACGTTATTTGAAAGGCACGGACAGCAATGGCATTACGACAGAGACAGTTGCTGCTTATACTAATCGTGATACTTCGATACTCTTTGCCACCAAAATAGACAACAAATGGATGTAGTGTGGTCTAGCTATTCTCCCAATGAAATCCTTGCACAGCATCGTGAACATCAAATGAATAATTCTCAGCAATATCTATCTATATAATTAATTCATTTTATACAAGATTTCCTTTCAGCTGCTAAGGTAGTTTTCAAAATCAGTCCCTCCATTAAATCTTCTGACGTGTCTCCAATGTGTGTCTGTCAGTATGGCTCAATTGCTTGTATTCCATTGTTTCTTCAAGAAAAGCCTCTAGTTGCAGTGTTTTGGACGTGCCTCACAACATTGCAACACACAATCTTTTGATGCAAAACTGCATACAGTTTTTTTCTATCAAATCCTTGTAGTCATCTTGGAAAGATGCTGCTGAAGCCAACATTAATTTCACATTTTGATGAATTGCACGTATATATATACTGAATGTGATCCAGAAGCACCAATGGCAGTACACCATTTTGGCCTGAACTCACAAAATTTTGAGAAGATCAATAAGATAATAACACCAACAGAACACTGAGACACCATTTTCCAACTGCACACTTCAAGATTGTTTAGCTAAATAAGTGTAAGTAAACAATTGTTGGTGTAAGGGGGAAGACAACAATCAGATTTTTATCTGGTCCCCCAAGCAAAGATATTGCAGGCCACAAAATGGAAAATTAAAAAAAAAACCATTTTTAAAAATAGTGTATATTTTTAAGTGTAAGTTGCTCACCATTGATACTCTATAAAAAGTAACTGTACTATTCAGTGCAATAGCAGGAAAAATATTAAAGCTGAGAAATTAATCTTTCTTTGGAAAACTACTGTTCAAAAATTGAGTTTTTTTAATTTACGGCTGATAACTTTGAACTATTAAAAATATATTAAAGAATTCATTCATCTAAGTGATAATGATGTTAATTTGTAGCCCAGAGTGTGTTGAACTAAATGCATTTTATCTGAAAGGCTTAGGAAAATCCACTACTGAATAATTGTAAAAAAATGTAGATGCTTGCAAGTACGAAAAAATGCATGCGGCCTAGAACAAATATGGCTGCCGTTTTAAATAAATTTTTAGAAAAATATTTTTGTAACTACGAAACATTGGGGAATTCACCCAGCAAATATAATTTTTTTCTGAGATGGTCAAGCAACCAGTGCTGGACTACTTGGTACGGATTGACCCTTCAGCAATATCTGCATGGCTCACACCAACAGCTGTGGCAATTATCTTAGTAAGGCTGCGTTGGGCTTTCAGAACTTTGCACTTTGTGTGTCCCAATGAATCCCTTTTGCTGCTCCATTGAACCTTTGATGGTGACTTTTGAAGTGATGACTATAATAAAGTATTAGCAGTAAAGCAAGCATAAACAACATCCATGTCTTCAGTGGATGCTGATTCTTGCTTATCCTGGTGGGGTGATTCATTTTGGGCCATTCATGTCTATATTTGGCACAAATTTTCTTACCAGCTTTTAACACTTCATTAGTCAGCAACTTCAACCTATCAGATATGCAATGGTTATTGGTGTTAAAACTTCCTTGGTTACATGTTTTTCTTTACAAAATTGGTTGCAGCATGTATTCTGAAGAAATTAAAATTTTGTCAATGACAAGGCATTACAGTATGAACAAATTCGATCTTCTCCAGTAGAATAAAGCCCAGAACTATGCCATAGAAGCTCCTTGTCCATTGGTGACCTGTCCCTAAATGGTTGTAGGTGACTTTTGCCACAGTAGAATGGAGGCGACTTATGACAATCAGCTGCATCTGATCCACCACAGTACCAGAGCTCATGGGTCTCTTCATTCATTTTATACAACAGTTTATTAACCTGTAACAATTATTTTTGAAAGCTCATGAATATCCTGGTTTGAAGCATAATGGAAGATGCTGTTACACACGGTGATTCATATCAATCATTCTCTTAAAATCTCAGTTTTTGTAATTTACTTGTAACAGATTCAGCCAGAACAACGATTATACATGATTGACTCAGTACTCAACACTACAACTTTACAATGTCAATACCAAAGATAACGCCACACAGAAGATTGCCACTGAGAAAATTACCAATAATGAAAGCAGCCAAGTAGTGTGATTCAACAGTGTATAATAGCGAGTATAGAGCCTTAAAATACTATTGCTGCTCTGTAATGCCCAAGGAAACTGTGACAGTGCGTATATGAACCACTATGTATTGTAGGGATAAAATATTCTAAAGCGGCGTAGCATTTCATGTTATCATCTAGATTTTGTAACGTTAAGATCATTTTATGCGGTTTCATTATATGTATATTCTGTACTGTAAAATAATATAAAAGTACTTCTTGTTAACATAGTTACATTCCCTAAACCACACGCAGATCTTCTACTATTAAGATATACTACAAGTTATACATATTTGATTTACAGTTGCAAACAGTGTTAATTTTTTGTACATTTATTGATAATTCAGTTTCCCTACCTTTGGTAGATATTCTTTCTCATCAAAATGCAAGATCCAGAAATTAAACAATATAGCTTTAAAAGCTTAAAGCATGCACTTTTCATCTGTGGCAAGAAAAAAAGGGGGGGGGGGGGGGAATTGAACGAGACACAATTGAAAGATTGCCCCCTCAAAACTGTGAGGGACGGGAAAAACCCACCATGGTACAACAACAAAGTTAGGAAACTACTGCGAAAGCAAAGAGAGCTTCACTCCAAGTTTAAACGCAGCCAAAACCTCTCAGACAAACAGAAGCTAAACGATGTCAAAGTTAGTGTAAGGAGGGCTATGCGTGAAGCGTTCAGTGAATTTGAAAATAAAATTCTATGTACCGACTTGACAGAAAATCCTAGGAAGTTCTGGTCTTACGTTAAATCAGTAAGTGGCTGGAAACAGCATATCCAGACACTCCGGGATGATGATGGCGTTGAAACAGAGGATGACACGCGTAAAGCTGAAATACTAAACACCTTTTTCCAAAGCTGTTTCACAGAGGAAGACCGCACTGCAGTTCCTTCTCTAAATCCTCGCACAAACGAAAAAATGGCTGACATCGAAATAAGTGTCCAAGGAATAGAAAAGCAACTGGAATCACTCAATAGAGGAAAGTCCACTGGACCTGACGGGATACCAATTCGATTCTACACAGAGTATGCGAAATAACTTGCCCCCCTTCTAACAGCCGTGTACCGCAAGTCTCTAGAGGAACGGAGGGTTCCAAATGATTGGAAAAGAGCACAGGTAGTCCCAGTCTTCAAGAAGGGTCGTCGAGCAGATGCGCAAAACTATAGACCTATATCTCTGACGTCGATCTGTTGTAGAATTTTAGAACATGTTTTTTGCTCGAGTATCATGTCGTTTTTGGAAACCCAGAATCTACTATGTAGGAATCAACATGGATTCCGGAAACAGCAATCGTGTGAGACCCAACTCGCTTTATTTGTTCATGAGACCCAGAAAATATTAGATACAGGCTCCCAGGTAGATGCTATTTTTCTTGACTTCCGGAAGGCGTTCGATACAGTTCCGCACTGTCGCCTGATAAACAAAGTAAGAGCCTACGGAATATCAGACCAGCTGTGTGGCTGGATTGAAGAGCTTTTAGCAAACAGAACACAGCATGTTGTTATCAATGAGAGACGTCTACAGACGTTAAAGTAACTTCTGGCGTGCCACAGGGCAGTGTTATGGGACCATTGCTTTTCACAATATATATAAATGACCTAGTAGATAGTGTCGGAAGTTCCATGCAGCTTTTCGCGGATGATGCTGTAGTATACAGAGAAGTTGCAGCATTAGAAAATTGTAGCGAAATGCAGGAAGATCTGCAGCGGATAGGCACTTGGTGCAGGGAGTGGCAACTGTCCCTTAACATAGACAAATGTAATGTATTGCGAATACATAGAAAGAAGGATCCTTTATTGTATGATTATATGATAGCGGGACAAACACTGGTAGCAGTTACTTCTGTAAAATATCTGGGAGTATGCGTGCGAAACGATTTGAAGTGGAATGATCATATAAAATTAATTGTTGGTAAGGCGGGTACCAGGTTGAGATTCATTGGGAGAGTGCTTAGAAAATGTAGTCCATCAACAAAGGAGGTGGCTTACAAAACACTCGTTTGACCTATACTTGAGTATTGCTCATCAGTGTGGGATCCATACCAGATCGGTTTGACGGAGGAGATAGAGAAGATCCAAAGAAGAGCGGCGCGTTTCGTCACAGGGTTATTTGGTAACTGTGATAGCGTTACGGAGATGTTTAATAAACTCAAGTGGCAGACTCTGCAAGAGAGGCGCTCTGCATCGCGGTGTAGATTGCTCACCAGGTTTCGAGAGGGTGCATTTCTGGATGAGGTATCGAATATATTGCTTCCCCGTACTTATACCTCCCGAGGAGATCACGAATGTAAAATTAGAGAGATTAGAGCGCGCACGGAGGCTTTCAGACAGTCGTTCTTCCCGCGAACCATACGCGACTGGAACAGGAAAGGGAGGTAATGACAGTGGCACGTAAAGTGCCCTCCGCCACACACCGTTGGCTGGCTTGCGAAGTATAAATGTAGATGTAGATGTAGAAAACACCCTAAAACTTGCACATAAAAAATTTTGGTCAATGTTGCAGATGCATATCATTCCATCTAGGTGTCCAATGATAATTAAATTTGATCCATATATAGACACTATATGTGGGAATAATCCTATGTAGTTTTGTGGTGTGATTGATTCATATGAATAGTAGCAGTGGTCGGTCAAACTTTGGCTCTCAGAATTGCACAACGAATTTTTTAGCCACCTTAGAGGATTTATCTATATTTAAGAGTGACTAAATCCCTAATTTTTGCCATGGTGTGATTCAGCATATTAAAGCAAATTACCAAATGTTTGCCAGAACTTTTAAAAATGTGTATCAAACTTGGCACATTTGCACCTTTATGTGTGTTGCAAAGGTGAGTACTCTCTCTTTAAAAGCCTCAAAAAATTCAACCACTGAAGGTACTGAACTGAAATTTGGTATACAACCTTCAAAGACAATATAGAACCTTTACAACATATTTCATTATATTTGGAGATCGTAAAGTGGGGACAGTTTGTAATACTGGTTCCTTTGATGTGGAATGACCCTTTAATCAACTATTAATGTTACCTCAGAAAACTATTCCATAAGCTACAGGTGACTGGAAGTAACTAAAATCGGCCATTCTAGCACCATCAGAGAAGCGATCATTAGAAATGATTCTCAGAGCAAAACATGCAGAAGTGAGTTTCTGGGAGAGATTAGTTACATGGCCTTTCCAGTTTGTCTTGGTCAACATACATTCTTAAAAGTTTTGTGCATCGTACCCTTTCTAACTCTTAACAGGCCAGTACCAGATGGAGATCAAGGTTTTAACTCTTCTTCCCAAATTATATGTAGTTTCTTTTCTTCACAATTAGGGTAAGCCTGTTGTCAGTGAACCACGAATAAAATTTGTGGTGGACAGAGATTCCTTAATGTCACTCACTATTACACTAGTTCATCTGCAGACAACATGATTTTGGCTGCAGTGCCTGAGGTCTGTGTATAATTTTTATAAATAAGGAAAAAGGGGGGGGGGTGAACACGCCACCTTGGGGTGCACCTATTTAGACTTTCCTTGCATTGGATACTAATCTGATTTTATGATTAGCATGAGCTGATGTGAGCTACACAACCTGTACTCTAGTTTGCAAATATGATAGAGCCTACTTGTTTTCTATTCCTTTTATCCGCATTGCATCCAGTTTATCGAAAAGTATTTCATGATTAATCATATTGAAAGTTTTGGAAAGATCTGAATTAACTTTGTTATTGTTATTCAAATTATTGTCTGTTTAATCATGGTAATCATTTATCAGCTCCTATACTTATACCTGTTTGAAAGCCACGTTAATTATTATTTGGTAGGCTGTGGTCATGTAAGTACTTGGCAGTTCGTTGTTTCATTAATCTCTCAATTACTTTAGCGAATTCTGAGAGAAGTGAAATGGGTCACTAATGTCTAACTTTGTCTTTTACCACACTTGAATAAAGATGTCACTTTCAGTTTTTTAACCTTTCGGGGTACACTCTCTCTGTGCATGATAAATTAAAAATGTAAGCCAAGGGCTTTGCAATTTATGAAGCAGTAGAGATAATAAGTGACACTGGAACATCATCTACACCAGATGACATTTTGCATTTTAGTCTTCTGATCACCTTTACTACTTCACGCTCATTAGTTGGAACTAACGTCATGCCGTATACTAGTGTGCAAAGCCTAAATTTATCCTGATTGGTGAAATTTAAGCTAAGTGTTTGGGAAGCATTTATAAAGTAATCATTTATGTAATTTGGCAGTCTTTTTTTGCCAGTACTGGATCATCAGCTTTTGTAAGAGTGTTTCCTGCTCTTTGTGTATCTTCCGTGTTTCACTTTTTACAATCACCGACATAGATTTTGATTTGTTGCCCTTCATTCTTATTGTGGTTATCATTTCTAAGAAGTTTTGCCTTTGTAGTTTGTATTCTTATATTTTCTTACAAGGCTTTACATATTTTATAAACTGGGTATCTGTGTATCTTTTCATTTGAGAACTGAACATTTGTAAAATCCTGCAGGAAATCATAATGCCTGGTGTAATCCAGGAACTAGATTTAGTGACCTGACATGAATGGGCTCTGGTCGGAAAACACATTTAAGAATTGGACATCAGTATTGAAAAATTATAAGTGTTGCTAGTGAGGGGCTATCACTCGCTGATGAATATGATTGTCTTCTTCGAAACACAGTTTCTATGGGATCTTAAATGACTGTAGAGACCAATCTTGAAGTTTCAGATTTTTCCGCATATTTGACACACATTTGTTTTGGTGAGGACTGGCTGCATAATGTTGCTTATGTTCAGGAGTTGCTGCTGTTTCCTAGCATTGGACTTGTCAGTTTTTGTTTTCTGCCTCAGTTGCTCAAAGTGCTGAATATCTTCCCAGACACTGTCACACCATGCTGGACAGTTACGTCTAGTAATTTCCCCAGTTATCAATTTCAATTTGAAATCTTTTCATGTTGTCCTCTAATAAATCTTTTCTGTGGTCTCTTTTTTTTCCATCATTCAGATGGGAATACATAATTTGTTTTTGTAGATGGGGTTCAGGCATACAAACTATGTGGCTTGTCCAATGGAGTTGATACTTGATGATCGTAGAGTTTCAGTCTTTCAGAACACTGATGTTAGTGCGTCAATCTTGCCATTTTACCCTTAGGATCCTTCTCAGGTGTACTGATGGTACAGACGTTGTATGTGCCTTCTGTAAGTAGCCCACGCTACACATCCATACGTGAGAGTTGGTGTAACATTAGCCTGGTATCCATAGATCTTGGTCTTAATGCTGATGTTATGGTTAAGCATTGTCAGTACTTGTCTGTGAAAGCACTTTGGACCAGGATTCATTACTTGGATTACCAACAAAACTAGCACAATTTTCTGCACAAAAATTTCTTTTATAAGAAAGAACTACATTCCTTTCTTTTATGGCTATAACTAGCATTATAAGGATGAGGCATTACGATCAGGTAATCCTAAGTCAGTATTAATAACTCTATGTAATCATATTTGAAAGTATGTTGTCTATAAGACAATCCATTCTACTTGTTATTCTTGTGGTGCTGTTTATAAGAGGAAACGATTGGAATCTGTGTGATTCATTAAGAAACAGCTTCCTAGATGCAGAGTTGTGCATAAGGTCTGTATTGAAGTCTCCACAGACAATTATAGTGCCGTTTTCTGTAAACATAGTGTCCAGTAGTGACTCCAGTTTATTAGTTCATGTGTCTTATGTCCCCACTCAGTGCTCTATAAACTGCTAAACCATAATGTTACCAGCTCCCCATGCAATTGAACAGCAGGAGCTTCAAAATGCTTTTATTACCCAAAACTTCTGCCATACACCTCCTTTTATATTCCACATTTAAGGAAAATGCAAACTCCACGACTTTTGACACCCTTTCTACAAAACTGAAAAACTTGAAATGGTTAATATCAACAAAACCCAGATATAGATCTCTGCACCAGTGCTCCATTACACACATACATGCAGTATTGACATCTTTAACATCAATTTCATGTTCAGAAGAGTTATTTCTCAGACTCTGCATATGATAGCTTAAAATATGAAAACCACTAGGATGGAGACTGTGGGCAGTTGTACATATATATTGCCTTGTCATGGCTAATGCTGTTTTGAGGCAGGGTACCAAAAATCGTTAAACGCTTTGGGTTTTCTGCACCTTGCAGACCTTTCTTTTGGCTGCATTGTAGTGCATTCCACAGTAGCTACTGGTGAGGCTGAATCGGCAGCTAACAGCAAATGTTCAGCTACTGCAGTTGTCTGAGCTCCAACTGCCGGAGCAAGGTCCTCTGCTGTCAGTGAACAGTCCCCATCGCCGATATTGTGTCTCCCCCCTGGTGCCAGGCATCATACTCCCCATTTGACGTTGCAAACTACCATATCAGTCTTGAAAAATCGTCCTTGTCCTTTGAAATAAAATCTGACTTGATGGCAGACCAGCAGTACAGAACTCTGTCAATTGCAGGAAGTAGTGAAAGCCGTCTCGTACGGACGTGTCTTAATATTTCCTTAAACTCTGAAAATTGCATCAGTGAGTGATTGTTTGAAGCAGAAGACCCCAATTCATTGTAGATTTTGAGAATTATTGCATCTACATAATAATGAAATGTGTTAAGACCATGTTTTGCAGTATTATTTATGACGTGGCAGTTGCAGTTAGCTCTCAGAATGGATTTTTGTGTTTCAGTAATAATACAAAAACCAAATGGTTTTTGCCATAGAGTTCGTTGGAGCATTGCCAGCACTGTATGTACTTACTTGATTCAGATGAAAGCTGTTAGATTCTGTAATGTTCTTCATTGCATGGAAAATGTCTTTGCAGGTTTCTTTGGAGTCTTAATAAAAGTCCAGCAATTTCTATGGTACCCTGTGGCTAACATCAAAGTACTGAAGTGCATCAGTAAAAGGTTTTATGAAGTTCGCCTTTGACTAAATCTTGACTGTATGGGTCAAGAAAATTTTCAGAGATAGCCGTTGCCTTAGTTCTTCCATACACAATTTTAGGTGCAATATTACTGTCTGGAAACAAGTAATAATTCAATTTCATTTTTAAATCCAGTGACTTATAGCTAAGGTTAGGTTTTACATGTTTCACACTGTGATAAACAGACGGAACTTTAGTATATGTCATGACATCATCTTCAGATGTATATTTCTTCATGAAGGACGTTGTAACAGTTTTATGTTTACAACACTGATGTTGTACCAGAATGTGTTTTTGTATTTTCCAATGATCCACTACAGCTTTTCTTCCTTAAAAGTTTATTGAAAAGGTGGCAGGGTAAGTCAAACACTTTGCTGTGAAGTCACTTTCTTTCATCAACCGTGTGGAAAAATCTTTGTTTTCCGACCATTCTTTGCTGAAAGCTATATATCTTTTAACTTTGTTCTTCGGACCAGATGAATTTGATGAACTGTCTCGGTCGTTAGAGGAAGCGCAAAACCTCTTTTCTGAACACTGGTCTTTTCTAATTCTAAAATACTTAAACTGGAAATGAAATGCAATGATCGGAGGAGGAAATTTTTACCTTGACAATTGACGGTTGAAAGGTGTTTAATTTGACATCCTCTTAATTGTTTATCGTCCACATTGCATTTCCATACAAGGCTACACCCCAGACAAATACTTTCAGAAAAGACTTCATGACATTTAAATCAATACTCAGTTTAACAAATTTCTCTTCTTCAGAAACACTTTTTTTTTTTTCACATTGCCAATTTAAATTTTATACCGCCTCTACTTCAACTGTCATCAGTTACTTTGTTGCCCAAATAGCAAAACTCATCTACTGCTTCTAATGTCTTGTTTCCTAATTTAATTTCCTTGGCAATTCCTGATTTAATTTGACTACATTACATTACCATATTTTGCTTTTGTTAATATTCATTTTATGCCCTCATTTCAAGATTTTGTCAATGCCATTGAACTGCTCTTCAAAAGTCTTCTGCTGTATTTGACAAAATTACAATGTCATTGGCAAACCTCAAAGCTTGTCTTTCTTCTCCCTGATATTTAATTTCTTCTCCAAATTATTCTTTGGTTCCTTTACTGCTTGCTCAGTTTACAGATAGAATAACATCGTGGAAAAGCAAAAACCCTGTCCAACTCCTTTCTTAACTGCCGCTCCCCTTTCTTGCCCCTCGACTCTTGTAATTGCCGTCTGGTTTCTTTACAAGTTGTATATAAACTTTCACTCCCTGTATTTTACCACCAGTACCAACAGAATTTTTAAATGTATTGCAGCCAACATTGTTACAAGCTTTCTTCAAGTCTACAAAAGCTATGAACATAGGTTTACTTTCCCTTAATCTATCTTCTAAGATAAGTCATAGGGTCAGTATTGCATCATGTGTTCCTCCATTTCTCTAAAATCCAAATTGACCTTTCCTGAGGTCAGCTTCTACCAGTCTTTCCATTCTTCTGTCAATAACTTATTAAGTTGATAGTTTGATGATATTCACACCTGTCAGCACTTCTTTCTTTGGAATTGGAATTATTGCACTCTTCTTGAAGTCGAAGGGTATTTTGCATATCTCATAAATCTTGCATATCAGGTGGAATAGTTTTGTCGAGCTGGCTCTCAAGAGTATCAGTAGTTCTAATGGAATGTTGCCTACTCTCGGGGCCTTGTTTTGATGTAGGTGTTCCAGGCCCTGCCAAATTCTTCTTGCAGTATCACTTCTCCTATATCATTGTAATCAATGTCCTCTTCCCTTTATGTAATGTTGCCTTCAAGTTCATTTCCCTTGTATAACCCCTCTATATAGTTCTTCCACCTTTTAGCTTTCCCATCTTTGCTTCATTTGCTGCATTTTTATGTTTTTCCCTTTCATCAGTTAAATTCAGTATCTCTTCTGCTACACAGGGATTTGTAGTAGACCATGCCTTTTTATGTATTTGATCCTGTGCTGCATTTACTGTTTCATCTCTCAAAGCTACCCATTCATTGTCTGCTCTATTCCTTTTCAGTCAATTTTGGCCCAATGCTCCCTCTGCCACTCTCACCATCCTCTGGTTCTTTCAACTTATCTAGGTCTCATCTCCATAATTTCCTAACTTTCTCAGTTTTAATCTACAGTTCCTAACCATTAAATTGTGGTCAGAGTCCACATCAGCCCCTGGAAATGTCTTAAAATTTAACATCAAGTTCCAGAATCTCTGTCTTACCATAATGTAATCGATCTGAGACTTTCCAGTGTCTCCAGGTTTCTTCCACATACACAACCTTCTTTCATGATTCATAAACCAAGTTTTAAAGGTGATGAAATTATGCTGTGTGCAAAATTAGAGCAGACGGTTTCCTCTTTCAGTCCTTTCACCCAGTGCATACTTTTTCTTCTCTTTCTCTTACTAGTGCCAAGTTTCAGTCCCCTATCACAGTTTTATTTTCCTCTTCCTTAACTAATTGAATAACTCCTTCTATGTCCTACTTTCTTTCAGTCTCATCACTGCAGAGCTAGTGTCATATAATGTTGTACTACTGTGATGGGTGTTGACTTTGTATCTATCTTGGCTATGATAATGCATTCATGCGGCTGTTTATTGTCTTATTCATTATTAGACTCAATCCTGCATTACCCCTGTTTGATTTTATATTTGTAATCCTATACTCACCTGACCAGAAGTCCTGTTCATCCTGCCACTGAACTTCACTAATCCCAACTGTATCTGACTTTGATGTGTCCATTTCTCTTTTTAAATTTTCTAACCTATTTGACTGATTTAGAGACCTAACATTCCACACTTTGACCCGTAAATAGCCTACATCCTCCTAAGTAACTTAGCTGCAGCCGTTCTAGGTATTTTGAACGGTGAGACAGCAGCCATTATGTATGTATTAAATATAAAAAAAACTAAAACATTGAATTCTAGATGTTGTGTGTTAGTCGTGCATGCTTAAGCTGGAGTGAAGACTGGTTATTTTTCATGTGACTTATACATGTTTTGTCATATTAAAATTCAAATACTACTTAGAATAGAGGGCATATTATATCGCAGAAACTGGTAGGCTTTAAAATAAATAGGTGGTGAACAAACAGTTGACAGCTGTTTTTATATTTCCTCTTGAGAAGTCTCCACCTGGAGATCCAAATCAGGAACTATTTTACTTCCAGAATAGTTTACCCAAGAGGAGGCATTATCATGTAATCATACAGGAAAGTTGCACACCCTTGGGAAAAATAATGGCTGTAGTTTTCTCTTGCTTTTAGTTGATTGCAGAACAATCACATGGCCATGTGGGTTGATGTTACAAAGTCAAATCAGTCAGTCATCCAGACTGTTGCCCCTTCATCTACTAAAAAGACTGCTGCCTCTCTTCAGGAACCAGAAGTTTGTCTGGCATCTTAACAGCTACCCCACCATGACAAGGTCCATGTTATTAAAAACAAATTATGTGAAGTATTTCGTTCTTAAATAACATTCCGTAGTGTGAGGAGTATGCACATTTTCAAAAAGTAATGAAAGTTTTTGTTTTTCCAAAAACTTACCTTTATATATTCTCAAAGTTTCTCCCACCAATTTTTGTTCTCATAATTCTCTCCTGCAGTGTGTATCTTAGTGTATGATTTCAACCCACCCTGTGAAGAATTCACAAAATGCCATTTGGGGAACATTGTTTACGAGTGTATCAAACAGGCAGAGTCAGCTATCCTTGTTCAGGGAATTCAAAATGATATCCATATAAATCTCATGAGCCAGGTCTGGGGTGCAAAGTGCATGCAGAAATGTTCAGGTTCAGCAGGAGAAAATTACTGTGTTGTCCAACATGTGAGGCATGTTATCGTGAAAAACAATCCAGCACTAGCTGGATCCTCTCAACATACACACACGCATGCATGCATGGGTGCCCCCCCCCCCTCCCCCCCCCCCCCCCCACACACACACACACACACACACACACACACACACACACACACACACACACGCAGAGCTGAATATTGATTTCAGTCTACTGGAGCAAAATTTAGGCAGCATACCGAGCCTTCAGTTTTTGTGTTAGAGATTTTATATATGGTATCCACTAACTGCAGCCATAACTAATATGTGAAGACTCTCATGTTAGATAGTACATATGCCATATCACCAACAAGTGTCAACTTCAACAATTCTCAAAACAGAAAATGTTTCTCCTTTGTTAGCAGCCATTATTTGGAACTCGTACCAGTTTTTAATCTCAAAGAGAATGTCGTTTATTTTCAAGTTGAAGGAACCAATGGAGGATTACTGAAATATGAAGTGAAGAATCGCCAGTTGTGTAATGCAATGTTAAAGCATTGATTAACACTCAGAGCTACCTTAAAGTAATAAAAAGTAACCATACATATTTGCTAAAATTGACAGAATAGTTGGTGGCAGACAAAAGTAGCTTCGTACTTATTACTTTCGATAGAAACCGTAAGTGGAAATACTGGCTCAGTATTCAGATAGTCTTGGTGTTTACAGTGATCATTATTTGTGAGTTTATGTTTGTGGAGTATAATGGTTGCAATAAGCATGATTATCTTTTTCATACAGAGTAATACTGTCGGCATGCAGTCCTTATTTTCGAGCTATGTTTACTGGGGAGCTGGCAGAGTCACGTCAGACAGAAGTTACTATCAGAGATATAGACGAGCTGGCAATGGAGCTGCTGATTGATTTTTGTTACACGTCTCACATTGTGGTTGAAGAAGGAAATGTGCAGACCCTCCTTCCTGCCGGTGAGATGTCTGTTATATTACTGTATCTGTTAGAATACTGTACTACTTACAAATTTGCAACATTTAAAGGTTCTGTGTAGTTTTCATAGCAAATGCTTTAATTTTGAATTGGTAACATCAATATTATTAGCTGTGCTTAACTGCTAATTCTGTCTTTAAACTAAAGATTAGTGCTTCAGTTAAATAGACACAATATTTGAAAATTAAGATATAGAAAATGTTTTTTTCTCATACAAAAGATAAATTGCAGTGAGCCCTCAAATGTTTGTATGAACAATGTCGTAACTGTCATTTGTTTAGGTAGATGTAGTATTTCTTGATTTCCATAAAGCATTTGACTCATTACCACACCTATGCTTATAGTCAAAAGTACAAGCTTATGAGGTATCAAGTGAAATTTTTGGCTGGATTGAGAACTTTTTGGTAGGGAGGACACAGCATGTTATCTTGGATGGAGAGTCATCGCCAGTTGTTGAAGAAACTTCACGTGTGCCCCAGGGAAGTGTGTTGGGACCCTTGCTGTTCATGTTGCATATTAATGACCTTGCAGACAGTATTAACAGTGATCTCAGACTTTTTACAGATGATGCTGTCACCTCTAATACAGCAATGTCAGAAAGAAGCTGCATAGATATTCAGTCAGATCTTGATAAGATTTCAAAGTGCTGCAAAGATTGGCAACTTGCTTTAAATGTTCAAAAATGTAAATTTGTGCATTTCACAAAATGAAAAAATGTAATATTCTATGATTATAATATCAATGAGTCAATGTTGGCATCTGCCAACACACAAAAATACCTGGATGTAACACTTTGCAGGGATGTGAAATGGATTGATCACATAGGCTCAGTTCAGGACAATGCATATGGTAGACATTAGTTTGTTGGTCGAATACTGGGGAAGTGCAATCAGTCTACAAAGGAGACTTGTATAAAATAGGACTAACAGGTGATATTGCACATATACAGAGAAGAGCAGCATGAGTGGTCAGTGGTTTGTTTGATCCATGCGATTGTGTCGCAGAGATAATGAAGAAACAGAACTAGCAGACTCTTGAAGATAGGCATAAACTCTCGAGAAAGTCTACTAACAAAGTTCCAAGAATGGGCTTTATCTTATGACTAGGAATATACTACAACCCCGTATGTATTGCTCATATAGGGATCATAAGGATAAGATTAGAATAATTACTGCACACATAGAGGCATTCAAACAATCATGTTTCCAACACTCCATGCATGAATGGGACGGGAAGAAACCCTAATAGCTGATACCATGGGTCGTACTCTCTGTCGTGCACTTCACAATGGTTTGCAGAGTATAGCTGTAAATGTAGAAACCATTGGTACTTTACATGTATCTTCTAAGTTCTGTGTAGGGAACAAGATATTTTATAACTATTTGTTACATTGCTATGGTGGAACCGAATCTGATTTAGTAATATGAGGGTTATTCCAAAAGTAAGGTCCGGTTATAAAAAAAAAATCAAAACTAAAATGTTTTTTCAAAACAATTGTTTTATTTACATTCCTTACATCTTTATCTATTTTTCTACATAACTTCCATACTTATTTAAACATTTGTCACATCGTTCAACAAGCTTTTGAATGCCCATGTTATAGAAATCGGCCGCCTGTGACGATAACCAGTCCTTAACTGCTTCTTTCACTTCATCATCTGTGTCGAAGCGCTTGCCGCCGAGAAACTCCTTTAAGTAACGGAACAGGTGGAAATCACTTGGCGCCAGGTCCGGACTGTAAGGAGGATGGTCCATCTGTTCCCATCCAAATTTCTTGATCAGAGCTTGCGTTTCATTTGCAGTGTGGGGTCTGGCATTGTCATGCAACAACAAGATTCCAGACGACAAAAGACCACGTCGCTTATTCTGGATTGCACGTCGAAGTTTAGTCAGGGTAGCGCAGTAGGCGGCTTTATTAATCGTTGTTCCTCTCTCCATAAAGTCGACTAACAATACTCCACGTCTATCCCAGAACACAGTCGCCATAACCTTACGTGTTGAGATTGTCTGCTTTGCCTTGACCTTGACTGGCGATGACGTGTGACGCCATTGCATTGACTGACGTTTAGACTCTGGAGTGATGTGAGAAACCCATGTCTCATCCCCTGTGACAACATTGTCTAAAAGACTGTCACCTACCTTATGATATCGCTCCAAAAAATCAAGAGCAAAAGCCATTCTTTTCATTCGTTGGGGCTCAGTAAGCAGCCTGGGAACCCAACGGGCACACAATTTGTGAAACTTCAAATGTTCAGACACAATTCTGTACAAAGTTGTTCTTCTCACATTCGGAAAATGCATGTCTACGTCTGTAATAGTGAATCGGCGATCTTCACGAATTTTTTTGTCAACCGCATTGACCAAATCGTCTGAAATCACTGATGGTCGGCCACACCATGGTTCATCGTGCACATTATCCCGTCCTTCATTAAAAGCTCGCACCCACTTGCGCACTTTACTGTCGCTCATTATGTTAGGACCGTACACTTCAGTAATCTGCCGATGGATTTCCGCCGCTGAATTGTTTCTTGCAGACAAAAACCGTATCACTGCCCTTACTTCACAATCGGCGGGCTGATCAATTGTCTTAAACATTGTAAAGTGACACTGTGAACTACACTCAGCAACAGTAACAAAGCGAATGGCGGCGTTTGACGCGCAAGGCTTGCCGGGAGTCGGCGCGCATGCGTGTTTTGTCATTGGCGCCAAATTTCAATAGTTACGGCGAATCGGACCTTACTTTTGGAATAACCCTCATATATATTATGAACTTGTCAGTTATACAGATCATATGTATAACTGGGTGAGCAATCAGAAAATTCATATTAATGAGATAGTATTGGAAAAATAGTTCGAAGTTTTCGTAATGAAATCCAAAAACTGTGTTTGCTAAATTCTATTCATTCTGTGATTCTTCATTCTTGAGGAAGAATGGGATAAGTGTTAAGAGATTGCTGAGAAAAAGCTTAGCAGGAGCACAGTTGTAATGACGAAATTGTTGATGTAATATTAGTTTCAGTAATGAATAACAAACTTCCTTCAAGTAAATTCATCTTCCATCGAGTATTTACTATATGGTTTGTCTATGTTTCATGTAATGTAGCTACATTTATTAGCTAATATTTTATTGGTTTGTGCGTAATAATCTAAAAGTGTGAATAACTAAATATTTGTTTGTTTATGATTGCTTTGTTTATCAGCCTGCTTGCTGCAGTTGGCAGAAATACAGGATATATGTTGCGAGTTCCTAAAACGCCAGCTGGATCCATCGAATTGTTTGGGTATTCGTGCATTTGCTGACACGCATTCATGCCGAGAGTTGTTAAGGATAGCTGATAAGTTTACTCAACATAATTTTCAGGAGGTATCTTTTTGTGTACTACCTTTGCTTACTAAGCAAATTTTTATTAATACCACTCATTTGGAAAGCTTACATTATACTGATGCATTTTTTTGTGAAATTCAGTTTTTTTCTTTTATTTATTTTTTCCTCCCCAGGTAATGGAAAGTGAAGAATTTTTACTGTTGCCTGTTGGTCAATTAGTAGATATTATTTCGAGTGATGAACTGAATGTGAGATCTGAAGAGCAAGTATTTAGTGCTGTAATGGCTTGGGTGAAGTATAATGTCTCAGAAAGGAGGCAGCACTTAGCACAGGTAATTTTTGTTGTTGCATACTACATATAATACTATGAATTCATTGAATAGTTACAAAAATGACCCTGCCTATTCTATATCATCATGAAAAACATCAGTCCCCAAAGATGATTGTTCTGGAATGCTTATTTGTTGTGGAAACCAAAAGAATTAAATTTTGTAATTAATACTTAAAACAAAAAAGTTGTATCTGTTACTCCACTGTCAAAAAATTTGCAAAACAACTGTCGTGTGATTTCAAAACTTTACCCTTTATACAGAAGTATCCAGGTTCAAACAAGTGTCTCAGAAAGGGATATTTCCACAAATTCACACTCACTTTCTGCACTACACCTTAATCTGTCATAGAGCTAGTCTCCCATTTTTTCATCCAAAACATTAGACTTTGCACCACAGACATTGTAGTTTTGAGAATATGGACACAATTATAGCTTTTAGTTTTTGACATCTTGAATGTTATGTTTCTTTTCAAAGGTACTGCAACATGTTCGACTTCCTCTTCTAAGTCCAAAATTTTTAGTTGGAACTGTGGGTTCTGATCTCCTTGTACGAAGTGATGAGGCGTGCAGAGATCTTGTTGATGAGGCCAAAAACTACCTCCTCCTGCCTCAAGAAAGGCCATTAATGCAGGGTCCAAGAACAAGACCAAGGAAACCCACAAGGCGTGGTGAAGTTCTTTTTGCAGGTAATAAACTTGCAGTTTGTATTGGCAATTTTTTAAAAAGATATGTGACAACCTCAGATCATAACAATAATTTTTTTATCAAGCTGTATCACATGGTAAAAACCTCTTAACTTCTTCCTTTCCCCTCTTTTATGCACGTAAAGGTGCAGAATAATGGTGATGTAATGTTCTTTATCCTGTCCTTGCAATGTACAAAAAGCAAATGACAGATAATGACTTCCAGAGATTTTAAGCATATAAAAACAAAGCAAAACGAAGATAATGGAATGTAGTCGAATTATGTCGGGTGATGCTGAGGGAATTAGTTTAGGAAATGAGACACTTAAAGTAGTAAAGGAGTTTTGCTATTTGGGGAGCAAAATAACTGATGATGGTCGAAGTAGAGAGGATATAAAATGTAGACTGGCAATGGCAAGGAAAGCGTTTCTGAAGAAGAGAAATTTGTTAACATCGAGTATAGATTTAAGTGTCAGGAAGTCGTTTCTGAAAGTATTTGTATGGAGTGTAGCCATGTATGGAAGTGAAACGTGGACGATAAATAGTTTGGACAAGAAGAGAATAGAAGCTTTCGAAATGTGGTGCTACAGAAGAATGCTGAAGATGAGATGGGTAGATCACGTAACTAATGATGAAGTATTGAACAGAATTGGGGAGAAGAGGAGTTGTGGCACAGCTTGACAAAAAGAAGGGACCGGTTAGTAGGACATGTCCTGAGGCATCAAGGGATCATAAATTTAGCATTGGAGGGCAGCGAGGAGGGTAAAAATCATAGAGGGAGACCAAGAGATGAATACACTAAGCTGATTCAGAAGGATGTGGGTTGCAGTAAGTACTGGGAGATGAAGAAGCTTGCACAGGATAGGGTAGCATGGAGAGCTGCATCAAAGCAGCCTCAGGACTGAAGACCACAACAACAAACATATAAAAATGTCTGGACTTACAGCTGAAGCATATGAAATTTATTGTCAGATAGTATTAGAGAACACTGTCAGTATAAATTATGAAGTACCTAATTTCACTGAGAGACTCAGTGATTTATATGATATCTGAATGAGGCAGTGCATTTGTTAAGACACTGACCTCATATTCGAGAGGATAGAGTCTGCTCTGTCTGGCCATCCTGATTTATGTTTTCCGTGGTTTTTGTAAAGCGTTTCAGGCAAGTGTTGGGATGGTTTCTTCGATAAGGTCTTGGCCAACCGTTTTTCCTATCGTTATAAAAGCATACTTACATATTTGGTGTGCAAGTGTATTTTTGAGTACTTTTATTGTATTGTAATGGAGGGCAGAGTGGAGGGTAAAATCGTGGAGGGAGACCAAGAGATGAAAACACTAAGCAGATTCAGAAGGATGTAGGCTGCAGTATGTACTGGGAGATGAAGCAGCTTGCACAGGATAGAGTAGCATGGAGAGCTGCATCAAACCAGTCTCAGGGCTGAAGACCACAAAAACAACAATGGCAAATCTTATATCATTGGAAAATGTTCCATGAAGGAATGAATGACAAACACTCTCCTCTAAAAACTGTAGCGGTGTAGAGAAAAACAGTACCATAGTTTATGGATCACCCTAAATGCCTTATGACTAGCAGTTATGCAGCTCACAGAATATACAAATGGCCCCACCTATATTTCACTAAAAAGCAAAATGTTGTTTCCCGGAAAGGGATGGGATATGGCACAAATGATTTTGTTAAGTGCATTACCGTTAATATTGTCAGGAAATTGATTGTTGAGAATCATTTATCAGCTGCAGGATGCATTACAATGCAAATGATCCAATTTATTGTTTATCCATTACTACCCAAAATAATAGACATATTAATTGCTCTCTGACCTAGAGCTTTTTTACAAGTCTGGAAGCAGATCCGTACAAAACATTTACCAAGAAGGTGTCTTCAAAAGAATAACTTTGCAAAAATCATAGCAAAATGTGTGCACTTATAAAACTAACAACATATTTTAATTAGCTGTGTGTTTTAAAGTTCTCATGGTGCAGTGAATGGTCAGTTAGATCTGAGTTGTCCAATTGCTGAATCCTTATTTCTTTGTGTAATATCTTTCGGCCATCTTCTGGGTGTCTGAAAGGCTGAAGCTACATTGCTCACTCAAGGCTTTTAAAGCCGTGGATTGCGTCACTGCACATGCGACCAGAGAGAAATGAACAAGAGAGACGTCATTTGGTATAAAGTTTTATGCATAAACTGAATCTGTGATTAGCTGTTCAATCAGTGTTTGGGTATCAGTGTGTCATTAGTTGCCGCACTGTAGTGACGTCATGGAGAGTTCATTAAACAAAGTGCTGGACTGCATGCTTTGCCCAGGCTGAAACTGCTTTCTCTGTTGCATGCTTCACCACCGTTTTCTATAAAGATGAAGTCAGTACTATAACTTAAACATTGTTATACCACTTAGCGACCAGTGTCGATGTATTATGTTACCACATGTGATTCATTGGGCTGTTGGTGTTCTGTGTATCTTTCATGAACAGTTTGTGTTGTCTACCCAATTTATGATGGGCAGTATTTACAGGGTATCATATTAAACTTAACCTTGTAGAGCAGAAGTCATTTTTGACAGAACCTAAAATGACTGCTGTCTTCAATGGAGGGTGAAAAATCCTTTTCACTTTGTACTTAGAGGATCTGACCTACTTCTGATGAGGGGCTTCCCACATATGGCAGGGAATCCATTGATTTGAATGTCTTCTCTCGTTGTAGTGTTCGTTGACGTGTCAGTAGCCAAGAAAACTGGAACTTGATTGAGTCTAATAAAAAAAATACGATGACAGTTTCATGGAATGAGAGTCGGCCCTTCTCGGTTCAGCCTGATGGTCAATCACTAAATCATAGGACTGTACTAGCAAGTAATCACTTGCATTGCACAGGGATGTTCATATGTGGATGAAGTCCATAGTGATAGTGTCCTGTGAGGCAGTGAACTCAGATATGAATCAGAGACAAAGTCCGACAAAACCGTGAGCTGCAGTGAACCTGACAGATTAGAGAGTGCTCAGCAGAACAACTCCGTTTGGTGGACTGCCTAGAACGTGGTGCATGCTTGGTGAAAGATCCCTGATTATGAAACCACTAGGCGCGGACAGTATAAAGCCTGGAGTGCGAACTGACTGTACAATAGTTAGGCGGTGGCCCAAGTACTCATTGAGTGTACCAATGGAGGCACATGAGTCACGGAAGTGAATGGCATTGGTGTTTTTGGTGACACTGGAGGCAAGACTGGTGCCACACAGTTCTGTGGTGGCTGCTGGAGATTTGGTTGTAAAAAACCCAGCATATTTGGTGTGTTGCTGCAAATTGTTTTTGTCTGAGCTCGAGAGGAATAGTCGTTAGGAGGCCAGAGCTGCAGCAACTCACAGTACATTACTGTGTGAGGAGGCCAGAGCTGCGGCAACTCGCAGTACACTACAGTGTGGTTGGTGACTGTATTGCCGGGATACAGTACTCGGCTTCCTCATTCGTTGAGTCGAGCTTTGGTTTTATCTGACCAATGGAGTTGACATGGGCCGTTCATGTCACCCTTTTGCCAATTTGTTTATGGAGGACTTCAAGGAGAAACCACTGGAATCTACTAGTTTTAAACCCACAGTGTTGGGGACATTTGAATACAATTTACTTCCCCTCAGTTATTGAAATTAGTATGTTTAGCAAATTCTGGTTAATTGGAATAAAACCAACCATACACAAAACTTCAGGGGTTAAATTATTCCAGCATTGGACATCCATGGTTTCACCAGGAGAAAGAACAAGCCAAAACCTCACTTCTGTAATGCAATATCAAATAACCTGTCTGGAACGATAAGCACTGGTCTAAAAGGGGAGCATGACTTAGTTACAACAGTGACGTACCTTCGTATGCCGTGTACCTGAAATCCAGCTGCATGTCATTGACCTGTTAACATATCTGCTCTTATCTATAATGCAGTTGTTCTTTCGCTTCACTTCCTTGTGTGAACCTGATTAGAATTTATATGAATACAATAACACTCCAGAAACGGATGGTACCCCATTAAAGAAAGATCAAACTATTCAGGTAAAAATCAAGTAATTATTGAGATTTTTTTGCTCCATTTAAGTTGGTGCACATATATTACAACATTTACGAGGTGCATTCAAGTTCTAAGGCCTCCGATTTTTTTTTCTAATTAACTACTCACCCGAAATCGATGAAACTGGTGTTACTTCTCGACGTAATCGACCTGCAGACATACACATTTTTCACAACGCTGACGCCATGTTTCCATGGCAGCGGCGAAGGCTTCTTTAGGAGTCTGTTTTGACCACTGGAAAATCGCTGAGGCAATAGCAGCACGGCTGGTGAATGTGCGGCCACGGAGAGTGTCTTTCATTGTTGGAAAAAGCCAAAAGTCACTAGGAGCCAGGTCAGGTGAGTAGGGAGCATGAGGAATCACTTCAGAGTTGTTATCACGAAGAAACTGTTGCGTAATGTTAGCTCGATGTGCGGGTGCGTTGTCTTGGCGAAACAGCACTCGCGCAGCCCTTCTCAGATGTTTTTGTTGCAGTGCAGGAAGGAATTTGTTCTTCAAAACATTTTCGTAGGATGCACCTGTTACCGTAGTGCCCTTTGGATCGCAATGGGTAAGGATTACGCCCTCGCTGTCCCAGAACATGGACACCATCTTTTTTCAGCACTGGCGGTTACCCGAATTTTTTTTGGTGGCGGTGAATCTGTGTGCTTCCATTGAGCTGACTGGCGCTTTCTTTCTGGATTGAAAAATGGCATCCACGTCTCATCCAGTGTCACAACCGACGAAAAGAAAGTCTCATTCATGCTGTCGTTGCGCGTCAACATTGCTTGGCAACATGCCACACGGGCAGCCATGTAGTCGTCCGTCAGCATTCGTGGCACCCGCCTGGTTGACACTTCTCGCATTTTCAGGTCGTCACGCAGGATTGTGTGCACAGAACCCACAGAAATGCCAACTCTGGAGGCGATCTGTTCAACAGTCATTCGGCGATCCCCCAAAACAATTCTCTCCACTTTCTCGATCATGTCGTCAGACCAGCTTGTGCGAGCCCAAGGTTGTTTCGGTTTGTTGTCACACAATGTTCTGCCTTCATTAAACTGTTGCACCCACGAACGCACTTTCGGCACATCCATAACTCCATCACCACATGTCTCCTTCAACTGTTGATGAATTTCAATTGGTTTCACACCACGCAAATTCAGAAAACGAATGATTGCACGCTGTTCAAGTAAGGAAAACGTCGCCATTTTAAGTATTTAAAACTGTTCTCATTCTCGCCGCTGGCGGTAAAATTCCATCTGCCATATGGTGCTGCCATCTCTGGGACGTATTGACAATGAACGCGGCCTCATTTTAAAACAATGCGCATGTTTCTATCTCTTTCCAGTCCAGAGAAAAAAAATCGGAGGCCTTAGAACTTGAATGCACCTCGTATGCAAAGTTGATGTAGCATTCATCAGAATTCCAGGCATTTGCAAGACTGAAACTAATTCAGATTGGCAAGATGATTCCGCTCTGCTGAATTAGTACTCGCACTTACCATTAAATATCTTTGCTGCTGTGGCATGTGGAACTGAAGCACAAACCACCACAATATGAGGGTTGGACAAAAATATGGAAACATAACTAGAAATGCATGCTTGAACAAAATACAGACACTAACCAGGTCTGCAGGAGGGCCTATTGTATTTGACCGTGGACTGCTCTTGTACAATGTCCTCAATATGTTGCAAGTGTCAGTCATGATCAGAACAGTATTCTGTGTATAGTCCAATTGAAATTACTTGACAGTTGACATCTGTCACTTGGCGCTACAGTGTTTCCATATCGGCTGCCAGCTACCACTCAGCTATAGATGACAAACAAACACAGGAGTCACATCAGAAATGCGTAACGTGGAGCAGCGTTGGAAATGGCCACCGTGAAGTGCATCAGAAATATGAGATACTCCGTCAACAACTGATTTAGTTACCGGTGACTAAACTGTGGCAGACAATATGTTCTGTAGCCCTGAATTTAAACCCATGGCCTAAGTTAACCACAACCTTGTGATGTGCAATATATTCAAGAAAATGGCGATCAGCAGTCTATGGCAGAACCAAAATCACAATCACTTTGTTCACAGCAATTAAATCTAACCTGTGCAAGCAAACTCAAGGCAGAAAAAATTCAGTTTCAATGCTAAAAGCAAACGGCAATTTATTGCTATCATTTGTTACCTGGCACTGTCCTCACACTGGCTACATGATCTGCTGTGTTTTTAATTGATAAGTAGTCCTTATTGGCACGTGGTGGCAGATTATTGGTGATGCAGGCAGATTCCAAATGAAAAAGAATGATAGGAAGAAAAATAAGAGTAAATATAAAAGTCAATATAGCGATGGAAATTATGTGACAAAGTATTAGAAATAAAAAAGTTACATTTAAACCAATTAATTGAATAAAAATAGTAACCGTACTCTTTTGATTAGATTTTTTGTAAAGTCTCGATACCACTGATAAGTTTCGAACCTTCAACCTTCTCCACATCAGCTTTATATGCTAACGGTTGCACTATGCCAAAACATTAGGTTAGGTAGTTTTAAATATTAACTGTGATCATCCAGTCGTGACGATGAATTGCATCCTTAAAAGATTCATCTTCATGGAATGTCATGCGAAATTTATCTAATGTAAGTCAATCTCTGATTATGATAAATGTATATGTGATGCTGAATCGCATCTTACGCAGAATTATCCAGTAGTGTTCGGTTAGTGCTGCATATGAAATGTGTTCATTTTATTAGCATCATTTTGTGTGTGTTGATTTTGGTGTGGTTATCGTAAAATACAAAATAAAGATAATGCCAGATCCATGATTCAGCATCCAAACACATAAAGAGAGAAAGCTGGGCTAGGAATTGGAACTGGACTGACAAATTGTTGTGGCAGTTTGGTAGTGGTGAACAATTCAAGCATGACTTTGAGAGCTCTGATTGGAGGAAACTATCTACAACACTCGACGTGTCAACTATCAAGCAGTTTTAATTGGACTGTAGTTTTGAATGTGTTATGTCGGACCTAAAAGGTGGATTCGAACATGGACAAATCGTTGGTGCTCGTATGGTGGGTGCTTCTGTAACCAAGGGAGCCAAAGTGTTTGGTGTTTCAAGAGGCACCATATCAAAGCTTTATACTGCATCCAGGGAAGGCAGAAAATCATCATCCACTAAGTCATAAAGCAAATGAAAGTATGATTGCAACATACTGTCATTGAAGAGGATTGTAACGAAAAATAAGAGGGCGACAACTGCGAAAGTCGCTGCAGAGCTGAATGTCACACTCACGAATCCTGTCAGTACTGAAACAACATGAAGGGAGCACCATAAGCTGGGAATTGCAGGGTGAACTGGAATTCCAAAACCACCCTCAGTCAGGCAACTGTTGTTTTGTTGGATGAATCTTGTTTCACACTGTTTCCAACTTCTTTCCGATTTATATCCCGAGAGTGAAACATAGCTGGGTGTTCGGTGATGATTTGGGCAGGCATATTGTGGTATTCCATGGATGCCATAGTTACTCTGCAGGTTGGGATTACTGCGAAGGATTATGTGACCATTTTGGTTGATCAAGTGCATCCAGTGGTACAGTGTTGGACCTCAGCAGCTATGCTGTGTTTGAAGGTGACAGAGCCCCTGTTAACATAGCTCACGTTTTCCAGGAGCATGAGAATGAAGTGTCAAATCTCCCCTGGCCACCAGAGTCACCAGATCTCTATATTATTGAGTCTTTGTGGTGTGTGGTGTTTGGGGAGAAGGGTGCTTTTGATCACTATCCAGCTCCATCATCATTACCTGATCTTGCCACTATTTCGCAGAAAGAATGGTGGAAGAGTCCACTGAAAACTACAAAAGACCTGTATTTATCCATTCCAAAACAGCTATAAACTGTTTTGGAGATAAGTATTTTTCTTCACCATTTTAAGTATGGCAATGTGTGTTGTGTTTTTGGTGTCCCCCCCTCAGTAGTTTTGGGATCTGCCGGCAATTAACACAATTTCTCTCTGAGACAGGCTATGTGAACTCAATAGTCACAACTAGATAGCCATCACAACGCTGATCCAGTACACAACTAGTTAATCAGCATCATCCAGCTCACTGACATTTGGATGAGTGATCATGTATGGTGCTTGTAAGCTTTGTTCAATCAACATATCTCCATCTAAGTGTGTAGTTATTGTCACCAGCAAAATATTCTATGAAGTACCAATCAATACATCAAAGGAGCTGTTTTTCATAATTTGTTACCAAATGAAGGTAAGTCATTTGACAGGGGATACTTTTGAGAAGCAGCTTATCCAAAAATGCCCATATAACTTGGATTTAACATGAAAAATAACATGAGAAGTAATCCTGTACTAAAAATAATTATAGTGATTGTAGCATATGTAAAATATTTATAATTTGTAACCGTAAAAAAATTTATACAGTGTTATGTCAACATTACCATGATACTAGCAGATGTTTTTGACATGTTCGTGTCCCTGAGGTTCTCTCCACTATGGGTCCGTGAAATGAAGACTATATCTAACTATCCGACACACTTTGCAAGTAATTCAGGAGTAGAGGTAACTCACTGATAGCAGAGGCATTGAGTCTTAGACAGGCACACAAATACAGCTGAAAACTTTCATAGCTTTCAGACAGTTCCCCAGGAACTTCAAAAGGAGGACCAAAAATAAGTTAGAATAAGAACAAAATAATGTATAACCAATACAATGACAAAAAAATATAAATTAAGAATGAGGTTATAGAACAAGCGGATGTGGTTTTGTATTTAGGACAGACGAATGCCTTTAGATGGACAGGAAAAGAAGCTGAAAAGTCAAAATGTTTGGAAGTGATTTTGGTGAACTGTGGAGTTTTAAAAACTAAGCAAGGTACAGTGTATTTTAAATGTAAATTGACAATCAGTGTTTGTTACTAGTTTTGATTTATAGCAGTGAGACATAGACTCTTGGTAAGGAAAATAATTCAGAAAGTGTCCTTTGCTTGATGATCATCGAAGACAGGAAAAGAAAACGCACACATGGATCAAGGAACAAACTGTAATGTTAGATGTAATTAGGACAAAAATGGAAATGGAAAAAAAAGAGAGAGACGGGGAGTGCCAGGCAAATGATTGGTAGAAGAATGAAAGGTTTTTATCAGCTTCCAAGAGCTAAGAAAAGAATGTGTGACAACCTATTAAAAAATGGTGATGGTTGACAGTAGAAATCGTGTAGAGTTCATAGCTAAAGACTATAATACATGAAGAAATCTAAAGAATCCAATAGTGGATGTCAAACGGCATGATGAAGATGACGACGATAGATGTAAGGTCCAGCCTAGCCCAACTTGTTCCATTTCTACCTATCTTCTGAAATTGCAACAGATGTTGCATTATTTCCTAATAAAAATTCAGCACCATTCAATTGCAGTCCTTATCACATCTAAGGAAATGTACTCTCTTCAGTGCCCATGTGTACATCTTCGTGTAAACTTACTGTATGGTATGTAGCGAAGGGTACGTGATGTAACAATTTAGCCTCACTTTCCATCCTAGTTCATTCACAAATGTTCAACTGACAATATGCCTCAGTGTAAGTTCAGTTTTTTTTCCTAAATTTGTCATTATTGTTAGTGAGTGTATTTTAAAAATTATCCTTTACTTGGTGCACAATGTCTTTGCTCCACTGTTTTCCACTAAAGTTTATTGAGCATTTCTGTGATGCTCTTGCCATGATTGAACAATCCCATGACAAGTTTTTCATCTCTTCTTTGACTTTTCTCTGCCACATACACATGGCAAGACAGTGGCTTCATGTATCATTGGTTGGTAAGAGACAATGACAGACAGCAAAAGAGGTACACATTATATACTTTGTAAATATCTGTCACACAAGAATACGTCCACCTTATAGCTGAAAGCTGTCGTGTTGCATTGTAAAACGAGATGCTGCCCGATTATCTGCATCTGTTCATCACTGTAGACAAACTTCTTTCCTGCAAACAGTATCCAACAACAGTGTTCATAAGCCTGTACTAATCTGTTCCATGCAAAGTTTTCATTATCAGAGGTACTTGTATGAGGTGATAGTTTCTGCATCCTGTACCAAAGTGGTGGTTTTGGATGGCATAGCTACTGGGCAGTATAAAGCATTGGATTGGTTAGGGATTTAGTATGTTGCGATTCATTTACTTTCTGTAGGAATCCATGACAGTTTTCTGACCCCTGTCATCCATGCAAGTGCCTGCAAAAGTTTATAGAGGTTGAGTGTCCCACACATAAAGTGTCCATGACCTGACCTTGATTAAATGTGCTGCAATTGAATGCTTTGTCCGTTCTACACTTGACTGTCATCGTACTGGTCAGTCCTGTATCTAATAGTGTACGACTTGTGTGATGTACTAAATTATTGGATTTGATGTGGTAACAGGAGTGCTCTTCCAACATGCGAGTCATATCTAATTCATTTGCTCAGATATCTATTTCATTTCAGTTCCTTCTTTTATTGTTTTATTTTCATTACCTCCTTAAAAACTAAAAGAGGAAGTAAAATTGGAATGCTGAGTGTAGTGTCCTGTTGATGATACTGAGTAATCAAGAAACAGCCATGTATAATTCATGTGCAACTGTTGTAAATTTAATTGTCAGAAACTTTTTTACAGCCATGACTAACAACTATTAAGGCATGTTAGTGTGACATCTGTATGTTTCATGCTCCAGGTGTTTTTGCCCCTTGCCATCAGAAATGTCATGTGTACTCCTCACATAAGATTACTATTTGGACATGTAAATAAATCATTTGCCTATAAATTTATTTTCACAGTCTGTAACGCTGGAATGAATGCTGTTACAGTATTTTAGTAATCTGTGTCACTTACAGTGAACACAAATACTGTTTCTTAGTTGTGCCTTTTGTTTGTGTGATGTAATTTTCTGCTGAATTAATATCCCATTTTTGTAATGACTTCATTTGATTGGCCTTTCTGCTAAATTAGTATCCTTTTTCCCTAATGAAATGAACACATTATGATTTAGTACTGAATTGTATTTCTACTGTCTGTTTCAACTACAAACAGTATACTCATTTACAAAGATTTTCCTTTCCCCCTTGTTTTTCTTATTTAATGTTTTACGTTTGACCATAATATCTACCGGCCGCTGTGGCCGAGTGGTTCTAGGTGCTTCAGTCGAGAACCGCGCTGCTGCTACAGTCGCAGGTTCGAATCCTGCCTCGGGCATGGATGTTTGTGCTGTCCTTAGATTAGTTAGGTGTAAGTAGTTCTAAGTCTAGGGGACTGATGACCTTATATGTTAAGTCCCATAGTGCTTATAGCCATTTGAACCATAACAACTTATAAGCTCATCTGATGTCATGTATGATTGTAGTATTTACTAAAAGAAGTGAAATGTTAAAGAAAAAAAAAAAAAAGAAATACTCAAACTGAAAAATAATGGCACATATTGGCTGGCAGAGTTGGTCAGCATTGGAAATAGGTGTATGAAACAAAAGTAGTTCTGTGTCTGATCAATAGCAAACAATAATATACCGCATGCACACTGCCAGAGTAATGAAACCTGTTTTGCTTTCAAGAATACTAACTTTTCTGCTCTAAGTATTTGGCAGATATTGATTATAATTTTTCCTTAGTTGGAGGATGGTGCAGTGGGGATGCAATAGCTTCCGTGGAACGGTTTGATCCTCAATCAGCTGACTGGAAAATGGTTGCACCAATGAGTAAACGAAGATGTGGTGTTGGTGTTGCTGTACTAAACGATTTACTGTACGCAGTTGGTGGCCATGATGGGCAGTCCTACCTGAACAGCATAGAAAGGTAAGAGAATATCAGTACTTTAATAAATGTAGTGTTTCTTTCTTTTGTTTTGTATTATCTGGAGGAAAATAATAACTTTACCATTTAAACAACAGAAAGAATCAGCAGAAGAGTGTTATTTTGTGATGTTGCATGCCAGTGCTTTGTTAAATCTGTAAATGTTAAATCAGAAGATACTTGTTTCTTTTAATTTTTCCACAAATTTTTGCAATATTTTTATCTATTTAGCCTACCATGTGAAACAAAGCTTGTTCTTGTGTAAAAAAATATTGTTTACTTATTAAGCACTCCTTCTTTGTGAGTCAAGATTGTCTTCATAAAACATAACTTGAAATGTTTTGAGATCATTTGTATTACTTATTAACAGTGCAAGTATAACCTACTTTTTATACTTTAAAATTTTCTTCAGTGATCTGGTGTTTAATATAGAGCCATTTCTCAATTTTTGTGATGTCTCAATCAGATGGAAGGAATATGTTCAACTTTTTCCAAGAAACAGGTAGGTAAGTTAGTTGTTTAAGGTAACCAAGTTGTAATATTATTTTGCCCACCATAGTTCTCCAAAATTCCTTGCTATCTTCATTTAACACACACAAAAACCTTCGTGTACTTTGCAGTTTTGTTTATAAAAGGTGAGGCCCTATCAGCAGACTCAAATCCACAACTGTCGTGAATATATTCACCTTGTCTGGTTTGCCCAAATCTACAGGTCCACAGCTTCACATTATGCTTGATGTGATTTTAAATTTATTGATAACAAACAAAAGCTGTACATAAAATATGGGATAGGCAACAATTCATTTATAGGAGGCTGAAGTGTGAAGCATAGAAACATAAAACAGAAAGCATTATTCACACTAGCTTTCGAGTTATTGCACTTTTTCTAGTAAAATTACGCACAAAGAGACATGTAATACACAAATAATCAAATGGAAAAACAGGAAAAATCACTAAAACTGGATTATTTTGTCTGTACTGTCTGTGACCATACTAGAAACATTACATTATAGCCAAATGCAAAACCCATATAAAGTGTACTTTAATATTGATTTGAAAATGGCATCATTATATGGCAATAACATTCTAAAGTACAATAACAAAAGAAACATTGAACTCGTAAGCGAAGATAAGTTCATCCTGATAATTTGATATACAATATTGAATTCCAACTATCAAAGTCAAATACCTTTAAATCAGTGCAACAGACCGGTCTATTGTGTATTGAAGGTGAAATGGAAAAGGAACTGCATCAGAGGATATTAGCAGTCCTGACGTCAAAAACTTACAAGAGTTTGATGTCATAGAGGGGTGAGAGCGGTGCATAGGGGACTGTTGATCTGCAGACTTTACTTGGCCAGAATCTTCTAGTGAGCCTGCTATTTATTTGCTTGAGATTGGACATACAGAGAATTCACGTATGCCACAGGTGTCAGGTTTCTGTTGTTATGGGGCGAAGATGTTGCTGTTATGGGGAGCAATGAGATACATAGCAGTTTACCAAAATGTGATTCTGTTGAATTCCTCACTCTTTTTGTAAATTGAGGTCAGTTGCAAGCACTTGATTCATTCCTAATCAATTTGATTGGGAAGAAGGTCGTTTATGCATAATAACCTAAATTTTTGCACAGTAAAAGTTTGTTGTGATTCTACTTGTATTTATTTTGTCAACTTTCTTGATGTGATTCAAGCTTTTGTGTTTAGTTTCTCTTGGACATTATCCCCAGCATTTGGGTCTACTAGAATTCATTGGCAGTCCAAACCACCTCTTATTCACAGTGACAGAGTAGATTTTGTGGGGGATAGCTTCCACCAGTTAATCCCACAAAGACTGATATGAGAGCACTGCTCAACCTACTTTCTGATATTTTCATAGAAATGAATTCTAAAGTGATTTTAGTATCATGGACTGTGTACAAGTTTGAAATACTTCGGTGCATGTAATTTGTTCCATACAAAAGATGATGATTTTAATAGTGGAAGGTAGATGATGATATAAAAATAATATGAAAAGGACAGACTGCTACTTACCGTTTAGAGAAGCCATTGAGTCACAGACAGACACAATGAAAAAGACTTTTAAATGTTCAAGCTTTCAGACAAAAAATTCATTCTTCCGAAAAAGAATACGCGTGCGCACACACATTCACACAACGCTCACACACATGATCTGTTTCTGGATGCTGGGCCCCAGCAGCCTTTTCCGCTGTGCCTGTCTGTAACTCAAAGCTCCTCTATTTGGTAAGTAGTAATATATCCTTTTCAGATGATGTTTGGTTAATATTAATTAATTAAATACTGGCACAAAAGGCTTGATAACTTAAGAGATACTTTGCCCTGGAAAATCCAAGTTCGGATTTGTAGACCTTCTGTCCCCATGTCATCCCATTTCAGTCAATATAAGTAGTATGATGTGCATGCAAACAAAACAGGAAATCCTTGAGAGTCCACAAATTCTATTTTGATCCACTGAGTCATACTGAAAATTAGTCTTTAGGGCCATTGGCAATTGTACAGATAACCATTTTATTTGTAAGACATTTCTGTTATTTTACCAAGGACTTTGTTGGAATGAAAATGGTTAAAAGTCAAACAACGTTTTCTTAACAATAATGGACATTACTTGATCAAACAGTACTGTGTCTTCGGTTGTTTTAATATGTTGTTCAAATGCTCTCTCTTGTTTTGACTAAGCATCCTACCAAATGAGAACATTCTGACCATCATGTGAACAAAGTTCTACTATTGTAAAGTCAACAACTCACTGAGTAGTCTTAGCCTTGTTGTCAACAAGCACAGAAACAAGAGTGAAAGTTTCACTAGCTTTTGGATTAATCCTTTTGATGTGAAAAGTATATTTGCTTGTCAGTCAAACTTTCTTATGTGACAAAGTATTGTCAGATTCGAATCACTAATATCTATGACAGTGTAAACAGTGTTTGAGCCCACATCTGACAGATCAAGTCTGTCTGTTTGTTGTGCTTTGTTTGTCTTGTTTTGCCTGTGACGTGATTGTACCAGTGTACACACATGAACAGGAGTGTTATATTTTATCTCTGTGTAAAGTTATACATCGGTATAGCGTGGAAATGCATTTAGCTAGGACATTAGTTTGGATGTAATTGTAAAGAGCTTGCAGAGCATTACTAGGACCCAAAGTGAGACAGTAAAAATACTCATCATAATATAAGTAAAAATCAGTATTAAATATTGAAAATTACAAAATAATGCAAGATACCATATCATATATGACTCATACATGTCCACAGAATTATAGAAAATGCAAGTTAGAGTAAAGCTTGCATTGAAAGGAATCCAAAAGCTAACAAGCCAAGTGCCAAACGAATGTAAGAGAAGCTATAGCTGTGTCGAAAAGTAAACTGAGAAAATAGCACAAAGAAGTTACATACATGTGCATCCAGGGAATATCTCATGACTCGTTCAGCTGTTCTTGGAATGTTAATATTTGATGTATTCAAGTGAATTTAGCTTCATGTAGAAGTTGGTACGAATTTGTTCCGATTTTGGCTGACAGTTACAAAAGTCCTTAGTAGATTGTTCTGGAACTATTTCACCCTTACAATTTTCATTAAGGCTGCCTTCATTTTACTGCCACTTTTCTCCCTATCTTTTTAAATGATCACCTAAAGATAACTTCTGTGAACACACCTTCAGTTTTGATACCATCAATGTGATTGAAAACTGTAAAATGTCAGTAAAAGAATTTTACGCTCTGTTATGTTTATGAACATCAGCATCTGCATCTGCCCACAAGCTGCAGTTGTTCACCTTTTTTGGTCTTAAAATAGTACCACCCTATCCTGTGCTTCTAGGACTTCAGATATATTTTTTTTTTAATTGACCAATTTCTAGAAGGTATTAAAAAATCATTTGTTATGGTTGAACAACCCCCCACCCCCACTTATTTGGAGCTGTTTATTGAGTACTGAGCAAAGTAGAGCAGTGGTTAGCACAGTGCACTTGCATTTGGGAGGATGATTGTTCAAACCCATGTCGGGCCACCCTGATTTAGGTTTCCCATGATCTCCCAGAATCACGTAAGGCAAATGTCGAGATGGCTCCTTTGAAAGGGCAAGGCTGATTTCCTTCTCCATTCTTCCCTGATCCGAGCTTGTGCTCCATCTCTAATGACCTTGTTGTTGATAGGATGTTACTAATTTCCTCCCTCCTGCAACTATTTCCCCGTTATAGCTTTTGTGAAGCCTGCCTTTGTTTTCCCTTAGTTTTTTGTGTTCTCACTAATACTTCTTTTCCTTTGTCATTTGATTTGTGGTCTCTCGGGTATAGGATGCTATGACCTGCAAGAGGTTTCAGGTGTGTAGAGATTTGACTTACTAAATTAAATAGTTTGTAACAGTGCTAACCCACAGTCCTTGACCCTAAGGGCAAAACAACAGTAAGAGATAGATAAATAAAAGTCAAAGAAGAGCTGCTGATGTAAGCAGCTGATTACACATTGAAAAGTCAGATAGTCCAAGTAGCTAAAAGCTATTGGCAGGTGATCTGATCGGAACAGGCTGATGTGCATCACTGAGAGTTATCACCATCAGATGGTAACAGAGTTGGAACTGGTATTTTGTAACAATTTTACATAATTTGGGGGGCTAAAGTTTCTTTCCTGGCATTGTTGTTGATTGTCAGTAATTCATCAGCAGATTTCATTCACTCCAAATAAATGCATGATCTTGATAACAAACATGTTGCACTGACTTCATTACTTTATACTTTCCAAGTTTTAAACATAGTTATACTACTCTCTAAGCCTGCCCTACGTGGTCTCTGCCACACAATACTTAGTAACTTTTTAATAATCAAAATTCTTAGAGATTATTATTGAAACAATTGCCTAAATTAAGTTACAGTTGTAAACAGATGTTTCTGTAAAAAGTTTGATATATTGCGTAATATTGAAAATATGAAAAAAATCTTCTGACATAATTACAGTTCAGAATAAATAAAATTTTTGATGTGAAAAAGAATGAGATAGTGTCTTTAAACAATGTCTTTACTCAATATTTCAATTACATGTTAATTACTGTAAGTTTTATGTTGCTGATATATTTTCAGTGTCTGTGGTGTTCTGGGTTTTGATGTATACAGTCTTCTTGAGGTAAACAAATCATACCCAATCCCAGAAACTGATGATAGGATTATCTTTCCAGAATGTTCTAAAGAAAGTAAATCTACACCAGAGAAATGAATTAAACATGGAAAATTAAAAATACATGACTCTAAGACAGATATGAAGTTCACAACCGAGTGGAAATAGAAATTGACAAATTAGCAGTCACTGAAAATATACACAAAAAATATTAGACTATAGGATTGTGTTACTTATTAGTCCTCATATCGATAATTTCGATTTGTGCTTTCCTAGTCTGCCATGTTACTAGCTGCATGATTCATGGTTTTCTTTTTAGTCAGAATGAGAGTGTCATAGAGATGCTGTACAAGCTACAGTAGGAGATGTTACAAGATAGGCATTGTGCTTCATCATGGAGAGCCATATTAATTCTGAGGACTCATGTTCCAGAATGTGTCAAGGCGCTTGTTGTTGTTGTTGTTGTTGTTGTTGTTGTGGTCTTCAGTCCAGAGATTGGTTTGGTGCGGCTCTCCATGATACTCTATCCTTGTAAGCTTCCTCATCTTCGAGTAACTACTGCAACCTACATCCTTCTAGATCACCTTCAATTCTTCCCTCCAATACTAAACTGGTGATCCCTTGATGCGTCAGAACATGTCTACCAGTGGATCCCGTCTTTTAGTCAAGTTGTGCCACAAATTTCTCTTCTCCCCAATTCTAGTCGGTACCTCCTTGTTAGTTACATGATCTACCCATCTAATCTTACAGCATTCTTCTGTAGCACCACATATCGAAAGTGTGATTCTCTTCTTGTCTAAACTATTTATCATCCATGTTTCACTTCCATACATGGCTACACTTCATACAAATACTTTCAGAAAAAAGTTACTGACACTTAAATCTACCCTCGATGTTTACAAATTTCTCCTTTCCATAAACACTTTCCTTGCCATTGCCAGTCTACATTTTATATCGTCTCTACTTCAACCATCACCAGTTATTTTGCTCCCCAAACAGCAAAACTCCTTTACTACTTTGTTTCATTTTCTAATCTAATTCCCTCAGTATCACATAATTTAAATCGACTACATTCCATTATCCTCGTTTTGCTTTTGTTGATGTTCATCTTATATCCTCCTCTCAAGACACTGTCCATTCCATTCAACTGCTCTTCCAGGTCCTTTGCTGTCTCTGGCAGAATTACGATGTCATTGGCAAACCTCAAGGTTTTTATTTCTTCTCCATGGGTTTTAATTCCTACTCCAAATTTTTCTTTTGTTTCCTTTACTGCTTGCTTAATATGCAGATTGAATAACATTGGGGATAGGCTACAACCTGTGTCACTCCCTTACCAACCACTTCTTCCCCTTCATGCCCAACTCTTATAACTGCCATCTAGTTTCTGAACAAGTTGTAAATAGCATTTTGCTCCCTGTGTTTTACCCCTGCCACCTTCAGAATTTGAAAGAGAGTATTCCAATCAGCATTGTCAAAAGCTTTCTCTAAGTCTACAAATGTTAGAAATGTAGGTTTGCCTTTCCTTAATCTATCTTTTAAGGTAAGTCGTAAGGTCAGTATTGCTTCATGTGTTCCAACATTTCTACGGAATCCAAATTGATCTTCCCCGAGGTTGGCTTCTACCAGTTCCATGCGTCTGTAGATAATTCGTGTTAGTATTTTGCAGCTGCAATTTATTAAACTGTTAGTTCAGTAATTTTCACACCTTTCAACACCTGCTTTCTTTGGGATTAGAATTATGATGTTCTTCTTAAAGTCTGAGAGTATTTCACCTGTCTCATGCATCTTACTCATCAGGTGGTAGAGTTTTGTCAGGGCTGGCTCTCCCAAGGCTATCAGTAGTTCTGATGGAATGTTGTCTACTCCAGAGGCCTCATTTTGATTCAGGTCTTTCAGTGCTCTGTCAAATTCTTCATGCAGTATCATATCTCCCATTTCATGTTCATCCACATTCTCTTCCATTTCCATAATATTACCCTCAAGTAAATCACCGTTGTATAGACCCTCTATGTACTCCTTCCATCGTTCTGCTTTCCCTTCTGTGCTTAAAACTGGTTTTCGATCTGAGCTCTTGGTATTCATACAGGTAGTTTTCTTTTCTCCAAAGGTCTCTCTAATTTTCCTGTAGGCAGTATGTATCTTACCGCAAGTGATACATGCCTCTACATTCTTACATTTGTCCTCTAACCATCCCTGCTTAGCCATTTTGCACTTCCTATCGACCTCATTTTTGAAACGTTTGTATTCCTTTTCATCTGCTGCATTTTTACATTTTCTCCTTTCATCAATTAAAGTTACCGAAAGATTTATACTACCCCTTGTCTTTTTACCTATTTGATCCCCTGCTGCTTTCACTATTTCAACTCTCAAAGCTGCCCATTCTTCTTCTAATGTGTTTCTTTCCCATGTCTTTGTCACAATACCAGAGAAGGAAAGTTGCTACTCACCATATAGCGGAGATGCTGAGTCGCGATAGGCAGAACAAAAAGATTCACACAATTAAAGCTTTTAGCCATTAAGGCCTTTGTCAGCAGTACACACACACACACACACACACACACACACACACACACACACACACACACACACACATAAACTTAACTTGCACACACGTCTGCAGTCTCAGAGAGCTGAAACCACACTCAAATGTTCTTGTCAAGCGTTCCCTAGTGTCTCTCTCTGAAACTCTCTACAACATCTGGTTTTTTCACTTCATCAAGGTCCCATCTCCTTAACTTCCCACCTTTTTGCAGTTTCGTCAGTTTTAATCTACAGTTCATAACCAATAAATTGTCGTCAGATTCCACATCTGCCCCTGGAAATGTCTTTCAATGTAAAACCTGGTTACGAAATCTTTGTCTTACCATTATATAAATCTATCTGAAACCTGGAACATCTTCCATGCATACAACCTTCTTTCATGATTCTTAAACCAAGTGTTGGCTATGATTAAGTTATGCTCTGCACAAAATTCTACCATGCATGTTCCTTTTTCATTCCTTACTGCCATTCCATATTCACCTACTACTTTTCCTTCTCTTCCTTTTCCTACAATCAAATTCCAGTTCCCCATGACTATTAAATTTTCATCTCCTTTCACTATCTGAATAATTTCTTTTATTGCATCATACATTTCTTCAATCTCTTCATCATCTGCAGAGCTAGTTGGCAAATAAACTTGTACTACCTTGGTAGGCATGAGCTTTGTGTCTATCTTCGCTACAGTAATGTATTCACTATACTGTTCGTAGTAGCTTACCCGCACGCCTATTTTTTTTATTCTTTTATTTTATTTTATTTTTTTTCTGTTATTAAACCCACTCCTTCATTGCCCCTATTTGATTTTCTATTTGTAACTCTGTATTCACCTGACCAGAAGTGCTGTTCCTCCTGCCACCGAACTTCACTAATTCCCACTACCAGGTGTACTGGTATGAAATGAGCGTGTGGGTTGTTTTTTTAATGAAACACTAATTTTGAATTGAAAAGTAAAAACATTTTATTCAAAGTACTGGCCATTGCTTTCTATACATTTTGACAACCTTTCTGGCAATTTGTGGACACCACGGCAATAGAAATGTTCGTCTTTTGAAGCAAACCAATCAGACACCCTATTTTCGACTTCTTCATAGGAATCGAAGTGTTCCTCAGCCAATGCGTGTTCCATTGATGAAAACAAATGGTTGTCGGAAGGGGCCAAGTCTGATGAATACGCCGAGTGGGTCAGCAGCTCCCAGCCAAGTGTTTTGATTGTATCCTGAACCAGTTTTGCTTTGTGTGCAGGTGCAGTGTCGTGTAAAAAAATTACTTTGCCATGTCTTCTGACCCATTCTGGTCTTTTTTCGATCAATGCAGAGTTCAAACTGATCATTTGTCGTCTGTAGTGATTAGTATTCACAGTTTCACCGGGTTTTAGAAACTCATGATACACCACACCTTTCTGATCCCACCAAACACAGAGCATTGTCTTCTTGCCGAATCAATCTGGTTTTGCAGTCGATGTTGATGGTTGTCCCAGATTAACCCATGATTTTTCCTGTTTAGGATTCTTAAAATAAATCCATTTTTCATTGCCAGTAACAATTCAATGCAAAATTGATTTTCTTTCGTGTCTTTGAAGCAAAATTTGACAAATGGGTTTTTGGTTTTCCATCTGTCTTTCTTTCAATTCATGTGGCACCCATTTTCCACACTTTTGTATCTTTCCCATAGTTTTCAAACGGTCAGAAATTGTTTGTTGTGCAACATTTAGCATTGCTGCCATTTGCTTCTTCTGACTCAAAGTATCATCTTCATCCAATATTGCTTGCAATTCGGCGTCTTCGAACTTTTTTGGTGGTCTTCCATGTTCTTCATTTCTTACATAAAAAATCATTATTTCTGAACTGTTGACACCATCTTTTGCATGTTGCTTCTGATAGAGCATGATCACCATATGCCTCAACAAGCATTCGATGCGACTCTGCAGCACTTTTTTTTTTTTTTTTTTTTTTTTTTTTTTTTTTTTTTTCCTTCAAATAAAAACAAAAAATTAATGCTTTCCACAAATCATCACTTTCTGGTACAAAATTCGACATTGTTAACACGATGAAAACATATGATGTTGTTTGTTCCATGACTTGATGTATACTAAATATATTTGACAGATGTCGTACCAACCAAACAAATAAAATTAAGGCTCGTTCACAACAAATGTTCCCTATTGACACATTTGTATCTTGACGCTCATTTCATACCAGTACACCTGGTATATCTAACTTTAATCTATCCATTTCCCTTTTTAAATTTTCTAACCTATCTGCCGGATTAAGGGATCTGACATTCCATGCTCTGATCCATAGTCTGCCAGTTTTCTTTCTCCTGATAATGACATCCTCCTGAGTAGTCCCTGCCCGGAGATCCGATTGGGGGGCTATTTTACCTCCGGAATACTTTACCCAAGAGGACGCCATCGTCATTTAACCTGAGAGTAAAGCTGCATACCCTCGGGAAAAATTATTGCTGTTGTTTCCCCTTGTTTTCAGCTGTTCACAGTACCAGCACAGCAAAGCCACTTTGGTTAATGTTACAAGGCCAGATCAGTCAATCATCCAGATTGTTGCCCCTGCAACTACTGAAAAGGCTGCTGCCACTTTTTAGGAACCACACGTGTGTCTGGCATCTCATCAGATACCCCTCCAATGTGCTTGCACCTATAGTAATTACGGCTGTCTGTATCGCTGAGGCATGCAAGCATCCCCACCACGGAATTTTTCCAGACAGATTGAAATACACAATTGTCAAACCTCTTCATAAGAAAGGGGACAAGAGTGACTTAAATAACTATAGACCAGTCTCATTGCTGACTTCATTTTATAAAATATTCGAAAAAGTTGTGTATTCAAGAGTAGTCTCACATTTAAGTGAAAATAATTTACTCAGCATGCCACAGTTCGTATTCCAGAAGGGTTACTCGACTGAGAATGCTATCTGCACATTTACCCATCAAATAGTACAAGCCCTAAATAACAAATTATCACCAGTTGGTATTTTTTGTGCTCTCTCCAAGGCATTTGACTGTGTGGATCATGTCACACTCTTAGAAAAACTCGGGTTTTATGGAATTGAAGGCTGTACACACAGCTGGTTTGAATCATACTTAACGAACCAAAAGCAAACAATTGTGCTGAATAGCACAAATAATGTTGTGTACATACATATATTCTCTAATGAAATTCATTACAAATAATCCATCTCAATTCGTGAAGAACAGTGATGTTCATACGTACAACACTAAAGGGAAAAATGACCTTTCCTATCCGTTATTGCTCAAAAAGGAGTAGATTATTCAGCAAACAAAAATCTTTGATCATTTGCCCAACAACATTAAGTGTCTGGCAGGTATCAGATCAAGTTTTAAATCTAGCTTAAAATCATTTCTTTTGGATAACTCCTTCTACTCCATGGATGAGTTTCTGTTTCAGAAATGGTAAAAAAATTTACCTCTAAATGTAGTTGCATGTATAGAACTAAAAATTTCAGTAATATTAATATTAGCACTATTCATGTGTGTATATACAGGGTGGCCCATTGATTGTGACCGGGCCAAATATCTCACGAAATAAGCGTCAAACGAAAAAACTACAAAGAACAAAACTTGTCTAGCTTAAAGGGGGAAACCAGATGGCGCTATGGTTGGCCCACGAGATGGCGCTGTCATAGGTCAAATGAATATCAACTGCATTTTTTAAAATAGGAACCCCCATTTTTATTACATATTCGTGTAGTACATAAAGAAATATGAATGTTTTAGTTGGATCCCTTATTTCGCTTTGTGATAGATGGCACTGTAATAGTCACAAACATATGGCTCACAATTTTAGCCGAACTGTTAGTAACAGGTAGGTATTTTAAATTAAAATACAGAATGTAGGTACGTTTGAACATTTTATTTCGGTTGTTCCAGTGTGATACATGTACCTTTGTGAACCTATCATTTCTGAGAACGCATGCTGTTACAACGTGATTACCTGTAAATACCACATTATGCAATAAATGCATTTGGCAATACTGGTAACGACATTCCTCTAAACAGCAAGTAGTTCTTCTTCTGTAATGTTCGCACATGCATTGACAATGCGCTGACACATGTTGTCAGGCATTGTCGGTGGATCACGATAGCAGATATCCTTCAACTTTCCCCACAGAAAGAAAACCGGGGACGTCAGATCCGGTGAACGTGCAGGCCATGGTATGGTGCTTCGACGACCAATCCATCTGTCATGAAATATGCTATTCAATACCGCTTCAATCACACGCGAGCTATGTGCCGGACATCCATCATGTTGGAAGTACATCGCCATTCTGTCATGCAGTGAAACATCTTGTAGTAACATTGGTGGAACATTACGTAGGAAATCAGCATACATTGCACCATTTAGATTGCCATCGATAAAATGGGGGCCAATTATCCTTCCTCCCATAATTCCGCAGCATACATTAACCCGCCAAGGTCGCTGATGTTCCACTTGTCGCAGCCATCATGGATTTTCCGTTGCCCAATAGTGCATATTATGCCGGTTTATGCTACCGCTGTTGGTGAATGACACTTTGCCACTAAATAGAATGCATGCAAAAAATCTGTCATCGTCCCGTAATTTCTTTTGTGCCCAGTGGCAGAACTGTACACGATGTTCAAAGTCATCGCCATGCAATTCTTGGTGCATAGAAATATGGTACGGGTGCAATCGATGTTGATGTAGCATTCTCAACACAGACGTTTTTGAGATTCCCGATTCTCGTGCAGTTTGTCTGCTACTGATGTGCGGATTAGTCACGACAGCAGCTAAAACACCTACTTGGGCATCATCATTTGTTGCAGGTCGTGGTTGACGTTTCACGTGTGGCTGAACACTTCCTGTTTCCTTAAATAACGTAACTATCCGGCGAATGGTCCGACACTTGGATGATGTCGTCCAGGATACCGAGCAGCATACATAGCATACACCTGTTGGGCATTTTGATCACAATAGCCAGACATCAACTCAATATCGACCTTTCCCGCAATTGGTAAACGGTCCATTTTAACAAGGGTAATGTATCACAAAGCAAATTAAGTCCGCACTGGTGATTCAAAAAATGGTTCAAATGGTTCTGAGCACTATGGGACTTAACTTCTGAGGTCATCAGTCCCCTAGGACGTAGAACTACTTAAACCTAACTAACTTAAGGACATCACACACATCCACGCCCGAAGCAGGATTCGAACCTGCGACCATAGCAATCACTCGGTTCCAGACTTTAGCGCCTAGAACCACTCGGCCACCCCGGCCGGCCCATTGGGGGAATGTTACATGATACCACGTAGTTATACACTTGTGACTATTACAGCGCCATCTATCAAAAAGTGAAAAAAGTGGTCCAACTAAAACATTCATATTTCTTTACGTACTACACGAATATGTAATAAAAAATGGGGGTTCCTACTTTAAAAAACGCAGTTGATATCCATTTGACCTATGGCAGCGCCATCTAGCGGACCAACCATAGTGCCATCTGGTTTCCCCCTTCAAGCTAGACAAGTTTCGTTCTCTGTAGTTTTTTCATTTGTTGCTTATTTTGTGAGATATTTTGGCCTGGTCACTATCAATGGACCACCCTGTATATCTTGTAATCTGACTTGTTAGACATCATATCGATAAAATAATCAGGGAAAATGATCTATAGAAAATGACATAACTAAACTAAACCGTCCAGCATGCTGTCCAGAGGCCAGGAAAGCTGCAGCTTTTATAGATGGCACCCCAATTTTCTCTTAATTTGATAAGCAATTTGTCCTCAGGACGAATTTTCTCTCTGCAGTAATGTGTGCTCTGATTTGAAACTTTGTCAGATTAAAGCTGTGGCAGACCGGATCTCAGAATGAAAAATCATTCTGGGGACAATCACCTTGGCTGTGGTTAAGCCATGTTTCTGCAGTATCCTTTCTTCCAGGAGTGGTAGTCTTGCAAGGTATGCAAGATAAATTTAGTGAAGTTTGGAAGGTAATAGGGAGATGCTGGAGAGAATGTGTCTGCAAAAAGCAAAGGTCCTGCATTTAAATACCAGTCTGGCACACAATTTAATTTACCAGGAGGTTTCAACTTGTATTGTTGTTCATCAGTCTGTATTACAACTTCGTATCCTTAGGTATTACCTTAAAACTAAAGACACCAAAAGATGCACACTCAGCCACCGACTGAAATGAGATGTCATACTAAATTTTAGGATGAATAGTTTGCCCATAATCATAATTGAAATTAAAGTGATTTTCAGTAATTTACTGCATACATATAAATGGGAAATTGGTTTCAAAGGAAATGAGAAGCTCTTTCTGCTGGTGTCTTGCAGATTTATGTAACCTTGATAAAAATTAAATTATTTGCAAAATTATGCAGTTATCTAATAGATAAGGAAAAGTGGCAATTAAACACTGAAAACTACTATCCAGATGTTTTTAATAATATGTAGTTACATTTTTCAACACATGCTGCAGTGCTCTTTGTGTATCTGTTTTGTGTAATGCTGACTTAAATTAATAATCTTATTCAGACACATCTCACTAGCTAATAAAGTGTGTCAGTAAGCACAAGAACAGCTCATTTGTTTGCTTCAACAAGTCCTTTCATTTGATTGGTCAATTTCTGTGCATTTTAATTAGTATAAATGTTTTTCTAGTTATTACAAAGTGTTGCCACAGACTGCTTTTCCTAGTGATTAATTGATTGCACCCTTCTCTTCCATAGTCCATCTACACATCAAAATAATTCTCTCATTGAACTCTTTAATATTTTATATCGTGCTTTGCTGTACATTTAGTGTTTCACATTCCATGTAAATAAATATGTAGCAAGATTACTGCGTGTGAACTAGTAATGACAGTCACAACGCTATGTGTAGGCATTAGCAAATCTGACGGAAGCATGTGGGTTCTGCCACTACCACCACACTCCAGTGCCACTCCTCCCACCCTCCTGTCAGAAGTGTGCAGACAAGTGACCAAGTGCTCAAACCAAAATAGTCCACATCAGAGCTCATTTCAGTCTGTCATGTCACATTGACCCATATGTTTTTTAACTAGGTGGTCAAATCTATCATTCATCACTTTTTGCCACAGTCGTTCATACAGGTAGATGATTAGTTACCAGACCCTTTTAGAATGCCGAGTGGTGGTTGTAACTAAGTTGGTATGATGTGGCTTGTTTCTCAAGAAACTCTGCTTTTTATGGTACAGATTTTGGTGGAGATTGGTCAGAAAGGAGAGATGATGAATGACTGCAGGAGCCATACCTTGCAAGTCTTTCACTACAATTTGATTCAAGAAATTGGGGTCAGAGAAAACCTAAGGATGCATGAGGATATGTCATAGGATGGGTGGATAGTAGCATACCATTTGTGGGGGGGAATAGAAAGAATTTTGAGTAAATGGTTCTTATTTTGGTGCATGAATGAAGGTAGTCAAAGCCCTGACAATGACATGATACATTTTTTCCTTTCCAAGTTGATGCTGTATTATAAGTAAGGCTGTTTTCCTGTGGCTGGTGAGGAGTATGTGAAAGAGTGTTAGAAGCTTGAGATGGTGCAGCATAGGGCATTTATTCATTTTCAAGGTAGGTGCATTACAGCCAATCTGCAAAATTATTAATAAGGTCTTCTGAATTTTGGGAAGAGGTATGTGTGTTACTCTCTTTGTGTGATACCATGAGTGAGGAGATAGTGAGAGAGGGCTTTTTGGTGTTTGTAATTTGTTTTGAATCACTATTTACCTTGAAAATTTACTTTATTCTCCTTTAACAGTTTCATTCTTTGTCTCATCCATCTTCAAATTCTGCATCATTCTGTCTTGGAGAAGAGTATAGTAGACTCGGCCCATTCTGTAGTATACTATCACTTGCTCGTAATTTCTAAATCATTCTTATTTAATGTGCCATCACAATTTATTGCAGGATGCATTTCTTGTATCCTCGTGCACCTGTTACGTGAGCAAGAAATGCAAATCACACATTTGCATATGCAATGTTTTATTAATAGATATGATTCATCTCTGTGTCATACAGGTGATGAACAGTGATGATGTGTGAAATCTTGACATTGTTAAAGAATGGCCTTTGTAAGTGTTTATTTTTATGCAAACTGTAAAAAGTGTACAGTTCTTATGTTATTTGCTAATTAGATATAAAAGTCTAATTTTTTTACAGGTGGCATCACCATGCCCAAGACTTATTAAAAAAACAAAAGCTTGTAAAATCTATCACGATATATAAGGTGGAAGGATAAATAAAGTAGTATTTTTATGGATATGGCTGGAGACACTGTGTGTTATGAATAACATGTAAAGGCAGTTGGCTAGTAAAGTTAATTTGAAAGCTAGATAGTGATTGATTTATTGATGTTATTGATGAGAAGAGTTTCAGCAGAGTCGTCCTTTCTTATTTTGTCTGTATAATAGTTATATAGATGTTATCTCTTATAAATAGTTTATTATCTTGCAGATATGACCCCCAGACAAATCAGTGGTCTTGTGATGTGGCACCTACAACATCGTGTCGCACAAGTGTAGGAGTGGCAGTACTGGATGGCTTTTTGTATGCAGTTGGAGGGCAAGATGGAGTACAGTGTCTCAATCATGTAGAAAGGTAAACAATTCATATTGGATGAAAGTAGAGCAGTTGTGTGGTCAAAGATTGTTTTGGCTTCCACTGTGCTTTTCTAGGCATGGTCCAACAGGATATGTCATTATTTGGAGTACTTTGATAAGAGGATTGTGTCACCAAACCAATTTTGGGGACCCTGTGTTTTACAGTTTGGTCCAAACTACTGTGCAGCTTGACTTTTTAACACACAATGGTAGCTTTGATAGATGTAAAAACTGATTTTGGTAGGAAGAGGGGGGGGATTTTGCAACTTGAGCTGAGCCAGATGTTATGTTGAGAATATTGAAATTTATTTTATCCAGTACAAATAGCAACAGTCATATGATATTATTTTCTTTATCAGCCATTGTATCAGCATGTAAGCTGACGTTTAAATAGTTTGATTATATAGCGCACTAAACTGTAATGAACAAAAATTCTGTATTTGTAATTTGTGGGTGATTGAATCTGGTGACTGGATATGACATATGGTGTTAACCATTGTTTCATGAATAGAGTTAATGAACTCTGTTGTTTTATTGAAATAAACGATGTGAAGAGAGAACCTCCTTGCCTCCATATTAGAATCATGTGATTATCTCAAGGCCATGTCAGCATTAAGAGAATCCACTCATCATCAAAAGCTTTTTTTAATATAAACACTGAAATTCATGAGGATGAAATGATATAATTAACAACTTATGACAGTTTCCAGAAAATAGTCAAATACCCTATTATTAAGGAATTTTTGGAAATGCATTTGGCTGTATATCTTATTAAATGTGATGGTGGATTTCAACTTAATAAGGCATGGGACTCAGTGAAGAAATTACAGTCCTCATTAAAACAAAATTTTATGCAGAATGCCATGTCTAGCAGCACTTAATCACCTCACAAACTATGACACTGTCATGCATAAAAATAGTGATCCAGGAAGTGTAGAATTCGTTTTATTCCAGTCTACACTCACAAAAGTAGTCCTCAGACTATCTATTTCTTCCATTTACTATATTACTGTTCATTTTAAACTGTTGAAGATGGTCACCACTTACTGAAGTCAGTACTCTGAGTACAATTTTTGTGATAATACCCTTTAGTGAAAGAAACAAGTTCTACATAATTATATTACTTTGACAACTGGATTTTGACTCCAATGGACCCAAAATTCAACATAGGGTGTTCATGCAATATCACCTTACGCATGCATCTGTGTTCCTCCATTGGAGACCTCAAACAGAGGGCACTAAACTTGACAGAGGACAGGCATGCAACCAAGACCTATGTGCGTATACCATTGCACCAACTTTTGGTATGAACTTTTGCGGTAGCCTTCTCGCTTCCGGCGCACGGGGTCCCGGGTTCGATTCCCGGCAGGGTCAGGGATTTTCTCTGCCTCGTGATGACTGGGTATTGTGTGTTCTTCATCATCATTGACTTGCAAGTCACCGAAGTGGCGTCAACTAAAAAGGACTTGCAATACAGTGGCCGAACTTCCCCGCATGGGGCCTCCCGGCCAACGATACCAGACGATCATTTCATTTTTAGTGATATGGAAAGCAATCTCCAGTTTAAAACTCAGCTGAAAGTGAGTTGTTAGGAACCAAAATATCATGGCAACATGTTGCCATCATCCAGAAATGTCAAGGAATTCACCAGAAACTTTTAATATTTAGTTCAATCTTCTTTTTCATTTGTTTCTTAATCTTCATGTTAAGATGCTGTTCAATTGTTGTGGCTGAATTAAAAACACCTACATGATCAGAATCACAGTTATTGTGTCATCTGCTTCTCTTCTGATGCCACAGCTTAGTCAATTCATGAACATCGTAGTGAACACAGTACTGCTGGTTTCATATCTTCGTAAGTAAAAGGAGAAAGAAGTTATTAACTATGTTCATACAAATAAAAAGGACATGTTTCTATCTGAAATAATCTAAAATTCTGTTTTCAGTATGAATTTAGCATCTTAAGTGATTATGTCTTTATCTGGCAAAAAGTCTTTCTTTCAAAATTTCAATTTTTGGTATAGGAAGATGGCTCAAGGGGGATTCTCGTGAATGTGGGAAGCTGAGGCATCAAAAGCCTTGTTTCGGGTTAGAAATTCATGAACAAACAGTGAAGCTGATTAGACGCATTATTGTGACTGCTTAGGCTTTCCTGGCTTAGTAATTCTTGGTGGTTTCCTTGGGTTTGAGGCCGAATCATAAAATCAACATGAAGCAATAATTTGGCAAACCGTCAGTCCACTATCTTAAAGCGAGATGCCACTTTTGTTTCCTGTCGTGTCATCAGTTTTCAGTGAAACTCAGTAGTAGTGTCTCTCCTGAAAATGGTGGACAAATGAACTGCCAAAGCATTGAGACATGTTGACTTCAGAACCCAGCAGCAAACTGAGGAGACTAGCAGATGCACCATTGTGTTATAGGTGCCATGAATTGTTTCATTACAAATTTCATTATTTTCTTGATGTTGATTCACACATGTGACACAGAACTTCTGCCATTTGATCGTTAAACTTTATGCCTCTGGAGTCTAATAATACCTTCACATTAGATTGAACGTATTCAACTTTTTTCCCCATTCAGCCTTTTCAGAATGTTATTACACATTAATATTAATTTAATTCCAATACAGCTGTGGTTTATCTTTCGTTAAAATCTGAGTTATTCTGAATTTGTGTAAACCTCTTTCAGCAGTTCCCAAGTAGTGTTTGACAGTGTTTTAGGTCAAAATTCAACAAATCCAGATCAAATTTTGCAGTGACAAATAAGTGCGTAGGCATCCCTGCTCAGTGGCAATTTGAATAAAAGCATTTCAGTTGTTTGGCTACCATATTTACAAGAAACTAAAAAGAAAAAAAAAATTGGGTTATGAAACTGATGTTTTGGCCAGCTTTGCAGCAGTTCTCTTGAGGTAGCTTCATCAGCCACTTGTTTCATTCTTTCAACAATGAAAATTATTGCTTGCTGTGGAAAAATTATATTACCTTATCATCAGTAACCTCTCTTGTACTTAATTGTCAATAATAGTGTTAAATATTCACAGCTCGTGGTCTAGTGGCTAGTGTTGCTGCCTCTGGATCATGGGGTCCTGGGTTCGATTCCCGGCTGGATTGAGGATTTTCTCTGTCCGGGGAATGGGTGTTTGTGTTGCCCTCATCATTTCATCATCATCTACATCTTCATTATTATTCGTGGCAGTAGCCAGATTGGACTGTTTAGAAATTGGGGCTTTGTACAGGTGCTGATGATCATGCAGTTGAGTGCCCCACAAACCAATCATCATCATCATCATCATCAATAATTTTAAACAGTAGAAAATCCGGGATAGAATGTAACAACATTATGGAAAGGATAGTGGCTAGTCACTATATTGTGGAGATGCTGAGTCACAGATAGGCACAGCAAAAAGACTGTCAGAAAGTGAGCTTTCAGCCAAAAAGGTCTCTGTCAGAAATAAAAAAACACACACACACACACACACACACACACACACACACACACACGAGACACACACACACACACACACACACACACACACACACACACACGAGACCATAGTCTCTGCTGAGGCCACACTGTGAGCAGCAGCACATGATGAGGGAAGCAACCAGTTGGCGAGGAGGAGGAGGCCGGGAGGGGGGGGGGGGGGAGGTTGTGGGTAGGGGGGGATTAAGTGCTGCTTGTCAGAGGGTAGTACAGGGATGAGGTGGAGAGTGGAGAGAGGATAGGACAGCTAGGTGATAGAGAGCTGTGTAGTGCTGGAATGGGAACAGGCTAGATTGGTAAGGACAATGACTATCGAAGTTTGAGGCCAGGAGAGTTATGGGAACGGAGAATATATTGCAGGGAGGGTTTCCACCTGTGCAGTTCAGAAAGTTGGTCTTGGTGGGACAATCCAGATGGTACAGGCTGTGAAAGAGACATTGAAATGAAGAATGTCATGTTGGGTGGCATGTTCAGCAATGGGGCGGTCTAGCTGTTTCTCAGACACAGTTTGTCGGTGCCCCTTAATGCGTACAGACAGCTTGTTGGTTGTCATGCCCATATAGAGTGAGCACAGCAGTTGTAGCTTAGCTTGTAGATCACATGACTGGTTTCACAGGTAATCCTGCCTTTGATGCGATAGGATTTATGGGAGAGATCTTGGCATCTAGGTCTATTGCAGGGATACAAGCCATGAGGAAAGGGGTTGAGAAAAGGTGTTGTGTAGGGATGGACGAGTGTATTGTGTAGATGTGGTGGGTGGTGGAATTCCAGTGTGGGAAGGATAGTGAGTAGGACATTCCTCATTTCAGGACACGACGAGAGGTAGTGGACACCCTAGTGGAAAATGTGATTCAGTCGCTCCAGCCCTGGGTGGTGCTGAGTCACGAGGGGAATGCTCCTGTGTGGCCACATTGTGGGACTTTGGGAGGTGGTGAGTGACTGGAGAGATAAGGCAAAGGAGATGTGGTTTTTGTACAAGATTGGGGGGGTAATTACAGTTTGTGAAGACCTCATTGAGACTCTCGATATATTTCATCAGAGAACACTCATCACTATAGATGCCTTAGTCACAAGTGGCTAGGCTGTGTGGAAGGGTCCTCTTGGTATAGAATGGGTGGCAGCTGTCGAAGTGGGAGATTGCTGGTGGCTGGTAGGATTGATGTGGACGGAGACCCTGATGTAGCCATCTTTGAGGTGGAGGTTAACATTGAAGAAGGTGGCTTGTTGGGCTGAGTAGGACCAGGTGAATCAAATGGGGGAGAAGGTGTTGAGGTAATGCAGGAATGTAGGTAGGGTGTCCTCACCCTCGATCCAAATCATGAAGATGTCATCATTGCATCTGAACCAGGTGAGGACTTTAGATTCTGGGTGTTTAGGAAGGATTTCCCTAGATGGTCCTTGAATAGGTTGGCATAGGATGTTGCTGTGCAGGTGCTCATAGCTATACCGTAGATTTGTTTGTAGATAGTGTCTTCAAAGGAGAAGTGAGTTAATTTATTTTTTTTCCAATATCATTTGCTGTTGATGCCCTCAGGCACCTGGAGCAGTAGTTTTCATTATCTTCATGACCCTGTGCGAAACGTTGGCACCAAACAAGATGCGATGCAGTGCCACACCTCCATCCACTCATAAATATTTAAAGTGAACACAAATTGTAAGTTCATTTTCTTACTGCAAGTTAAAACTTGCTAAGCAAACCAAAAGATGTGTAACCTTTAAATAACAAACAATTAAATATGCATTCAATATAGTTATCAGAGTAAAAATTCTGGAAATATGCAGTCCATGAAATGGAAAATTCCATGTAATTTTACACAACAGAAAAAAGTTGTTTGCTGTGGAGTGGTGGCCCAGACAAATACATGATAGCTGTATTTTGGGTCACAAGGAAACTCATCTACATGCATGTTAGGAATGCTATCACAACAAATACATGCTGCAGTGATACCTGTTCTTAAGCAGAGTACAGCGGTGTAAATAAATCACTTCCAACTGTATTTTGAGATGTACAGTATCTGATGCAACTGAAAATGCAGTGCTATGTAAATACTTTCAACACATTTTATTGGCCACACAAGTCTTGAAATGCTGTCTCAAAACTCTGTAGAAATTGAGAGTTCTTTGTTGATAAACCACTAAATATGTGTTTAGATGTAATTGTAATTGTGAAAGACAGTTGGAAAAAGTTCAGCGTCCTGTACCAAGTTGCCTTGCAAGTGGACCAAGTGTGTCCACAAATGATTTACTTTTATCACACACTTTAATAATCCCTATATCATTCCCTTGGAGTGTCATGTTTGAAATTATTTATGTGTGTCATTTTATCAGTGAAAGAAGCTGTGCACGTGCGGCAGAGCAAGGCATGAAGTTAGTGCAGCTTGCCACCTCGGCCTGCCTTTTGAACAAGCTGTGGGAACTTGACGGTGCCAGTGCCTTGTGCGACAACATTGGAACAAAGTGCCCTACGTAGTCATGACTTGCCTCCAAAAGCAAATCAAAGATAATACTTTCGAAGACAGTCTCACCAGCTGCATATAAAGACCCTTAAAGGAATGGTGTATCAGATATGGGTCCCTCCTCCAGGACACACAGCTCTTCTTTGAATATCCTGACCCAACCAGAAAAAGCGGATATGTAGGCTTTACTGTGTAGGTGACGACCCCTCATAAGTGTATTATGTGACATTGAAAGTGTATAATATAATGTAGAGATACAGTATTCCAAGGCAATTTCACAGCTGGGGCCTTCATGATAAGTGCCTTCTTCTTTTACTGCAGTCCTTTCCTTCCAGAGTGGTCTTTCCATCAAGGTAGCAACATATTCCCACAAGAATGTTTTCCTACAACAGTAATGAGCCCACTGAAATTATCACTGTTTATCAATGAATTTAATTTACTGTTTTTCCTTTTGCCTTGCAACAGAAACCTGTCAGTTGTAATTGGTGGTGGGTGTCGAGGTTGGAGGAATGAGCGACGGAAAGAGGCTTTACACTTCATACTAGCCATGTGAATTTCAGGTTTATGTGATTTTTGTACCATTTCCAATTTTGACAACAGAGTGAGGTTTCTGACACTGTTATTCGATGTAATGCTCGTCTGGTTGATATATCCGGAAAAAGTTCACACTTAAATTAGAATACAGCAAATTGTATGTACCTGCTCATATTCTATTAAATTTTAAACAAGGGTTGCACTGCACTGCACTGCTTTCTCCAACAAAGGGAATTTATTATATGAATGCATGGTGTCTATTCCTTCCCACATATCCAAAGGACAGAGACCATGTAGAATCTGCAGCTGTGATACATATTTTGTAAATTGAAGATGGAGGGTGGGAAAGGAAAGTAAAGGGAAGGAACTGTTTGTCAGCTGCATCTGGGCTTTGTGGGGAATCAGCAGCAATGAGTGAAAATGTTTACCAGTTTGGGAACCAGGGATCTCTTGCTTACAAGGAAGTTGTGTTAACTACTGCACCATCTGGACACAGTGTTTATCATGGTTGCGCAGACTATCTCAGCATGCATCTTGGTCTGGCACACATTTTCACTTGTTGCCACTGATTTTGCACACAGTCCTGATACAGCTGACACAGTTCCTTTCCTTTCTCCTCCTCCACCTTCCCTTTAGATAATAGCGAATTTAGTTGGCTTCTCTGTTGTTATATTAGAGAATGTTCAAAATTTGTTCCTTAAATCTGTCTGTGATATATGGTTACCAAATTTGGAGATACACATTGTTTTGAAGAAAAAAAAAAAAAAAACCTCTTGTTTCCAGGCCACTAGCACATGTGTGTATCACGTTAGTAGACAAAGAGGTACTTTGTTTAAATCCTGTTGTGAAAGGTACTTCCACTATCAGTATTTTTCCTGTAAAGGGAGAAGTAGTGATGGCATCAGGTATCTGATCATCAGACTTTGTGCTCAAGTCCTCAGTTAAAATTCCAAGCTATACTGCATTGTCTCATTGAATGAGTGCATGTGACGCTGTTGATGGAGAACCACTCTTTGAATGGGAACATTAAGGGCAGTGGACATCTCGGAGCTGTGTGGTGGTACCAGATTTTGTCCTCTCCCTCACCCCACAACACGGATGGCATGAACGCAATGGCAAACCACCTGTACTAATATCTTTCCCAAGATACCAACATGTGATTTCCACTTCTGACTCCAACACTCATTCCTTCAGTATATGACTGACTTCGATAAGATAAATCAACTTCAGTGTATATGAATTCTGGAATTCTTAGACACTGTGCTCTCTGTATGCCCTCATGATCTCCTCCTTTTTAGTGTACAAACACCTGCATCATACATTAAAAGCAATTTTGATTTTCTAAGCTGGCATCTTCTGTTTATTTCCTGATGATTGTGGCTCAGTTTGCACTTAACCTTCTGCCACTGCAGTCCAAACGTATATCTTGCTGCATTTTGAAAATAATACTGTCACAACTGCTGCCTTTTTACAACTGTAGAATGTGACATGTATACAGTGTCAGCTCTATTTCTGTACTACCCGGTTTGACAATCTTAACTATTCAAAAAGAGCCAACAAAGTACACAGTCCTAGAAACAAATGATTAATGTGTATTACAAAACTGTATGGTATAATTTTTGAGAAATAGAACTTTTAGACAAAATTTTACAGCACTTCAGTGCTATATATTCTGGTCCTTTCTCACTGTTGGTGTGGCATAAAAATGTTCAGAAAAGGAAAACTAATCTACTAAGTGTTGTTCAGGATTCAGAAGACTGAAAGGTATTTCCTGGATAAAAATTATTTTCTACTGAATTTGTTTTTTTCTCTCTACCCAGATATGACCCAAAAGAAAACAAATGGAGTAAAGTTGCACCTATGACCACACGGCGACTAGGTGTTGCAGTAGCTGTTCTTGGAGGTTTTCTTTATGCTATTGGAGGGTCAGATGGCCAGTGTCCGCTTAATACAGGTAAGTCCTGAAAAAAAAAGTATAATATGCTGCAAAGGGGTTGGTCTATTGCATTTGAGGAGCAGTAATACATCTCACAGCATTTGGTTCGTTAATTAAGCAGTTAACATTTTATTGCATACCCAATTGTAGAGTATATTTCTGCATTTGTCATTTTACCATAATACGAGAGCTAGCCATGGAATGAGTTTTACCAGGGCCATAAACAGCAGGAGATATAGTGTCCTTGTTGCATTTATTGGAACAAATGTGACAAGCGTCAAAATATTTTATGGCATAAAGTACATCTGCAATTGCGGATATTTGTCACATCATGAGATAAAATTTTACACTCCTTTGACACAGAAGTCTGCTGCAAGGAATTGGAACTTGGGTGCAATAGCCATGTGCACCTCTTCTTTACCTAAAATTTTGGCAATACACGTAAGAAGAAGTGGAAATTAAGACTTTCATAAAATAGCATTTGGATAGCTGCAGGCTGTCAGGTTCTGTAATCACAAAGTAGTGGTTCTCCATGATGCAAACCTTACTCCACATTTCATTATTGATGGGGTATAACTGCTTATTACTCCCTTTATCATAACTTTTTTAAAACATCAAGGAACTATCAGCAGTGATGTCTCATCTGAACGCTCGTGTCATCCATCACACACACTGAACAGAGCTGACTATGAATTTTGATCAGCACTTCACATTATGCATCTAAACTTGTCACAGACATTACATTGCTGTCAGAAGGGAAGAAAACAGTCGCAAATGTCAGTTGTTATGATGATGGTACTGAAAGCTTTGGCAAAATGGCAGCTGTTTTTCAGTGGGTTCATCAAGCATTGTCTTTTGCAGTGCATGTTACATTACCATTATGCAGTGTGGAAAAAGTTATTTTATGGATAACCATAATTTTTTTCATGTACTTTCTTTGTAGAGTTTTGTTAAATGTACTTACCATGCGATCAGATCAAGGGACCTATGGAGAAGTAAAAGTCATCGCAACACGTGTTATTTCTATTCCATCTAGAGACATACGTACCGACACCCTGCTACTTTCCATATCACCCTAACAAATTTTGCCGAGGCCAGGCTGCGAGCAACAGCACATGATGTGAGAAGCAGTGTGGGTGATGTGGCTAAGGAGGGGGCAGCAGATTAGGGATGGAGAAGGATGAAGGGGGGAGCATACAGGGACTTGATGGGAAGACAATAAGGCAGCTAGGTGTAGACAGGAGGTTAGACAATGGGAGGGTAGGGGTGGAGTAACAGAGAAGTTGGTGGAATAGAATGCTTCGTAGTGCTGGAGTGGGAACAGGGAAGGAGATGGATGGGTGAAGGACAGTGACTAACGAAGACAGGCTGGGAGGGTGGGGTGTCTCCCACAGACAGCTTATCACTTGTTGTCAGTTGTTCGTTATTACAGTTTTGATAGTTGTCTTTGGACTGGACTCTTTGCTATTTGACAGATGGAAAGTGCCATTCTGCAATGTGTGATCAAAAGAATTTCCACACTAGGCAAGAAGAGTGCTTTAGACTTATGTTCCTTTATCATATTAAATTTGTGTATCTGATCTAGGAGGGAGAACTTTTAGGTTGTGACACAGGTTAAGGTATATGTTAAAGCAAGAAAGCAGCTATTGGAAATTAATTTTATTTGTTATGTTAAGAATTAAGTATCGTTTAACTGCTACATTCTATTTGGGATTTGGCTTGGTTTCCAATTGCTGCTTGTGACCTGCCAGCAAAGCACCAAGTTCCTTCCCCCCCCCCCCCCCCCTTTTTCCCATGCATGTTTTTGTATTTAAAGAGGTGTAATCTTGTGTTTCAGTAACTGTAAAGTTTAGATTTGAGCACTTCATAGCACATTTGTCATTTCTTTTGAGTTGACATCTACACAGCTCAGTAGGCATCAACCTCTGTTGACGACACTTCAGGAATGTAGCAAGGCTTTCGTAGGTAGTGAAGATTAGATAAAATTTACTATTTGCATTGCGTCTTCACTCTCTTTCAGTTACTAGGCCGTTCGTGTGCCAAAGTGGTGTGAAATTTCATCATGCATGTGTCTTTTCTCCAGTCATCTGGTTTGGTTTTCCTCTTTTAACTTGTTTTGGATGGATATCATCTTCACTTTTGTTTATCCAGTAATCTACATCACTGGAAAACAGCTCGACAAGGTTTATGGACCATTCAGTTCTATATTTGAGACTATGGAGCTAGAGACGCAGATTTCTGTCCTTTGATGTCGAGGACAAAGATGTGGGTGGTAAAGTGTGCAGAAGAGGTGGAGGGGAGACATTCATTATTGGCCCCTCCAACTGCCACTTTACTGCTCCACAGTGTAGCTGTTTAGCTGTCGTGGAATTGTTGGTTTCATTTGTGCTATTTTGATGAGTTTATGAGTTATATCTAAAATTAAAATACATACATTAAATTATTACATTTTATTGGAACTTAAGTTGTGGCTTCCTCTATGGGTGTTAGTGGCAGTCAGCAGCCTATAAAAAATTCACCTATGCAGCAAAAATTGCTTCGAATTTTCTACTAATCTCCACAATAAAGTAAAACCTGTGTAGAATACAACCAGTACAATCAGTAAAGACTACACAAAAAGAGAGGAAAGTGCTGGTTGCTGTTTGAGTTCTTTCTAACCAGGATTATTACCAAATTATCCATCTCTTACATTGTTTTTCATGGGCTAAAAGTACAATGAGTGATCTTTATTGCCAGTGTAGTATTTCCCACTTAATACATGAGCAAATACCAGTGCAGCGAAGTGGTAAAATGCTTCCTGAAGTAAAAATTATATAAAAGAGATTGTGGAGTGGTATATCCTGTAGTGACTTAGCCACCTAAATCAGAAAGCACCTTTCCTTAGTGAAGTTTGTTTTTTGCATCTTAACTGTTCACTGCAGAAATGATTTATAAGACTGACTGTGTTATAACATGTGTATTGTTATCTAGGATATTCCTGCATCTAACGACTTTTTTTTCCAATTTATTTTGATGTAGTGGAGCGCTACGACCCTAGGCAGAACAAGTGGTCGCCTGTGTCCCCCATGTCAACACGACGCAAGCACTTGGGCTGTGCCGTGTTTAACAATCTCATATATGCTGTTGGGGGCAGAGACGACTGCATGGAGCTGTCCAGCGCCGAGCGGTATAATCCACACTCAAACACATGGAGCCCAATTGTTGCTATGACATCGCGAAGAAGTGGGGTAAGGAAACTGTGCTAAAATTAATACTGAATTGTTTCAACCAATGAGTATGAAAGGTAAATTTTGTTTCTCCACTCTCGCCTCTTCCCTCCTTCCTTTGTTTAAGTGATTTGCTTTCATCCCATGATGATAGGAGCAACTCGGTTGTTACTGCTGCACACTTGCCAGAAGGAAACAGCAGCATTTTTTCAGTGAACAAAAAACAGAGAACTTAACTGTAAATGATGAGCACATACTTGGCTGCTGTTCGAAAAATTGTGCATTGAAGGCTTTTTTCTTGGCAAACATAAATTCTCTGCAAGAATTAACTGTGATTGTTACTAAAATAAATGGAAATGAGGATGCATTGTTTTTGTAATGAGGCCTCAAGATTGTTATTTTGTTCCAGTCATCGTGATTGGGGTTTGCATGGTTTTCTAAAACCATTTCAGTTAAATTTCAAGTTGGCTTATTACCATTAGACGTGGTCATCAACTTCATTACTTTGCTATTACAGCAAAGCTTGCTCAAAATCGAATCACATGGGGCCAAAATAAATTTTGCGAATTGGATAAGTTTCCAGATTATACAAAACTCGCAAGGCTACATAAAGTTTCTCAGATGTCATGCACAAAAATATAAATCTGTATTTTTCCATTTATTTACATACCTTCACTCCTGCACAGTAGATGTTTATTTAGTGTATATTGTACAATAAAACACCAGACTATTACATTAATTGGTAAATAAGATGGGATTTCCTTAATTTTATTCTAACTTTCAATTCATTTATTGTTGTATGTACATAAATGTTATTCTTGTATTTATTTGCTTTAAAGTTTACTTTTTTGCCACATATCAAGGAGGGAAACCTGTTTGAAATTTCTATTTAAATTTTTTTCTATGCAATTTTTTGTATTATACAGTAGTTCAAGCTGCTTGGGAGCAAATTGAATAAGATTGTTTATGCACATAATAGCTTCTTCAGGCACATTAATTTTTCTAAACATCATTTTGTTCCTTTTCTTCTTCCTGATTACTTTCTGTGTTACAGATTTCTATTGAATCTGTTGCTGGAGTAAAAGTAGAGTGAGTGAGTTGACAGAAAGTCATCATTTTGAATGTAATCGTTTGCACTACATGAAATGTTTCGGATTTTAATTAATTCAGCAATTGCAGCTGCATTTTCTTGAGCTTTGATGGCCACAAAAGTCTTGATCTTGACCTCCAAACTCCATTTTGTTGAAGCCCTTGTAATAGTTGTGGCCTTTATTTCCCTTATGACTAAGCAATCCAATTTACTGCATCCAGGACTGAAACTGACCACGCAAAAGCAAATATACTTTCGGCTTCTTCAACACTAAGAACAAGAAACTGCGTTAATAAACACCTTTAATGGGACTTGAATGTGTAAATAACCCCCATTTCATGGGTTGTGTGAAATTGTTTTTAACCTGGTAGAAACCAAGCTAATGTCACGTTTGATAACTTGACATTGGGGTGAGGGCAGGCTGCATTGTCCAGGAAAAGGGGAACTTGGTGATTTCCTTTTTTCATTTTGGTATTGAAAAAGCTCAGCCATTCTTCCATGAGGCTATTCACCATCCATGCCTTTTTATTGCTTCGCAATGTAACTGGAAGCTTACTGACATAAATGTCTTTGAAATAACATGGTTTTGCCTCCTTTCCAGTCACCAGTGGTTTCTCGATTTTACCTTACACGTCTCCACATGGCAGTACACTAAGTGTGGACATTTTTCTGCTGGTCCACTTTTCATCTTGAATTGCTAGAGATTTTGAAGTCAGTGCACGATCAGTGAATGATAACAGTCCCATTTCTTCAGCAATGAACACTTTTTTGGGTCATAATTTGTAGCTAAGTTATACAGAATGTCTTCTATTTTGTTGCTACACTTTTCTGGACATCCTTACCTTCCCCCACCACTTCATTAAATGTCCAGCAAACTCTTTAATGACTTTGAGCCTCACTTTGCAACATGGGTCCAGACAAAGATAAGTTTTTGCCTTGCACTTATGAACCATTTCCTACACTATCTTGTTAATTTCTTCATCTTCTTTGCCTTTCTTTTCATTTGCCTGTTCTCTTTCATTCATTCATCCCCTGTCTCATTATTGTTTCTTAAAGTATCATAAATTTTTTATTTTCCACATTTGAAATACACTTTATTTCACGCACAGAGGGTTTGTTTTTCTCACTTGTCGATTATCTTAATCTTTTCGTTAAGTGTTAGCGATCCACACTGCAAGTGCTACTAGTCAACGGAAACTGGCGGAAAGTAATGCAGGTAGTGCATTTCTTTGGAATGCTTGACCTTGCCAGGCGAAACCATTGTTTAACAGAACACCATCCACTTCTTCCACTGTGCAAATTCAAAGTTAATAATTGTGCCCAAAATATTTTTATGTATTATGAAGCCAGTTCCAAGGTGCAATGTATTTTTCATAATTTCTTTTTCTTTGGATACCTGAAACCTCCAGAATCAAAATTGATTTCATCCATGAATCTGGTTTCTTGTAGTGCTGTTATGAAGGTGTCTGTAAGATGTTTTTATTTTCCAGCTTTTAGAAGAGAATTTGTGTTGAAAGTAGCTACATAACTGGATTTCTTTGGATTTTACATGAGGTTCCAAGACACTCCGGCTTCTCTCTGTGTAATGCTGCAGACTCCCCAGATTTCAGTTATCTGTCTGGCACTGGTGTAGCGGATTGTCCACTTGTGGTGATCTGTTTCACATCTCAGTGTTCCATGATTGATAACATTAATTATGTGGTGATTCTTATTGTTAGAGCCACTGCTTTACAACCATGGATGTTAGTCCTGGAAGTTTTTCTCAGTCACCACTAACCTGAGGAACAGACACTGACCAAAGGCTGCCCAATCTGTAGACAGCTGCCTTTGGATTTTGATTTCTTTGTTGGTCCACTAGTGGTATTTTGTGTTTACCTGTAGAGCCTTCCCTTATCTGCTATCTGGGGACATGTCCAGTAGGGGAACAGGATCCCCCTAAGGTGTGGTTGTTGTTCTTGTTATAATAATAATAATAATAATAATAAATAATAATTATTATTATAATTACTACTACTATTACTACCATTACTACGAGCACCACCACCACAGTTACCAGCTGAAAATGACCGACTGTGCTTGGTTTTATGCCATTTGTTTTCTGAATTGGGAATGAAAAGTTCAGCTAATCATCACGTTTGTGGTGCCTTTAACTTATTCAAACTATTTCTTGTAAACTGCATTTGAAGTTTTGCTTTTGGGTGCAAAGACAAATAAGTTTTGTGGTTGTTCAACATATGAACATGCTATACACAGTTGCCCACATAAGAGGCACAGTTTTATTACATTTGCTCCACAGCATAATAATATTTGCCTTAGTAGTCTTACTGTACACTAATCATACTGAAAATTAGAATCTTTTAAAGCTGAATAGTAAGTTAGCTGAAATGAGTGGAATTTGTGATAGGAATGCTGAATTGGCTTTTTTTTAATTATTCCACTTCTGTGATATTGTGTAGGTCTTTTGGACTGATATATGAGGGTGAGTCAAATGAAAACCTTAAATTTGTAATGACAAATCGAAATTTCGCGCCATTATCCTGTAATTCGGTAAACATGCTACAAACAGTGTGCAGAATGGCCTGTAGGTGGCAGCATAGTGCAGATGCACACATACCATCGCAGTATCAGTGTAAAGATGGCCGCCCCACTTGCGACTTGCACCAGGGAAGAAGAGCGTTCTGTTATTCGGTTTTTGCATAGTGAAGGTGTGAAACCTATTGAAATTCATCGAAGAATGAAGGTTCAGTACAGTGATGCATGTTTGTCACAGCAGCAAGTCTATGAATGGAGTAGGAAGTTCGCAAATGGTGTGACTTCAGTGAAAGATGCTCCTCGTCCAGGTCAGGCACAAGAAGTTGTGACTCCACAGAACATTGCAGCAGTTGAAGCCATAGTGAAGGAAAACTGCCGAGTGACACTGAATGACATGAAATGAGAGAACAACGTGTTGATGCTTGTGAAGAACTTCTACGGTGCTTTGAACGAGAAGGTGTGGGCTTCCTTGCAAGAATCGTTCCTGGGGACAAAACGTGGGTTCACTTCCGCCAACTGGAAACAAAGAGAGCGAGCAAGGAATGGCACCATTCCTCATCACCAAAACCAAAGATTAGTCAAGGGTCAGCACACCACATTGTGCATGATGTGCTCCAGTTTCACAAAGTGTCTGCAAGATGGGTGCCATGGCAGTTGATTCCTGAAATAAGAGAACGACGTGTTGATGCTTGTGAAGAACTTCTACGGTGCTTTGAACGAGAAGGTGTGGGCTTCCTTGCAAGAATTGTTCCTGGGGACAAAACGTGGGTTCACTTCCACCAACTGGAAACAAAGAGAGCGAGCAAGGAATGGCACCATTCCTCATCACCAGAACCAGAGAAGTTTCGGACAGAACCATCAGCAGGGAAGGTTATGCTGACTCTCCTTTGGGACAAAAAAGGCGTCATTTTGGAGCATTACATGCCTAGAGAGACCACTGCCACCAGTGCATCATACACAGATCTCCTAAAAAATCATCTGCGGCCTGCAATCAAATCAAAGCGATGTGGATTGCTGTCAACAGGTGTACTTTTGCAACATGACAATGCAAGGCCCCACACTGCCTGTACAACAGTTGCAACAATCACAGACCTGAATTTTCAGTGTCTTCCTCATCCACCATACTCACCAGACCTTGTCCCAAGTGATTTCCATATGTTTGGGCCACTCAAAGCCGCAATGTGTGGAAAGAAGTTCCGTTCTGATGAAGAGGTGTGCCACGCGGTGCACGAGTGGTTGCGCGGACAACCAAAAGAATTTTTTTCTAAAGGAATTTATGCACTTTGCAAGGGAAGGAGGGCTTGCATTGAGCTTGGGGAAGATTATGTTGAAAAGTGATACAGCTTTGTACCACTCCTGCATGATAAATAATATTTTAATAAGGTTTTCATTTGACTCACGCTCGTACCAGAGCATTGAGCAGATCTAAGCATTGTGGTGGCAAGTTTATGGTTTTGTCTTGGTTCATAATTGTATCAGTGGATTTAAATATGTTTTCTTCCCTCAGTATCACATGCTGTTAACTGACTTGTTTGTTGAATTATGCCCATTTTTATAGCTAATATTGTTTCCTTACATAACCATTATGTAGTTTCTCTCTATAAGCAGCTACACTTCTTCAATGAGTTGTTCCTCTGTCTTTACTATGTTGCACAACTCATCAGTTAAGATGATTTTGTCAGAGTGCACATCAGTGCAATAAGTGCCATTTCCAAGTTGCATTCAGAACCATTAGATAAAATTTGAGAATGTTTTAGAACTATCTTGAACTTTTTCCCTAGAAAAATACATTGATGCAAAAGAAGCATACGATGCTCTGTTGACGTGTGATGGCGACCACTTCACACTCATATCTCCGCCACAACGGCCACCAACACACAACCACCATGGTACACAACAGGGGAACCGAGGAATATATATTGTTCATTGTATTTAATTATCTTTTAACTTAATACAGCGACATGTTCCACAACCATGTGACAATATTGCAATGGTTCTGTTAAATAAAAGATAAAAATAAACAAATTAAGTTTATATTTTATAGTTCGTGGCACATGCAAGAATTTGTACATTTTTAGGTTGGATTAGCTGTCGTAAATGGACAGCTGTATGCTGTGGGAGGTTTTGATGGAACTGCATATTTAAAGACAATAGAGGTTTATGACACAGAGCAGAACCAGTGGAGGTTATGTGGTGCAATGAACTATCGTCGTCTTGGTGGTGGAGTTGGAGTCATGCGTGCTCCGCAGACAGAGAACTATTTCTGGTAGTATTTATTTTATAATACCATTTTTCAAACTGAATTAAGTATATTAACAATAACTTGAAACCACCATAGAAATTACCTTGTTACTGACTTTTTTTGCTTTCAGTAAAAGGAAGATACCTGGATAGAATTGGTCATCAAGATTCCTGCAGTCACTGCTGTATGCTATTAACTCATCTGCAAAATATTTTGGGAGACCAAGGAACACACGTGTCAAATAACTGTGTGTATTCTGAACATCCATTTTTGTAACTTCAGGTACATAGGACAACTAATGTATCATACTAATGTATGATTGTGGAGCAGTGCTTTTATATTGTTGTATTTGCTTAGGTAAGTTTTCTAATAGCAATTTGATATCAGTATTATTTTTCAGTGTATTTATTTTGCAATAACATGGAATTATATGTAATTGTTGAATGTTTATACGACTGTCACCTTCGGTGTCAGCTTTTATGTTTTTTGATAATTGTTGCCTAAGCTTTGAAGAATGAGAATTGTGACGTGTAAATACATGTGAGATGTTTATAAAATTAAACATTTCTATTGTCATTAAGGCGTTAGATTGTGCCAGTTTTTGTTAGTCACAATACTATCTTAAAATCCATAATTATTATACAATTTTTCATGTAGCATTGTTGTGTTTTCCAGGATGCCGCTGTGGCCATTTATTTGATTTATTGGGTTATTTAGATCCTTCCTATAAGTACAAACAGTAAATACATAGTTATTATCATATTGCAGCATCACAACAATTACTACTGATGCAGGACACACTAAAGTTTTTACTGACATTTAGTTTTATATGTAAATGTAAGAAACTATGTAAGGCTGACAAAATGTGTTAGATATCTTTAGCCACAGTCTCTTTTGTGAAAAATTGACAATGAGGAATGTATTTTAAGGGAGGGTGGAAACTTGATTCAGCAATAAGTTAAGATTTTGATTTTCTGTAACAAGAAACTTTCTGTAACCTGTCCCTTTAGTTAGTTTAGTTTGAAACTTTAATCTTCATACATTTAGAGGTGATGTAGCATTTGTTAAATGACTGGCACAGAAAGAGGCAGAGGTCATGCAACAGGAAAAAGTAGAAAAATCATTTTAGGTGCTCTCTGCTCGTGGTTCACAAGTGTATGTCATATTCTTTCCAGTTGTTTGACAGAACAGATGAAGAACTGATTGATTAAATGGAGTCAGATATGTTCAGTATATGCTTTCTGTCCAATGGGGCGTTACAGTATATTAATGCAGCAGTCTCTCCCACATCTTCATTACAAAATTTAATAATTTCCAGTACACTTCTTAATTCATACCTCCTGCCCCTTATTCCTTTATGCATCTTAGGATGTCCACAAAGCTCATCAAATCACAGCAGTTTCCAGTGATAACAGCTGTGGAATCTGTAGTTTGCATGTAACCTCACAGCCACTTCCTCTGGTTCGGCCCCACTCTTTGCAGAAGCATTATCTTTTACACATTGCTGCCATTGTGATAGCAAGATTTCTATGCTGGAAAGAACATACACGAGGATGAAATAAGTGAGAACAGAAAACTGTTACTGGCCTATTTGTGTTCTGTTCCATCCGTTAACATTAAAATTCAGTAAATGACATTAGAAGCCTGGTGTGAAAAGCTAATGAAGCTCACATAAAATAAATCACACAGTACTGCACAGGTTTATAATAGCTCCCCTGCCCCCCCGCCCCCCCCCCTCCAGCATGCGCGCGCGCACACACACACACACACACACACACACACACACACACACACACACAGAAATAATGGATGAAGGTGTAACCCTCTGACATAGAGTATGAAATGTGCAGGAGTGACACAGTTATTAACTGCATAGTGAGAAGAGGCTCAAAAAGCCTGAGAAGTAACTGAGGAAATAAAATATTTGGTACATGTCTTGATAATTGAGTTAAGTGAGTTAGACGTGTGCTTGAAAGATACATCTGATGCAAATAACAATAGTCTTTATCAGTGAATTCAGGCCTGTGCAGACGATTTTTTTTTTTTTTTTTCTTCCATGTTGCTAAATTTGACCTCAAAAAATATTGACTGATTGTATCTTCATTGGTGGCTTATAGTCTTTAATAGTCACAATTTTATCGCCTATGTAGTTTACTGCCAGGTGTGTCTGGATACACATCTTAAGGAGATATTTATGTGAAAATTCGTGGTATTCATTATTCATGTTGGTTGTCATACCTTGCAAAAGACAATTTTTCGAATAATATATGTTGTTTAAAAAGAGCTAAATGTACTTTTGTATGTCTTTGATTGGGAATCGAAAGACTGCCAGGCAAAATTTAGAAAGGAAAAAGTCATTCATCGTCATAACATTGAAATGCTGTGTTCATTCTGATCTTGGATTGGTAATTACAGATGTTTCTATTTTTAAGTTTCTGGATAGTGTGTATTTGATTTTAAAAAAATACACTCAATTTAACAAACTTCTTTCTTCTAAACTTAAGATGATGAGCATTGCAGGCGTGTGATTTTAATAATCACTAAAATACCTGTGACGACTTGTAAAAGTCAACATGTTACTCCACAAATGCACACTCTCAAGAAAAACATGTTATTTTCCTGGCCAGTGTTTAGAATTTGAAGAGGACTGTAGCTCCAAGTGTTGAGAAAGTAAAATGGACATTTACCGTATTTTAAAAAGTTCCAAATAGAGGTTGCCCATGATTGTGTGTATGCTTTGAATAGGGATGCTACTGAGGAGGACGTAGAGGTAGGATGGTAATCCAAAAATAAAAGAAGCAGTAGAAGTAAAGACTGATTTCCTTAGAAATATGCCACACAAAAAACAGCCAAAAGCAATGAATTACACAGAAGACCATCAGACGAGACTGACAAATTATTGAGAAATATTTACGGGGAAGCTGAGATACATACATCTCTGAAATTAAAACAGACATATATGGATGCAATAATACAGCTTACAAAGTATTGAAACATCTTAACAGTAAGTTAAGAGATAGAGAAACAATCCAAATAATACAAAAAGAACAGTGTTTGGCACGTTGTGAGGGAATGTGTATAGCTATGAAATACGAAGAAGTAGTAGTATGAGCTTTAAAACAGATAAAAAACAATAAAAGGGACAAGCAGTGATGATAGTAATAGAACTGTTCAAAATATTTATGATATTTATAAACCTATACTGGAGAAACAAATACCTTTCACTTCAGTGGAAGCACGCTGTGGTACTCTCTATCTTCAAGAAAGGAGACCAGTTAAATTGTGAAAACTGGTGAGTAATTAGCTTACTGAACCAACTAGTTATACTACATAATCATTATAAGAGAAATGAGTAAATTTTCTGAAATTATCTTGAAAGCAGAGCAATCAGGATTCAGATGAAGAATGAGCTATATTGGTAACATAATTAACTTGAAGCAAATTATTGGACCCTATAAGGAGTACATTATCTTCATTAATTTCATTTGAGGTTTTGCTTTTTTTTAAGAGGTAAGTTCTTCCAGATACGTAGCTGTGATTTTCCTAACATTTAATAGACATCATAAAATACATGTATGAAGAGTGAAATATGTATTGCCAGCAAAAGTAATCAAAACTGAAAGATGATCAATGTAGATTTAAGATAATGGTGCAGGTTATTACACATGCTTGTGAATATCTAAATCATTAAAATCCTTTTGGAATAGATAAATGAGCATCCAATTTACTCTTTTAAAACTAAAAATCCAGACTATATTCTGACGAAGTTATTTGTAAATGACCAGGTAATTATTGCTAACAGTGACAGTTTACAAAGAGCAACTTACCAGCTACGAAGACTCTGTTTCATAGAGCTTCCAAATTGCTGATAAAAGAGAAGTCATAGCATATTACAGGAAAACAAAACTAGGTCCAAAATTGTAACAGATAGATAGTTTAGCAAACAACAAATTTTAAGTACTTGTTGTACAGAACATCACATGAAAATGAAATTGATTTTTAACATATGATTGAAAAATTTAACCTAATGACTGTACTGTTAGACAAATCTTATGAAGAAAAATAAGGAGAAACATACATCTGAAATTTTACAAAACACATGTCACTCCCAGATGTAATATATGAAATTGAAACCTGGATAACAACTAAAAAAGAACACACTAGAAAATCCAGGTGTATAAATGAGCTTTCTCAGGCATCTAGCAGGATACGCAAGACAAGATTGAAAGCAGAGTACAGAAATAGAAAACACTAGGATTGGTATCTCTAAATGAAAAAGTTCAAGAATATTTAAGGGGATAGAGAGAACACATTAGTAGAATTAAAGATAACTAATACTGTACAAATACAAACCTATAGGACAAAGACCCATTTGGAAACCCTAAATCAGATTTAAAGACTTGGACTAACCTCTATAAGCAGGTGTAACTGGCAAAGCCTAATAGGGATAATGATAATGATCATGATGAACAACCTAATTGCTATCAATCAGACTTCTGACTCTTGTGTATAGTTGAGGTTGTAAAAGTGTAGCCAGTGTGCTGACAATCAATCCAGAGTTAAGGGTTTGAATTCTGGTTTTCACCATACTTTAACTGGCAAAAAGAGAGGCAGCAGCAAATAATTCCAGGTGTTGTACTAACCCTGGATTAAATTCTCGAAGTCACCACATCCCTTTGTCACAAAGAAAATCTCACTGGCCTTCATAGTGATGTTCTCTCATATTTTAATCAATAAGACAGACATAAACCTAAATATTTTCATATCAGAATCACCTATAGCTATTCTAAAGCATTTACAAGCACAACACACCAATTTTGCTTCACAGAGGAAATGCACTAGTGAATATAAAGATAGAAAACCTTTCAAATTGGGTGGCTGAACCTATTCCTATGCATTTCCTAGTCAACTATGCTAAGCATTGCACTGCATAATTTGTCAATCTACTACTATTGTGATAATCTGATGTTCCTATCATTTTGTCCCAGTGAATAAATATATATGGTAAAACCATGATGGGCCACAATTTCTTCCATGACTCATTTAATGAATATAATGCATTAATTCCTATACATACGTTGCATGCAACCAGAAACTAAAAGCAATATGGGACATTTCTTAAAATTCAGCTTTACTTGTAATCTCTAAAGAAAATAGCATTGCATCATCATTAGTAAAACAGTTTAATCCTGCCAGTTTACGAACAATGCAGAAAAAATAATATTCTGCCATAAAGAATGGAAAATTGGATGATAACCACCTAAATAGTGGTTCCATATAAGTCCTCACCAGTGAGTCATCCATTTTACTAGCCCAGTACAGTTTAACAAAAAGTGCAAAATTTTCCAGCACTGTTATAGACTTGGATACCAGTTAACATGACTACAATAAGAACTTACTGTTTTACTAGTAGTTTCAAGACTAAATCCCATACATCGGTCGAGTTTTATAGTAGGTAAGAAATACTGCTAAGGTGAAACATCTCTTGGATGTAAACAGCGTTTGTGTGCCAGTGTTTTCAATGAAAGAGGCTATTTTGAATGTTTAAAGATTCAATTAACAGAAAAACAAAAAATAGTTGCTAAACTTATTGTGAATGACAGTGAAAACAATGGAAATACAATTATGTTTGGAACATCCTGTTGGCACTTTTTAAAAAATGTATTTCTTTTATATGTAATAAATGGCACAATTACAAGTCAAGAAATAATCTTCTAAATAAATTAAAATAATCTGGCAGTCTTGGAAACAGGGCTTCTGAGTTTTGGTCTTTGCACCCTACAACTAAATTGCACTAAATATGGTAGGAAAATGGAGACTTCAGTCATTTCTGATTTTAAATAAAAAAATTCAAAAGCATTGCAATTTACATCACAGGATCCTATTAGCACAGATATATTTGGTGAATTTTCTCCACGGAATTTGCTGAACTTCTTGTCTCTTGTGAAAGAGACTGCTATGCAAAATTCATGTCTGACAGAAAAGGAATACTGTTGAAAAATGCAGTATTTAAGAAGACATTTCCTTGCAGGACTGTTGGTGTAAGATATCACATATATGATGATAAAGCTTTACAAAAATTTGCTTAACAGAGGTAGGTATTACTAACTCAATTTCTGAGCAGTGTTTGTCTTTGAACACTGAAAAACTTCTGCAAAGAAAACTGTAAATAAACCTGTTTACGCACTACCTTTCTTTATATGTAACCAGCTCTTAAACTGGTGACTGGTGATATGGCAACACATAGGAATTGTGCAGCTGTAGCTTTCAGATTCCACAGTTCAGGTCTCTTATGGACAGTCATAAACTTTCCACAGTAGGTGATACAAAGGGAATGCTAATGACATGTTCACTTCATAATGGTGAGAATGTGGAATTAACCTGCACATTATTAACACAGACACTTATACAGGATACAGTAACAGAGACAAGCAGGTAAGTCACTATGTGTGGCCAGTTTGTTTGTGAATGCAAATCTGTACTCTTGTACTATGTGTGATTCAAATTGCTGTTAGTTGTTATCTTAATTACCAGAAAAACTACTCATTTCTAATTTATACTACTCAGAGTTTCTGTTTCTCTATCCCTGTGAGCTTCACTATAATTTTCCTTTACTGTTACTGAAGGAAAATACAAAGCATATCCAATGAAGTCAGAAACTTGCTATAAAAGCTTTATTGCCATCAAATCACCAAAATAAGCTTTATCCCCTTAAACATAGTTATTCTTTTTTGATGAACTATTGTCTCATCTTTTCATCCATTGTCATAACACCCTCAGTTGAATTTTTTTTTAGTGTTGTAGTCTTCAGTCCAAAGACAGGTTTGATGCAGCTGTCCACACTAGTGTATTCTGTGAAAGTCCCATCATCTCTGCGTAACTACTGCTCCCATTCAAACCTCCTTATTGTACTCGTACCTTGTTTTCCCTCTAGTTTTCACCCCCCCCCCCCCCCCCCCCACACACACACACACACAATTGCCCTCATTACCAAATTGAGGATTCCTTGATGCCTGTGGATGTGTCCTATCAACTGATCCCTTCTTTCAGTCAAGTTTATTTTTCTTCCCAATTCGATTTACCCATACAATCTTCAGCAAACGTATTTCAGAAGCTTCTGTTCTCTTCTTGTGTGAGTTATTTCTTGCCCACATTTCACTTCCGTACGAGGCCACACTCCAGACAAATACTTTCAGAAAAAGCTTTCTCACATTTCAAATTTATATTCAGTATTAACAAATTTCTGTTTTTCAGAAATGCTTTTCTTCCTATTAACCATCTCCATGTACCGTGCTTTTCACTATAGCCATTGTTAGTTATTTTGTAGTCCAAATAGTAGAACTTAATTCAACTACATCATAATTCAACTGCTCTTACAAGTCCTCGCTGTCTGTAACAGAATTACAGTATCAATGGCAATGGCAAATTACAAAGTTTTTATTTCTCATCCCTGAACTTCACTTTCCTTTCCAGATTTCTCTCTGGTTTCCTTTACAGCTTGCACAGTGCACAGATCGAATAGTATCAGGGAAAGGCTATATCAGTGGTTCATTTCTTTCTCCACTGCAGCTTACCTTTCATATGCTCTGACTATCAAAACGACAATCTGGTTTCTGTAAAAGTTGTAAATAATCTTTTGCCCCCTGTTTTTTATCCATGATATCTTCAGAATTACAAAGAGTGTAATCTAATCAATACTATGAAAAGTTTTCTCTAAATCTACAATTGCTATAAACATAGGCTTGCCTTTCTTCGACCTATCTTCTAAGAGAAGTCATAGGGTCAGTATTGACTTGCATGTTCCTGCATTTCTCTGGAACCCAGACTGATCTTCACCGAGCTCAGAGTTTCCGTTCTTCCATAAATAATTCAAGTTAGTATTTTGCAACCAGTACTTACAAAGTGGTAGTTTAGTAATATTCAGACCTGTTGACATCTGCCTTTATCGAAATTAGAGTAATAGTGTGAGCCTATTATAACCCAGTTATCTGGAAACCTACATTACCCTCATGTTATAGTGTAACTGAGGTCTGTCAAGAGTGAACTGTGGAATGACAAACTGTATGTGGAATGTTCACTCTTAAGCTTTACCGTGTATTATACAGTACTTAAGTTTAAAAAACATTAGAAGTAAAACATTTCAAAGAACTAATTAAATAAAGCAACTACATAAACTTGACTCAAACCATGGCCAAATAACAACATTACAGTAGCTCCAAATAAAATTTTGTACTACGTACAATCTATAAAACAGAGGACTGTTTACAACAGTCTGAAAGCTACTGTAGATTCATTCTTCTACTGCTTTAAAAAAGTTTGTTAGCTTTTTTGTGGATGATTTCATTTATTTTCTTTTGTGTGTATTATTTTATTTTTGTCAAGTGCAGCAACTGGGTGTGGTTTGATTCACTTCGCCTACTTAATCACTTTGTGTATATTACCCAATATTGCAGGTGCACTGGCAACATCAACTCTACTTTCTTCTTCCCCTTCTATTTCTACTACTAATTTGCTTTACCACTCTTATTTTACTCAGCATCAATGTCTTTGTCATCTATGTTCTCTAAATTGATTCCTCCTTGTCAGCAACTGCCCAGTGGTTCAAGTCTTCATGATCAGTATAGGACTGCAGCACATAAAATGCATACTAGATGCCACCTGTGTCACAATGTTAATATGTTCAGGTTTCTGTCTAGTTACAGTCTTGATATAATGATAAGACGACAAAGCCAAGGTTGAGTTTAGCTACCCTTATCCCTTGCAGTTAATGTTTTAAGGGCCTGAAGGCTGCAGGGTTAAGTGATATTACAGAAACGATACTTGCTGACAGTAATAAAATTTTTACATCAAGTTGTATCTGAATCCATGGTCTATCAGACCAGTGTATTTTGAGCTTTTACTCAATAAAGTTCTTCTTGAAGTCTAATGGTATTCTTAAAGTCTGAGGGTATTTTGTCTCTCTCTCATATATCTTGCACACCATGTGGAATAGTTTTCTCATGGCTGGCTCTCCCAAGGATTTCAATAATTCTGCGGGAACGACTTAGAATTTTTTTGAATTAGGTCTTTCAGTGCTCTGTCAAATTATTCTTGCAGTCAGAACACCGAGCAAGGGGGCGCAGTGGTTAGCACACTGGACTCGCATTCGGGAGGATGGCGGTTCAATCCCGTGTCCAGCCATCCTGATTTAGGTTTTCCGAGATTTCCCTAAATTGCTCCAGTCAAATGCAGGAATGGTTCCTTTCAAAGGGCATGGCCGACTTCCTTCCCCATCCTTGTAATGAGACCGATGACCTCGCTGCCTGGTCTCCTCCTCCCCCCCCCCCCCCCCCACAAAAAAAAAAAAAACAGCCCAGCAGTCAGAACCATGTGCTGCGATCTGCTAGCCCATCACAGCCCGGTATAAGCTGACTGGCTCATCCCGGCAGGCTTTCCACACGTTGCCATGCCAGCCTGTGTCAGCTCCATGCCGACACTGGGCTGTGGCTGGCCTATTTAGCCCAGCCAGCCCACCCTTCGCTCTGTAAGCTACATCTGCAGTGCACATGTAATCCACATCTTTAAGGGTCGCAACGATTCATATAACATAAATAAGTGTGTAGGATAATCTAAGACTAGAAGATCTATTTTGCTGAAGCATAAACAGTGATAAGTACTTTTCTGTTCCCATACGTCCATTTGCAATTTAGTTACCACAAAACATCACATCTATACAACATTCACAAGAAGCAAGAAATGGAAGTCAGAAAGCTCATTTTTAGGGTTCTGTACCTCGGTTGGTAAAATCAGAACTCTTGTAAGATTGTGGCATGTGCAACAAGTGCAGTGATAACCAACCAAGATAGGTTGAATTAGTAATGAGTGTACACTATATGTGTGAGAGTTCTTTTAACTTATCTTTTCTTCTACTTGTCTTGTGAAATGGTATGTATATGTGCACCTCTGCTTTGTAGCTAGACTGAGGTGTGTTAAATAAAGAAGGTGTATTAAATTGCTGGTTAGGTAACTTGTCACTACACAGTGGTGATCTCGACATGATCAGTGGGTAGATTTTTCTCATCCAACTCTTAACTGCTATCTGACATGACGACAACATGTGCCCCTATCGAGATAAAGAAGCAAGGACTGCCAGCAACAGGTTCTTCTCTACAGTCGTCTAGTCACCTCTTGCATCTCTTGGCAACACATTACCAAGAAAGGGTAATGTGAAGATACCACATTTTCGGCCTATGAGCTCTCAGTTATGGTTTACACAAGTGAAGGACATTTTTCAATTGCACAACATTGCTTAAAGTGCGGACCAATTCGCTGTCGTCATTTTGCACCTAGAATTGGAATATTATTGAGCAAGCTTGAAATACTCTGCCTCGTCGCTCTTTTACCATGTTTAGGGAGACAGTCTTGCAGCAATTTCTTGTTCCTTTAGAAACTCATTTAAAAAACAATGTGGACAGTGATTTTGGTATTGGAGAATCCCCATCTCAGCTACTACTTCAGGCTTTGGTCAGTCCAGAACTCCTTTCAGACCAGTCCATTAAATTATTTTGGTTACAGCAGTTCCCACAGGCAGTTTGCAGATTTTTATCCATGTTTTCTGAACTGTATGTGGACGAGTTGATTCTAAAGGAATGTGGCAAAACTATTAGTTCATGCTTAGCTAAAGATGAGGTTATGGGTCCCGACTCTGAACCACGCATCTGTGGCCCAGCTTGTTATGCTTCGCGCATTGAGTATTCAGAACCTCCCGAGTCACCTGTGGAGTGAGTCCTCATTGAATTGGCGAGGCTCAATGTCAAGATGACAAATGGTAGTCATAGGAGTTTATGGTGTGTCAGTGATCAGCCTCCATACCATATCAAGTGGTGTTGGTTATCACACACACATCAGGAGCAATGCTCACAAACTTGCAGGTTCCCAAATGGCAACAATGGATTTGTATAGGCATGCGAGTCCATTCCAAAGCCATCAAATGCTTTCCTGAATTACTTAATGCTACATTTGCTGCCAGAACAAATCTTCGTGATTATGTGTCTTGGATAAAAGAAGAAATTAAGTTCTTGGTTGACACAGTGTGAGAGATAATTGTGGTTTGACAGGATGCAGAGGATAAGCCTCAGTTTTACTAACAACTGCAAATCAATCTACAATTAAGACATATGGATAGAGACATATGACATTGGCTCAATGAGACGGTATTTCCCTCTTGTGTCATTTCTTAGTGGCCAACATAACAACTGGCCCATACTGACTGCTGACTTTCTTAAATTTTTCTCATTACGAGGGGGCATTTGAAAAGTCCGTGCAAAGTCCAAGACATGGCACCACCGGTGCATATTGAGGTCATGTTTAGTTAGTAGCACCTTTGGGAAGAATGCACACCAAGTTTCAGCCATATTGGTCTATTTCTTTGTGTTTGGCATTTGTGTGAATCAAGGAAATCGAATGATTGTCAAAAAATGGACGAAAAAGAAACTGGTGTGGTGATTAAACATTACTTTATGAAAGGCAAAATGCCTCAGGAGACTAAAGAGAAGCTTGATAAACATTACGTTGACTCTGCATCTTTGATTAGAACAATTTATAAGTGGTTTCAAAATTTTCGGAGTGGCCATATGGGCACAAGTGATGCTGAATGTTCTGGACACCCTGTGGAGGTTATGACTCCAGAAATCATTGATAAAATCCATATGATGTTGATGGATGACAAAAGAGTTAGGGTGCGTGAGATTGCTAGTGCTGTGGGCATCTCAAATGAATGGGTACATAATATTTTGCAAAAAATTTGGACATGAGAAAGTTATCCACAAGATGGGTTCCGCAGTTGCTCACGCTTGACCAAAAGTGGAATCGTGTAAAGTGTTGCAAGGATGGTTTGCAGCTGTTGAGGAAGAATCTGCAGGACTTCAAGCATCGTTTCGTCACTGTAGATGAAACATGGATACATTACTATACTCCTGAGACCAAACAACAATCTAAACAATGGGTTACCAGGGGAGAATATGCACCAAAAAAGGCGAAGACCATTCCTTTGGCTGGAAAGGTTATGGTGACTGTCTTTTGGGATTTGCAAGGGGTAATACTCATCGACTATCTAGAAAAGGGTAAAGCTATTAGAGGTGCAAATTATTCATCATTATTGGATCATTTGAAAACCGAGCAGCACGAAAAACGCTGGCGATTGGACTGCAAAAAAGCCCTTTTTCATCATGACAATGCACCAGCACACACCTCAGCAGTTGTGGTCACAAAATTAATGGAAATAGGATTCCAACTCATTTCACATCCCTCCTATTCTCCAGACTTGGCTTCCTCGGTATACTATTTGTTCCCCAATTTGAAGAAATGGCTGGTGGGACTAAGATTTTATTCAAACGAGGAGGTGATTGCAGCAACTGATAGCTATTTTGCAGACTTGGACAATTCCTATTATTCGTAAGGGATCAACAAATTAGAACAGCGTTGAACGAAGTGTATAAGTCTAAAACGAGACACTGTAAAAATTTTAAAAAAGGTTTCACTCCAGTACGTAAGTAGTTTTTATTTTTGCATGAACTTTTCAAACACCCTTCGTATATATAGACATCCATAATCATCTGCTTGTACAGTCTGCTTCTGTAGCCACACTCCCATGTTGGACACCAGATGCCATTGTGCAGGCACAAAAGGTATGAAGATTTCCACATCTTCCGTACCATGACGACTTCTCTCCATCTCGTACGTGCCTTGCTTCACAACATGTGCATGTGTCATGCAAGAAGACGGAGTTACCTGATTCGCATGAGTACACTGCAGCAACATTGCACTGTGTTGTAGCAAGAGATTGAACATTTCACTGAGCTTTTTGAGAAATAAGAGGAGTGTCAGAATCCTGACTGGCAGCAATGATTGTCTAAAGTAGATGATTGCTAATATGGAGAAGGCTCTTCGCAAGGCCCAGGCAGAAGCAGGAAGTTTGATGACAACACCTGATGGTGCTCCACTTTTGCTTTTGTCTTTCTCCTGCCGCGCCCCCCCCCCCCCCCCCCCCCTCCAATCCAGCCACGACTCTGCACAGCTGTTGAGTCAAGAATTCCCTGCCATTACAGATCTGGTATTGACACAGTGCCAGCAGAAATATTCTACCATCCATCAACATTCACACAATGCCTGGACAACCCATTGTGTGCCACCTATAGCGACTCCAGCGACTTACTCATCAGTAGGGATGAGATGATGATGATGATGATGATGATGATGATGATGATTGAAATGAGCGTTTGGTGCCATTGGCCAGGAGGCCCGGCGGGGCAGGTCCGGCCGCCTTGGTGCAGGTCTTATTATATTCAATGCCACATTGTGCGACCTGTGTCAGATAGGGATGAAATGATGATAAAGACAACACAACACTCAGTTCCAGAGTGGAGAAAATCTCTGACTCAGCCAGGACTCGAACACGGGCCCGTAGGACGGCAATATTTCATGTTGACTACTCAGCTATATTTTGCTATGTGGGCAATGTGTCAATTTTTTCTGATGATTGATCATGTTGCAGGGCTGCTGCACGAATTTGTGAGTGTGATACAACATTAAACTGTGACTGTGACAATCATGCAGTACTTCCGTACAGTTCTCAGACCGTAGTACACCACACAAAGCAGTTATTTTCCTGTTCTACTTAAATCGGTAGACTGGAGTACTCATTAACAAAGTACTTTATTTTCAGACTCAGTCACACAACATGTGATGTCTGTTGGCTATCGTAACAGAGGTCCATGTAGAGACTTCAGACAAGAGCCTTAAAATATACATCCACGTTCAATGTTCTCTTCTTCAGCATTGTTCAATAGGGTTCAAGGAATCTTTTGTCTGATGTATCTTTGGAGCTGCAGTTGGTAATGAGGTCTATCTGCACTTTCTCTGACATTACAAAATAAGTGCTGTGCCCCAATGCCGTCTGCATCACAACGAATACCTGAAACCGAAGGTGCACAAAACCAAATAGATACAAATGTCCACAATAAATAAGTGAAACATGAGTTCGCAGACTATCATTGTGTAACATGAATAAATACCAGAATAACACTTCAGCAACTGTTATTGTATATGTCAAACTAACCAGCAACCAGTTGCATAAGGGAAATTTAATTTTCTCAGCCTGTTTCAGGCACTTGGTGCCCTCCTTCAGAATTTTTATAACCAGACGAGTGTAACCCCTATGTTTGCGTGGTAGAGTAATGGTGTGCACTCGTACTTGTTTGCGCAGCAATCGCTGACATAGTGGAACTGAGGCAGAATAAGAGGAACCAGCCCGCATTCGCCGAGGCAGATGGAAAACCCCCTAAAAACCATCCACAGACTGGCCAGTTCACCGGACCTCGACACAAATCCGCCAGGCAGATTCGTGCTGGGGACCAAGCGCTCCTTCCCGCCCTCATTCAATGATACTATATACAAAATTGCAATGGTAGTTGTCTTTTTTTATTGTTTTTTTTAATTGACTAATTTTTTCATGTAACATGGATAAGTAGTCTGTGAACATGCTATTTTCTGTAGGTCAGAGCACACCATTTCCACCAACTTCCTGGAATGATGACTGGAGGACCAAATAGTTTCACATCACAAGTCTGAGGTGTTCTCCTTGTTGTCTCTAGTACCCCAGCTCACATGGTCACTCCCACCATGTAAAACATGTTTATGATAATTAATAGTTTATTTTTCAAACAATTAAATTTGATATCCTCAACAAATATGTTTATCAGACAGTCACCTGTTATGCTAGGTGCAAATGCTTCACTTTTTTGTTTGTGTCATCAGTCTTTTGACTGGTTTGATTTGGCCCATCACAAAATTCTCTCCTATGACAACCTTTTAATCTCAGAGTAGCAATTGCAACCTATGTCATTAATTATTTGCTGGATGTATTCTAATCTCTGTCTTCCTCTATAGTTTTTCCCCCCTCTGTAGTTCTCTCTAGTACAAGAGCACTTTGTATGTGGGTAGGGGTACAATGCAGTTGTGCAAGACCTGAGGTCATGGAAGACAAATGGCGACTTTTAAGTATCCATAACAAATTTATTTTTTTCTTACCCAGAGAGCTATGGGGAGCTGTGGCCCTTCTTGCCCCAAGTTTGGGTGGCCTTGCTCAAGTATTATGGACATTATTCCCTGATGTCGTAACACATCATATACTGTTCCTTCATATCAGCAGTTTCCATATACTCGTTTCATTGACGATCCTGCGGAGAACCTCCTCATTCAGTATCAGTTCCCTTAATTTTGTACATTCCTGGGTAGCACTGCATCACAAATGTTTTGATTCCTCCTGTTCTGGTTTTGCCACAGTCCATGTTTCACTAACTTACAATGCTGTGCTCCTAATGCATGTTCTAGTAAATTTCTTCCTCAAATTAAGGCCTGTGTTTGATACTCTCTGCCGGGAATGTACTTTTTGTCAGTGCAAGTATGCTTTTTATGTCCTCCTTGCTCTGTCCATCATGGGTTATTTTACTGCGTAGGTAGCAGAATTCCTTAACATTATTTACTTCATGATTCGCAATTCTGATGTTAAGTTTCTCGCTATTCTCATTTCAGTTACTTCTCATTACTTTTTTCTTTCTTCAATTTACTCCCAATCCATATTCCGTACTCATTAGGCTGTTCGTACTATTTAGCAGATCGTGTCTCTTTCACTTTCTGTGAGGATAGCAATGTCAACAGTGAATCTTAACATTGATATCCTTTCACCTTGACTATTAATGCATCTTGAATCTTTCTTTTTATTTTCGCCATTACTTCTTTGATGTTGGGGCGAAAGACTGCATCCCTGTCTTACACCCTTTTTAATCTGAGCACTTCGTTCTTGGTCTTCCAGTCTTATCGGTTCCCCTTGTTTCTCATATACATTGTATATTACCCACCTTTCATTATAGCTTACCCCTATTGCGCTCAGTTTCTAACATCTTGTACCATTTTACCTTGAACACTTTGTACAGATCAAAAAATGCTACAACTGTGTCTTAATTTTTCTCTAGTCTTGTTTCCATTGTAAACTGTGACATCGGAACTGCCTCTTTTGTGCATTTACCTTTCTTAAAGCCAAACTGATTGTCATCGCACAGATCCTCAAATTCCTTTTGCATTTTTGTGTATATTATTCTTGTCAGCAATTTGGATGCATTAGGTGTTAACTGATTGTGTGATAATTCTCACACTTCTTGGCTCTTGCTTTCTCCAGAATTGTGTGGATGATGATTTTTTTTTTTTCTTCTTTTTCCCGCTGAAAGCGTAATGGTATATTGCCAGTCTGCACACTTAACATGAATAGCAGTTTTGTTACCACTTCCCACAAGGATTTTAGAAATTCTGATGGAACGTCATCTGTCCCTTCTGCCTTATTTGATCTTAAGTCATCCAAATTTCATACTTAGTCACTTTTATACTTATCACACATATGTTTCATGCACTTCGCTCAATTTTAGTCTGTCCAATTAAAATATAATTTAAAGTTATAAAAAAAATTACTACAAATATTTTTCTAGAAAGAGAAAAGAAATTGAGAAATAGTCACTTTATCATTTGTTAGAGATAAAATGTAGTTCATTCGTACTGGATTGTGGCGATGCTTGTGACAGGCGTGAGATCAGGAATGACGAATCACAGTTACAATAATCAAATGACCAGTGACCCCTTGTCTAAACCAGGAACCTCCAGGAAAGTTTTTCATGGAAATCGGGTTAGGTGTTTCCAGGCTGCTTTGTGTTGGACTGCAGGAATTCGAATCAATGTGGTTTACATGGTTTACATAGAAAAGATATAGAAATGGGAATTAGAGTGACTGCACATGCAAGTAACTTGCGCGTGCAACAAAACTCACATTTTTTTTTTTTTTTTTTCCAGGTATTAAACTTTATTTCTGATGTATGTATTGATTTTGTAGTGAACCTCATGAGTGTAACAGAGGCCTCGTTACCATTAGGTAATTGTTTATAAAGCTTAGAATTGTTTATAAAGGGCTGCACGTAACTCTTGAACTAGTTCATTCACTTGATAGCAGCTAATAGAAATCAGAAAAACAGATACTATAGGTGGCATCACCTTTATACATAATCTTGCTGATTGGACAGTTGTCTTCACTCACCCATTAAAACTTCAAGAATGACTCCATGTCCAAGGCACCGCCAAAAACTTAGAATTAAACCACCTTAATGATGGTTAGTTGTTCACGCAACAATTTAGCTAGTCAGTAGTAGCATCCGGCCAGCATGAAACGCTCCTGGAGTTTTGTGTGTGCAGTTTCCAGTTGCAGCTTTTACTGTAACATCAGCTGCCCCTCTTGCATGCAATAACCTTCCTAGTAGAGGAAGAGAACTTATCTCAAGATCGCCACACTGTATTACAGATACATTCGTTTACACTTCTGTTATTTACTGTAGTCTTCGCCTGTGCAACTTACATTGTTAGCTATTCACATCTACTTTAATACTGGCTGCTTGAAAATAATTGCTATCGTAATTCCTCGCTGCCTTGTCTTATTCGCATATAGTTTTACATATATGTTTCTAGGCGTCAATCGAAGTACAGTTCAGGTAAAGGCACCAGTAGTTGACACCTTTTAAGAAATGAAACTACTTTAATTTGATAGTTATAAATACAAGTGGATGTTGGGCACAAACACAATTAATCTTCAAGTTCCTTGATCTTTTGTGATTTGATATTTATTATAATTCACTATGTTAAGGTACATTAAATGGCAAATAAAAATTATAACAAAAGTATAAGTGCAGTCATCAGTAGTTGAAACTAGTGAGACACGAAAGTTTCAGTAGTTGACACTAAATAAATAACTTTAGTCTACACATCATAGTCAATACTGTTTTGGAATTCATATTTCAAATGTTCATTAGTGTAGTGATATTTGAGAGTGGTAACATAAAAAACTTTTTTCTGACAGTTGCAAGATTTTAGAGCCATTACCTCTATTTCACCATCCTCCAACACACGCTGAACAATACAAACATATTTGAAATATCTCTTCTTTTCATGAAAAGAAACAAGAAGAAATTCGCCATTTTTATAAAATTTATTCATATTTTCTTCTTTGCTGTTTCTTTTTCTGTTATAATTGTTTGATCAGAATTGTCGTCTTCCTTGCCATCAGATGTCTGCGAATCACTATCAGGGAACATACTAATGTCATCCATACTGCTGCCTGACTCATTCCATTTTTCATCTTCAGAATCTGAGGACACTGAAATTGTTCTTTTCTTATGCACTTTTGGCTTTCTATGATTCTCTGCTTTAGTTTGTTTCTTGAGTTTCTTAGCAATCTCAGACGGTTCTTTCTTCAGTTTAATACTGGAATCATCTAAAAACCTATACACAAAAAATAATTTCTTACGTTTGCTTTGCATCATCAAAAAACTTACCTCCTTATCGATTTTGAGAAGAATATCAACAAAAGCAGAGAAACACAAACACACTGTTAAGAAGCACCCAGTTCAAGATGGCTGCTAGAAAAATATGATAGTTATCAAATTACAGTGTAGATGGCACCACCGTACAACAGTAGTCAGAACTCTCTCTCTGAATAAAGCGATTTTCTTATTTAAGAACTTTTATTTGAAAGCGTCAACTACTTGTGTTCTGTCAACTATCAGTGCCTTTACCTTACTGATGTATCTAATGTCTTAACATTTCTTTACAAGAATTTGCTCATTTACAGATTGCCTGCGTATCTTGTTCTCGTTTTACAGAAACACAAATTTTATAGTGACCTCATCAGTTGTTTCTAACAACAGAATCACTCCGTAACATTTGGCTTTAATGACCAATCTGTCATGATCACTTTAGTCAATCCACAAATAGCACCTTACATGTGCAAAAAGTAAGTCGATGGTGTATACGCCTCGAGAAAAGCCCGGTAATTTTTCATTGTTTTATTTTTCAGTTAAATTTGTAATTTTGATTGGTAAGATCTGATATTCTAAAAAAGAATTTTTCTGTATGCCGCTACTACAGACTAACACTGCAGCAAAAAAACATTAACGAGAAAAAAATAAATAAATGAAACTTAAGTTGTGACGGAAATGCGTACTTAAGAGACAGAGCACATGCAGGCATCTCCCAGTAGCAGAATGTGTCAAAGACGAGGACTATACTGTTCTCCATTATAACAAACTGCTCCCGATGAGCGTAACGTTACAACTGTTTAATTAGGTTCGTTTGAGCAGTTGCCACTGGATTCATGCGCATGTGTCGAGTCACATGTGGGCATACCGTCTCCCGCTTCTGGCTATTTGAAGTATGGCTGTTGGCAGTGTTGCCGACAGTATGTAATCAGACTGAGAGTAAAAAAGACTAAAAATGCCTTAAAAGAACGAGATTCTAAATTTTTATTTAGAAGCATAGAAATGACAATGAAACGCCACTCACTCGAGATATAGACTACATAAATAACATATTTTTAAATAACTGGATAAGAATGTCGTCGTCTTCATTATCGCCATCGTTCCCATGGGAAAGACAAGCTGCAGTAGAAGTTCGTGGTCTCGATTTATATGCTTCAGTTGTCCCAATTGTTCTGCGAACTGACTCAGGAAATATGTCATTATGGCAGCACCGATTCTTTCTGCGACGACCTGCAAGAATCCCTAACATGGCGTTTACCATATCTGAACGCATATTCGATTCCTTATCTTCGTTTTGACGAGATCCAACTGGCTGAATATTCTTTCTACCTCGCCGTTGGACCAAGGAAGTACGAGCATAGATAATGTAAATTCTGGTAGTTCTTTAAAAGGATTTCACTGCTGGCGTCACAGTAACTGAAAACCTCACACCAGAAATCGACAGAATTGTTAATGTTATCCCATTGGATGACGGTAATTTTTTGCCACTGTAATTCCATTATTGTAATTGTATCATTAACCAAGTGAGAGCTTTCTAACGGGAATTAACGGTTCTTTTGCCACTAGAAGCGCCTTTGAAACAGCAAAAAGAGAGAATTTAGTCAATACTTCAATATTATCTGGCAATCTTTGCTGTAATTGTTTGACAAGTAAGAAACAAATTTTACACATCCTTCTCTAATATTTTTTTTTCTTCACCTCCGATTATTTTGTTTCTAGTTTCTGAAATTTTTTTTCCAGTCAAGTAGGCCTATCCAAGATACGGGTTTGGATCTAGGTGATTTTCGAAATTATTGTCAAGATATTTTCTCTTAACTGGATCGGTGGAAATGACAACTTGCTTAAGAAGAGATTAAATAAGAATTACCAGGTCGTCTAATAACTTGCATGGGTCCTTATTGACTCTCTGAAGACTTGAAAGGATAGGTTTCAATAATAGCAAGTATACTAAGTTCGTCACTAATCATCGAATAGAGCAGTCCAGCTGTGTAGCATTTTTCGCCTTGTCTAACCATTTAAAAATAAGTTTTTAGCTCGTGCCATTGATCAATTATTCTGCAGGTTCAATAGACAACCATCACGTGTCACAAGAATGGGTGATGGGTGGCTCCCCCCCCCCCCCCCCCCCCCCATCATCTAGGACTGAGAAAATCTGGCAGTAAAAGAACTGTCCTGAAGAATATCGAGAAAACCAGTTGTAAATTTCCCTAATCAAAAAGTCCAAATTTCTTGGAAGACATTCTGCAATTGCTGTAGAGGTTGCCAACTGAATGGAATGACAGACACGTCTTATACGTACCAAATGCGGAATCTCCCTTTTTAGTATTTCATACAGTGTTATTAATACCAACCATCACACTAGCATTGTCTGTTCCTATTCCGTGCCATTTCTTTAAATCTATATTAACCTCTTTCAACGCCTCTTTAATAGCTGATACATAGACTCAGCATTGCATTTTTCAAGTTTGACTAGTGTAAGAAATGTCAAAACAATCTTGTGAGATGTTTTACTATGATAAATTATAGCAATTGCTAGAAGTTTAGTGACACTGTACATATCAACATCACTTCTCAGATCGTTCTCAAAATAGAGCCCAAGAACATTCTTGACAATAGCCCTACACTTTGTACAATGTAACTTAATCTGGCTTGCAATAAGACTGCTTTGAACCTGCTTTTACACATTTCTCCTAAGTGATCATACGACATTATAGCACAATGTGCAGACACAAACAGGGCGAGTGTCCCTTCAGCTTCGTAACGTCCTATGGAATCCTGAATTGGTTTAAAATTAACTTTTGTCTGTCTTTGGGACGAAAAGGAAGAAACTGCAAATTTATGTTTTTTTGTTTCTGCGTGATTTTCTATATTCGCTAACCAAGCTTGAGATAACCATTGGACAAATTTCAGATTTTTAACCATTCTACCATAACTTTTGGGTGTATTGAGGTTTGATTTTACCCATTTTAACAGATCTATAATCATTCATCAATCACTATGACGGTAAGTACAAGCCCTAAACACAGCCACTTCTGACACGAACTCGACAATAACTGAATTATAACAAGCAGTTTGCAATTCGTTAAGCTGCTCGCTCCTCGACTACGGGAATATATAAGAGAAATATTATACTACATCATGCATTGTTGAAATTAGTTAAATTACCATTTCAAATTTTTTATACATTTAAAATAATTTTACAAAATAAAGTATGAGAGTTCTGCACTTAAGTACTTTTTGCACTCGTTATTTACATTTTTGAGTACCAGTAGCAATTAGCTTAGGTTCGTTCGAAAAGGTGCCAGGAAGCTATTCAAAGCCGTCTTTATTCCGAAGAATAACACATACACATATGAGATACAGGTATATAGGTGTGCTATACAGAGCTGTACCTCCACCGGACTGAAGGCTTACAAGGGCATAACACCTCAATGTATAAAGATAGCAAATAAACGTAAATTAAATATAAACAAAACAAGACAAAGAAACAAGAAGGGAAGGAATAAAGACAGGTATTGCTCCTGTGGTAGACCCCAGGAATCATGGCAGAAGAGAACCAGCGCTCTATCCAACGTCAGCCCTGGGCATCGGGCGATGAGCCAGCAAACAGGCGCTACTGCGGATGCGCGTCAACGTTGACGTCAAGGACCTTGCTTGGTGTCTGGACTCTTCAAACGCATTTAGTGATCGACTGTCACGGAGCGGCAAACAGCTGAACTTCTACAGGTGATTTTATAAGAATAAACAAAAATAAAACATAAGGGCAAAAAAAAAAAAATTCTTACCTTACAATTATCGAAGATCTACTAACAGTGAACTAATGCGATCGGCCATTGAAAGACAATCGAAAAAACACGGCCACGTACCCTCACTACAAGCCATTTAACTATGCGCATGCGCGAAACTGGCAGCTTGAAAGCGCCAGAAAATTTTCCAGAGGTAGCATCTGGCTACTTGCTAGTCGCTCTTCAAACAGCTGGCGCCCCAATTCAAGCAGCCAGATTTGGGACTAGACACGTTTCGAACATGACTTCCGCTCTGCGCATGTGTGGTAGCCAGAAAGCAGCCTTTCGAACGAACGTTTTGTTTCTTAACAGATTATATAGTATAAGCAGTTGCAAGAAATAAATTTCTTCTATAACCTGTTGAGCATACTGAAATGAACTAGAATGAAGGAAGTAAAATTTTCGAAGAATATAATATTAAAAAGATTAGAATTCAACAACATAATATCACAGTCTAACGTAACAGTCGCGACACTTCACCTAGATTTTGTTGCCTACTGCGCCAACAGATCTCCAAGCGGCCACTAAGTTGAACTGTTGAGATCGATGCGATCGTGAAAGCGAAATCAAATAATAGTTGTTTATTCTGGTTTGTACAATGGCTTTTAGAAATGGGAGCGTAGCGTAGCGCAATAGATTGCAGCACAAACAAAAAGGAAAAACCACATCTGTCCTTATATAGGTTTCTTAAGGACCCTGAGAGGTATATACTTCGTGTTACTATAACAGTATCGTCAGGATTCGCTTGCAAACTACAAACATATTGATGATTAATGTTTAGTTTTAGGAGCAGAAAATGGCTAGAGAATAGTGGACGTGAAGATCTTATGAAAAAAGATCCTGTTAAGTTTTGTCTGCTACTTGTCGAACAAAACCTGTTCATGAATGCAGACATTAATAAACTCGTGTGTAATGCAGTCAATCACATTGTCCGACATTCCAAATACGCCACCTCAACTGACGTTTAAGAGGAAACTGCCACAAATGTTCAACAATCCGTCTAAAGCTGTAAAACACTCCTATAGCAACAGTCAACACCGACATGCTTTGATGATGAAATAGTACAATTAAGTGCAGTTATTCGTATCTACAAAATGTGTATGGACTATCAGAATGTGCAGATCGTTAGACTTAGTGCAAAACTGTTACGGTAAAGGAAAGGGCCCATCATTTTAAGTACAGACAGGAACAGAAACTGTATCAGAAGGATCAAGTAAAGAAGGACAAACAAATTTTGAAGACTATAGTATCTCGATATTTAAGAAAAAGATGCCCTTGACTTGATAAGCCACATCTGCCAGCAAGATGAAAAGACGAAAATAAGCTCTTTGCTCTATTGTTGTTGTTGTTGTTGTTGTTGTGGGTCCTGAGACTGGTTTGATGCAGCTCTCCATGCTACTCTATCCTGTGCAAGCTGCTTCATCTCCCAGTACCTACTGCAGCCTATATCCTTCTGAATCTGTTTAGTGTATTCATCTCTTGGTCTCCCTCTACAATTTTTACCCTCCACGCTGCCCTCCAATACTAAATTGGTGATGTCCTACCAACCGATCACTTCTTCTTCTCAAGTTGTGACACAAGCTCCTCTTCTCCCCAATTCTATTCAATACCTCCTCATTGATTATGTGATCTACCCATCTAATCTTCAGCATTCTTCTGTAGCACCATATTTCGAAAGCTTCTATTCTCTTCTTGTCTAAACTGTTTATCGTTCATGATTCACTTCCATACATGGCTATACTCCATACAAATACTTTCAGAAACGACTTCCTGACACTTAAATCTATACTTGATGTTAACAAATTTCTCTTCTTCAGAAACGCTTTCCTTGCCATTGCTAGTCTACATTTTATATCCTCTCTACTTCGACCATCATCAGTTATTTTGCTCCCCAAACAGCAAAACTCCTTTACTACTTTAAGTGTCTCATTTCCTAATCTAATTCCCTCAGCATCGTCTGACTTAATTCGACTACATTCTATTATCCTCGTTTTGCTTTTGTTGATGTTCATCTTATATCCTCCTTTAAAGACCATATCCATTCCGTTGAGCTGTTCTTCCAAGTCCTTTGCTGTCTCAGACAGAATTACAATGTCATCGGCCAACCTCAAAGTTTTTATTTCTTCTCCATGGATTTTAATACCTACTCCGAATTTTTCTTTTGTTTCCTTTACTGCTTGCTCAATATACAGATTGAATAACATCGGGGATAGGCTACAACCTTGTCTCACTCCCTTCCCAACCACTGCTTCCCTTTCATGCCCCTCGACTCTTATAACTGCAATCTGATTTCTGTACAAATTGTAAATAGCCTTTCACTCCCTGTATTTTACCCCTGCCACCTTCAGAATTTAAAGAGAGTATTCCAATCAACATTGTCAAAAGCTTTCTCTAAGTCTACAAATGCTAGAAACATAGGTTTGCCTTTCCTTAATCTTTCTTCTAAGATATGTCGTAGGGTCAGTATTGCCTCACGTGTTCCAACATTTCTATGGAATCCAAACTGATCTTCCCCGAGGTCGGCTTCTACTAGTTTTTCCATTCGTCTGTAAAGGATTTGTGTTAGTATTTTGCAGCTGTGGCTTGTTAAACTGATAGTTCGGTAATTCTCACATCTGTCAACACCTGCTTTCTTTGGGATTGGAACTATTATATTGTTCTTGAAGTCTGAGAGTATTGCGCCTGTCTCATACATCTTGCTCACCAGATGGTAGAGTTTTGTCAGGACTGGCTCTCCCAAGGCTGTCAGTAGTTGTAATGGAATGTTGTCTACTCCGAGGGCCTTGTTTCGACTCAGGTCTTTCAGTGCTCTGTCAAACTCTTCACGTAGTATCATATCTCCGATTTCATCTTCATCTACATCCTCTTCCATTTCCATAATATTGTCCTCAAGTACATCGCCCATGTATAGACCCCCTATATACTCCTTCCACCTTTCTGCTTTCCCTTCTTTGCTTAGAATTGGATTTCCACCTGAGCTCTTGATATTCATACAAGTGGTTCTCTTTTCTCCAAAGGTCTCTTTAATTTTCCTGTAGGCATTATCTATCTTACCCCTAGTGAGATAAGCCTCTACATCCTTACATTTGTCATCTAGCCATCCCTGCTTAGCCATTTTGCACTTCCTGTCGATATCATTTTTGAGACGTTTGTATTCCTTTTTGCCTGCTTGATTTACTGCACTTTTATATTTTCTCCTTTCATCAGTTAAATTAAATATTTCTTCTGTTACCCAAGGGTTTCTACTAGCCCTCGTCTTTTTACCTATTTGATCCTCTGCTGCCTTCACTATTTCATCCCTCAAAGCTACCCATTCTTCTTCTGCTGTATTTCTTTCCCCCATTCCTGTCAATTGTTCCCTTATGCTCTCCCTGAAACCCCTGGTTTCGTCAGTTTATCCAGGTCCCATCTCCTTAAATTCCCACCTTTTTGCAGTTTCATCAGTTTTAATCTACAGTTCTTAACCAATAGATTGTGGTCAGTCCACATCTGCCCCTGGAAATGTCTTACAATTTAAAACCTGGTTCCTAAATCTCTGTCTTACCATTATATAATCTATCTGATACCTTTTAGTATCTCCAGGGTTCTTCCATGTATACAACCTTCTTTCATGATTCTTGAACCAAGTGTTAGCAATGATTAAGTTATGATCAGTGCAAAATTCTACCAGGCGGCTTCCTCTTTCATTTCTTAGCCCTGATCCATATTCACCTGCTATGTTTCCTTCTCTCCCTTTACCTACTACCAAATTCCAGTCACCCATGACTATTAAATTTTAATCTCCCTTCACTACCTGAATAATTTCTTTTATTTCATCATACATTCCATCAATTTCTTCGTTATGTGCAGAGCTAGTTGGCATATAAACTTGTACTACTGTAGTAGGCATGGGCTTCGTGTCTATCTTGGCCACAATAATGCATTCACTATGCTGTTTGTAGTAGCTTACCCGTACTCCTATTTTTTTATTCATTATTAAACCTACTCCTGCATTACCCCTATTTGATTTTTCCTCCTGCCACTGAACTTCACTAATTCCCGCTATATCTAACTTTAACCTATCCATTTCCCTTTTTAAATTCTCTAACCTACCTGCCAGATTAAGGGATCTGACATTCCACACTCCGATCCGTAGAATGCCAGTTTTCTTTCTCCTGATAACTACGTCCTCTTGAGTAGTCCCCGCCTGGAGATCTGAATGGGGGACCATTGTACCTCTGGAATATTTTACTCTAGAGGATGCTATCATCATTTAATCATACAGTAAAGCTGCATGCCCTCGGTAAAAATTACGGCTGTAGTTTCCCCTTGCTTTCAGCTGTTTGCAGTACCAGAACAGCAAGGCCATTTTGGTTAGTGTTACAAGGCCAGATCAGTCAGTCATCCAGACTGTTGCCCCTGCAACTACTGAAAAGGCTGCTGCCCCTCTTCAGGAACCACATGTTTGTCTGGCCTCTCAACAGATACCCCTCCGTTGTGGTTGCACCTAAGGTACGGCTATCTGTGTCGTTGAGGCACGCAAGCCTCCCCACCAAAAGCAAAGTCCATGGTTCATGGGGGGTGTTTGCTCTTAATTTATTATATTACAGCACTCGGGCATACAGGTTTTGTCAGAATGTTTTACGTTTCCATCAGTCTGTACATTACAGAGGTATATGGAAGGCATACAAATAAAATGTGGGATAAGTGACAATATGTTCCACCTTTTAAAGCAGAAGGTACAGAAATTCTCTGATATTAATAAACTAGTGCATATGTCATTGGATCAAAAGTCTCTAATAGGAAATTTAACATATGACAACACTTCTGACAGCGTTATTGGCTTTGAGGTCTTGGGGTTTACACTCACAGTGTATTTCTCCCACTGTTTGGCAGTTACTTGTCCCAGTTAGAATAATATAAAGATGAAAGTCGTACTTGTAACAACAGGCGACAATGACTAAAGCACAGTAGGCCTACGGAACATCAAATGGTGCGTCGATCACTTTTGCATGTAGAGGTATACGTCTGTGCTTCTTATGTGTGAATCTCTGTGTTTATATTCCGTTGACATCAACGTGGTAAGCTACTGTTCTATCCAGCGTCACAAGTGTGTCTTCACAAATGTGTTGTAACTTGCCACTGGACTCATGATTTTTATTCCTACTTGCGCGTGTTTTAGAATCATTTTTAGAAACATATGTCTTCTGATATTACATAAACTCTAGGAGGCAAAAAAAAATAATTAAAATATTTCGTAAATCGCGTAGGAAAGAGATGCTAATCAATCATTAAGCTTACGACGCAACTGAAGTTCTCCTTTCTGACCGCTTGGAGCGCCAGTGTCACTCCAGCTGTCAAACAGTAACACCATTTACAGCAGTGTGTGTCGTGAGTCGTGACTATTATGTTATATTGTGATAATATTTTAAAAAGACTATATTCCCCACTAGGAACCAGATCTTAAATTTTCCAACCAGTTGGCTTTTCAAAAACACTAGATCTAGTTGGAAAACAACTAAATTGGTTGTTGACTGTACCAGCAGCCAGATGCTACCCAGAGAAATTTTTCTGGCGCTCTCAATCTGCCAGATTCGCGCATGTGCAGAGTGGTCTAAGTTATAGTGGGTATGGGGGTAGTCTCTACGTGAGCCCTGTTTACGTTTAGTGATTTTGGTGTTTCCTCTTGGTTTACAGTTCTCTGAAAAATTCTAGTGTCCGATTCCACTCGTCGGCTTCGATCAATGACGTGATACCTAAGGGAAAGTCGCTACGTATAGGCAATCTATGAAAGCGACGGATCATACTCGTAAACAAACGAATGTAGCATTCAATAAAACAACCACGTTTCACGGAGTTAATTACTTAGTCATGAATTATATCGAAATGAATTGAAGGTAACGAAAATACTTAAGAACAAGAATCGCAAAATTTTTCATATCTGATAAGAATTATTCTCTTGATATATGCGAGTAGAAAAGCAAGGAGAATCTTCGACTCGCATTTCAGTAACAGCAGGTTCGCATGAGCAGCACTTGACGCGTGTTTTAATAACGCGTTTTACAACTACATGCATTGTATTCAGGCCGTACACATGCCAACGGGCGTTTTAATAAAGCGCGTGTTGAACGCTGCACTAGCGCTCGACTGTTGTCAGCGCGCGCTTTGAGATCATTGGTTTTCTATGTTACCGTTCAGTTGAGCGCGCGCTTTTGACGCGGATAGAAGTATTTTAGCGTTCGCTCAGTTCATCCAGAAATCGTCCGAAATGGAAACGGAAGCTTTTAATACCGAATTATTTAAAGATGAAGTAGAAAAACGTCCTGCGAAGCATTTATTCAGATAAGAACTTAAGGAGAAGGGCTTAGGAAGAATTCGTTTTCATTTTCTGTGAAAGAGATGACAAGGAAGAAAAGAAGAAATTATTACGTGAGCTTGTATATTTATATTTCCAATAAGTCTGTGTTACAGATTAAGTATTGCGATCTAGCCAATCAGCTTTTTCTTCTTTGGTGAAATAATTTGTTAAATGCACTCTTACATTGCCCGCCTGTCACACAGCACGCCCAGTATAATGTAAGACTACATTTTCCAGTGGTGAAGTGTGAAGAGTATCTTCATAATTGTAGCCATTACTCATTCTGGCATAATTGTGTAGTGTACATATCGATTTTACGATATTTTCTGCAAAACAAAATGTTCAAAAGTGTGTGAAATCTTATGGGACTTAACTGCTAATGTTATCAGTCCCTAAGCTTACACACTACTTAACCTAAATTACCCTAAGGAAAACACACACACCCATGCTCGAGGGAGGACTCGAACTTTGCATCTTGTTCGCTATTGATCGTTGTGTTCGGTCGTTGCGGACGTCGCAAGACATCCTGTTCAAGTTCGGTGGTTGATCCTTCCACTCAGTTCTTTATTACAGAGGCCAACCGGCTCTCTGACCGAACACGCTGAGCTACCGTGCCGGCATCGCTCGGCTAATTCCGCGCGGCTTTTCTGCAAAATCGCTGTTAACATTTAATGGCCTCTGTAAAATATGCCATTTATTGCACATTATGCCAAAAGTACATTCGACATACCTGCGTGCTAATGTCAAACGGTTATTAAAATTTTTTTTTTAGCATGAGTTAGTTAACTTCCCCCATAACGCCGCATTAAATTCTCCATCATTCCAAAAAGCTTCATCAGCCACAATCACGTATGGCAACACTGTTGGTCTATTTTGTATTAACAATGCCTTTGGCTCAGGTAGGTCTAATGACCTTTCTATCAGTTTCTTGTACAATGAAGAATTCTTGAATATACCTGAGTCACTGATTTTACTGTAGGCACTTATGACATCTGCTAGTGACAATAAAACTACCGAAAAATAATTTTTGTAGTTATAATACACTGAATCCGTGTTTTCTGGTTGGATTATCCGTATATGTTTCCCGTCCAAGGCTCCCAAACACTTGGGAAACTTTGAGTTCTTTTCAAATATCGTGAATATTTCATATCACTTTTCTTTCGTTGGTTCACTCATTACGATGGGTCTCAATTTTCTCCAAATAGTTTCACATACACGTGGTATTCTATAATCGTAGCGTAATGTCTCAAGTGTACATCCTGTGGCCAAATATCCGAAAAAAAACCTTAATATAAATATTTGAGAAGAGGCTAAGAGGCTGGTCTACTATTACTAAATTCTGTTTTCTTTTTTTCAGCGTCACCACTGCAAAAGAAATGGAAGAGTTTACGAGATGATTATATGAGAGAGGTAAAAAAAAATTAAGACTGTTAAATCTGGATCAGGAGCTTCGAAAAATTTGTCAGATATACATTATACTAGACTAAGATTTCTACAGGCACCTATAGCCAACAAAGATACAGAATGTAGTTTCGATGCAGATAATGCATCAGCCTCGACAGAAGTTGCTGACGTAGAAGTAAGTTCTGCCTTTAAAAAGAGTCCTAAATCTACTCCAGGAAAAACCAAAAAATAAGTTCTGCTGACGAAAGATTTGCAAGCATATTAGAGCAAAGTTTAGCACGGGAAAAGAAGATCACGATGAACACAAGCTGTTTTGTTTGTCACTCGTTAAAGAGATTTTAAAAAAATCCCGGAATATAGACGACTTCATACTAAAATTAGCATTTATAATTTTATCTTACAAAACCAAATTTCCTTCAAGGGCCGCAACATCAATCATTTGAAAATCAAGGTTATCATAACCCGTTACCACAACGAAGAAATTATTTGTCACAAGAGCAGCGTAGTCAAGCTTCTGCCGAAGGCTTTCAATATCATGATTGTAGATCACAGTAATCTAGTGTGCCAAATAGTTCAGCACATTATGGTTATACTACAACAATGGGACCTCTATCGCCAGTAACACACACTGCATCGCCAGCACCAACCAATGCCAGCAATGAATCGGAGTTACAGTTATTCTGCGGGTAACGAAACGTTCTTTTTTCTTTGAATTTTCTTCCTTAAACAAGTATCGATTTATAAATAAATGTGTTGATTAATAAAAAAACTTACCTCAATGTAATTGTGAGTTTTTCTTCTGGTGAAATACAGTATCGCACAGCGTTTTTATCTGCTACGGGTTCATCGTGTATGAGAGCCAGTAAATCATCAAATGATTTGATGCACATTCTGAAATAGTTAAAAAAGTGGGGTCCGTCTTGCCTTAGCTTAGGATACAAAGTTATGTACTGACTTTCAGTCTGCCTGTATGAAAAAATTGAGTGGACCCAATATCTCCGTCTTCTGTCGCGTCGTTTCTGCCGTCGGTATAAAATCACCGTTAAAACTGTTTCTACGTCCATCTTCGACAAATGTACAACTCAAACTGAATACAGGGCGGCCGCGGCAACGCGTGTTCAACGCCTCACGAACGAGCACCATGTGAACCTGCTCTAAAGCGCATTGTGAAATCAGGCAGTTATGAAATAGCGTTAATTTTTCAGTGAATTGTTAAATCTAACAGGGAAAGCGCAGAAACGTTGGGGTCTTGAATGGGGGGAAAGTAAACATTAACAGAAAAACGGCAAAATGAAATGAATTACAACAAATACGAAACAGGCGCATGAAATGTGGAGAAATCGGCACAGAAAATTCTAAAATAAAAGCCAGTGCACAACTAACGAAAATCCACAAAAAATAACTAGTATTGGAATCGATAACTGGAAGTAACTTATACAGGTAAATTCCGGTTACCAATTTCCCATTGTTCCATGATTCATATGTAAATTATTTTTGCAAGCGTTGTGTGCACTGAAACGCATTAACATTTTTACATTTGTTATTGCTGTCTAAATCTAGTGCGACGAAATAACATAAGTTGGAATCGGTAACTAGAATAGACCTACAACATAGATCAAATTTAGTTACCGATTCCGATATTAGTAACTTTTTTGCAGTAGTTGAGAGAGCAATTACAAGTTCAACTATTCGATGGTTCATAATATTGGACATTTTTGCAATAAATCTGTGGACTATGTTTTTGTAGGATTTCTTGACTTCTTATTAATCTGAGAGCTACCACGAAAAAGTAACCAATATTGTAGGTACAGGTTCCAAATTATTATCTTTTTCATAGTAATGAAGAGTAATAGCAAAATTGGAAATCCTGCAACACTTCAGTGCGCACACTTCTTGTTAAAACGGTCTAAGTAACGAACCGTGGAATGACTGGAATCGGTAACTAGAATTAAAATATATAGGTCAGTGCTAGTTACCGATTCCAATATTAGTCATTTTTCCTCAGAAGTTTAGAGAGCAATTACAAATACAGAAATCCTATTACACTCCAGTGGACACTCCTGCTGGAAAAACGAGCTAAATTACGTACTGTGGAATGGTTGGTTGGAATCGATAACTAGAATTGACCTACAGGGTGATTCACGAAGATATGCAAATATTTTAATATGTTATTCTACTAGTAAAACTAAAGAAAAAAGTTCATATAAACATAGGTCCGCAAATGTTTAGTTACAGCTAATAAAAGCTTTTGCCTGAAATTTAGCACTTCGCTAATATGATGCCATCGCAAGACTATGGGGTTAAAATAAAGCACGATTTCCATTTATTTTGTTGTTATTGATCTGGTGAATCTAATAAAGCATGCCCCAGACGTGTATCTGCAGTAGTTTTCCAGAATATCCAGAGAAGCAAAGTTTATTTTACGGTACAAGTAAATTGTTTACTTGCAGTTAAGAATGTAGGAACGCCTATGCAATTGTTGGCAACCGTTAGTGAGTTGTTGCAGTTGTTTCTTAATCTTGAAACGAGTTAGTTTTCTGTATTGTTCAGTGAAAGAACATAATAACAACAGAGTGTTTAATTGAAACCACATAGTAACTATTGTAGACAAAAATGTTCAGTTTCATAAGCATGACCGACTGGAGAATTTTTTTGTTGTGTGGGGCAACATGGTGTTTCAAACCCCACCCCTATCTGCTTTCACTTGAAAGTAGCACTGATAACAGTTATAGTCAATGACATGTCCCTATCTATAAATTCATTAGGTAATTGTGAGGATGATAAATGCATGCCATTAAGCAATTTAAGGAAATTTCTGGGATCTCTTTATGAGGTTTCTTGACTCCACAAAAGGTGATTGCATAGTGGATGAAAATGTTTGATACTGTGCCCTTGCTGAGAATACAGCTGGTCGTGGTACCAGTAGTAGCGAAGAGGTTGACTTAAGGAATGACAGACAAGCAGTGGCATATATTTCTGGTTACATTCTGTGAAACATGGGTATGGGTATGAAGCCAACTGTGATGACTGTAAAATGACTCTGTTTCACCAACCCCACAGAGGATCTTGTGATTGCAAGTTTCAGGGAATTTGATACCTTAAACAAACAATTATTGTATGTAAGTGACAGCCTAATGTCCTTTTTAACCATCTTCACAGTCAATTGTATACAGTTTAGATCATTATGAGCAACAGGAAAAATTGGAAGATAAATTATGTTCCTTGTTTAGATTTCCAGAAGGGATAACATTTTGTAAAGCTCACTTTCTGAACAGTACATGTTTAAAAAAAAAACATGTACCATTTTTGGTTTACAAATACGACAGAGTGTTGAAACACACCATCTGTAATAAAAGTATAAATGTGATCAAGGAGAAATTGGATTAAAAATTTAAAGCTGTTTGGCAGTTCAGAAATAAATTTTAATGTGTACTTCAAAAATAAAGAAAACAGTGGCTAATTTTTGTTTTCAGTTAATTGCCTTTATCCCCATTTCCTGCCTGTCATTCCTTTCTCTTTACCTTGATGTTATGTCTGCTTATGTGTTGAAGCTACACTTTTTCAAGATGTAGGAACATTTTAAAGGATGCAAGTTTCCTGAAATTGGTCTACAGTCTGAAAAATTTTGGATAACAGGTAGGTCTACATGCTTGGTCCACTTGTACTGATGAGATAGTAGCTCAGCATGGAATAGACGGTAACTTTTTTTGGTGGTAGTGTATTCTAATTCTCGAAATTGAAATTATTTGAAGAGTGATGCTGCTGTAGCTATATCCTGAGTTTTTTCTTAATTACTGCTGTGATGAAGGTCAATGAAAATGACGCATCAGCAGGCTGTCACGAGTAAAAACCAGCTATTTGTACAACAGTTACTGTTGTAAAGCTATGGTAGAGGACATTTTTTTACACTTGGTTTACAAATGCTCAATAAGATACTTTCACAAACTGTTAAGAGTAGGCTTGTGGGAGAGAGAATGTGTCGAGTAAAGGAACTTAATTGCTTGTCTGCAGGTAAGACTATCACTCGTGTTTAAATTATATTAACTTGACTATATGTGTGTGTCAAGGAAAAGGCAATAACATATTATCTGTAGCTTGAAAATGCAAGAAGGATGGTAGATTGGTATTTTACTTCTGCTTGGCAAAATTTGTATAAGACAAGAAAAATATAAAGAAAACACAAAGATATCAAAATTTTCTTACAGTAAATTAATTAATTAATTATTTTTAGGTTAGATTAGATTAATACTTGTTCCATAGATCATGAATACGACACTTCGTAATGTTGTGGAATGTGTCAGGTTAATAAAAGATGTCTGTACAAGATATTACATTACACAAAATATTGCATGACACTAATGTTTAAGTTGGTTTTTTTCCCCCTCCCTTAATTTATATATAAAAATTCAGCCAATGAGTAGAAGGAGTTGTCATCTAGAAATTCTTTTAATTTATTTTTAAATGTTGGTTGGCTATCTGTCAGGCTTTTGATGCTGTTTGGTAGGTGACAAAAGACTTTTGTGGCAGCATAATTTACCCCTTTCTGTGCCAAAGTCAGATTTAACCCTGCATAGTGAAGATCATCCTTTCTCCTGGTGTTATAGCTATGCACACTGCTATTACTTTTGAACTGGGTTGGATTATTAACACCAAATTTCATAAGAGAATATATATACTGTGAGGTTACTGTGAGGATCCCTAGATCCTTAAATAGATGTCTGCATGATGACCGGCACCAGCAATTATTCTGATTACACGTTTTTGAGCAATGAATACTTTTCTACTCAATGATGAATTATCCCAGAATGTGATGCCATACGAAAGAAGTGAATGAAAGTAGGCATAGTAAGCTAATTTACTGAGATTAACATGCCTCTACCAATGATGAAATGTAGTTCTATTCACTTTCGTGTGTTTGCTGTAGGTTTGCATACTTAATATGGTACATGCTTTAAAAAATACCATCTGTATCGTGATAGATGGGTTAAAGTCACTGCTAGACAAAAACATAACTTTGGAAATTCAGAAGATTTGGATTAGTACAGTTAAAATCAGAAAAAATTAATATATATATATATGCTATAGAGGATGCGATCTATAATGTTTTCTTTGTCTATAGTTCATCTCCATATCGGTCGGGGCACTGCTATAGTTCTGTTTTTACATCTTTTAACATGATACTTGTGCTTCTCATTTATTGTTGTCCTGTGTATGAGATGGCTGATTGATATTGTGCATGAAAAAACTTAGTGCTACTACTTACACATATATACACGGTAATTCATAAGATAAATAAAAGAAAATTCTTTGCTATCAATATTTGGTTATTCCAACATTGCAGTGATATCCTGCATTCTATCCTTATTGATGGTACAATTAATTTTATTCATGGGTTCATGCTTCACGACATGGTCAACAAATTTTAGTTGATTTCCAATTCAGCAGAAAACTAGTTGAATCATTTAGGAAATGCTCTATCTTCACATTATTTGATCATTTTTTGACTGTAAAAGACTTTACTATATGAATCTCTTGCAACCAAGAATATGAAATTATCTCGTCACAGTCCATTACAAAAATATTCCTTTGACATTTACTTTCATGACAGCCATTCCGTCATTAGAAATGTTCACTATCTAAGCTCGTTTGAGCATAATTATTGCTCATGTTATATACTTATCTTCCAGACATCATACAACGCATATCACATTTTGCTCATCAAACTTAAAATCTCACAATGCAGACAGAACACTCATTGACCCAGATTCAAGTACACGGCGGTTAAATAAAATCCTTAAATTATAGGCTAATACATTTACATTAAATCTTACTTACAGGTGGCAAATAGGCTTATAATATGATCTTTTGCCTAAACTTTCTGCTTACTAACAGTTAGTCCTTTAGTAGGTTATATTGTAAGTCTATCCATGTTGTGTGTGAAGTTCTTACATAAGTTCTTATATTATACAAAACACTTTTATACCTTGTAGAGGGCCATTAATTTTTCATTCCCTGTTAACCCATAGACATATTCATAACTGCTTTTACTTACATACGAAACAGGTCATGTCCACTGATTCTGAAGCCCATATGCAATACTTATTGTTCATTTGGAATGGTCATGCTACACACACATTCTCCTCCCACACATCAAGTGCATGTTTTTACTTAAATGGGAGACTAGTTGTCTATGTCCTAGCTCCTGTTGCAACACCAATAAAAACTGCATGTGAATTATATATACAATCTGATGTATTTGCAGCCACGGCATTTCCTCTACAGAAACTGACACTTAATGTGTCGTTGCACTTTACATTTCCAATTTCTTAACATTATTAACCGAGCAGAAAATTGTACTCGCTGTCATTAGCACAGTCATATTACCAAAGTCTATGCTCATCTTATTTTATAGGTTCTGTCAATACACACATTCAGTTACTGGAAATACTTCTTCAAGTCATGATGAGGGTACAGGCCTTTAATTTTCCTCATAATGAGGTAGGCCAATAGGTAATTATCTTCATGGGGAATATGGTTTATCTGGAATAGTCATAATGTAGTAGCCATTCTTATTCTTTCTTAATAATACTGAAAGTTTATAATGAGTTCTCAGCATTACTTTCTTGCTCATAGAGTATTCATGCATCCTACCTAGCTTCTTGTCATACTGTTCCTCTTGCAGATTAGCATTTTCTGTGATGGAAGTCAATACTTGTTTTATCTATTCTTCCAGGGTTTCTTCTGCTCATGTCGTACGTAGAACGGGATTCAGCCACTTGTTCTTCTCTTTTCCCACTTTCATTAAATCAGCAAATCAGCTGGAGTGTATGAAATAAAATATATAGGAATATTATTCAATATTTTTTCAAACATACCTAGAAATTCTGCCCAGTTAGTCTGTTTATGAGGTGTGTAGGTCCTCATAAAATGATTAAATTCACAAAAGGTCCTCACCATGGGGTTGGTTTGTGGGTTGAACTGTGAAACCAATATTAGCTTAATCTGCTGATGTTTCAAGAATTTCCTCCATTTGTGACAAGTGAAACTGGATATGTTGTCATACAACATCGATTCAGGATTGCCTACCATAGGAATATAGTCATTTATTTCTCTCCCAACGGCTGGTGTAGCAGCTGGTTTCACTACGTAGAGCTTAACATATTCATAGAAGATTTCATATAAGCCAATAACACTGATGAATTCTTCTTGGGTTATCAGCCGAGTGGTGGCATCATCTCATCGCAACGTTTCAATGAGTTTCGTACCCATCATCTTCGACAGGAGACGATGGGTACGAAACTCATTGAAACGTTGCGACAAGATGATGCCACCACTCGGCTGATAACCCAAGAAGAATTCATCAGTTTAATACGCCAAGAAAAACTGAAATCACATAAAGCCAATAACATATTTAACACCCCCACAGACAGGAAAGCAGTGGTCCTGAGAGGTCAATACAAACCATACTCAGAGATTTTGTAGGTTATAGTAGATGCAATTCCATCTTACTACCCAAGTTCAGAGGTTTTGCCTTTTGGCAGAGAAGACAAGCTTTCAGAATTTGTTGTGCATATCACAACATGTCTGGGAAACAGCAATATAAGTTTAATTTCCTACAGCACTTTTTTGCACCATAATGCCCCCACACACAATGAGAATGCTGTACAAGAGCACTTTGATAGGTGGCAGGAACACACACACACCATTTGTCAGATAGGACATCTCTCCTATAGAACCAAATGCCTTAGTATAATTGATAATGTTGTGTATCTTGTGATTGTTCCTTTGCTCAAGAACAAGTTTCACTTTACTTCCCCTGGGTTGTTACTTTGTAACTCTTTTATATTCTTACACAGGTCTAAAAAATATTGCTTATACTCTGAATCTTTCATCAGCATAATTTTGAATTCGGAGGTTTGTTCTACTGGATCTTCAAATTCAGGTAATAACTGAGGCAGTCATGATAAGGTGTCAGCAATGATATTGTCACTCCCTTTTATGTAAACAGTCTTAGTGATGACAATAACCTTGACATGTCTCCCAAATAAATAATAGTTAATTTTTTTAAAGCCCAGACAATAGCCATGTTCTACAGATGTTAACATACCTTGTTCTGTAATTATTGGGTATTCCCAGTTTTCTGCCTTCTCTAACAGCATCTCTTTGCTGATTGTGATAGGTAGGTCTCTTTCTTTTCTTTTTCTTTCTTTCTTTCTTTTTTTTTATCATGTTACAGGTCACACACTTTATATGTTTATTATATCTATATCTTTTTTTGTGGTTATACATATCACCATTCATGTATAAGTGACTTTTCTGACAAGATATGAGATTACTCAAATGTTGTTAAGTGGGTTCTGAGAGGGATTTAAGTGTTATCAATCCAGACAAGAAGTAGTTTTATACAATGCCTTTCATTTTGTATGTTTTTATTAAAACATTTTTCATGAAACTGCAGCTAATTATTACATGTTATGTCCATAAATTATCTTTACAACTTTAGACTGTAATAGATTTTAAACTGATTTACAACATGTGACACAGTACCTCATAAAGTTTTGTTTTCTCATTCAAATATGTCAATATGTGCACCCTTATTGGCACAGATGACATCCATTTGGTATTCAATTTCTCTCTGCATACACTCAGGGAACTCCTCAATGACATGTTCAAATGCATTGTGAATGTGTGTCTTCAAGTCCTGTAGATCGGTAACTTTGGTTCTCTACACCCAATTCTTTATAAAATCCCATAGGAAGAAATCTACTGATGTGAGGTCAGATGATCATGGCAGTGATTAAATCAGACTATCCTGTCCAATCCATTTAATCAGAAACTTTTCATCCAGAAATTGACTTAAGTTTAGAGACCAGTGAGTTGGTGCCCCATCCTACTGGGATATGATGTCCAGCTGCATGTATTTCAATTGTGACACAGTAAATTCTTGTAACATGTCCACGTAAACTTCACTGTTGACAGTAGACTCACTGAAGAAGATTGGAGCAGTGAGGCAATTGCACCTATGTGTGCACCACACTTTGACCTTGGTACTTCTCCATTCCATTTGTAGTAGGATGACAGACAGAATCCCATATACCAACATTTAGATGTTTCAATTTGCTGGATAAGTGAAAATTTGTTTTATTTGATAAACAAATCTTTTCCCAAAAAGACATTGTTTGCACCAATCTTGGCTATCATATCCACTGTAAAGTGATTGCACTGAGGTTTATACGTTGGCTTTACTGCCTGAAACAGCTGCTTTTTGTAGCCATAAAGATATAACATCTTAAGCAAGACCTTGTGAACTGTTGATGGTGACATTTCCAAATCTCGTCTGTATACACCGATTTTGTTGAACTATTGTGAACACTAGCTGTACTTTGTCCACACTGGTAGCTGAAGCAGATGGGTGACCCACAACCTGTTTATGGAGAGCGCAACCTGTTTTATAAATGATGTATGCCAAGACCAAATAGTTGGTCAAAATAGTGGTTCCTTTCCTTTCTGTTTTTACCAGCTTACAAATAGAGCATTCTTCTGTGGCAACCACCTTTTTCATCGAATCTGTGGCACCTGGAAAATAAAATAAAATAATTCTTTTACACATTGAAAACCAGTTGTTCTTACCTCGTATAGTCTTCAAGTCTAAAGCTGTAGAGACAGTAAGGTTACTGGGTTGGTTGCACTAATAATAACTCCCCTTTAGCAATAGTTCATTTATTAACCTTAACACATACAAGGATCACAAAGAACTGAACTAAACATGGCGGAAGACCCAAAGATAATGCTTAGAGTCCAAAGATGGAAGCATATCGAAGGTGGTGTCGATTTCATCGGTGCCACAAAGCCCCCCCCCCCCCCCCTGCAGTATGGAGTGGAGTACTCTTGAGAGGCAGAGGGGGGGGGGGGGGGTGACTATGGCGTCGGCAGGAGTGGTGCGCGGGAGCAGAACCACTGTCAGCTCAACAGCGTCGTCGGGGAGCTGTGTGGGTAGATGTTGTTAAGGAAGGTTCGGCCACCGAACCTGGAAGTCACTGAAGCGAGCCGGGCATCGTACTGGGCGTGCTGGTCGTGCAGCGACAGGTAGGCCGGCAGTTTGTGGGTGGAATGGAGCAATGACGACAATGTCTCCGATGGGTGTGGCGAACACACAAAGCATGTCCAGGTCGACGTCGGGCAGGAGGGGAACACATTTCACCAGGTGGCAGGGAATGGGAGAGTTTGTGTCATGAGCACTGGATGAAGAGAAACACACAATGAACAGTGTATAATCACACAGTATTATTGGGACGTCGTGGCTTATGTGCAGGGGGACAGGCACAAACACCTTGAGTGAGGGCACATTCAAGATGGGGGGCATGAGAAACCTCGACAGGGTGAGGCAGGTGACAGTGGAGAGGTCGAAGGGACTGGCGAAGGACCCGGTGTCGAGGGCGTGATCATAGGTATGCTTGACGTGGGGAGCATGTGGTCACTCGACGGACTGTGTGAGACTGGAGTAGGGAGTGAGGTCAGAGGAGAGCTTGACGATTGGAGATGGAAGTCACTTGATCGAGTGTGTAAATCTGACGTCGACGGAGTGGTCGGAGCGTTGTGAGTCACAACAGCGAGTGGCGTAGTTGTGGCCTGAAGGGGGGGGTAGAAGAAGGCTCGACATGAGCAAGCTTAAGTCTGTTGAGAGAGACTGTAAGAGCTGAATCTTTCATCTGGATATCATAGGTGTCGGCTGAGCGGCGGAGAACTCGGTACTTAGGGCGGGAATGTCTGGCAGGCGGAGGGATATGGAGGTTGATGAAGTGGTGTCTGACGCGGTCCACGAAGGAAGGTAAGTCAGACTGAGGGAGAGAAGCGGAAGGGCTCACAAGTTCGCCAGGGAGAACAATGTTCTGGCCGTATACGAACTCGGCTATTGTGCCTTTGAGGACTTCCTTATATACTGCACGAATGCCGAGTAGTACAAGGGGAAGGGCCTCCATCCACAGAGAGTTGTGGCATCAAAGAGCCGCCTTGAAAGTGTGGTGCCAACGCTCGACAAGCCCGTTACTTTGTGGGTGATATGCTGTGGTATGGATGCGCCGGATGTGGCAAATGTTGTAAATCTCGTTGAACAGGGCCGACTCAAATAGTCTGCCCTGGTCAGTCGTGATGATAGCTGGACGTCCAAAACGCGATACCCATGACTCGACGAAAGCTCAAGCAACAGTTTCTGCCATAATACTGGGGAGGGGGACAGCCTCGACTCAGCGAGTTCTTCGGTTGATAGACGAGAGAACATAACAAAAGCCGTTACAGGGGGAGAGAGGGCTGACAATGTCAATATGAATATGCTGGAAACGCCCAGGAGGGATCGAAAAGGTGCCGAGGGGGGGGGGGGGTGAAGTGTGCTTGTGTACTTTGCCGCGTCGGCATGCGACACAGGAGCGTGCCCATTGCCGGCTGCCCTTGTTGACATTTCTCCACACAAAGCGCTCCGCTACGAAGCAGGCGGATGCACCTGAGACTTGTCAGGTAGGCAGTGGCTGACGAAATAGAGCAGTGATGCATCATGTAGCTTGTCATTCTTTGCTCGACAGGTTCAGGAGACCTTTGGGCCAGAGCAAAGTGGATGTGAGGAGATAGTTTATCTTACCAGATGGCAAGGAGAGCTGTGTCAGAGAATAGATCGGTGCTGACCAGGGCACGTGGCCGCCTCCAGAGCTCAGAAGGTTTGTCGTTACCTAGTTGCTCGACGTGGAGCACTTGCCATATTTCTGCCTCAATTGAGCATGCAAGCTGACATAGAACTGTCTTTTTGGCTTGAGTGTACTGGGTAGATGAGTCCGGGGCGTCGACCAGGTCAGCAATCAAGTCCTCCTGGTTGTGCAAGTGGGTGATGAGGCATAGAAACCTGGGTGACTCGTCGAGTTTGTAATGGTCGAACACTTCGTCCACAATTTTGAACCAGGTTGTAGTTCTGTCGGGATTAAACGGCGGCAGCGTCGGTAAGTGTTGTAGAATGTTCAGAAGAACAGGTTGAGTTGAGTTCATCGGGGCACCGTTTGAATCGAGCTGTTGTTGCTGTAGTATTCCAGGAGAGGGTGCCTCCAGGGCATGTGGCAACAACAGCTGTTCGGGTGGCAGCGTGAAGATGACGTGTTGTGGTTGAGCACAAACCGTCGTGACATGGGAGGGCAACGCGGGTGAGACATCGTAATGTGTCGATTGTGGTTGTGGAAGCTCAACACGTTGCGGGTGTGTTCGGATTGACGTGTCGCGGAAGACCGACACAGATGAGGCATCGAGATGTGCTGAGAACGGTAGTGGAACCTCGACTGGAGCCGGCATGGGGGCGACAGGTGAGAAAAAGTTCAAAGTTTGAGAACGCGTGTCAGTCTGCGGAAAGCTCGACATATGATCAGAGCTGGGGCCACCTGTGTTGCAGGGAGGATGCGGAGGTGCGGGCTGGCCAGAAGCGCAGTGTGGGAAATGATGTCAAACATGGGACGGAATGTGTGAATGTTCACTGTTCATAGCCACTCCACTCAAAACGGTGTGTGGATAAGGTGACTGTCATGGCACAAAACACTGAGGCGTGGCAGTGGGACAGAGGTGGAGGTCAGGCAGAGATAACAAGTTATTGTTCCTGTTGCAGGCCGAGGTATCGAAGTAGGAAGGCATGTGCTGATGCTGAACCGAGGCAGGTGCGGGAGTGGTTGGATGCTGAGGAGGTAGACCTGTGAACTAAGCAGTTCCAGCCACGTGGCAGGTATCCCCATGGTACTGCACGGATTGAGGCGTGGCAAATCGTTGTCCTGGCGGTAGTAGGTTATCCGACGAAGCATTTGCAGAAATCGGCATTGGTCCCGCACTGCACAGAGATCAGCGTGAGGTAACTGCACAGTCGATGAGGGAGGGCACATGTGGTGGGAACAAAGGCTTTTGATAGCCAGAGTCATGTGCACTCCTCACCTCACTTAGCCTCGCAGGCTCAAAAACGTCCGGCAAAATCATCGAGTGAGAGGCATCGTGTTGCAGTCCTGGCGGGTGTACATCGCCCGCAACATGATACATGTCGATCACAAAATCCAGCGTTAGGCGCTGGGCTGAAGTCATTGTTCGAACGCTGTGTCGATGTAATACATGCAAAAATAACCAACGCGGAGGTCGCGGACACAGAAAAATGGCGAAAACAGAAGACGTTACAACTCGGGGTCACCAGTGAGGGAGTTTACTGGGCTCATTGCACCAATAATAACTCCCCTTTAGCAGTAGTTCATTTATTAACCTTAACACATACAAGGATCACAAAGAACTGAACTAAATATGGTGGAAGAGACAAAGATAATGGTTAGAGTCCAAAGACGGATGCATATCGATGTTGGTGTCGATTTCATTGGCGCCACACTGCTTTCATTGAGGGAAATCATATTTGAAGTTCCTTCACTTTGAGTTTAGTTTTATTGTTATTCAACAATCACTGACAACTAAGTCCATATTTTGGTGTACCTCGCAGTCAACAGCAAACACTTTCAGCAGTTGTCATTTCTTTTGCATGAAATGATGCTCCCTCTAAAGTTTTGACATTTGTATTTTAATTTTTCTACTAACAGGCTGATTCACTACATGAGTTACTCCACTTGCTTCACTATTGACTTAGTTTCCCTTCCCATTAATACTAAACCATCTTGATCCTTTGTTACCTTCATGGAAGGCAGATGAGGATTCATCTATGTAGCGTAGGCCGTGCATGCTGCATAGAGCATAGCAACTCAGCCTGCGGGTTGAGCGAGGTGTGTTTACAGTCTGCAGCCGCTTCCGACCGCCTTGACCTTCAATTGTACAGTATTTCCCAGTGTCTTTTAAGTGAAGTTTGAATCACAATAGCAACATACATTACATCATTATACACATCTTTTCCAGAGCTTTCGAATGGTGGTAAAAAAGTATAGCGTCCCATTTAAAAAACATGTACTTGCCTCATTATCTCGGTCAATATAAATGTTGTGATTATTGTGCATGTACCAAAGTATGTGCCCCTTAGTCGGCTATGGTTCGTCAAACACCGCTTGTCGATACGTGCAATCGCCAACGGAATAATGGGGGTGTTACGTCTTCTGCCTCATGATGACTGGGTATTGTGTGATGTCCTTAGGTTAGTTAGGTTTAAGTAGTTCTAAGTTCTAGGGGACTGATGACCATAGCTGTTAAGTCCCATAGTGCTCAGAGCCATTTTTTTTTGTTACGTCTTACGCGACTCACCCTGTATATATAATAGATAATCTTGTTTCATACGTGCATTTCTTGTGCACTTGACACGTTCCACATCATAATGGCTACAGTACCATGTGATTGATCAATGGAACATGCAACCAACTAACTAACTAACACCATTCATTATTGTTGATGGATATGGCACAGAGTAACATGACACAAATGATAGCACATACGACTCGCATTTAGGAGGAGTGAGGTATAAACCCCATTTAGATTTCCATGGATTTCCTAAAATGATTAAGGAAAATCCCAGAATGGTTCCCTTGAAAAGGACATGGCTACCTAGCATTTGCTCAGTGTCTAATGGCGTCATCATTGGTGGTACACTTAGCCCTGACCTTTCTTTATCACAAGACCATGTCCCCAGTGCCCAGGAACAGTACCTTGAATGCTGTGTTCTCTGGGCTGCCATCTTTTTTCCCATGTCAGGTCCCTTGGGACCTACAGCTCATAAATAGGATACAAAAAAGCTTGTTTCCAGTTATCAATCTTGGCTTACAACTGCAATTAATGTAAGTTTACTTTACACTGTATTTCATTTTAATAGATTGTGCATACTTAGGTTCACTACCAAATATTCTCAGTCTTCTAAGTTTTTGAATTCCTATTCCCTCTCACTGCTTTAGCATTTTCAGTTTCTTTGTATATTGGAATACAAGTTTTGTTAATCTATTCGCACTCCCAGACTATCTGCCTGTGAGCAGCTCTGTGGTTTTGTGGCTCCGTATGCAGTGTGGGCAGTGCCTGGCCTACATTTCATTACATTGGCTCCATTTATGTCAGGCTTCCCCCCATGAACCATGGACCTTGCCGTTGGTGGGGAGGCTTGCGTGCCTCAGCGATACAGATAGCCGTACCGTAGGTGCAACCACAACGGAGGGGTATCTGTTGAGAGGCCAGACAAACGTTGGTTCCTGAAGAGGGGCAGCAGCCTTTTCAGTAGTTGCAGGGGCAACAGTCTGGATGATTGACTGATCTGGCCTTGTAACACTAACCAAAACGGCCTTGCTGTGCTGGTACTGCGAACGGTTGAAAGCAAGGGGAAAATACAGCCGTAATTTTTCCCGAGGGCATGCAGCTCTACTGTATGGTTAATGATGATGGCGTCCTCTAGAGTAAAATATTCCGGAGGTAAAATAGTCCCCCATTCAGATCTCCGGGTGGGGACTACTCAAGAGGACATCGTTATCAGGAGAAAGAAAACTGGCGTTCTATGGATCGGAGCGTGGAATGTCAGATCCCTTAATCAGGCAGGTATGTTAGGAAATTTAAAAAGGGAAATGGATAGGTTAAAGCTAGATATAGTGGGAATTAGTGAAGTTCGGAGGCAGGAGGAACAAGACTTTTGGTCAGGCGAATACAGGGTTATAAATACAAAGCCAAATAGGGGTAACGCAGGAGTAAGTTTAATAATGAATAAAAAAATAGGAACGTGGGTAAGCTACTACAAACAGCATAGTGAAGGCATTATTGACACGAAGCCCACGCCTACTACAGTAGTACAAGTTTATATGCCAACTAGCTCTGCAGATGATGAAGAAATTGAAGAAATGTATGATGAAATAAAAGAAATTATTCAGATAGTGAAGGGAGACGAAAATTTAATAGTCATGGGTGACTGGAATTCAGTAGTAGGAAAAGGGAGAGAAGGAAACGTAGTAGGTGAATATGGATTGGGGGTAAGAAATGAAAGAGGAAGCCGCCTGGTGGAATTTTGGACAGAGCACAATTTAATCATAGCTAACACTTGGTTCAAGAATCATAAAAGAAGGTTGTATACATGGAAGAAGCCGGGAGATACTGACAGGTTTCAGATAGATTATATAATGGTAAGACAGAGATTTAGGAACCAGGTTTTAAATTGTAAGAAATTTCCAGGAGCAGATGTGGACTCTGACCACAATCTATTGGTTATGAACTGTAGATTAAAACTGAAAAAACTGCAAAAAGGTGGGAATTTAAGGAGATGGGACCTGGATAAACTGGCTAAACCAGAGGTTGTACAGAGTTTCAGGGAGAGCATAAGTGAAAAATTGACAGGAATGGGGGAAAGAAATACAGTAGAAGAAGAATGGGTAGCTTTGAGGGATGAAGTAGTGAAAGCAGCAGAGGATCAAGTAGGTAAAAAGACAAGAGCTAGTAGAAATCCTTGGGTAACAGAAGAAATATTGAATTTAACTGATGAAAGGAGAAAATATAAAAATGCAGTAAATGAAGCAGGCAAAAAGGAATACAAACATCTCAAAAATGAGATTGACAGGAAGTGCAAAATGGCTAAGCAGGGATGGCTAGAGGACAAATGTAGAGGCTTATCTCACTAGGGGTAAGATAGATACTGCCTACAGGAAAATTAAAGAGACCTTTGGAGAAAAGAGAACCACTTGTATGAATATCAAGAGTTCAGATGGAAACCCAGTTCTAAGCAAAGAAGGGAAAGCAGAAAGGTGGAAGGAATATATAGAGGGTCTATACAAGGGCGATGTATTTGAGGACAATATTATGGAAATGTAAGAGGATGTAGATGAAAATGAAATGGGAGATATGATACTGCGTGGAGAGTTTGACAGAGCACTGAAAGACCTGCATTGAAACAAGGCCCCGGGAATAGATAACATTCCATTAGAAGTACTGACAGCCTTGGGAGAGCCAGTCCTGACAAAACTCTACCATCTGGTGAGCCAGATGTATGAGACAGGCGAAATACCCTCAGACTTCAAGAACAATATAATAATTCCAATCCCAAAGAAAGCAGGTGTTGACAGATGTGAAAATTACCGAACTATCAGTTTAATAAGTCACGGCTGCAAAATACTAATGCGAATTCTTTACAGACGAATGGAAAAACTAGTAGAAGCTGACCTCAGGGAAGATCAGTTTGGATTCCGTAGAAATATTGGAACACGTGAGGCAATACTGACCCTATGACTTATCTTGGAAGCTAGATTAAGGAAAGACAAACCTACGTTTCTAGCATTTGTAGACTTAGAGAAAGCTTTTGACAAAATTGACTGGAATACTCTCTTTCAGATTCTGAAGGTGGCAGGGGTAAAATACAGGGAACGAAAGGCTACTTACAATTTGTACAGAAAACAAATGGCAGTTATAAAAGTCGAGGGGCATGAAAGGGAAGCAGTGGTTGGGAAGGGAGTGAGACAGGGTTGTAGCCTCTCCCCGATGTTATTCAATCTGTATATTGAGCAAGCAGTGAAGCAAACAAAAGGAAAATTCGGAGTAGGTATCAAAATCCATGGAGAAGAAATAAAAACATTGAGATTCGCCGATGACATTGTAATTCTGTCAGAGACAGTAAAGGACTTGGAAGAGCAGTTGAACGGAATGGATAGCATCTTGAAAGGAGGATATAAGATGAACATCAACAAAAGCAAAACGAGGATAGTGGAATGTAGTCAAATTAAGTCGGGAGATGCTGAGGGTATTAGATTAGGAAATGAGACACTTAAAGTAGTAAAGGAGTTTTGCTATTTGGGGAGCAAAATAACTGATGATGGTTGAAGTAGAGAAGATATAAAATGTAGACTGGCAATGGCAAGGAAAGCACTTCTGGAGAAGAGAAATTTGTTAGCATCGAGTATAGATTTAAGTGTCAGCAAGTCATTTCTGAAAGGATTTGTATGGAGTGTAGCCATGTATGGAAGTGAAACATGGACGATAAATAGTTTGGACAAGAAGAGAATAGAAGCTTTCGAAATGTGGTGCTACAGAAGAATGCTGAAGGTTAAATGGGTAGATCACATAACTAATGAGGAGGTATTGAATAGCATTGGGGAGAAGAGAAGTTTGTGCCACAACTTGACTAGAAGAAGGGATCGATTGGTAGGACATGTTCTGAGGCATCAAGGAATCACCAAATTATCATTTGAGGGCAGCGTGGAGGGTAAAAATCATAGAGGGAGACCAAGAGATGAATACACCAAGCAGATTCAGAAGGATGCAGGTTGCAGTAGGTACTGGGAGATGAAGAAGCTTGCACAGGATAGAGTAGCATGGAGAGCTGCATCAAACCAGTCTCTGGACTGAAGACCACAACAACAACATGTCAGGAGGGTGAGTCTTGCACTGTCACCTTTAAACACCTCACCCCCCCCCCCCACACACACACACACATACACACACACACCACACACACACTCCAAGAACCATTTTCAGCTGCTTGGCTGTACACAGACACGATCTCAGCTAGAATGAGATTTTCACTCTTCAGCGGAGTGTGCGTTGATATGAAACTTCCTGGCAGATTAAAACTGTGTGCCGGACCGAGACTCGAACTCGGGACCTTTGCCTTTCGCGGGCAAGTGCTCTACCAACTGAGCTACCCCAGCTCAGTTGGTAGAGCACTTGCCCGCGGAAGGCAAAGGTCCCGAGTTCGAGTCTCGGTCTGGCACACAGTTTTAATCTGCCAGGAAGTTTCATGATCTCAGCTTGTTCCCGAGATGAAGTAACATGCATGAGTAAAGTTCATTTAGCATAACAACTTTCAAAGTCAGTAGTAAATATTCAAAGTTCGAAATTTCTCTTTTCCACATACTGTTGCTACGCAAACTTAAGTTTCTGGTACTCAATAACTACTGGAAAAACTATCCAATATGTTTGTCACACATTAATATGAATAATGACTGCAACAAGTAATCACAGTTCAACTACTTCAAATTCTGCAAACAGAGTTAAATCTCAAGTAGTCACACAGAAAACAATTGCTGAAAACAAACAAACAATTAAGAACCTTCAGAAGTTAGAATCTGGAACTTGCTTTCACTAACTTATTCTAATCCCATAAAATTTTGAAATATTCAACATGCATACTTGAGCATGTTTTTGAAATGCTTGTTAGTCTACGCCAAACATCATCTTAGCACCTTGCCCACTCTTATATGCACTTTGTGACATCACAACTGTTAAATCCAAGTAAAGTCTTGAAAAATATGACCATTCAGTGTTAAATATAATTACAGATGTACAGGATGTAAACCATAACTATTACAATATGTCACAGTGCTGTAAGGAATCTCAAGGTAAACAATTTGTTATAGGACACTTGTCTTTCCAGCCAAGAAACAGCCTCAGACTGACCTACAAAAGCCAGCTGAACTACAGCACATGCGCGTCGCATCCTTTTGCCTTCTTTTGGCACTGACGTAGTTGACCAGATTTAATTCTGTTAACATTAGTGATTTATACTTTCCCATGAGGGTGATGAAATAAAGAAGACTTTTGTACATGTTATACAAGGACTAATTCAGTTACAAATTTCATCTGAACTTAACCCTTAGAAGCACAGTGGTCTCATAGTAAGAGGTCCAGAGAAACAAAACTATTTGATTGTTAATTTTACACTGTTAAAAATTTTTGAGGTATAAAATTAACACAAAAGCCAGTTTTAGAATTTGTGACTGCAAGAACAAAGTGTGGCACACTGCATGCATTGTAGCCTATGTGGCTTTTGTAGGCTTGGTAGACTACAAGTTTCCTTTATTGAACTGTTTATCTTGACTTCCCCTACACCAAAGTGGTATGCCGTAAACAGTTATCATTTACACCCTATATACAATACACTTCAACATAGATAAAATTACATTATTGACAAAGAATTAGTCAAGTAATGATTCAACACATTCAAATGCAACTTAAAATTACAAATACTCCTTATTTAACAAATTGTGATTGTTGAACCACAAAGAGTATCAGATAATGATCTTGGACACACACACTGTGAGCTCTGTCTAAAAAGTATCTGACCTTTGATTTTCTCATGCAAAATAGAGACGATAGCACGGCGCCACTGTACACAGGAAAGGTAGAGATCGTTATGTGCATGCGTGAATTTTGTTCCTGTCTTCCAGTGCATCAGTCCTGCCTGTCGGTCGCTGAATGAGGTGCTACACAACTTGTTCGTCGGATTACCGATACTCTCAATATGTCTGAACGTGTTGATCAAAGATACTGCATCAAATTTTGTCAAAAGCTTGGTGATTCTCAAAGCAAAACAATTCATAAGATTCAGCAGGTGTTTGGAGAAGATGTGTTGGATGTAACAAAAATTAAAGGAGTGGTCTAACCAATTCAAAAATGGCTACACATCAGCAGAGTGTGACCAGCTTTATAGCAGGCCCCAAACTGGTCAGAGTGCAGCTGTTGTTGAGAGGATGCAAAATTTGGTGACGGCGGATCGTTGTTCGACCATGCAGGAGAACGTCCAAGAGGTTGGAGTGAGTAAAGATTCTGCACATGCAATTTTGCATGATGATTTGAACATGAACTGAGTGGCTGCGAAATTTGTGCCCAAGTTGTTGTTGCTGCAACAAAGAGACCATTTTGACATTGCACAGGACCTTCTGGACACCACCAACACTAACCTGGGTTCATGAACCCTGTGATAACTGGAGATGAGTCATGGATGTACAGGTATGACCCAGAAATAAAAAGACAGTTGTTGCAATGGAAGCATCCTGAGTCTCCAAGGCTGAGGAAAGTGTGGCAGGTGTGAAGCAAAATCAAGGTGATGCTGACTGTCTTCTTTGATGTCCGTGGAATTGTGCATCACGAATACACACCGGAAGGACAAACAGTGACAATGGAGCACTATCAAGTTGTTCTCCGGCAACTCCATGATGCAGTTCGGTGTAAAAGACCAGATGTGGATGGCGAAAAACTGGCAGCTGCATCACGACAATGCCCCCCACACATTCATCCCACTTGATTCAAAATTTCTTGGCCAAACTTGGAATTACAGTCGTTTGCCAACCCCCTCTTCCAGTTGTTTCCAAAATTGAAGACGCCAGGAAGGATCCCATTTTGAGAGTAGAGAAGAGATAATGCGGAACACGATGACGGAGCTGAACACCATTCCAAAAGAAGACTTCTGGAGATGTTTCCAGCAGTGGAAGGATCGGTCGGCTAAATGTGTGCAAGCACAAGGGCCCTACTTTGAAGGGGATTAGCGTCCCAAGCCTGTAAGGTATCCAAAATATTTTTTCTGGCCAAAGGTCGGATACTTTTTAGACAGGCCTTGCTGCTTTCACATGATTTGTATCTTTGGAGAATTTGTAGTAATGGCACAATTTGCATATTAATTCAGCAAAATTGTCTGTAATTGTTTATACCTATGCCTGATTTTAAAAGCAGCATGTTGTAGTGGTTACTGATTTCATCATATGAAGCATCATAACACATATTGCTTCACTAATTCATTTGTTATTAACTTCGTAAACTACTGCAATTAATACAATTATAACTTTTAAAATATTGGATCTAGAATTATGCTCATCTCATTGCTGTAATTTCTCTGGTGTATTTAGTTTCACTGAAGCTTGTCTGTATGGTGTGTTACATATTTTTTGTAGAAATGTTATATTCATTTTCATTTTTCAGTCATCTGTAGATACCTTTGTCCACTTTGTCCCACTGGAGAGCAGACTCACTTCCACCTCCTGGGAAATTCCTGCTAATCCACTACTTATGGTCTTTGATCACTTGCATCTTCATACTTTGCATTAGCCAGCCCTGCCCTGCTTGCTGGCCTGCCTCAGCCGCAACTCGGCAGCTGCCAAATGTACAAGACTGTCTTCCGTTCTGTAAGCCTGTCTCTTACAATGTCTGATTAGCACACTGGACTCATACTCAGGAGGATGACAGTTCAATCTCACTTCCAGCCATCCTGATTTAGGTTTTCCATGATTTCCCTAAATCACTTCAGGTAAATGCTGGGATGGTTCCTTTGAAATGAAATAAAATGAAATTGAAAGGGCGCGGCCGACTTCCTTCCACATCCTTCCCTAATCTGATGAGACCGATGACCTCACTGTTAGGTCTCCTCCCCCAAATCAACCCTCTCTTACAATGTCACAAACATTAGCCTACGGTTTTTACATTTGCACCTATTCCCATTATAAAGCCTGCCCTAAGCACCCATCCACTATTACCTACCATATTCACACAGCTAGAAAAATGTGCATCCTGGCAGGGCTACATGCAGAAATACTCATATTTTGTTTTTTAATTTAACAATTACTCTTCTTATAGCTGTAATACTTATTGTATAAAGCGTACTTTTTTTAAGAGTTTAGTGTGATTCTTACCTTATACCTCCCCCCCCCCCCCCCCTGTCCCCCCAGGATGGAGTCTGTCTACTGTCTACACCATCTGTCTGCATATAGAGTAAATATTATATTCAAGGCTTTGGATGTTTTCTACATGTTTGCGTAGTGTGTATCTGAGATGGGATGTGGGTACCATTCCATGTTTACCTAGTTGGATGTGGGAAACCACCTAAAAACTGCAGCCTGGCTGGGCAGCTCCCCAGCCCTCATCGTTAATCCGTGAGGCAGATTCGATCATAGGTGGGTTTGCCTCCCCAATTACCAGAAGCAGCACTAATATGCTAGCTATCCAGGCAGGTCTAACTAACTCATCTGAAAGTACTTGACACATTTTTTGATACATTCACCCTTCATTTTTTATAAAGCCTTCCATTGCTCTTAATCTAATTATTTGAAAAATTTATATTATGAGATGCA